>NC_087348.1:104811712-105423402 GCF_030014295.1 Loxodonta africana
AGATTTTAACACATTGAACACCAGTGACCGAAGGGTAGATGAGGTATGGGATGACATCATATATCAAGAAAACAAAAGGTCATTAAAAAGAAGGGAAAGAAAGAAAAAAACAAAATGGATGTCAGAAGAGGCTCTGAAACTTGATGTTGAACATCAAGTAGCTACAGCAAATGGAAGAAATGAAGTACAAGAAATGAACAGAAGATTTCAAAGGGCGGCTCAAGAAGAAAAAGTAAAGTATTATGATGAAATGTACAAAGAACTCAAGTTAGGAACCAAAAGGGAAGAACATGCTCACCATTTCTCAAGCTGAAAGAACTGAAGAAAAAATTCAAGCCTCAAATTGCAATTCTGAAGGATTCTATGGACAAAATATTGGATGACCCAGGAGCATCAAAAGATGGAAAGGATACACAGAGTCACTGTACCAGGCAGAATTGGTCAATGCTCAACCATTTTAGGAGGTAGCATATGACCAAGAACTGATGGTATTGAAGGAAGAAGGCCAAGCTGCACTAAACGCATTGGTGAAAAACGGTCTCTAGGAATTAATGGAATACGAATGGAGATGTTTTTTTACAAACAAATGCAGCTCTGGAAGTGCTCACTCGTCTATGTGAAGAAATTTGGAAGACACCGACCTGGCCAACCAACAGGAATAGATCTATATTTGTGCCCATTCCAAAGAAAGGTGATCAAACAGAAAGTGGAAATTATCAAACAATACAATCAATATCACATGCAAGTAAAATTTTGCTGAAGATAACTGAAAAAGATTTGCAGCAATACATCAACAGGGAACTGCCAGAAATTCAAGTCAGATTCAGAAGAGGACTTGGAACGAGGAATACCATTGCTGATGTCAGATCGATCTTGGCTGAAAGCAGAGAATACCAGAAAGAGGTTTACCTATGTTTTATTGACAATGCAAAGGCATTCAACTGTGTCGATCTTAACAAATAATGGATAACATTGAGAAGAATGGGAATTCCAGAACACTTAATTGTAGCTCATGCTTAATCTACATAGACCAAGAGGAAGTCATTCAGACAGAACAAGGGGATACTGTGTGGTCTAAAATCAGGAAAGGTGTGTGTCAGGGTTGTATTCTTACACCATACTTATTCAACCTGTATGCTGAGCAAATAATCCAAGAAGCATGAAGAAGAACAGGGCATCAGGATTGGAGGAAGTTTCCTTAACAATCTGTGATATGCAGATGACACAACCTTGCTTGCTGAAAGTGAAGAGGACTTGAAGCACTTACTAATGAAGATCAAAGACCTCGGCCTTCAGTATGGATTACAACTCAACATAAAAAAAAAAAATCCTCACAAGTGGACCAGTACGCAACATCACGATAAACAGAGAAAAGATTGAAGTGGTCAAAGATTTCATTTTACTTGGATCCACAATCAACACCCATGGAAGCAGCAGTCAAGAAATCATCCAATGTATTGATTGGGCAAATCTGCTACAAATGACGGCTTTAAGGTGTTAAAAAGCAAAGATGTCACTTTGAGGACTAAAGGGTGCCTGACCCAAGCCATGGTGTTTTTGATTGCCTCATATACATATGAAAGCTGGACAATGAATAAGGAAGACCGGAGAAGAATTGATGCCCTTGAATTACGGTGTTGGTGAAGAATACAGAATATACCATGGACTGCCAGAAGAATGATCAAATCTGTCTTGGAAGAAGTACAGCCAGAGTGCTCTTCAGAAGTAAGGATGGTGAGACTTTATCTCATGTACTTTAAATGTGTTATCAGGAGGACCAGTCCCTGGAGAAGGACATCATGTTTGGTAAAGTAAACGGTCAGCAAGAAAAAGACCCTCAATGAGATAGACTGACACAGTGGCTGCAATGATGGGCTCAAACATAGTTATGATTGCGATGGTGCAGGACTGGGCAGTGTTCCGCTCTGTTGCACACAGGGTTGTTACCACTTGGAACTGACTTGATGGCACCTAACAACAACAATTCCATATAAACTATCCTAGAGAATCTTTTTCATCCAAAGTTTACCATGGCAAGGAATGTAATACCCATTGCCATGCAGTCTATTCTGACTCATAGAGACCTTATATGACAGAGTAGAACTGCCCCATTGAGTTCCCAAGGCTGTAATCTTTACAAAAAGAAGCAGACTGCCACATCTTTTTCCCATGGAGCGGTTAGCGGGTTCGAACCACTGACCTTTCAGTTAGCAGCTGAGGGATTAACCACTGTGCCCATAGGGCTCCTGAGGAATGTAATAACTAGGGCAAAATAACAAGTTGACTTAAGCTAAGTTATGTGGGTATGAGCTATATGCTTGCAATATTACTGCTTTTTCTCTATTAGAATAACTTAGGTCTGTACAGCCAACCCCTCAAATCATTCGATGACAGAAATATCAAATAGGGATCTCAAAACTGGCACTCAAGGCCCAACTTAATCTGTTTAGGAGACTATGACAACATTGGTGCCACTATAAAATATTTTTACTGTTACGCTGAGAAACATAGCAGGCCCATTCTTTTCTAATGGCTTGTACAAGCTAAAATACTCATCCATTAATTAATCCAACAATTATTTAATGAATACTTCTATGAAACAGGCACTGTTTTAGGCACTTGGGATGTATCAGTGAGCAAAAGAGACAAAAATTCTTGTCCTCATGGTGCTTACATCCATCCATCCATGCATCCATCCATCCATCTATCCATCCTACTATATGACAACTGTCATATTAGGAGTTAACAAAATGGAAAGGACAAAGACACAAAGATGAATAAGACACATTGTCTACTAAGCTCACTGTCTGACAGAGCGAATAGTAATATAGCAAATCTGTAAATAACGACTGTATTATGTGCCAAGTTCTATAATAGAGGTATTAGCAGAGGGCACTGTGGATAGACAGTGGAAGAGGGAGTGAAGAATTCTGCAAGTGGGGGAGGGAGGACAGAGACTAAGGAGATGGCAAGAGATGAAGACATTCGAGATGGATTTTAAAGAGTAAGCAGGAGTTTGCATTTGGATAAGGTGGGGAAAGGGCACCAGGTAACGTGGACAACTGCTGCTTTTGCCAATTAGTGAAATGTATGGTAGAAGGACATCATGGTTGGTAAAGTAGAGGGCCAGTGAAAAAGAGGAAGACCCTCAACAAGATGGACTGATGCAGTGGCTGCAACAATGGGCTCAAGTACAACAATTGCAAGGATTAAGCAGGACCGGGCAGTGTTTCGTTTTGTTGTCCATGGGGTTGCTATGAGTGGGAACCAACTCCATGGCACCTAACAACAACGACATCGTAGAAGGTATGATAAAATAAAATACTAGGTGTAAACTAAAGTAGCTTATTTGGGAAACAACTGTTATTAGTTACTGATTAAACTCTTTTTTAGGTCTGTTTGTTTTGAAACTAGGACTATGTATAAAATGGCCTTTATTCTCCCTAAGTTTTCCCATAAGGTGAGAATATTTGGGTTTGCTCTCTAAGGCTCTGTGCTTACTGAGGGTAATGTTTGTGAAAATACAGCCTATATGCTATTTGCGTGGTCCATAAGCTTCCTACAGAAGAATCATTTGGGGACATTTTCTAAAATGGAGAAACTGGGCCTTACTCTGGACACAATGAACCAGACTCTTGAGAAATGGAACTGGAGTCTGTAATTTTTAACAGGTGAACTCTTTCACATCTGAAAGTTTAAAGCCACTGGCCTAGGTAGAAGCTTGCTCTGAAAGCACTGTTCTCCTTTTTTGATAATCAAAATCATTAATTACCTACTTACCTTAATTAGGGTAGCCAGCGCCTTAACTGCATTTGTGCTATTATTACCTGAATTCATATTCCTGAACCTTATTTTTCTAGAAGGAGAATTTTCCCTGCTCCCCACTCATATCCTCATACAATCCAAGGAGGCTCAGTCTAGCTCCATCTACTCTTCCAAATAGTGAAAAGGTTACCATGGCAACTTTGCATTTCTATCCCTCCACTTGGCTGCATACATGAAGCACCAATTGGATCACCCAGGGTCCATCCTGCACTAGTAACCTATTAGACCTCATTTGTTTTGAAGATTGGATATTATTATTCGTTCTCAAAAACCAAGAATCCTGGAAATGCAGGTCATGATCTCATTCCCTGTAGCTATTGCTTTCTTCCCAATTGATTGGTCTGGTTTTGAGGATAGAGCTAGTTTGGATAAAGTCTATGCTTTAATTATCCTAGAAACCTAGAAATTCTGCAATTACTTTTTTTTTTTTTTAATTTTTATTGTGCTTTAAGTGAAAGTTTACAAATCAAGTCAGTCTTTCATACAAAAATTTATATACACCTTGCTATATACTCCTAGTTGCTCTCCCCCTAATGAGATAGTACACTCCTTCTTTCTATTCTCTATTTTTGTGTCCATTTGGCCAGCTTCTAACCCCCTCTGCCCTCTCATCTCCCATCCAGACAGGAGCTGCCCACATAGTCTCATGTGTCTACTTGATCCAAGAAGTTCACTCCTCACCAGTTTCATTCTCTATCCCATAGTCCAGTCCAATCCCTGTCTGAAGAGTTGGCTTTGGGAATGGTTCCTGTCTTGGGCTAACAGAAGGTCTGGGGACCATGACCTCTGGGGTCCTTCTAGTCTCAGTCAAACCATTAATTTTGATCTTTTTACAAGAATTTGAGGTCTGCATCCCTCTGCTCTCCTGCTCTCTCAGGGGTCCTCTGTTGTGTTCCCTGTCAGGGCAGTCATCGGTTAAAGCCGAGCACCATCTAGTTCTTCTGGTCTCAGGCTAATGTAGTCTTTCTGTCTCTTGGGTTCATAATTACCTCGTATCTTTGGTGTTCTTCATTCTCCTTTGCTCCAGGTAGGTTGAGACCAATTGATGCATCTTAGATGGCCTCATGCTAGCATTTAAGACCTCAGATGCCACTCTCCAAAGTGGGATGTAGAATGTTTTCTTAATAGATTTTATTATGCCAATTGACCTAGAAGTCCCCTGAAACCATGGTCCCCAAACCCCCGCCCCTGCTATGCTGGCCTTTGAATCTGCAATTACTTTTATCCCTACAGCCTAGCCATTTTTTAATTATTGTGGTAATCCATATATAACAAAATTTTGCCATTTTAAGCGTACAGTTCAGTGACATTAATTACTTTCACCACATTGTGCATCACCACTATCCATTGCCAGAAGTTTTTCATCAACAGAAACTCAGTACCTCTTAGCAGTAACTCTCCATTTCCAAGCCCCTCCCCACAGCCCCTGGTAGCCACTGATCAACTTTTGTCTCTATCCATTTGTCTATTCTAGTATTTCACATAAGTGGAATAATACCATATTTGTCCTTTTGTGACTGGCTTCATTTACGTAGCATAATGTTTACAAGGTGAGTTCATGTTGTAGCCTATATCAGAACTTCATTTCTCTTAATGGCTGGACAATATTCCATTGGATGTATATGCTAAATTTTGTTTATCCATTCATCTGCTGGTGGACATTTGTGTTATTTCCACCTCTTGGCTTTTGTAAATAATCCCCCAGCCTAGCTTTTTAAATTCAATTAAATTGCAAAACATCTATTATAAGCCCTGTGTCTGTAGAAGATTCTTAAAGGAATCAAACCTCTTTTTACATGAACATTAAAAAAAATTTAAGACACAATACTTTTAAACAAAGTTACAGCCCTTTGTCTTTAAGTAAGGAGCCACTGATAATAGAAGTTCACTCCTCTGGGATTCTATTAGAAGTCACTAGGAAAATAAGACTTCAAGTTCGTTCTCCATTCATCCTTCTATCCATCTAGTAAGTACAATGTATCAGGCCCTGTGCTGGGTATACAGTGGTGAGCAAAACTAACATGGCTCTTGCCCATCTAAAGCTCATAGCCCAGTAGTGGGAAGAGTCCCAGATCGCAAATGGAAAGTTTCCAAACTTTAGGTTTAGTTCTATCTCTTACAAGAGTCACTTAACCTCTTGAATCCTCCATTTCCTCATCTGAAATAGGACTTCCTGTTTTACACGGTGGTTGGCAGAGCTGTATTTGAACTCACCCTAAAACTTCAAAGCACTATATAAATACAATAGATGTGAGTTAAGTTTGATTCAAATGGTGGGAGGAACACATATTTTTATGCACAACAGACAGGAGCAAAGAGTTTTAGAATAAGAGCAGGAGACCTGAGTTCTACTTCTACCATTTCTATTGACTTGTGCCTCTGGTGGAGAGGGCATCACTTCCCCTTTGGGCCTTGGTTTGAGGTGGTTGATCTAGAGATCCATGATCCTGTCACCGTTTATTGCAAAAGTAAGCAAACCTGCAGAAATATAGAGCTCAAGGGCCTTGTAAGATCTAATCAATTCACAGACAGTGCCTCACCTAAGGCTTCCTGGAGAGACATGACTCTGTTTTCCGAGCCTCTCAGGAAGCAAATGCCTCAGGCAGTCTTAGAGCCCCTGGTGGTGTACTGGTTAAGTGCTATAGCTGCTAACTAAGAGGTCCGCAGTTTGAATCCACCAGGTGCTCCTTGGAAATTCTATGGGGTAGTTCTACTCTGTCCTATAGGGTCGCTATGAGTTGGAATCAACTCAATGGCAGTGGGTTTGGTTTGGCTTGGTCTTAGAACTCACTGCAGAACATTGTCTGGGAGTGCTCACAAGTTGGCTGCACGGGGCACATGGTAGCATGTGCGTCGGCCAGAGTGTTCCACAGGCTGTGCAGGGGAATTTTAAAGTATGGTGGTCATGAAATACCCTGACACGAGCTCAAGGGAATATCGTGGGAGCAGGAGCCCCATGAAGTACTTGGTCTGCCCTTGCTGCATGACTAAAAGAACCTGCCCAAGGTGCAAGCCCTAGCTTTCTTCCCCAGGCTTTCTAACTGGGCACCTTGATTTGACCTTGTAATCCATAGCTCCCATCTCACCCCCTCTCCCTGCAGAGGGCTCCAGCCTCAAACTGATACACATGGGATTCCTGTAGATACCTGTTGCTAATTTCATTCAGTCTAAGAAACTTGTGGGGTGGGGGGGTGAGCCATATTTGTGAGTATACAAGTGATTCAGAAATGCTGAGTTTAAGCAACGCCAGACAAGAGAGATTCTAGTATGAAAGGAGAAAGCGACTTTAAAATAGGATAGACTTGGGTTTGACTTCTGCCACTTAGTGTATGACCTTAGGCAAATCTCTTATCATCTCTGAACCTCTGTAGCCTCATCTGTGACATGGGCATAATAAGATATTCTGACTTCTTAGGGCTTTTGTGAGAGTCAAAGATAATAAAGGTAATATGACTATCACTGTACTAACCACTCAATAAAAGGAAGTTGTAGCAGTAATGGTAGTAGTAGTTGTTGTTACAACAGCTCACTGTTCCATTTCCATGATGGTCAGTACACCAGGACACAGTTCACAATCAGACAATTCTTCCTGCACTTTCATCTTCACATCCAACTAGTCTCCGTATACTACAGATTTCTCTTTCTCAGTGTCCTGGGTTTCCACCCTTCATTTCCACATCTAGGACTCTGTCAGCCCCTTCTTACCTCATGCTTCTGTTAATACAATAGTTCCCTGTGGACCCTCCTCTTTAGTCTTCTGAGAATTAGCCTCCTCAGAAAAATGCCTTTATCACACATATACGCACTCAAAAATGTATTATGATCCCCGATTAACCCCATTCAAACTCTTCGCTTCACCTCACATGCAGCCTTACCTTCCTTATTACCCTCATCTTTGGAGAGGTCTCCTTACAAACCTGCAGCACGCTACAGGCTGAGATGGTGGTGAGTCCTTTGCCCTGGAGATGCTCAATCACCAAAGAGGCTCATGAAGGACAGGGTAGGTAGTGGATACTTGCATGCTCTGGAGCATGGGTTTCAATTGTGGCTGTACCATGTACTAGATGTATAACCTTTTTCAGGTTACTTTACCTCTTATTTTTCTTCATCATTTCTTCATTGTTAAAATGGGCCCAGTACAGTATATGGAGTCCCTGGTTGCTGCAAATGATTAATGCACTTGGCTGCTAACCAAAAGGTTGGTGGTTCAAGTCTAGCCAGAGGTGCCTCAAAAGAAAGGCTTGGTAACCTACTTCTGAAAAATCAGCCACTGAAAATCCTATGAAGCACAGTTCAACTCGTTAGGGGTTGGAGATCACTCAACAGCCTCTGGTTTAATGACAGTATATACTTCCAAAGGATGTTGGGAGGACCAAATGAATAAAGCACCTAGAACAGTGCCTGACAAATTGGAAGCTCTGAATACATAAATGCGAGCTACTGTTATATGACTGAGTTGATCCTAACATCCCAGGAAGGGCAACTGCTTTTAGCTACAAACCAAACCAAACTCATTGGCGTCGAGTGGATTCCGACTCATAGTGACCCTATAGGACGGAGTAGAACTGCCCCATAGGGTTTCCAAGGAGCAGCTGGTAGATTTGAACTGCTGATCTTTTTTTAAAAAAATGTTTTCAAGGTTAAATTTACTTATAATGCCTTTTTTTGTTTTTAAATGGTGCTTTTAGATGAAAGTTTACAGCTCAAGTTAATTTCTCTTGCAAAAATTTATACACTTTTTTTGTGACATTAATTGCAATCCCCACAATGTGACAGCACACTCCCCCTTTCCACCCTGGGTTCCCTGTATCCATCCAACCAGTTCCTGTCCCTTCCTGCCTTCTTATCCTGCCTTCATATAGGAGCTGCCCACTGGTCTTATATATCTGACTGAAATAAGCAGTACACTCCTCACAGGTATTATTTTTTGTTTTATAGTCCTTTCTAATCCTTGTCTAAAGAGTGGGCTTTGGGAATAGTTTTAGTTCTGGGCTAACAGAGCGTTCAGGGGCCTGAGTTTTAAGGGTTCATCCAGTCTCTGTCAGAAAATTAAGTCTGGTCTTTTTACGTGAATTTGAGTTCTGTTTCATACTTTTCTCCGGCTCCATCCGGGACTCTCTGTTGTGTTCTCTGTCAGGACATTCATTGGTGGTAGCTGGGTACCAACTAGTTCTTCTGGTCTCAGGCTGGTGGAGTCTCTGGTTTATGTGGACTTTTAGTCTCTTGGACTAATATTTTCCTTGTATCTTCAGTGTTCTTCATTCTCCTTTGCTCCAAGGGGGTTGGGACCAATTCACGCATCTTAGATGGCCACTCACAAGCTATTAAGACCCCAAATGCCACTCACCAAAGTGGGATGCAGAACATTTTCTTAATAAGCTTTGTTATACCAATTGACCTAGATGTCCCCAGAAACTATGGCCCCCAGGCCCCATTCCCAGCTACTCTGTCCTCAAAGTATTTGGATGTGTTCAGGAAACTTCTTAGCTTTTGTTTTGGTCCAGTTGTGCTAACTTCCCCTGCATTGTGTGTTGTCCTTCCCTGAGGAGGGAGAAGGAGGGGAATTCACTAACTAGACAGTAGACAAGGATCATCTTCAGTGAAGGGATGAACTGCACACCTTTTGGCTAGCAGCCAAACTCTTAACCATAGCTAACAGAAAAACTTAACTGGCTGAAATTTAAAGAAATTTATTTCAGATAACAAGAAATACAGAGTTAGGTGGCTCCATGGTTTGTTAATTTAAAGGCTCAACATGGTCACCAAGGACTCAGGCTCTCCACATTTCCACTTTGCCATCCTTGGCATTATAGGTTGGGTCTCGGGCTGTTTCACTCACAGCTGCAGGATGATTGTTACAGTTCCAGGCATTCCAGGCAAACATGAAAACATCCAGGGAAGAAGAAGTGTGCGCATGATGAGAAAAATCTTTCCCAGAAGTCTTCTAGCAGATTCCCCTCACATCTCTCGGGCCAGAATTGGGTCATGTATCTATCCTAAATCAGTCACTGGCAAAAGGAATGGACCACTATGACTGGTAAGATTAAGTAGGCACCACTGCTTGTGCTGGAAAGGAACAAGACTCCTGCAAAGCAAATGGCCAATTGGGAGAAGGAGGATGATAAAAAATCAGAATTTTGTTAAGAAGGGGGACAGGAACCAGTCAGCAAGTTGATTCTGACTCATGGTGAACCCTATGTGCGTCACAGTACAACCGTGCTCCTTAGAGTTTTCAATGGCTGTCATGGATTGAATTATGTCCCGCACAAAAATGTGTGTATCAAATTGGTAAGGCCACAATTCCCAGTATTGAATGGTGGTCCTCCATTTTGTGATTATAATTTTATGTTAAAAGGATTAGGGTGGGATTATAACACGACCCTTACTCAGGTCAACTCCCTGATCCAGTGTAAAGAGAGCTTGCCTAGGGTGTGGCCTGCACCAACTTTTATCTCTCAGGAGATGAAAGAGAAGCAAGCAAAGAGTTGGGGACCTCATGCCACCAAGAAAGAAGCACCAGGAAGAGAGCGTGTCCTTTAGACCTGGGGTTCCTGTGCAGAGAAGCTCCTAGTCCAGCGGAAGATTGACAAGAAGGACCTTCCTCCAGAACTGACAGAGAAAGAAAGTCTTCCCCTGGAACTGACACCCTGATTTTGGACTTCTAACCTACTAGACTGTGAGAAAATAAATTTCTCTTTGTTAAAGCCATCCCCTTGTGGTATTTCTGCTATAGCAGCACTAGATGACTAAGACAATGGCTGATTTTTCAGAGGTAGATCACCAGTCCTTTCTTCTGAGGAGACTTAAACTGCTAACCTTTCAGTTAGCAGCTGAGCGCATTAACCATTTGTACCACACAGGGACTCCGAGAAGGAGGAAGGAGTGGGGAAATGGCAACCAAAAGTATCTTCTACCTTCTCAATCCTGAGAGTCCACGATTCTTGGCTTATCCCACCTGCATGCTTTGCTTCTGCTGTTCTTCCTGTCTGGAGCTCATTCAATAAATCTTTGTTGATGTCTCCTGTATTCCAGAGACAATGCTGAACTGTCTTCCCAGTGTGAATCCAAATCCTTCTCTTCAAGGTTTAGATCAAGAACCAACAATTCATTGGAGCAATTTCTCACTGTAATGAATTATCTCAACACTTACAAAGTGAAATAGATAATCCATACCACATTTCACTCATTGGCTTATATTTCCTAAGAATTGTCCCTCACTTGAGTTGAGCTATAAACCCCTCAAGGACAGGGACTATAAATAAACTTCCTTGTTCCATTTGGATCTTCCATGTACTTATAGTGGCCAACCATAAAGATGGTGCTTAGTCAATACTTCTTGAATTTAATCAGAAGACACTCTGTGCTATCTGTAGTAGGTGCCTGAAGATGCTATGCTGGGCACCACGGGAGATATAGGGAAGGGTAAGACACAGTCCCCTCCTCCCCACCCCCGCCCCAAGCTTGTAGTTCAGGAGGAAAGCTCATAGAAATTGTGTGAAATTGGAAAAGTCCATCTTCTACCACTCAAATTCCTTTTAGCCTTTCTACTTGCTCCCCTCCAGTAACCTTATGTGGCAACATTATGTTGGTTCACACTGTATGGCCTTGTTCCCTTTCCAGCACCCCAGATAGGTCCTTCTTGATCTAGTCCCTCCTATCCTCCCAGTCAAATAAAATCTACCCCTTTCTGACTTCCAATCCCTATGGTTTTGGGAAGCACTGGCTTAAGAGTTTCAAAACTAGTTCATATGTAAAGTTTCTGATGTTACCCCTTCAGGGCACATAAGAAATTTGAGGGGATCCCTGGAGATGCAATGGACTAATGCAAGGACATGAATATAATAATGGATTTTAGGGACATTTGGTGGTGGGGTTCTTTTCTGGCAAAGCAGCCTTCACTTTTCTTCAAGAATTACCACAGTAATGTTCTTTACTTTAGCCTAGAACCTTTCAAAACATTTGCACTGCTTGCAGCTTCTCCTCTGTTTGCTTAGCTTGAGCAAACACAGCCTTTATTGCATTTTACAGGTTAATGGGAGATCACGGTTATCTGAGGAAAGATCTACACAACTCCTGCCTTTATGTATGTATTTCCTTCTCAGGGTAAGGAAATTGTTCCCCCACCTATTCTTTTGATCACCATGGCTGGATTGCTAGCGACAAAGGAGGAACAAGGAAGGATAGAGCCAGATAAAAAAGAAAAATCAGTTTGTTTAAATCACCAGGGAAATCTGCCTTTAAAGAAAAGGAAGTCAAACCCAGAATATCCTGTTCTAGTTAATAAAGCTCATCTGCCTCCAGCTTGAGCAAGGAAAATATTATCCTCTGCATCTGTGTGGGGCTGCTCGACCATTCCCACCGCACTCTCAGTCCCACACCCAAATTCATGGATGGCTGAGGAGTATCCTTGCCCCAGCCCCCCAGAGCAAGCTGCTCCTTCTAGATGCTAAAGTCCCAGGCAGGTCACATGCAATTAAGTGCAAACTTACTTTTTTTGTGTGTAAATCCCAAAACTTCTTCTAAAAAAGAATAAACTCACAAATGGTGCTGTCAAAACTGGATATCCATTTGCGGAAAAATGAAACAAGATCCACGCCTCACACCCTAAAAAACTAACTTAAAACAAAGGCCTAAATGTAAAACCTAAAACTATAAAGATCATAGAAGAAAAAATAGGGACAACACTAGGGGCTCTAATATATGGCAGAAATAGAATACCAAAAATAACTAAAAACACAAACAGAAGAAGATAAACTAGATAACTGGGATCTTCTAAAAATTAAACCCTTATGCCCATCAAAAGATTTCACCAAAAGAGTAAAAACAGAACCTACAGACTGGGAATAAATTTTTGCCTAGGGCATATCTGACAAGGGTCTAATCTCCAAAATTTATAGAAGATAGCAACACCTCAACAACAAAAAGACAAGCAACCCAATTAAAAAATGGGTCAAGGACATGAACGGACATTTCACCAAAGAAGACATTCAGCAGCTAAAACAACACATGGAAAGATGCTCGCCATCATTAATCACTAAAAAAAAAAAAAAATTTTTTTTTTTTTTTTGCAAATCAAAACCACAATGAGATACCACCTCACCCCGGCAATAATGGCACTGATTGAAAAAAAAAACAGAAAACAACAAATGGTGGCAAGGTTGTGGGGAGACTGGAACTCTTATACGCTGTTGGTAGGAATGTGAAATGATTCAACCCCTATGGAAAATGGTATGGTGCTTCCTTAAAAAGCTAGAAATAGAAATATCATATGATCCAGTAATTATACTCCTAGGTATACACCCTACAGAAATAAGACCCATGACACAAATAGACATATGCACACCCATGTTCATCACAGCATTATTCACATTAGCAAAAAAAAAAATGGAAATAACCTAAGTGCCCATCAACAGATGAATGGATAAACAAACTCGTACATACACACAATGATAAAGAATAATGATCAATCTGTGAAACATCTCACAACATGGATGAATCTGGAGGACATTATGCTCAGTGAAATAAGTCAGTCACAAAATGACAAACACTGTATGAGACCGCTATTATAAAAAGTCAAGAAAAGGATTACACGCAGAAAGAAATATTTTTTGATAGTTACTAGGGATGGGAGAGGAAGGGAGGGAAAATCACTAACTAGAGAGTTGACAGGTGTTAACTTTGGTGAAGGGAAAGACAATACATAATATGGAAGATGTCAGCACATCACCACCAAGGCAAGAGAAGACAATGAGAGGTATGAAAGAATAAAAGGCAATGACAGTAAATACTATAACCTATAAAATCCTTCAACAACAGTAAGAACAAACAAGAGTTTATGAGAGGACACATAGGTAGACAGGTATGCTGAATAGGTGTGGGAAGCTGTATGGGAGTACACCCACATGCATATATAGATTTGGCTGTAGATATTTTTTCAAACATATGTGTATATGCTGCATGTATATTCATATATATAATGGAGCACGCTGGGGATATAGTCATGGAAACACCCTAGATGTGACCAAATACCTTGCGGGACTGAATTACTGGGCTTGAAGGCTAAGGACAATAGTCTTGGGGGGACATCTAGGTCAACTGGCATAACAGTTCATAAAGACAATGAATGCTCTACATCCTACTTTGGTGAGTAGCATCTCAGGTCTTAAAAGCTTGCAAGCAGCTATCTAAGATACAACTATTGGTCTCTGTCTGGAGCAAAGGAGAGTGAGGAAAAACCAAAAACTTAAGGAACCAATTAGTCCAAAGGGCTAATGGACCACAGCCTCCACTAACCTGAGACCAGAAGAACTAGATGGTGCCTGGATACTACTACCGACCTCTCTGATGAGGATCACAATAGAAGGTCCTGGTTAGACTGGGAAAAAATGTAGAACAAAATTCAAATTCATAAAATGATCATATTTATTGGTCTGAAAAAGACTGGAGGAACCCCGGAGATGAAAACCCTTAGATGCCCTTCTAACTTGGAAATGAAGCCATTCCTGGAGATCACCTTTCAACCAAATAATAGGCCTGTAAATAAATAATAACAGATGTGAGGGAAGTGCTCCTTAGAACAATCATCAACATGAGACCAAAAGGCCAACATCTGCCCAAAAGCAATTATGAGAAGGCAGGAAAAGAGGATGAATGAAAATGGGGAACTCAAGGTGGTAACGGGGAGAGAGCTGACAGTGCAATCACTGCCACAGAACAATTTGTGTACAAACTATTGAATGGAAAACTAATTTGCTTTGTAAACCTTCATCTAAAACACACACACACACACACAAAGAATAAACCCATTCCCTTAGTGATTAAAGCACATGTAATTTAGACACAAAAATAAATAATCCTCTTCTACCTCCGCGTTTAAAAGCATTTCTGTGATTTGGGATCCAGATACAATTTAACTGACTCCACACATTTGTATCAAGTAATAGCCAAGCACCTCTGCTTCTCATGGCACCTTCCTTAGATCTATCTCAGCATCAGCTCTCAAACCATGGCACCAAAGAGTCCATGACAGATCCTGGACTGCCCAGCTGGTGTGTCTGGGAAGGCAGCCATGTGTGAATCGGAGCTTCCAGTAAAAATGATGCTTTGCAGATAAATCTACAAGCTTTTTCTTGTCAAAAAATGAAAGGTATGTGTTTTCGTCTACTCCTGCATTTTTCTCCCTTAAATGCCAGAAACCTTACAGGCAAATTTATTGCCAAAGAGCCGCTACGCCACCAGGGTCTCCCTGCTCATTTTAGGTCCACAAAAAATTAGAGAATATAAGGGTTAGAAGAAGGCTCCAAGATCACCTAGTAAAATCCTATTTTATAGATGAGGAAATTGAGACCCTGACAGGAGGTTTACTGAGGGTCACAGCGTTAGCTGGTGGCAAAAACTAGGGCCAGAAGCCATGTCTCAGGGCTCCAAAATCTTTCTACTAATGCACAGTGGGCACTGGAAACATCCACTTCTTCTGCTTCCTTTCAATGGTCTCCATTCTTCATAGAGTTACCTTTCACTGTCCTTAAGCCAGGGGTTCTCAAAGTGTAGGCCCCGTACCAGCAGACCGGCATCGCCTGGAAAATTGTTAAATACGTAAATTCTCTGGCGCCATCCCAGACTTGCTGATACTTGTTTTAACAAGCCCTCCTGGTAATTTTAATGCTTGTTAAGGTCTGAAAACCAAGGTTTTGTTAACGTCTGAGAACCACAGCTTTAATCTGTTACTCACGTCCAACCTGTTAACAAGGGATTTAGGGCACTAATCAGATTCACCTGATTTCATAACTCTGTTTCAGTTTGGCTCTACTAGTTACCTAAGGCAGAGGTTCACTTAAGTTACCTCCCAGGAAAAAAGGTTTATTGTAAATGTGTGAACAGGAACTAGAAGTGGAAAGCTGTCAAGAACCGAGGCAGCTCTAGGGACCAATCCCTCTCTGCCTCTGTGTTTTTTTTTTTCTCTTTCTCTTCCTGCCTGCCCTGTTCTCTCTCCACAAATTGATTACTTCCTCCTTCATAGCTGACATTTGCCTTTGGTCTACCATGACCTGTCTCTAAAGTTTAGTGTCTAAACCACAGCACCCCTATTGCCTTAATTTCCCCTCCTAACTGGAAAATTCTTGCCATATAACTTTTCCCATGTTTCAGTTCAAATTCCTGTAAGGGAATCCAGCTGACCCAGCTCATTTTTTGGGCCAGGCCACACAAGTTAGGTCACATGCTCACCCAAAAAATTGGTCAGTCTTTTGAGTCTGATGCTTGCTCTTGGGATTAATCAATTATTGGCACAGGATAGTGGGCAACTATTACCATTACAAAGTGGGTAACGGGAGAGTCAAGAGGATGTGTGTACAGCTTGGGAGAGGGTGCAGCTTCAAGAGGAAATTGGTGGAGGGAGGAAGAATGCAAATGTGAGACTCCCCACTGCTCTTCTTCCAGTAACCCTGTGAAGGAGACATGAAGGAACTTGGCAGTGGGGTTCAACGATTTGGCTTGCTGAAGGTTTGGGTTGGAGAGGAATATTCTGCTGTATTATCACAACCCCAATCCTCATGTATACTGTCTACCTGGGGTAGGCTGGACAATTCTGGCTGCACCTTATCAACTCACTGGGTGTCACAGAAGATCTGGGCTGGAAGGGACTTCAGACATTACTGGGCTCAGTGATTCTCAGCCCTGGCTGCCCATTAGAATCACCTGGGGAGCATTTGACAACTAAAGCTGCCCGGGCCCCACCTCAAGTATTCTGATGTAGTTGATCTGGGATGGGGCAGTAGTATTTCTTAAAGGCTCTCAGAGCTTTGACTGCAAAGCTGGGGTTGACAACCACTGCTGGAATTCAACCCTCTGAGTTTTAGAGGTGGGCAAACCGGCTCAGCTACATAATGTGATTGTGGCTCCCTTAAGGATTCCACTTCTAACTTGGTTATAGAGTTTGCGTTAATAGATCATAAACTGTTAGAGCTGGGAGAGATCACAGCCCCTGTCACTTTTACTCGAGACTCAAGAGCTAAGTGACTTGCCCTAGGAGTCAAGGCCTGAAAGGTGGTTGAGTGAGGGCTAGAACCCAGGTCTCCTGACTCCTAACCCAGTGTTCTTCCATAACACCTGGGGCTGAAGGATCGAAAGTGCCAGATTTACGCTAACCAGACCCAGCTGCAGACTTCATGCTTGCTCTACTCAAGGGTGCCTTTCCAGCAGTACAGCTGAAACAGTTTGGCAGAGAAGTCCGGACGTAAGTGGATGTGGAGCAGGCTGGGCCAAAAGAATCAGCACTTTTGATGCCCTGAGGATAGGGAGGAGGCTGGGCTGATAATGCTCATCCTTGCTTTCTGCTTTGTTTCCTAAAGGGGGGGCGGGGGGGCATGCGTTGAGGGGGGGGGTGCGTGCGTGCGTGTGAGTGTGAAGATTCCAAATAGATTGACAGATGTGTTGCAGTCCAGATTGTGATGTGCTCAGAGACCGTGCCCTGGGTGTCAGGGTCTTCCCATCTGCTGAGCTAAGGTGGCCTTTGTTTTTCGGGGTAGCTTTGTCAAAATGTTAGCTCCCACTGGTCAAGGGGAGAAGTATTCTTGTGTATGGCTAGAAATTGACTGCATTTGTTAGAGGCCTGTGGCATTTAGGAACTAGAGGTGTTTGACTGGTGTTTCAGGGGGTCCCTCTGTGGTGTGTGTGTGTGTGGTAGTTGAAGACAAACAGGTTCCAGTGCAGAAAAAATGAGGCAAGGGCTCACCAGATGTGGTGAACTGGCAACTGGCCTTAGCCATACCCCTTTTTGGGGGTAGGGGTGGAGAGAAGAAGGGATGAAAATGCAGGGCTTCCAGCCAGTTCTCCAGTTTGACCCCCTGCTGAGAATTTCCACTTCCACTTGGGGATCTTGTTAAAATGTAGACTCTGATTCAGTATACCTAGGGTGAAAAGGCAAATTCTCAGCAGGGGGTCGAATCAGAGAGAACCAATCTGAAGCCCTGGTTTGAGGCTGTTAGCCTGGCAGATCCCAGAAGTCAGAGGCTTCGTGGCAGGAAGGGGAGGCTCTTGGTCTGTTTCCCTCCAAACTTGGAGCAGGTGGGATACCTACTGCCATCTAGAGTTGCCATCTCGGAACCTTGTTTGTCTTCTACATAATTGAAAAATAAAGCCTTGTTATTGTTCCTTAAAAAAACAAAGTCACCAGGAGCTGAGTGAGATTCAAGCCCAAGCCCGCCTTGTTTCCAAGTCCATGTTTTTTCCATGACCCACAACCCAGCCCCTCCATCATCGATATAGATGGGTCCCATACAGAGGCTGGGAAATGTTAGGTCTACAAGGGTGTGCACATGCCTTGGAGGCTGAGGAGAATGAAGATAGGGCTGGTCAAGAGGGAGGCAGCCTGGGAGGGGGAAAGTATTCACTGACACTAGAGAGCCAACTGTCTCATATTGACTTCCTCCCTGCATTACCCCTCTTGGTTGAGGTCTGTCCTCGCCTCCTGGCCAGCTCCACCTCTGGCTTTTACCTCTTCTGTGTTACATACTAGTAGCCTTCAGGAGCATTCCTTCAAGCCAGGGTAGCCAAGATCCATGGCTCATGGAGGCAAATGACACAGTACATGCCAGGGTCAAGGTAGGATGAGGCAGGGGAGACTCCAGCAGAGCCCAGAAACTTCTGCTGTGTCTCATCTGCTCAGGACAGTGCCCCTGAGATACTGTGGCATCTCCTCCCACGTCATGAGGTGATGGAGAGCTACAGGCATGTTACCGAGCTTCAATGTTAGCATCAGCTGGACCTAATTAGCTTTGGTTGGAGGCCAGACCTCTTACAGAGGGCTCTATGGTTCCAGGGAACCTGGCAGGAATGCTTATCATTTCAGAAACTGAGAAGAAGCTGGCTTTCTCCATCTTGGCCTCAGGGCAGTCCTCCCTTCAGATGCTAATCCATAAAGCCATTCTAGGCCAGGCCTCAGATGAGGCTGGGGTCTAGGGTGGAGCCCAAACTTTCATCCCCCTCAGGAGCAAGGCAGGTGTGGAATCAATACCTGGAAAGCAGCCAAATGGAAACCTAGAGCAACGACAGCTCAGAATGTCACATGTCAGACAACTTAATTGGGTAATCATGTGAAAATGGTTCGTGCAAAAACATATGTAGGAAGTCTATACCAAGTATGTGAGGGACCAATCCAAGAAGTCAGTTCAGTCTGCCCATGCCTACCGTAGCCCCATCTGGCTGCAGGTCCCAGGACCTTCCACTCAGAGCATCAATCCTCCCGGAAGAAGCTCTGGAAATGTTAGCTGCCAATCCCTACTAAAGTCCCCCAGGCAATCAAACATTCCTAGAGCTGCAAGGACACTCCACTCCTGAATGCCCACCACATGTGCACCATCCCTAACTATAAGAGGGAGCATACGGTGGTGGTTACCTGCCCATACTCTGGTGCCAGACTGCATGGGTTTGAATCCTGGCTTTGCCAGTTAATAGTTGTGTAACCTTGGGCAAGTTATTTCTCATCTGCAAATGGGATGATAATAGTACCTGCCTCTTAGAGTGGCTGTGATAATTAAATAAGTTAATATATGTAAAGATTTTAGAATATCACCTGGCTCATAGTATGCTGTTATTGTGCTTTTCTTCTGATTCCAGTTCATTTCTAGGTTCCCCGCTGGGACTGTCACATACTTTTTTTCCACATCATGTGCCCAGCTTCTGCAGCACCCTACTCTACCTTTGTCTAGGGCTGACCTGGTGGCCTGACCGCAAGTAGTTGGCAGGGCCCTGTTTCTATCCACATGGACTCACAACTCTGTTGCTGAATCCCTGTCCATCACTGATCCCTTGGAGAATCCCCTGGTGGGTGGGGCCTGGACCTGAGTCTGAAAGAGGTTCCCACTAATCCAACCCCCTTGGGTGGTGTGAAAGAGACCAAGGACTTCCTCTTTGTTGGGGAGAACCACTAGTCAATTCTCTTACCCAGCCCCTCTACTCTCCTGCTGCACCTACCATGGGATCCCAGAAGGCCATATATTCTAGCAAGTTGGGGTATGCTTGGATCATTGTAGACACAAATGCTTTTTGTCCCAATTCTTTGCATTCATCTTTCACAGCCCAGCTCAAATGGGACCTTTTTGGTGAAGACTTTCCTGATTTCCACAGTCAGAATTCTGGCTTGACCAATTGCTGGCTTCCTATGAAACAGAAGTATATGTGATGAACTGTGGGGGACGCAGAAGAGGAAGTGATCAGTTGGTCTGAGGGAAGGTCAGGGATGGCTCCAAAGAGAAGTTGACACTTGGAGTGAACCTTGAAGTATATCCAGATTTTTAATGGGTGGAGAAAGAGGAGTGAACATTTGAGGCAGAGGGGACATCATTCCCAAAAGCAGTGAGGCAGGAAAGTGCCCAGTGCACCTGGGCATGAAAAATAAGATCAGTGTGGCTAGAACATGGTAGGCTTAGAATGCTCTGTCAAGTGTTGGACTTGACTTTTTAAGCCCTCAGGGCTGGCGAAGGCCTTTGAGGAGGGAAATGACATGAGCTGGCCTGCACTGTGCAGGAGGGAGGACCCAGAAGGATCATTTCTGAGAAGGAACTGGGAGGTAAGCGGAGCCCCGCATCCTTCAGAAATATACCATCAGCTCCTAACATCTCCATGGGGATGAGAGTAAGAGGACAGGAGTCTCTTTCCTGTTGAAAGTGGTAGGTTGAAGCCAGAACTGCTATGGAGCCCTGGCAAGATGCCCTTGCCTCCCTGCCCTATGAGATTGCAAAGCTTGCACGCCTGCTGCAGCCAGGCTGCATGGGGGCTGTTCTGAATGATGAGGACACGTCTGCTTCAACAGCCAGACACCCCATCAAGATGACGTTTGATGTTCTGTGCTCTGCTGTTCTTCCAGTGGGACCAGGAAAGGAAGAGAACGGGCATGAGGGTTTCCTGTGAGTGGGCTGCAATGCTTATTCCAAATGCTGGCTTCAAAGCCAGCACTTGTTTTTCCAAATTAACAAAAGATGTTCTAGATTGATAATTCCATGTTCTTCATATAACACATGATTTATAAATTCTGCCTGAATGTAAATTACACATCTGTGTAAAATCAGTTGCCATCGAGTTGATTCCAACTCGTGTCAGAGTAGAACTGTGATCCATATGGTTTTCAATAGTAGATTTTTTGAAAGTAGATTGCCAGGCCATTCTTCTGAGGTATCTCTGGGTGAACTCAAGCTGCCAAACTTTTTGATTAACAACCGAGCACATTAACCGTTGCACTACCCAGGGGGTATAGCATCAACCAAAACCAAAAACCTGTTGCTGTTGAGTCAATTCCCACTCATAACAGACAGAGTACCACTGCCCCACAGGGTTTCCAAGAAGCAGCTAGTGGATTCAAACTGCTGACCTTTTGGTTAGCAGCCTGAGCAATTAACCACTGTGCTGCCAGGGCTCCAGCATATTCTAACACAGACTAAAACAATGTTACATTACATATAATGAACCCAGACAGAGCTCTTTTATCATTAGTGCTTGTACTATGTAACTATGTGTTTATAATTGTCAGGCACATTGCATTGAGAACCTTTGAAAATCCTTCCATTTTTCCTTTTGAACATATATATAGAAAGAGAGAGAGCCCTGGTGGTGCAACAGTTAAGCACTCGGCTGCTAACTGAAAGGTTAATGGTTCAAACTCACAGAATGGCTCCACAAGACCTGGCGATCTGCTCCTGTAAAGATTACAGTCTAGAGAACCCTATGGGGCAGGTCTACTCGGTCACATGGGGTCGCTCTGAATCAAAAATTGACACCACATCACCTAACAACAACAACTACAACATATATATATGACCTTGCCAAGACAAAAACAAGTAATCTCTTTACAAAAATGCCCCCAAATTCTTTGGCTCTAAAAGAAAATGTAGTGTCAATTTTTTTTTTTTTGCTTAATAAAATGAGGTTTTAAATGAATTCTGAGCCAAGCCCAAAGGAAGGAATAGTGGTTCTTTGAGTCAGCAGAAGAATTCAGTCTTTGGTATCCAACACTCCATTATTCATTGGCTGAATTGGCAAGAGAGCTGTCTGCACTATAGAGAGGACCACAGCAGGCGGGAGGGGATGACAAGTAGATAATGAAAGACAAACAATCTGAAGTATCTCTCAGGCCAGATTTGAAAACATTCTGGACATTTATTATTTGGTGGTAGAGAAGCTCTGCTATCCCCCACGGCCCAGACACACCCTCAGCTCATTTCTCTGCTTATAGGGTAATTTTCCTGAGCAAATACTTAAAACCATGTCTCCTTACTGGGCCACTGAACCAGGCAAGAGTTAGTTCCCAGAGTTCCAACTAATAAGCAAGGGAGGTGAAAAGAATTTATCCCCTTCGATGAGATTAAACACCTGCCAAATTGAGTCCTCACCCCCAACCTCCCTGAAAGCTCACCGGGGCCTGCGGAAGGCCAGGCCATACTGCTGACAGGCCAGCCCCACTGTGGGCGTATAGACGATTGGCATGAACTTCTCCACATCTGAGGTCAACACTCGGTAGAAGAGCTTTTCATTCCGGTCTTGGAGTGTCATGAGAATGATGTACCTTGAAAAAGGGAGAGAACAATCAAGCTGACCACATGGGCCTCACGTGCAGTTACCACCCATAGGTCAGTGGAGGCTTGCATTTTGCTATGCTGCTGAACAGGATTCAGGGGAATTTCCAAACTAAGACAGACTAGGAAGAAGGGCCTGGTGAACTACTTTCAAAAATCAGCCAATGAAAACTCTACAGATCACAATGGTCCAATCCACAACAGATCATGGGGATAGCTTAGGACTAGGCAGCATTTCCTTCTGTTGTGCATGAGGTTGCCATGAGTTGGGAACAACTTGACAGCAGCTAACAATGACTACAAATAGGTGGTAGCAGGGAAGGCCCTCACTGCCACTGTGTGGAAAGGGCCAAGGGCTATATGGGCCAATCAAAGACTCAGGGCTCCCTTCCCGCTCAGCCACTTATAAGGGCACCAAACCCAAAAACCAGTTGTCGTGGAGTCGATTCTGACTCATAGCAACACTACAGGACAGAGTAGAACTGCTCCACAGGGCTTCCAAAGAGCAGCTGGTGGATTCGAACTGCTGACCTTTTGGTTAGCAGCCGAGCTCTTAACCACTGTGGCACCAGGGCTCCTGTAAGGGCACATTCATGGGCAAATCAACCATCTTTCCTTAGCGTGAGTTTCTTTCAACATCGTTGCAGGGATGTTAAAGGGATTAAAGATAGTTGCAGATACCCCAGGGCTGAACAGTAATTAACACTTACATGGTGCTTATTATTATACATGGTGCAGGTACTGTTCTAAGTATTTTTATGTTCATTAACTCATTTAAAGCTTTCAGCAACCTGTGAGGTAGGTCGGTAATTCTTGCTACTTTACAGACAAGGAGAATAAGGCACAGAGTAATTAAATAATGAGCCCAAGGTCTCATGGCAGAGTTGGGATTTGAACCTGAGCTGTCTGGCTCTGGACTTTGTGCTCTCAACCATTGTTCAAAACTGTTGTGTTATTATTATTATATGAATGTTAATGAATGCCAACAGAATAGTAACATTCTGGGGATAGAGTAGGGTCATGGAAAATACTTAGCATACAAGCTGTGTATCAACTGGCCTTCCTACCACACAGGGCTGATTCCTGTCACAAGCAGAGTTCTCAAGTAGCCGAGTACCAAATGACCTCAGGAGCCACGTTCCAAAAGGATCTCTCCCTTATCTAGTCCCTGAAGCCTGGAATCACTAAACCAAGGAAAGAGCCTTTCATTTACACTCCTAAAAATGCAAGAACCTCTGGGAGAGAAAACCCAGAGGTTGAAATTCATGTTCAAGTATAAGTGACTGCTGATATCACACCTTTCCTGGAGAACAGGTTGGAAGAAAGTACAGAGGTACCTGAAGCCCTGGGCATGAGGTGGTATGAGAGAGATGCTCCCATAGGGGAAAAGGGCTGTGCTATAGTGGGATGATCACTGGGCATGGTACCAGGGTCCTAGGTTTGAATCCCAGCTCTGCCGTTTACCAGCTGTGTGACTTTGAGGAAGTCGTGTGGCCTCTCGGGGCTCAGCCTCTTCTTCCCCACCAAAGGCATTGGTCCAGGACTAAAAATGTTCTGGAAGGTGCTTTCATAAAGGGAGGATGTGCATTCATGATAACCAGGATCTCAACTCAGGGTCTCCAGGATTCTTTTACTCAGTAGTGTTTGGGCAAATCTCTTCCTAACGCTGCATTCAGTGATGTCAAGTTGGTAACTTGAAATTGATTATGGTGGCATTAAAAGCTACATAGCAGGGCTTCCTCCTACCCACTGGAGAACCAGTTTTAAACATTTACCAGCACACTGCCCTTATCCAAAAGAAGCTGGGGAGCTTCCTTAGCATTTCCCCAAGCACTTGCTGAAATGAGGGACTCCTGGGAATGAGCAAGTCAAAGTGGTCAACATGGTGCCAAGAGCAAGCATCTAGAGCTCCCAGAAATGGGTATACTTTCCTGTCCCTGAGCTGCAGAATGTCTTTCCAGGCACATAAGCAAGGTCCATCAAACTAGAAAGAACTGGAGAGACGGATTTGGGACCTTAACTTTCAGTGTTTAATATCTTTAGGAAAAAGGTTTCGCTTTGGGCTTTTTAATTCTTCTTTGTAAATTTGACAAAAGGGGGAAGTTCTGATTGTTCAAAGTTGGGGCATGTCTCATGTCACTAGTTGGAATCATTGTGCAAATTTTGGTTTGCTCTTCAAGGCAACATTGCTGGATCAAATCTGAGTGGGGTACATAAGAGGGACAGACTTTTTGGCTTGGGCTGCAGCATAATCTTGGAAAAGTTAATGGGAGTGATATCTCAGAGCTTTGGGAGTAGGGGAGGAGGGACAGAGGCTTACTTGTACACCTCCACTCAGAAGCAATGGATGATATGGGGTGACCACAGGAAGATGGGTGCAGACCACTGTGATATGCTGCTGAGGTCTGTCCCTATGGGGATGGCCACACCCTTGTGGATCAAAAGTCTTGGCCATTAAGTGCTATAGATACATGGGGGACCCTTATCTTCTCTGCACACTTCTGCTGGAGCCCATATCAAGGCAACATATTTCTTTAACAAACTCTTACATAGTGCCTACTGTGTGTCAGGCTCTATTCTACGCACATCAGAATACTAACACACTTACTCCTCACAACAGCCCTATAAATTAGGTACCATTGATATCCTCATTGTACAGATGGGAAAACCATGACTCAGAGAAGCCAAGTAACTTTTGCCAGCAAGTGGCAGAATGAGGATTTGAACTCAGTCTAGTACCATAGTCTAGTACTAGGCTTTGCTCCCTGCCGTAGCTGTACTATAGCAGAAAGGTTAACAGAACAGATTTGGGAGCCAGATGATCTGTGGCCTACATGCAAGTCCCAGTTCACCCAACTCATATACTTTCAGAAAAGGGAGGGACCTCGTGTTTATTCTTACTGGGAACAATTCAGAAGGGGCAGGGTTATCAACTGTAAACCTTCAACACATGACGTAGCAGGTCCTTCCCAAGGTGTCCCCTTGTCCACTTCCCCTCTCCCCTACCACATTTCCCTATTCCAAGAACCTGGTCCAGGTACTACTTCCTTAACATACCTGTCTCTATGCTTTTCCTCCATGTCTTCCCTCTGAGTGAAATGCTCTCCCTGGACCCCACTGCTGACTACTGAAGTCCTAGCAGCCCTTCTAAGGCTGACTTAGATGCTATCTGTTCCCAGAGGCCCTCCCAATATCACTAATTACAATTGAGCTTCCCTTCCCAGTTTTCTCAGGACACATGAAGTGTGCCTTGATCATAACAAGCCCTGTACCTCAGGAACCCCTTAGAAGGCAGGGCTGGGTCTGGGATCCCTTGAGTCTCTCAGGCTTTCCTAGCCTGGGACTACCTAGAAAACCCTCTGTAGACCACAGGTAATGGATGGCTCAGCCCAGGTACTGGGTAGAGAGAGCACACTTTAGGCACTGACTTGTCCAGGTCACTCTGCTGCCGCTCGTAGGATCTCATGATCCGGAGGAGCTGGACATCCTGGCTCAGGAAGCAGGGGGGGATTAGGCCGTGGATTCCAAGCTGTATCCTTTCTTCAAGGGTAAAGGCCATCCCCTGGGGAGAACAAGAAAGAAACATACACACAAATGGATGTGCAGGAAACCAACCAACAGAAGAGGTTCCATGTACCGATGGGCAGAAGTCAGTAAGACGCAGTAGAAAGGACTCTGGGTTCAAATCCCACCTCCGCCATTTGAGTAGCTGGCGATCTTGTGCCAGTTACTTTGACCTTTCTGAGCTTTAGTTTCCCCAATTAAAACAAACAAAAAAAACCTATATTGCCTTTTTTGTTTGTTTGAATAGACTTTATTGTTTAGAACAGTTTTATATTTACAGAAAAATGGAGAAGATACAGACAGTTCCCCCATACTCCCTCTCCTAGTTCTCATACTATTAACATCTATGGTATATTTGTTATAATTAATGAACTAACTGTTATTAAGGAATTATTATTAACTAAACTCCATGCTGTATTCAGATTTCTTAGTTTTTACCTAAGGTCCTTTTTCTGTCTGAGGGTTCCATCTAGGATACCACATCACATTTCCGCTCCTCTTGGCTCGGACAGTTTTTCAGACTTCCCTTGTTTTCGATAACCAAGTATTTTGTAGGATGCCCCTCTGCTGGAATTTGTCTGATGTTTTTCTTATGCTTTGGCTGGGGTTATAGGTTTTGGAGAGGAAATGCCATTTAAAAAAACCAGTTGCTGCTGAGTTGATTCCAACTCACAGTGATCCCAGGTGTTAAGAATAGAACTGCACTTCATAGAATTTTCATGGTTTATAACCTTTTGGAAGCAGATCACCAGGCCTTTCTTCCAAGGTGCCTCCAGGTGGGTTTGAATCACAAACCTTTCAGTTAGTAGTCAAGCACTTAACTGTTTCTGCCACCCAGGGACTCACATTTACATCACATCATAACAAAGGTACATGCTATCAACATGATTTATGACTGTTGACATTGACCTTGATCACCTGACTTAGGTAGTGTTTGTCAGGTTTCTCTACCATAAAATTACTCCCCTCCCCCCCACTCCCTACCCTTTTCCCCACTGTACTATTTGTAAGGATATATATATGCACAGTCCGCGCTTAAGGAGTATGGATTTGCACTCCTTCTTCAGGGTTGAGTATCAATACAAATTTTTTGGAATCCTTCTGCAAGGAAGATTTATCTCTTCTTCTCCTCCTATTTATTTTTTTCCATCACTTATTTATATTAGTATGGACTCATGGATATTTATTTTTATCTTGGGTTATTTGTTTTTTTGCTCAAATTGTTCAAGCTTTGGTCTTTGGAAGTTTTTTTCAATTGGCTCTGTGTCCCTTTGACATATCCCCATAATATAGGTATTTTTTTGTTTGTTTGTTTTTAGCACTTCCTTACTTTCTGGCACTTCAAGATGTTCAAGGCTTATCTTGTGTATTTCCTGTCCCACCCTAGAATCAGCCATTTCTCCAAGGAGCCCTGGTTCCTTTTACTGGAGCACAGTATTAGGAAGCAAGATCTGGGTGCTAGGAGTACTCATTACTACTGGGGTGTCATTGTTTCCAGGCTCTCTCAGATGACAGAGCAAGGTAATTATGTGTATACTATCCAATGTATATACATATATCTATAACTATTTCTATAAGTAAACATCAGTATCTATATTAAGCTAAACATACTTTCATACTTTGCATCTCCCTAATGACAAATGGAGCCCTGGTGGTGCAGTGGTTAAGAGCTTGGCTGCTAACCAAAAGTCAACAGTTCGAATCCACCAGCTACTCCTTGGAAACCCAATGGGGCAGTTCTACTCTGTCCTGTAGGGTCACTATGAGTCAGAATTGACTCAATGGGCAATAGGTTTTTTTTCTGAATGCCAAATGACGTCGAGCATCTTTTCAGATGCTTACTTGCCATCTGTGTTGTGTATCTTCTTTGGTGAGGTTTCTGTTCAGATCTTTTGTCCATTTGTAATTGGTTTGTTTGTTTTCTTATTGTTGAGCTTTGAGAATTCTTTGCATGTATTGAATACAAGGTCCTTTATCAGATACGTATTTTTAAAATATTTTCTCCCAGCCTGTGGCATGTCTTTCCAGTCTCATAACAGTGTCTTTCACAGAGCAGAATTTTCTGATTTGGACACAAGAAAAGAGGGGCGAGGAAAGCAGATGGGGAATAAGTAGGATGGCATGGAATCTGCTTCCCAGCCTGGTTCCCAGCTAAGCCCTATGGAGACAGTGTTTGCTGCAGAAATTGCAGGAACTTTTCTCATAAGAGACACTGCGAGGCGTGGGGACATAAACTGCCTTATTGCAAGGTGATAAGGTACAACACAGACTCTGAGTGGCCCTGCTGAGATGAGGGCTGCTCTGGCACTGCTTAGAAGCATCTAGAGAGAGCTTCCTAAGTGTTCTCATGGAGAATCCTGGCAACAGCAACAGTGGCAAGTCCCTGAGTGGCTCCATGGTGTTAAACACCAACAAGGAGGGAACCAGAATTCCCACTGGGGATCGTCAAGGGGACTGAGGACATGCTTTTGAGGTAGCAGCATATGCTAATGATATTTGGGTTAATACTGTCAATATGACCCGTGTTGTATTCAAGGCTGATGGTACCTGGGTAAATTCTGGTTAAACCCTTATTCTTAAAAAAAAAAGCCCTAGGTAATACAAGGTCCCTCCTAAAAGTGAAGAGGGCTGTGTGGATAAGAAGCGAGGCCTAAATTATGCCGATGGCAGTCTAGCTTTCCCCAAAACCCTTGGGATGAGAGCACTTTGATAGGGAGCATCAGAACTCCCCACATTCCTCCACCAGCTGAAAAATATCTCATCTACAAAATTCTCATCACAAGATCTTTTGTGGGGAGATTCGAACACAGAAATTCAAACCCATATATTGATCACCCACACCCTGGAATTATTGCTATAATCAGATCTAAGGAAAGGACTCTAGCAAATATCCAATCATATGATTTTTTATGCTATATTGTCCTTGCAACTACTTCTAATTTATAGATGATAAGACCAAGTAAGAGAGGTTACATAATGCTTCTGAAGTTGTATAGCTAATATCCCATATTTTATTGCTTCTTAGGCCATCTTGTAATCAATAAGTACATCTGGTGTGATTTTTTTTTTCTTAATTTCGTTGACTAGAGGTAAGTGGCAAAACCAAGATTTGATAACAAGTTGTATTCTCATCACTATGCAATACCTCCTCCCAGGGCCTTGATGAGATGGACTTCAGACAATGTGAGTCTGGAGTCAGGGAAGAGGTGTGGAAAAAAAAGAAAAAGTGAGTGAAAGCTAGAATTCTTGGCTACTTTGAATTCCTTCTTTGTCTTTGTCTGGTGACTTGGGGATCTCTAAAATGATGAATACTGGGCTCCTCTTGGGTTTTTATAAAGCAGTATTACAACCCAATTTATGAAAATCCTGAAGAACTTTTCCTCTTTACAGAAGAATCGCTGGAATTTTATGAGAGATTTATCCTAGGTAGTCTCTACTCTGTTAGAAAGTATGACCTACAGAGACTTTTCAAAGTACTCTCCATACATGAAAACTCAAGCTTTTTCTTCTTCAAAGCCCAGAGTCACCAGTTCATAAATCCCCTGTGTTGGCCACTAGCTTGGCAAGCATGGCGCAACAATACTGAAATCCCTGATCCTTCTGCAGAAAACTACCTTGCCCCCGCAACTGGGCGCTTTCACCAAACACCATTAGGCAGGTGACTGTTCCCTGGCTTGGTAAAGACTGTGATTGCCTCTCCTTGGCCCTGGGGATCCCAGGGAGGCCCAGGCATTTAATTATGACATCATCTTTGTTAATGACCACTGTGGCTTTAATAATAGTCTGCTTCTCTCTGCAAGGCTAAGTGTTTCTCTTGGCTGATGGCCACCAACTTTTGTATTTGAAAAAAAAAGCATAACTGTTTAGCAACTGGAAATTTCAGGGATTAAAAAAAATTACTTCTAGAATCTTCTTTTCATCCTGAAGCTAACGTTATGGCAACCTCAGATTTACAAATTTGCAAAACAGAAATGCAGACTCTTTAACTGCACTGAGTTTTCCAAAATAGGACGGGCATAAGATGGTTTACCAGGGTAAACGTATCGGAACGTATTTCTCTACAAGGAAATAAACTTCGTTAGCTTTTGATCTGTCTGTTAAACAGTCATGTGTTCCGTAAGGCATACCAGGTTTAAGGTAAGAGTAGGGATTGTGCAACACGGAGGAGTTGACAGTGGGGCCCTCATTCATTCTTACTACATTGAGAAATTACAGTTTCTGAGTGCCTAGTTAAACAGATTCATGATTTCTATTACCTAGTTTTCAAAAATGCTCGAAAGGACAAGTGGCTTTTACAAAATGGCTGGCTTTCTTAGTAGTATTTCAACCCCATACCCTTGTGGTATTCAGCCAGGTTAACACTGGTAGGGACCTACCAATTGTTACTATTTTGAAATGTTTCCATTGTTACAGAGCCACTGCCCTGAGCAACTGCCTCTTCCTGCCCAGGGTACCTCCTTACCCACTCTGATTCTCCCAGGGAAACTGTGAACCTCCCCAAGATCCAACAACCAATGGGTTAATGTCTGGCAAAGCAGGGGGTCTCTTAACCCTGCTCCAGCACTGAAACCCTGATCAGTGCCTCTGCTATGCCAGTTGTAAATCTTTTGAACACCATCTCTGACTTTACCTGTTTTATCATCTTCCCTGGCCCAGTCACTGAACTCTAGCTCAGCCCTGCCCAAGTTCCCAGGACAAAACTTACTGGCATCAGACAGTGGATATTTGAATAGAACCCATTTTGGAAATGGTGGGCTCAAAGGCCAGCCCTCCAGGTGGAGCCTCTGCCCCCCGCCTCCAGCCTTGTTCAGAGACCCAGCTCCCCCTGAGTGCTGTTCTTAACGACTGAGCTCTTCCGAGGGCTGGTCTCCCCATCCTACTTGGTGATCAGCCTAGTGCCTCTGGCATTTTGGACCTAGAGCTCTGCTCTACACTTGACAGCTCTTCTTTCATTCCACAAGCATGTATTAAATTCCTGCTTTGTGCCAGGCTTACCACGTTAGGCACTGGGGAATCCTAAAAGGAACAGGTCCTGGTCACTGTCCTTATGAATCTACTAAAGGAGTTGTATGAGTTAACATATGTCATGGACTGAATCGTGTACCCCCAAAATATGTGTTGTAAATCCTAGCTCTTATACCTGTGGTTATAACCCTATTTGGGAATGGGTTTTCTTTGTTATGTTAATGGAGCAGTATTAGTACAGGGTGTGTCTTAAGGCAATCTCTTTTGAGATATCAAAGAGAAGATTAAGCCAGCAGGCAAGTAAAAATGAGGGAAGATAGATGCCACACCACGTGAAGATCACCAAGGAACCAAGAAGAGACAAAGATTTTCCCCAAGGCTGACAGACAGAAAGCCTTCCCCTAGAGCTGGTGCCCTGAATTTGGACTTCTAGCCTCCTAAACCATGAGAAAATAAATTTCGGTTTGTTAAAAAACAAATTTTTTTTTTTTTTTTTAAAGCTACCCACTTGTGGTATTTCTGTTATGTTATAGCAGTACTAGATAACTAAGACAACATGTAATAGTGATCCTGGGCCTCTGCCTTGGGTAAGCACCTAGAAAATGCAGTGCTGCCCATTTCACGTGTTGTGGGGATTAGATGAAATAACGCACATGACACGCTTAGCACAGGCACTGGCACACGGTAAGTGCTCAACAAACGCCAGCTGTTCTTATTACTATTATTAGTTTGTTCAAAGTGGCACAAGATAGCTCCTGAGCAGATTCTGGAGATGAGTCCTAAGGACAGTCAGAAATTTGGCAGAAGGGAGCTGGGGGGATAGGAGCCGAAGTTACGCGTACCACATAAAGCATTACTCCTCCCCCGTGGTCGCAGGCAAGTCCCTCCACCACCAGGCCTCGTCCTGCCTCACAGGCCCACTCACCCTCTAGCCTTAACACGCGCATACATTCTGGCCGCCATGCTGTGGCTTGAAGCAGTGGCCCTGCCCACCGTGCTCTGGCTACTTCCCTCCTCCGTCTTCCCACTCACAGCCAAGGCCTCCTCCCCCAGATGGGTCTCCTCTGACTCCCCCATTTCACACAGATCTCTCCCTTCTCTCAGAGTCGGTGTCATACAGGTTAGCACGTGTAGTGTGGTTTCTGTTTGATTTCTTGAGCATTAATCACTGGTGGCACAGAGGTTAAGGGCATGGCTGCTAACTGAAAGGTCACAGTTTGAACCCACCAGCAGTTCTATAAGAGAAAGACCTGGTGATCTGCTCTTATAAAGATTACAGCCTAGGAAACCGTATGGGGCAGTCATACTCTGTTATACAGGGTTGCTGTGAGTCAGAATCAACTCTATGGCACATAATGACAGCAATCGCTAGATTGTAAACTCAGTGTGGTGGGCAAGAAAAAGTTCTGAAGCAGTGAACACAGGGTCGTGACATGATAATATTGTTGTCATAAGTAACAATAGCAACAATGACCTTTTACTGAGCACCTCCTGGGTGGGGTGAGGCACTGAGACAGGCACTTCACACTTGTCATCTCATTTAATCCTTATAACAGTCCCAGGAGGAAGGTACTACGATTATTATCCCCATTTTGTGGATTAGGAAATTGAGGCCAGATGGGTAAGTGACTTGCCCCAAGGCACACAGCAAGTTGATGGAAAAACTAGGACTAAAACCCTGGTCCATGTGTGTCCAAAGTTCATACACTTCTCTGAGCTTATCAACTAACTGCTCCTGAGAATTGACAGATTAAATCAGTTGTGACTGAGTTGGCTTTTATTTGACTAAATATGAGATTATTCTGCTTCTGCAAATAGAATCAGTTACCATAATGGTCTCAGCCACTGCTGAGTGTTCCTCTGTATCTGTACCAGACCAGACAGCCCACTGCAAACGGGTGCGCCTGTATCTCTGAGTTTACATTCATGGTCCACAGCACACACATAGCTAGGTTTCCTCTGAGCAGCATCATTATTGAAAAGAAGGATTAGCAGACACGTGTAACAGTAAAGGGTTCTGTTCCACACATCCTTACGTCATGCTCCAAACTGACAGCTTATGCTGTGACCAGCTTCCTCCATCAGTTACAACAGCATAGACAGCAGTCACAGCGGGGATAAGAGCTTGGGCAGTCAGCTCGGAGACTGAACAATTAAAGCTGATTAGCTGTTAGGGGACAGGAAAGCATTTCCTCCTCCTTTTTTTAGCATATTCCTTCATAATTGCTTACTTGGGATTTTTATGGGTTAGAGTGACGTGGACTGTGATCAGAGACAGGAAAGGGGGATTACTGGGGCTGCTGGTTTCTCACTGAACCCTAGATTTATGAGGGCCCCTGAGCACACTCTTGGGATGGATATAGGGAGGTCTCAGAAACTCAAGCATCGAGAGGTCTCAGTAGACACCGGCCTAAGCATGGCCTTCCTCCTAGACATACTTCCGTGATCAGGTACAAAATTACCAATCCAGAAACACATCATAAATTCTTGAAAGGAGAGTAGAGGATACACTGCCCATTACTGCTCAGAACTAACCTTAAACCAGCCTTGGGCTCAAAGACTGGGCTCTGGTGCTGCAGACTACAAGTGTAGGGATGCTGCCTATGACCCTTCCATCTGTGTTGTACACAGAAGTTCTTTTCTAGTTAATAGATAGATACAATTTAATTATCCTTCCAAGGAGTAACAGCTGGGACACAGGTGCTGTATTCACACAGCCGGTGTAGGAGAGCAGGAAAGAACTGGAAGATAAAAGCTCTACATTCAGTTCCTCCATTTATAGGCTGTGTGACCATGGGGGAGTTACTTCACCTCTGGGAGTCTTCTGTCTTCACTAGGTGGTTATGTTAAATCAAATGAGAACATGGGTAGGAAAGCTCTTAGTAAATTGAAAATGTAGAATAAAGGTAAAAAACAAAAGCAAACCTGTAGCAGTGCCTGAGGTGCACTGGCCAGGAATTGAAACCTGCTCCCCTGAATGGAAGGTGAGAACTCTACCACTGAACCACCACCGTGCACTCACAGGAGCTAGAGGTGAATTTAAGGGAAGGGTGGGATCTTGGCAGAATCCCTGCAGGCACACGGCCACACCTGGAAGCTCGGTGGCAGCAGACAGGAGGAAGGCTTCAAAGGGCAGTTTGAGTTCCTTGTCCTGACCAGCCTGGCTCCAAGGAAGAAGGAAAACATGATGGGAGGATTTGGGGAAGAGACAGCCCATCTTTCTAAATGAGTAATTTAAAAGTCAAGGATGAAGAAACAACTTAAAAAAGAAAAACTGAATGCAAAGTAGATGTGAAGAAATCTACAGTGGAGGGTGGGGGGTGGAGAGAAATTCCTGTCAGAGATGGAAGAAAGAATCTTTCTTTCCTCAAGCTGTTTGGGGCATGTTTTGCAAATACTAGAAACAATCAGAGCAGCTCATAAGGGGCCTTTGTGGGGCTTTGTGGCTTCCGGCAAACACCAGCTCTGGTAGCAAAGCTCTGAAATGGTCCCCCACCTTACCTACGGAGGATCTTACTTGAATGTGGACCTGGAAAGTAGAACTAAGGTGAATAAGGAGTCTGTAAAAATCTTTAAAACAGCTGTTAAATATGCTTTCTTTCTAAGCCTTTTGAGCTTCAAAGAAAGTCCCGCTTTATAACAAGGAAGTGTTTTTCAAATGCTTTCACATAAACATATTGGAGGTTCCCAGGATGCTCACCCCATTAACTGAAAACCTGGTGGCGCACAATCCTAACAGGGTGTCTGGCCCAGGCAGAGGCTTAGCTCATTCTCAGATGAGGCGAGGTCTAGGAAGGGCCTGTGCTTTCGGTAGTGGGAAGTCAATCATAGTAAAAAGGCATCGCTCTTTTCCCTTGAAATGTGTCTCAAGGTCTTGCTCTTACACCACTTCCTTTAACATCTTTCAAACATGCTTTGAATAAATGTCATGTCAACATACTAAATCTGGGGAAATGCATTCCTGGGGCGAACTCCCTCTGCTGTTGCTCCACCCCCAGCTAAGCTTCTGGTTCCAAGTCTCTAGAATAGAACCGTTCTGGTAAAGATACAGAGGTTCCGCTTGAGCTAATTTTCCTTACCCTCTCATCACATTATGCAAACAAGTTACTTATTTCTCCGGGTCTCAGTTTTACTCATCTGAGAAATGGGGACAATGTGCTCCGTCTGCTTCATAGGGATATCGGTAGGTGATCAACAAAGATAACAAGCAGAAAAGTACTTTCAAATACAAATATTAAAGTTATTATTAATAACTAATTCATTTCATTGGCCCCCTTCAAGGTAAGAATAGATTTGGGGTTTAGTAATCACTTTTGAGAGGTTTGAGAGGTCATGGAATACTTTTAGAGGAGATGAGAGAGGAAGTGGCCCATGATGTCCTGGCTCCTCCCCCAGGAAAGGTGCAGTGTCTCCTGCTCCCAAAGAGCCTCCTGCATGCTTCTAACGCTGACTTCAACATATTGCCTTGCAACTATCTGCCGTTGACTTGCAACTATCAGATACCCAGAAACAGAGTATCTGAGATAGAGATACTGAGGATGGTCTCATTTATCTTTGCATCCCCAACACTTAACACAATGCCTAGCACTTCATAATGTACACTGAACAAATGAACGAATGAATGAAAGTGTATGATTCCTACTTCATTAAGAAAGCTTGGGTAGAGGATACTTAGCGTTTCCTGAAGTCCTGTGTGAAACAGTGATTAAGAGCTGGGCTTTGGAATCAGGCAGTTCTGGGTCTGAAAGTCTGTTACTTACTAGCTTTGTGACATTGGGCACATTATTTAACTCCTCGAACAGAAGTTTCTTCAAAATTGGTATAACAACGCCTGCCTCAAATGCTGGTTAATGAGGATTATATATAATAAGGTATGTGCAGTGCCCAGTAAGCATGCAATAACTGGTAGCTAGCATTATTGTTTATTTCTTAACCGATACATAAAAAAAAGGAGAGGATAATTAGTTCTGCTGGAAGCTTGGAGAGGAAAGGATGGGGTGAGAAAGATGACCCAGCTTTTCAGGTGAGGTGACATTCTTGGGTTCTTGTCAGTAGTAGGAGCTGGGCTGGAAAGCTTCTCTTTTTTTTTTAAAATTGTACTTTAGATGAGTTTTTACAAACTAGTTTCTCATTAAGCATAGTTTTATGACACTGGTTAACAACCCCATGACATGTCAACACTCTCCCTTCTCAACCTTGGGTTCTCTATTACCACCTTTCCTGTTCCCTCCTGCCTTCTGGTCCTTGTGCCTGGGCTGGTGTGCCTCTTTAGTCTCGGGTTTTTTTTTTTTTTTTTATGGGACTGTACAATCTTTGGCTGAAGGGTGAGCCTCAGGAATGACTTCATTACTGAGCTGAAAGGGTGTCTAGGGGCCATACTCTCAGGACCTCTCCAGTCTCTGTCAGGCCAGCAAGTCTGGTCTTTCTTTTTGACTTAGAATTTTGTTCTACATTTTTCTCCAGCTCTGTCCGGGACCCTCTATTGTGATCCCTGTCACACTAGTCAGTGGTGGTAGCCAGACATCATCTAGCTATACTGGACTCGGTCTGGTGGAGGCCGTGGTAGATGTGGCCCATTAGTCCTTTGGACAAATCTTTCCCTTCTATCTTTAGTTTTCTTCATTTTTCCCTTCTCCCGAAGGGGTGAGAACAGTAGAGTATCCTAGATGGCCGCTCACAGGCTTTTAAGACCCCAGATGCTACTCACCAAAGTAGAATGTAGAACATTTTCTTTATAAACTATGTTATGCCAGTTGAGCTAGATGTTCCCCTAGCCCATGGTCCCCACAGCCCTCAGCCCAGCAATTCAGTCCCTCAGGGAGTTTGGATGTGCCTGTGGAGTTTCCATGACCTTGCCTTGTACAAGCTGTGCTGGCTTCCCCAGTATTGCGTACTGTCTTACCCTTCACCAAAGTTACCACTTATCTATTGTCTATTTAGTATTTTGGAAAGCTTCTCTTTCCACCACTCCTTGGGCAGGCTGGTCACCCAATGGTTAAGAGCTTGGGTACTAACTGAAAGGTCAGTGGTTCAGTCCCACTATCACTCTGCAGGAAGATGTGGCAGTCTGCTTCCGTAAAGATTACAGCCTTCGAAACCCTATGGGGAAGTTCTACCCTATCCCATAGGGTCACTATGAGTCGGGATCAACTTGAGGGCAATGGGTTTTTGGTATGGTTTTGGGCAGGTTTGCTCCCTGCCCTGACTCCTGGGTTTTTTGTTTGTTTTTTTCCTTGAATAGCATTTCTTTAATTTTTTTTTATTGCTGTAAGTATATATATGTGTGTGTGTATGTATATATACGCATACATATATATAACAAAATATATTTCAACATTTTTTACATAGGTAATGGGCAGGGAGGGCATTCCAGGGTTGGAGCTCCAGGAGAATATGCCACCCAAGCACTGATGATAACAATCTACACTGTAGCCTCACCCCGTTTCAGTTACCTAGTGCTGCCATAACAGAAATACAACAAGTGGGTGGCTTTAAAGAATAGAAATTTATTTTCTCACAGTTCAAATCAGAGTCTTGGCTATGTCTTTGCCTTCCTTATTGGTAGCTCTGGACATTCCTTGGCTTGTGGATGATCCTCACATTGTGTCTGTCTTCCCTCTGTGTCTATTTTGGTCTTTTTACAACTCAGAAGTGATTAGGTTTAAGATCCACCCTACAATGGTATGGCCTCGTTAACATAAACCCCAAACCAAACCCATTGCCGTGGGGTTGATTCTGACTCACAGTAACCCTGTAGGACAGTAGAACTGCCCCATAGGGTTTCCAAGGAGTGGCTGGTGGATTCAAACTGCCAACCTTTTGGTTAGCAGCCGAGCTCTTAACCACTGCAAAAGAAAAACGCTATTTCCAAACAGGATCACATCCACAGGAGCAAAGGCCAGGAATTCAACACATATTTCAGGGGGATACAATGCAATCCATAACACCCCAACCCAATGCTACTCAGACCCTTGGCGGCAAGAGGAAGGCCAAGGTGGAAAAGAAGAGAGGATTAATGGCATCCTTGGAGAGCTCAACTTCTGCTACCTATCCTGCGTCCATTTACCTCCCTCCCAGAGCCTTCTGCGTGAAGCTCTGAAACTGTGGAGCTGGGCTCAGGGAAAGCCACCTCTTCAGTATGGCTACATGCCCAAGCAAAGAGTGCTTGTTCTTTATGCATTCTTCCTGGAGACACCAGTAAGAGGCTCTTCTCTCCTCTGGCTTGCTCCACTACCGTCATGTGCCCTTCAGCACAGGCCCTGACTGAAGTTCACCCTCGGCCACGCTGCTCCCTCCGCACTTCTCACTCTGGAGTCCACTAACTCACATTAGCTTCAGCTCACACCCTCAGCTTCCCAATAGGCTGTGGGTCCCAGCCTGGCAGACAGATCACCAGAAGAACTTAAAAGCTTTTAAAAGGCACAGATTCCTAGACCCATTCCCAGAGACTGGTAGTAAGTCCGGAGTGGGGTCATGGAATTTATATATTTTTAAACTCCCTTAGGTGATTCAGATTTGGGAACTGCTGGGCTGAATCTCTTTCTTTATCTGAATTTCAAGCTTACTATGTCCAGAACTGAATTCCACCATCTTTCCCCTCAAATTGGCAGCCAATTCCCCTGGATTCCTGTCAGTGATAGAACCCAGGCTGGAAAGCCTCTCTATCCACCACTCTTTGGGCAGACTTACCTCCTGCTCTGCCCCTGTTCTAAAGCCTGTTTTTATTTTCAATTGAATACCTATTTTTTTTCTTTTTATTGTGGTAAGTATATATATAACAAAACCTTTGCCATTTCAACAGTTTTACATGTACAGTTCAGTGACATTAATTATGTTCATCACGTAGTGCAACCCTCACCACTATCCATTTCCAAGATTTTTCCATCACTCTTAACAGGAGCTCAGAGCCCCCTAAGCAATGATTCCTTCTTTCCCCCTCTAAAAACGGTTTTCACCTTCAGTGAACCAACACTCATGTGGAGAAACAAGGTGGTAAGGCCGCTCTGGCTCCATTTTAATCCAAGCACTGCCAAAGAGATTGCACACCAGGGAGATCAGAAAATCGATGCTGAAGAGGGCCCCAGGGCCATGTAAACCACCAGCTCCAGAGTCCACATAGCGCTCTGCTGAGCCAGACGGAGAAGCCTGCCATGCCGGACTACAGATTTTGGAGGCTCAGGCTGCTCTCCTGAACAATATTTTCTTTCCCAAGAACAGAAGAAAAGCTTTAATGGGTTTATTCATTCAGTTAGTTGTTCATTCAACAAACATTAGGCACCTCAAGCGTGCAGGTACTTCCTTAGATGCTAGGGCTTCTGCTACTTTCCCCAGACAGCTTCTAAAACCCCACGCAGCACAGTATTTGTATTTACATGGTTGTGCCTCACGCAGCCTATCAATTAAAATGAACACTGGAAACCCTAGTGGCATAGTGGTTAAGAGCTACACCTGTTAACCGAAGGGCTGGCAGTTTGAATCAACCAGGTGCTCCTTGAAACCCTTTGGGGGCAGTTTTACTCTGTCCTATAGGGTCACTATGAGTCGAAATTGACTTGATGGCAATGGGTTTTTTTTTTTTTTTTTTGCTGTGAAAGGGAAAAAAAACCTTAATTTTTTAAATGATAACTATTTTATATTCTATTTTATGTAAATGAAATTAATTACATAACAGCTACATGCCTTGTCTAATATCTTTACCAATGATAAAAATGCCTTCCATTTGTTTACTGTTTTATAGCTCCAAAATGCTTTCAGATGCTGTATCTCATTTGATCCTGGCAAAAAAAAAAGTTGGGGAGCTATACCAGGGAGGTGTTATGAACCCCATTTACTGAAGAGGAAACTGAGGTTCAGGTAAGTCAAGGACATGCCAAAGGCTTGTGGCTAGTAAATGCTATTCAAAAGCATGTGAGAATATTTGCTCTTTCAGTTGTTTTGCCACTGAAAGATTAGTTTATGCAAAGTTGTTGGATAAGGAATTCCACGGCAGAGAAATGGAAGAATATGCTGCTGGAATACTCGGGAATTCTAGGATTGTGTCCCAACTGAACAAGTGAACAGAGGTGGATCACTGGGAGGATTATGAATCCTTCTCTTGGCAATAATCCCTGTGGCAGTTTGAATGCTTCATGGCCCTCTCTTCCCAAGAGACTATTATTTAAAATTCAAATAATATTGTTCTTGGCACCCTAACAGCTCTCCAACTCAGCTGAACCTCAATAGAGTAAAGGCAGAGGAAGGCTATGGGCTGGGGAGCAGCTGAGAACAAGGGAGGCAGCTTCCTTCTTCTAACAACACAACAGCACTTTGATGGGCCCAGCCTGGGAGGACTGGGTCAAAAAGTGAACTATGACCAAAAGGAATAAAGTAAACAGACACGCTTTGGGAGAGTCTCTGACCAGGCATTGTCCATGCATGCCTGGTGCATGAGGATGAGTGGGTGGGGGTGCCAGAACTGGACATGAGACAGACCAAGGACAACCTCATCAATGGGGCAATTGTCCAGCAGATTGCTGTTAACCTGTTCCAGCCCTGGTGTTCATCAAAGCCTAGTTCCCCCGGCTTTAGCCTCGACTTTGCCACCCAAACAGGTAAACCAGGAAGGAGGTCATTTTGTCCTGGAGACAGATGACTGTTGTGGCATTTGGGAGATCAGAGTCACCAGTCTCCCTCTTTGTTGTAGCCAAGAGGCAGGAGTTCTAAGGTACAGGCTGGACTGATTTTATATCAGCTCTTTGTTTTTGTTTTTTTTTTTTCTTTGTTTTACGGTCTCTTTAGGGTTTATAAAGCAGTTTTATATCCTTTATTACATTTGACAATCCCTCGAGACAAAATGGTTACTGTGAGAAGGGTTCCTAAACTTTGCTACCCATTAGGATCACCTGTGAGACTTTAAAAACTAGGAATGCCCAGGTCACACCCCATACCAATTAAATCAAAATATCTGGGAATGAGAGCCAGCAGGAGTCTTTTTAAAAAGGTCCTCAGGTGATTGATTCCTGTATGTAGTGAAGTCTGAGAACTATTGCCCTGTGTGGTAGGCAGCTAACCTATCATTCCCATTTTGAAGATGGGAATACTGAAGTTAACGGAATTTAATGATTTGCCTAAAACCATGTCTCCAGCAAGTTGGAGAAATGGGACTTGAATCCTGAGTTCCATTTAGTTAGTTCATTAATTCATCTACACAATCATTCATTTAATAAGTATGTTTTTATTATGAGCCATGTACCAAACATACAGTGAGAGACAAAATACGTGTATATATATATATATATAGCCCCTGCCTTCATGGAGTCTCAGTGGAGTAATCTTTTTATTCAAACTGCTGTCCTTTACAGACATTTATCTTTTTTAAAATTTTTATGAAGTTTATTTCTAGAGTTGGGTTTGAGGTAATTTTGATTACTTTCTTTAACCTTTATTTAAATTAAAAAAAAATTTATTGTGCTTTAGGTGAAAGTTTACAGCGTAAATTAGTTTCTCATTCAAAAATCTATACACGAGTTGTTTTATGACATCGGTTCCAATCCCAGCAATGTGTCAGCACTCTCCCCCTTTCCCTTTACACCCTGGCTTCCCCATGTCCATCTGTCTAGTTTTCCTGTCCCTTCCCACCTCCAGTCTTTGCTTGTGGGCAGGTGTTGACCCTTTGGTCTCATACACTCGATTGAATTAAGAAGCATGTTCTTCACGTGTACTATTGTTTGTTTTATAGGCTTGTCTAATCTTTGGCTGAATGATGAATTTTGGAGTGGCTTCAGTTCTGAGTTAGCAGGCTGTCTGGGGGGCTATAGTCTTGGGGGTTCCTTCAGCCTCTGTCAGACCAGTTAAGTCTGGTCTTTTTTTGTGAATTTGAATTTTGTTCTACATTTCTCTCCTGCTGTGTCCAGGATCCCCTATTGTGATCCCTGTCAGAGCTGTCAGTGGTGACAGCCGGGTACCATCTAGTTCTTCTGGGCTCAGGCTGGTGGAGGCTATGGTGAGACCTTTATCTTTCTGAATTATTTGGAAATTTGCAGGAGGGTTTAGTGCCTGGCAGGTTGGGGTGTTCAGGAAAATGGCACCAGTGTTATTTTTGCTTGAATTCAGGCATGCAGCACCGACTATTCTATGAGAGGCAATAGGCCACAGAGGATGGAGGCCAGGCTTTGGAGTCAGTGGTCCTGGGTTCAAACTGTGACTCTGCCCCAACCAGCTGTGTGATTATGGACAAGTTTATTAACTTCTCTGATCCTCAGTTTCCTTATCTATAAAATGAAGGTGGTAGTAACACCCATTCCCAAGATTGCTGCAAGAATTAACTGAAACACTGATGTGCTGAGCTTTGTGGCTGGCATATCTGGGCCCTGACCACGTGTTGAGCATTGTGGAAAACATAAGGATTCATGAACCCTGTGCTCTTGAAAAGCATGTGAGAATAATGGCTTTCAGTTGTTTTACCACTGGACAGCTAGCTTATGCAAAGTGTTGGATAAGGACCTTCATGACAGAGAAATGGAAAAATATGCTGCTGAAATACTTGGCAATTCTAGGATTTTGTTCCAACTGGACAAGGGAACAGAGGCAAGTCATTGAGAGGATGAATCATGCCTATGCTTGTCCTCAGAATTTCTCTTCCTGTAACTCTTTCCTCTTTAACCTCTACCCTCCATTCATTTCATGCATCTTCCTTGGTACTTGCAGTTGGTAAACTAATAAATTTTAACTGGTGATGGTGACCTAATGCAAATCTAAAATTAGTGAGAGAAACTCAAAGGGACTGGACTGAAAGTTAGAAGTTCAAGCACTGGAAATGCTTTTTAAACTGCATTTCCATATTAGATTTATATTAAAAGAACGGGAAAAGAAATTGTGGAACCTCAAACTAATGTGAGTTTTTCTCTGTACCACTGCTTAGTTTATGTAATCAACACTGAATTTTTTTATTTCCTTCTGAGATGGAATCTAATCCTTGTACTTAATGAGAGTCTTTTTAAAATTTAATTTCTCATTTTATAGACATGATTTGCTCTGGGATCTATATGTTCAGGGACTATATGTACCTAGTCAAATCCTTCCTTTCCACTGATGATTTCCTGAAGGGTGAGTGGAATTTCTGCATGAATGGCCAGGCTGTTCCAGGCTGTGTTGACATTCATAGAGACCTGCAGGGTGACCTCTGCCAGAGGCTGTATTTAGTCCCACTTAGCTACCAGTCTCTTCTAAAACCTACATCCTGTGATAAGTACAGTCAATATTTAAAGTCTCCTTTAAATGATTTACTAACAGCTCTTTCTAAATTCATACTGATTGGGTAAATACATCATTGAGTTGTTGATTGGGTCACTGTTGAACAGTCTGGAGCTTTTAATTTGCTTTTAGAGTTAAGTATTCAGTTTGTGTGCTAGTTTATATTTTATAACATATTAAATTAATAAAAATATTGATACAATTTCTTTAGTGCTTACTATGGAACTGACTCGTGGTGGTAGGCATTGAATGAACTAATGCATTGTTTCCACTTTATCCTTTCAAAACATCCCTATGAAGTGGAAAACCTGCCCCATATTGCATAGATAGTAAGGTGTAGGGCCTGAATACCACTGTGCCACTGAAGTCCATACTCACTGTTCTGCACAGACTTTTTTGCACCACATTCTTTGCTGTGATTCTGAACATCTTGCAGTATCCTTTGTCAGCCGCATTAGAAGCTGAGTTTGATCGGCCTACTACAGTAGCTATCTCCTGGCCAGCCACATCCTACGTACCCCAGCCTTTTTAACTCCGACACCTTCTCTAGAGGAAAAAGCAGAAGCAAGTAGCAACATTCAGTGTTTTCTCCTCAGAAGTGGAGAAATGACAGGAGCTGGGAAAGGAAGTGAAATGTTCTCCCCAGGAGAATAAAATACAGCAATGTTTGTCAAACTTGGTCAAACTGTCTGACCATTAATAGGCTATGAAATCAGTTTATTAGGGAGCAATCAACATTTTAAAAAGTGTATAGGCTTGAATAGAAAATATCAGGTTGCATCATATTTAGTAAGGGTAAGTATTGGTTTTTAAACCTTTTGCTTAATTGTGTGTGCGTGTGTGTTGTGTATGTCTAATGTATAGCTATGTGTACTGGGTTGTGATGTAAAGTGCAATTTTTACTGTAGGTTATGGTTAAAAACATTTGAGACATACACTGTAATACAGGATAATGATTAAGAGAGATGGACTCAGACTGCCAGCGTTCGTGTGATCCTTATTAGATGAATGGTCTAAGTACATTCCTTAACTTTTTCGAGCTTCTGTTTCCTCCTCTGTAAAATGGGATACCAGTACTTACCTCGTAATGTGTGTAAAGTGTACATCACAGTGCCTGGTGCTTAGTAAGTACTCACTCAATAAATGGTGGCTATTATTTTAAATTAAGTCATTCTGGAGAAAAGTGGATGGCAAGAGTGATGCTTTGCATTATATCCATAGAATTATTTTAATTCCAGATTCATACATCTATCTGTGTCCTAGACATTCCCACCTACATGTCCCAAATTGAACTCATCTTCCATGTCAAAGCTATTCCTTCTCCTTGTACCACTGCTCAACAATGGTACCACCAGCTGCCTAGCAGCCCAACAGAAATTTAAGAGTCATCTGGGTTCTTCATTGTTAACCCATATATGCAATCATTACTAAGTCCAGTTGATTTTCTATCTCCTGAATATTTCAAATTTCCTTCTGTGTGTCCTACCTTCCTTATGATCCCCACTCTCTTCAGTATTGACATCATCTCTCTGGTCTGCTAAATAAACTAAAGGTATTGCACCTCCTGGACTCTAGTCTTAACCACCCATAATCCTACTGCTCTGCTCCAAGAATACACCATATATCAGTTTCCTGAGGAGGCTGTAACAAATTACCACAAACCTGTTACAACAACAGCATTTTATTCTCTCACAGTTGTGGAGGCCAAAATTTGTATCACTGAGCTAAATTCAAGGTGTCAGCAACGCTGCACTCCTTTGTAGGCTCTAGGCGAGAATCTCTTTCTTGCCTATTCCAGCTTCTGGTAGCTGCTGGCACTCCTTGGCAGTTCTACTCTGCCTTATAGGGTTGTTATAAGTTAGAATTGACATAATGGCAGTGGGTTTGGTGTCTGCACACGCTGGCTTCTCTGCCAGGAATGCCCTCTATTCCTGTCTGCTAATCACTATAGGCAGAGCCCTGGTGGTACAGTGGTTAAGAGCTCAGCCACTAACCAAAAAGTTTGGCAGCTCATATCTACCAGCCACTCTTTGGAAACCCTACAGGGCAGTTCTACTCTGTCCTATAGGGCCACTACAGACTTGATGGCAACAAGTTTAGTTTTTTGGTTTGGAATCACTATAGAGCATTACAGGATGAACAGGACATTGGCTCAAACTTAAAATTAAGTGCACCAATTCTCAAAATTCGGTGTGCATCAGGAGCACCTGGGTTGCCAGTTTAAAATTCAAGTCCTGGATCTCTACCAGTTAAGTGCTGATTTCAGCAGTATCAGGGCTGAAAACCAGCATCCCAGTGATTATGAAAAACTGTTCCAGAAGGAAAGATAAACTTTTTGCACAAACTCTAATCCACAATACACATATTCAGGAGTCGGGGTGAGCACCTTGTCCTTGGGAAATACCTCAATAGAGATTCACTCGGCAATCTCACTAAGGGTGCAGATTTGTTAGTAAAGATACATCTTTTTAAATAAGCAGCCATGACAAGAAGGGAAAATACTGCTATTTAACGTGATTATCTATTTATTGCCTTAAAATGCAAAAGCTGAGCATAAAGCAAAAGCACAAAGATGGTACCAATCTTCACACATTGTTGTAGCAGATCTCTTTTTGTCTGCGTGGAAAATACCAATGAGAGTCCTGGCTCTGGGTAAGTTTGTAACAGAGAAAATCAGCTGCTGCACCTACAGAGAAGACAGAAGCCTAGTTGTTTCCATTGAGTCTGAAACAAAGGGTCTTCTCTGTTATTTTCCATAGCAAGGGGGAAAAAAGGACAGAACGGAAGCTTCAATTTAAGTAGCTGGACTTACGGGGCAGTTAAAACTTGGTGAGAAACCAAGATCAGAGGCTGGCTTTCACAGAGAACAAATCTCTGAAGCATTTTTATGGTTGAAAGTTAATGTAAATCACATAACCCAAGGCCTGCAAATGAGGACCTGAGAATGGCTCCTCACTTGTGTCTCTGATGAGCTGCCCACCACCTGGCCCACCCTCCTTACCAACCTTCTCATCATTCATTCAGTCAGTCAGCACACACTGTGGGACATACACAATGCTAGGTGTAGGCAAAAGACATGAAAAAGCCTAAACCTCACATTCCAGTCGGGAGAACTGACACAGAAAGTACGAGATGAAGTGATCTGTCACTTATTCAAGCAAAGTTACAAAACCAAGTGATAGCATCCATTTGACAAAGGTTTACTGAGCACCTACTTTGTGCAAGGTAGTGTGCTAGGCACTGGGGGCACAGCTGTGGAAAAGAGAAGCTCACGTTCCAGTAGGGAAGACAATTATTAAATGAATAATTGCCGAAGACATTCTTTCATTATAAGAAATGCTAAACGCAGATGCAGAGGGTGCTACGAGAGCATACAAGGAACTGGGAGCCCTGGTATAGTTTTCTTTGGGGGGAGGGTGATTGGGAGAGGCTTCCCTGAGGAAGTACCATGTGAGATGAGATATGAACAATTGTTTTAGTCATCTAGTGCTGCTATAGCAGAAATACCGCAAGTGGATGGCTTTAACAAAGAGAGGTTTATTTTCTCACAGTAAAGTTGGCTAAAAGTCCAAATTCAGGGTGTTAGCTCCAGGGGAAGGCTTTCTGTCAGCTCTGGAGGAAGGTCCTTGTCCTCAATCTTCCCCTGGTCGAGGAGCTTCTCAGGTACAGGGACCTGTGTCCAAAGGATGTGCTCTGTTCCTGGTGCTTCTTTTTTGATGGTATGAGGCCCCCAACTCTGCTTGCTTCTCTTTCCTTTCATCTCTTGAGAGATAAAAGGTGGTGCAGGCCACACTCCAGGGAAACTCCCTTTTCCTTGGATCAGGGAGGTGACCTGGGTAAGGGTGGTGGTACAATCCCACCGTAACTCTTTTAACATAAAATTATAATCACAAAATGGAGGACACCCATAGAATACTGGGAATCATGGCCTAACCAAGCTGATACACACATTTGTAAAAAAAAATTCAATCCATGACAACAATAAATAGTTACTTAGGCCAGCTGTCAGGGTAAAGTTGGGGTAGGAAGCAGAGAAACATTCTAGATGGAAAAGGAACAGCCTGTTCAAAGGCTCTGAAGCGGGGGAAGAGCATAAACAGGATTTTGTAGTGTGTGGGTGACTTTGCTAAGGACGCGGGTTTTCAGCCTCAAGGCAATGTAGAGTCACTGAAAGGCTTTAAACAGAACAAGAAATAATTAACTTTTTTTTTTTTTTTAAATCATTTTCATGGTTTGGTTATAGTAAAGAAGATTTTGAGAGAGAGCTAAGAGTGGTCTGATAAATCAGGAGGTTACTGCAATAGTCCAGATAAGAGGTAATGGCAGCTTGGGCTGGGGTGGTGGTGCACAGATGGAGAGAGGTGGAAGGATATGAGATGTACTGAGGGGGTAAAATGCACAGAACCTGGTGATGGATAACATTTAGTGTTTGAGTATGAGGGAGGGCTCAGAGATCACTGCCAGGTTTTTTACGTTCATAAAAGAATGGATGGTGGTAACATTTGCGGAGATAGGACACTAAAGAATGAGGATCAGGATTTTTTTTGAAAGGAGAGGAAAATAAGGCACCAACCTCAAATTTTACTTTATATACATTTAATTTGAGTGTCTGAGACATCCATCTGCTTTTATTAAGTAGGCAGTTGGATATTTATAAGTCTGGATCTTAGAGAGAGAATTACTTTGAAAATTGTCAGCAAGCAGATGGCAACTGAAACCATATGTGGATGTGTTATCCTATTGAGAGTTTAGAGTGGGGAAAGAGGCTAAGTTTAAGTTTGGGAAACTCCAGCAGTTGAAGGCTAGGTAAAGGAGAATAAGCCAGAAGGGGAGACTGGGAAGGAGCACCTAAGAGGTAGGAGAACCAGAAGATGGGTTCTCATTAGATGGCAAAGGAGGACAGCATTTCAGGATAGAGGGAATGGTCAACGCTGCTGAATTTCTCTGACAGGTCAAGTAATGTGAGGACTGAAAACTGTCCACTGGATTTAGCAAAATGGAGGTTCCTTGTAACCTCAGTGAAGGGTTGATGAAATTATACCGAGTGGTTTGAAGAGTGAACAGGAGGTGAGGAAATACAAACAACAAATAGTAGTGTATTTTAATGCAAATAATGCACACATTATGTTTTTGCCAACTGTGCATTCCCCCCACCCCCTGCATTCTCCCCCACACCCCACCCCTGTACCCCCCCAAGTTGAGTGGGTGTGTTAATTGCAAAATAATACCATACACAACTCTTTCAAGAAGTTGGGCTACTGAATGGGGGTGGTTTATGGTAGAGAGGCTTGAGCATGTTCAAATGCTGATGGGATATGTCCCTCAGGGAGGGAGGAATGGGAGCCCAGGTGGAGGAACTGGCCTTAGACAGAGAAGGGCCATCTCAGTTACTGTAACATTAAGTAAGGAGCAATGGACGAGTGCAGACGCTGGTGTGCTCAAAGGCTTGCTGGGGAAATTAGGAGGCAAGGTTATCTACTAAGAGTGAGGGTCAGAGATGTGAGGAGAAAAGAGAAGGTTTCAAGGAGACGTTGTGTGTGGAGAGTGTGAAAGCAAGCTGATTAGAGCAAATAGGATTTCTCAGCATTGATAAGGGCTCGGTTGAGGTTAGTGATCATAATATAGTCAAACAATTTGCTCTGTTGTATGTTTTCCTCCAGCATGGCTTGGTTGTCTGCCACAGGCATGGAGAAAGCAAACATTGGCTTTATCCTGGGTTTTTATTTTTCTCAAAAGAGTGCAATGAAAAGCTATAGGAAAAAACCAAAACAAAACATTTAAGGTATTGTCAGGAAGAGTGGAAATGATGGACCATGGAATCTAAGCTGGTTTGTTGTTGCTGCTGTTAGGTGTGGTCGAGTTGGTTTCGACTCCTAGTGACCCTATGTACAACAGAACTAAACACTGCCCGGTCCTGCGCCATCCTCACAATAACTATGTTTGAGTCCATTATTGTAGGCACTTTGTCAATCCATCTCATTGAGGGTCTTCCTCTTTTTCGTTGGCCTTCTACTTTACCAAGCATGATGTTCTTCTCCAGGGACTGATCCCTCCTGATAACATGTCCAAAGTATGTGAGACATAGTCTTGCCATTCTTGCTTCTATTGTACTTCTTCCAAGACAGATTTGTTCGCTCTTTTGGCAGTCCATGGTATGTTCAATATTCTCCGCCAACACCACAATTCAAAGCTGTCAATTCCTTGGCCTTCCTTATTCATTGTCCAGCTTTCACATGCATATGATGCAATTGAAAACACCATGGCTTGGGTCAGGCGCATCTTAGTCTTCAAAATGACATCTTTGCTTTATAGCACTTCAGAGAGGTCTTTTGCAGCAGATTTGCCCAATGCAATTCATCTTTTGATTTCCTGACTGCTGCTTTCATGGGTGTTGATTGTGGATCCAAGTAAAATGAAATCCTTGACAACCTCAATCTCCTCTCTGTTTATCATGATGTTGCTCATTGGTCTAGTTGTGAGGATTTTTGTTTTCTTTATGTTGAGGTGTAATCCATACTGAAAGCTGTAGTCTTTAATCTTCATCAGTAAGTGCTTCAAGTCCTCTTCACTTTCAGCAAGCAAGGTTGTGTCATCTGCATAACATAGGTTGTTCATAAGTCTTCCTCCAATCTTGATGTCGTGTTCTTCTTCATATAGTCCAGCTTCTCGGATTTTTTTTTCAGCATGTAGATTAAGTATGGTGAAAGGATACAACCCTGATTCACACCTTTCCTAACTTTAAACCATGCAGTATCCCCTTGTTCTGTTCAAATAACTGCCTCTTGATCTATATACAGGTTCCTCATGAACACAATGAAGTGTTCTGGAATTCCCATTGTGCTTCAGAATTGGATTAGGTTAATGGATAGAAGTGAGGGCCTAAATAGGAGCATGGATAGGGGCAGAAGACTGAATGGACTGGAGATTGTGGCAAGTTTAGAGAGCATGGTTGAACAAGCAGCATCCCTGGTCAGAGAGGGTTTTGTTAGAATCACTGATTTCTGACGTAGGGGAATTTCACATGATGTCAAGGTCCAGGGTGTACTCTAGGAGTAGCTGAGGTGGAATGCTGAGAAAAAATATTACAGTTGGGAAAGGCCAGGCTGTTGGAGGAGTCAGCCGCATTGATGCTGACGTCACCCAGGATGCTGGCAAGATTGCGGTGGAGAAAGTCTATAAGCTGGTGCCCAAGTCCTCAACAAATGAAAGGTGGTAAATGACAGTGATGAGAAAGAGAAATGACACAATGCTTAAAGGAGCTGAGAAACAGGCTTTTGTTGTGGAAGTAGTTGTTTTTTTAATAAGAGTATGAGGGAATACAGTTCTGAAGTGGCTTTGGGGAATAAAAGGACACCTACCTATGTCCTGACCTGGAGGGTTGAGGAGTGTGAAAAGAAAAACAGCTTCCATGTGAGAGAAGAATAGAAAAAGTACTCACCTCAGGGTGAGGGTAGGTTTTAGTTTGTAGATGGAGTGGACAGAACATTCTGGAAGGGATTGAAAATGTAACAAAGAGATGTTCCAGAAAGCCAAATGGAAGGCTATGGGGTGGAGAATGGAAGACTGGGTCAAGGACAAGGATGTACAGGTATTATAGTTTGATAGAGAGACAGATGTAAATAAAGTTTAGGCTATTTGAAGACTATAAAGAGGGGAGATAACTTCTTGGGGTTATGAAGGAGGTGGACTGGAAGGTTTTCCAAAGGAGGTAATATGTGAGCTGAGATCAAATAGAAGTTCTGCCATATGGGCAAGGAGGGGAAAAGCATTCTAGGTAGAAGGAACGGTATACAAAGAGGCAGAGGCCCAGAAGCCACGCCTCTCAAGCTCAAGACAGCTTGGTTCAGTGTAGCTAGAGGGCAGAGTCCCAGAGGGACAGTGGTAGATGACTAGGCCAAAGGTGTGGGTAGGCCCAGATCATGGCAGGCTGTGGTGCGTAGCTGAGGAGCTCTGCAGCTTGAGGAGCTCTTTCTTGTAGGCTTTTGACCAGGACAGAGACATTGTTTCTGTTCAGACGGATCTGTCTCTCCACTCTCCTCATTTTCTCCTCCATACTTGGGTTCACATTGCCCCTGGAATGCCCAAGCTCAACCCTCTGGGTAAATCCTATTCATCCCCTGAGGCTTCAGACATCTTTTACCCCTGGTATAAAATCCTTCATGACTACTCCAGTCCACATCTTCCTTCTTTCCCCCTAAATGTTTTCATTATTACGGTCAAAATCATACTCCAACAGTAAGATAGTGGAAAAGGCCACCATTCACTATTTGTGATAGCAAGCATCCTCCTTACCTAGCTAGAGAGAGGCTGGGCATGACACAAATTTAACAATTATGAAATTACACAAATTACAAAGTAACTGTCTCTCTCATTTAGAAAGAAGACAAACAAGAGCTTTTCCTAGAGCATTGGGAAAAAGGGCTCCTTCTCTTTTCTGTTTTACTGCTGAAAAATGAGTGCCTTCAGGTCCAAGAATCAACAAGGGCTGTGTCTGAAAGCCCTGGGTTAAGACTGTCTCAGTTAATGACTGGCTGTGTGGCCTTAAGCAAGTTACTCAACTTCTTAGAGCCTCAATTTCTTCATCTGTAAGATGGCCTAATAATACCTATCACACAGGGTCATCAGAAGATCATATAAAGTCATTCATATATTCATTCAGCAGATATTTACTGTGTGCCTTACTGTGTGCCAGGCATTGTACAAGGAGCTGGGGCTATGGCAGTGCACAAAAAAGGCACAGTCCTTCCTTCCTGGAGCTTAAAGACCAGAGGGGGAGAGGGACATTACAAAGGATACCACAATTCATTACTGGTATAACAATCTAGAGAGCAGACACCAAGCACAATGCCTGATGCAGAATGCGCCCTTAATAAGCAATAGCCTCCTTCCTTTCTCAAGTCCACTTAGTCAAAATAATATAACAAGGGCTGTTTGCTAGTGTGAACTAATTACACTAATTGCATTTTCAGTGGCTCTCAGGCTGCTGAGAGTTACTATCTCAGGCTCACACAAATTCCGATGTGCACTGAGGAAACCAAAGCAAGGTAACTACATTTATCTCCTCTCAAGGCTTCTAATTCAAGAGGAGACCTAGCAGAAAATGACAGCAAGTCACATACTCCAAACTGAAAACCTTCAGCTTACTCGAGCAGAAAATGCAGACACATCAAGCTACAGGGTGAGCCACTGTCCCAGACTCAGGACAATATGGAGGCAAAAATGGCAGCCCCGATGGAGCCCTGGAATGCGGTGACTGAGTGCAGAGGCCTCCCTTTTCCACAGCCCCTTCATACACTAAAATATGAAGGGCGAGGGAGGGTCCTTTCCTCTAATAATGGGCTCAATTCATTTCTAATGAAAGAAGACTGGGTTTCCCTAAGGTTTACTCATGAGTGACAACATTATTTAAAGATCTCTGGGCACAAAGCCTCTCCTAACTCCCCAGTGGCCTAGGACAAAAGAATTGGGGGAGGCCCTGGCCAGGCTCATTGTGAGGTGGCAGCTGTGTGTCCTGAATGCTGGGGAGAGATTTCCTCTCCTGCCCTCCCTCACCTCACCGGGCCTCCTCTGTGCAGTCAGCACCACTGGGGACAACAGCTGAGCTGGGAGCCCAGGCATGTGCAGAGGTACTCAGTGGAAAAGCTTCCCCTTTTATTCTTTTAGCAGCAGTGGGGTATGGAACAAATCTTAGTGGACTGGGAATTCAGAAGACCTTATTTTGGGTACTGACTGGAGAATCAGCTGCCCACTCCTTTCTCGGTAACACCGCTGTCGCTTGCGCACACTTCTGTCATGGGCCCTGGCGCTCTAAAAATATTTGTCAGATTTACTGCATGCGTTTGTTTACAAGTCTGTTTCTGTATTCAAAATCTTCCTTATGGCAGGTACAGTGCCTTATTTATCTTACCCCAGAGCCTCACTTGTAGTAGAGGTTAATAAATTTTTGGAAAGTGAGAGCGAGGGAATGAATATGAATGAATAAACAGAGGAAGGAAGGGGGACCAACAGAGAGAGAGAGAGAGAGAGAAATCAGTTTCCGGGGCTGGACAACTAGGTGCAGTAATGCCAACCTGGACATCAGAGAATCGACTATATTTTTCACAAATAACGAGCCCACATAAATAACGTGCCCACACATATAATGCATGGCACAGCATGCTTAAAGCAGCAACAAAAGTACTCCGTGAGGTGGAGTTGCACAGTTGTCGTAAAAACATATAACATGCACATTATTTACGTAAAAATATGGTAGTGGGTCCTGGGAGGTGCCTTACAGGTGTCAAGCCGGGAGTGGGAAACGGCACATCATGGGAATAGGGGCCTGTCTTGCTTCCTCACTGTAGTTTAACACAGCTTTTATGATATTCATCTGTCTTATACGCTGGGCTCCCTTACTCCAGATTTTGTTTGAACAAAAGGTTCTGTGGCTAAAAGAACTGTTTGAAAAAATACTGGCCTGGATTTGCTTTTTCCTTAGGTCTCTTCCAGATTTGATATTTTCTGTGGTGGGCAAATACATGTATCCCTTCTGTTTTTGGTCACAGTTAGAAAATTATTCTGCATCTTATTCTTAGAAGCCTGCATAAGGAATGCCATGAACGAGGGAATGCACTTGTCAGGTATCCAGCACGTGCTACTTGGGCCGGAACTTAGATAGTTGAGCTGCTGCTACCAGACACACGTGTCCTGGTTCCCCTTACACGTGTTGCATCCACAGCACAGAGTGGGCTGTGGGGACTCTTGAAGGGAGTGGTGTTTTTTGCCTCAATCTCCAGCTCTGTTTTCTCTCATCTAATTTTAACGTAACTTACACTGCACTTCATAGCACTTCTGCTGGTGGTCCCATACAAAGCACTAGACCAGGGAGGTCACTGGGCCCACGGAAGATTGAAGTGCTGCTGCAGGTGTCTTGGTCGTGGGCTCTATCAAAGGGGAATTAGTCACTTAAGTTGTAAAAGGACTTCCTCAGCAACACAGCAATCCCACGGCATGGACCATCAGGAATGTTATGGGAAGAATCCTATGACTTCATCTATCTACTTATTTGTTGTCGTTAGCTGCCATTGATTCATCCCCCAGCTCATGGCAACCCCCATGCACAATGGGATAGGACAGTTGTGATCCACAGGATTTTCACTGGCTAATTTTCAGGAGTAGATCGTCAGGCCTTTCTTCCTAGCTTGTCTCAATCTGGAAGGTCTGCTGAAGCCTGTTAAGCACTGTAGCAATGGGCAAGGCTCCAATGACACACAGATGGGTGGCGGCTGCACTGAGGTGCACTGAGTCTCTAGCTTGGAAGACGAGAATTCTACCACCGAACCACCACTGCTCCCTACCGACTTACTGAGCATACCTCCTGTCAGGGGACAGCCCCAGCAAGGAAAGACCCTCGCTGCGTGTCCTGGCAGATAATCTGAAGAACTGACACATAGCCCTTCCCAGATTCATATGTTTATTCAGGGAAACTTACTTACACGGGCAAGCAGCTGCTCTCCAGTGGCGGCCGGCTAGAGTATTTTCCACAACCACCTAGCAAGGGACCCAAGCTTACATACCATTCCAGCTGGGACCAAGGCTCATCGTTTTCTCCCACATCCTTGGGCAGTCAGTGTTCCCAGGGACTTCGCGTCCAGGGCCAGATGTTTTCTTTCTTGTTGCTAAGGCATTCTTCAGCCTCGGCCGCTGGCCTAGTCGTGCCCCTCCTGGCCTTGTACCTTAGCCCAAGTCTATCCCGAATTCATCCCCAACATGCTTCAGGGAAGAGCAAAGCCGACTCCATTAGAGAGGGTTGCATATAGCTGAACAGCATTACCGTACACCTCCACTGAACACCTACTATGAGGGAGGTGCTGTGTGTGACCCTGGGCACATAGAGTTAAATAAGGGAAAGGCCTTTTCATTAAGGAGCTCACAACCCAGTGATGGAGACGAAGTTAAGAAAATGATGCAATACAAGATGATGCATGACCTCATATGCCATGCTAAGGAACTGCTAATTATTCTGAAGGCAATTAAGCAGGCAAGTATCTGTGTCTGTAGGGAGAGAATGGTTGTCCTCGAGGGATGGAAGGAGCAGTGGGGAAGCCTTTAAAGAAGACGTTACATTTGGATTGGACCATGGATGTGGATAGTGCATCAAGCCTGGAGGCAGTACAGGCATGAAGGCATGAGGTAGTGAAGCAGCTCAGGGAAGGAGTTTTGTGGCTCCAGACCATCTTGGGGGTGGGGGCTGATGCAGCACTGAGGCTGGAGGAGTAGGTCAGGCCAGGTTGAATGGGGCCCTGTGAGCTTTACTAATTATATATTACTCTGGAGGCAGTGGGGAGCCACTGGCGGTTTTAAAGCATGGCCTCAAATGTCATACTAAGGACCTGCTAATTATCCTGAGGGCAATTAAGCAAGCAAGTAATGATCCAATTTTCACTTTAAAGAGCACTGGGGCAGCTGTGTGGAGGAGTGGGGAGGGGCCGAGGCTGGAGGCTGTGAGCCAGTGATAAGGCTGTTGCCAAGGTCCATGTGAGAGGAAGATGCTCTGTACCAGGGCAGGTGGAGGAAATGGAGTGCAGGAGAAGGGGGAGATTAGAGGTACACTCCAGAAGAAGGAAAAGCAAGACACGATTCCTGATTGTGTGCTATGATCGTGTGCTCAGTGTGTGCTACCTTTCCCTCGCAATGGGGGGAAGGTAGCAGACACACAGACCTTGAAGGTTTCAAACCTGGGAGATGGAAGCTTGTCCCCATTTCTGTTCCTCTGCCCTGCTACAGCATGTGCTGGGGTCCTCAGATTCTCAAGATGCTTTTCCTTTCCAGTGGCTCAGATTAGCAGCTCCAGCATTGAAGGAGGAGCTGAAATCAGCCCCCATGGTCTGGAATGTGGCAGCGCTGTTCTATTCAGATTCTCAGCAGGTCCTGTGCACAAAAAACTGCACCTGGCTCCAAGCCTGCCTGGTCCTGGGGGATAGAAGGAGCCTCCTGGGCACGATAAATGAAGGCTGGGAAGTAGGCCTTCTGTTCCCTGTTTTTATTTTTCCAGCTAGTCCTGCTTCACCAGCTGATTCCTTTATTACAGTTATGGGGACCATGACAACAGATGGGCAGGTGACTCAGGAATTCAATCACTTGAACAAGAATGTCACTGGGTTTTCACATTAGGCTGATGAGGCTTTTTTTTTTAAGAGCCAGTCAATTGGTTCAGAAAGCTCACAATAACCCAGCTCCCAGCACATGCTCAGAGCTGGTTTCTTAGGTCTTGGGGAGGGAGAACAGTCCATTTAAACTGGAATGACTATCATGCTTTGTTGATAAAATATCACTTGGAAGAACAATGTAAGTGGAATTCATCCTGAAGAAGGCAAAAGCTGTCAGAGAGGTCAAGCAGCACTTCACAAAACCCGCTTCCTTCCAGCTGTGGTGACTCAATTACTAAATCCAAGGCAAGAGAAGTGTGGAGCCTATGGCCTTAATTAGGCAAACAGGCAAACATAGAGTCCTGTGTCAGAATCTCATTGTAACCAACGTGAAGACATGGTATTCATAGACAATTGTTGGATGTAGCTGGGTCAGTTTCCAAATCTGAGATAAGCAATTTAGCTAAGGTTTGCTACTTAAAGCAGCAACAAAATAGCATTTTACCCAATTCCTATTCAGATTTGGAGGTGCCAAGTTTTCCTTGTTCCTAATTAGCAGCAAAAACAAAAATGACAGATACATCAGGTTAGAACAGTGCAGTCTGGAATGTCTGAGGAAGCCCCCAAATTCGGGAAGACCTGGGGAATATGCTGCCCAGTCATTCCTCTGCAAAGAGACACAGTGACCGGTGAAGAGCACAGAATTTAGCAGTCAAATATTTGAACCCTGGCCCCACAGGTTAGAAGTATGTGATCTTGCGACAGTAATTTAATCTTCCATTAACCTCAGCTTCCTCACCTAAAAACCTGGCGTAATAATAGAGCCCTCTGCATGGGGTTTTTATGAGGATTCAATGTGACCACGTATAAAAAGAATACAAAGAAGCTACTTGGAGATGATGATGGTAGGCTAGGCTCACTGCCAGGAAAATGACTCACTTCTGTACAGCAGCATTACAGCTTACTGTTACCTTAACAAATAAATGCCTGGAAGATCACCGGTTCCTCAACCTTCCTTCACTCACGCAGTAAAAGTCAACAAGCACCTGCGTTACAGCAGGCACTGTGCTAAAGAAAACAGACAGGCTGCCAGGAACTGACAATGTCCTTTCCAACTTGTGGGGAATTTTAACATCCGTCACAAAAGTATTTTATGACGTACTAGATACCTTTCTCAAAAGGTGCCACGTGGTACAAGATTAGTAAGAACAATGAGAGCTACCATGTCCAACTTTTGTTTTATTATCAATATTTTACAAAACAACACTTTCATATATATCATGTTTGAGTATCTATCTCATAAGCTTATTATAATGATGAAATAAGTCACTAATCTTAAAATGCTTAAAAACAGTGCCCTTTCACATGGAAGGGAAAGAGGCCCTGGATAAGTAAAGCATTACTGAAAAGAAAGAACAAAGTGGGAGGCCTTACTTTACCTGTTTTTAGAACCTATTATACTGCCACAGTAGTCAAAACAGCCTGGTACTGGTACAACAAGAGACACATAGACCAATGGAACAGAATTGAGAACCCAAATATAAATCCATCCACATATGAGCAGCTGATATTTGACAAAGGCCCCAAAACAGTTAAATGGGGAAAAGGCAGTCTTTTTAACAAATGGTGCTGGCATAACTGGATATCCATCTGCAAAAAAAAAAAATGAAACAAGACCTATACCTCACCCCATGCACAAAAACGAGCTCAAAATGGATCAAAGACCTAAACATAAAATCTAAAATGATAAAGATCATGGAAGAAAAAATAGGGACAACATTAGGAGCCCTAATACCTGGCATAAACAGTATACAAAACATTACTAACAAGCCAGAAGAGAAACCCGATAACTGGGAGCTCCTAAAAATCAAACACCTATGCTCATCCAAAGACTTCACCAAAAGGGTAAAAAGATTACCTACAGACTGGGAAAAAGTTTTTAGCTGTGACATTTGCGATCAGTGCCTGATCTCTAAAATCTACATGATACTTCAAAAACTCAACTACAAAAGCACAAATAACCCAATTAAAAAATGGGCAAAAGATATGAACAGGCACTTCACTAAAGAAGACATTCAGATACATGAGGAAATGCTCACAATCATTAGCCATTAGAGAAATGCAAATCAAAACTACAATGAGATTTCATCTCACTCCAGCAAGGCTGGCATTGATCCAAAAAACACAAAACAATAAATGTTGGAGAGGCTGTGGAGAGATTGGAACACTTCTACACTGCTGGGGGAATGTCAAACGGTACAACCACTTTGGAAATCAATTTGGCGCTTCCTTAAAAACAGCAAAACATATGCCAGCTCAACAGTTTCTACAAGTACGATTCAGTGATATTGATTACATGTTGTTGTTGTTGTTAGGGCTATTGTGTCCGTTCCAACTCATGGCGACCCCATGTGTGCAAAGTAGAACTGCTCCATAAAGTTCTCAAGGCCTGGAAGCAGCTAGCCAGGCCTGTCTTCTGAGGCAGCTCTGGGCGGGTTCCAACTGCCAACCTTTCAGCTAGCAGTCAAGTACTTAACCATTTGCACCACCCAATATTTACCCCAATTAAGATGTTTTCAAGTGCACTTAAAAAAAAATCATTTTAATTTTTCCCTTCAATGTACAGACTGTTCAACAGAAAAGATCATGAAGATACCTGGTTATATAGTTAATCATTAGTTTGCATTACTATTTAGTTAACAATGCTCTATTACTAGAAATCATTAATATTACTTTAAATACTCAAATCAGACTAGCATTCTCTCCAATACAATGATGTTCTCTCAACCCACTAGAGCACCAAACCAAAACCAAACCCACTGCTGTCAAGGTCGATTCCAACTCATAGTGACCCTATAGGCACAAATAGTATAATTGGAAGGCTCTTTCCAGGGGCCCTATTGCTTCACCAGAGCCCTGGTGGTGCAGTGGTTAAAGCATTCGGCTGCTAACCAAAAGGTCAGCAGTTCAAATCCACCAGCTGCTCCTTGGAAACCCTATGGAGCAGTTCTACTCTGTCTTATAGGGTTGCTACAAGACAGAGTTGACTCAACAGCAAGGGTTCTTTTTTTTTATTGCTTCACCACAACAGTGTTCTAACTATATCAGTTAAGTATGTGGACACTAGTAACATGCGTTTATTAAAACGTAAGTAGAATATTCTGAAAATGTCTAACAAATAATGTTGTTGTTTTTAGGTGCCGTCGAGTATATTTTTGACTTCTAGAGACCCCATGTCCACAGCAGAACTGCCCCATAGGTTTTCCTAGGCTGTAACCTTTACAGAAGCAGATCGCCAGGTCTTTCTCTTGGGAAGCTGCTGGGTGGCTTTGAACTGCCAACCTTTAGGTTAGCAGTGCTTAACGGTTGCGCTACCAGGGCTCCTTCTAACACATAATACCAAAACCAAAAACCTGTTGCCGTCAAGTCAATTCCGACTCATAGTGACCCTATAGGACAGAGCAGAACTGCCCCATGGGGGTTCCAAGGCCGCAATCTCAGAAGCAGACTGCTGCATCTTTCACCTGCTGAGCACCTGGTACATTCGCATCGCAGACCTTTCTGTTAGCAGCCGAGTGCTTAACCACTGTACCACCAGGGCCCCTAACATAATAAGCACTCCAAAATTATGTATAATATTTTTACTTATTTTTAATATCTTTTGTTCCAATGTGTGTGGAACCTCAATACACAACCAGCAAGTTGCAGAGCTGGGTCGCAAGCCTGTTCTCCATCTGTCTCCCAGTTCAACAAGGATTTTGTAACTATTTTTTTGTTCTGATCTAAAAAGTAGCATAAACTTATTATACACAGAAGAGTTAAGAAAAAAGTTAAAATCACTCCTTATTCTCATCATTCAGAGATAACACTGTGCCATTTTGGTCTATTTTCATCCAATATTTTTTCTATGATTAAAAAAAGATCATTTAAATGAAGTTGAGATCATACCACATATGAAATTTCATAATCTGCTTCTTTTCCACTTAAAATTATATAAGCATTTTCCCACATACTAAAAATTCAACCTAAAATAGCACTTCAAATAACTGAACAACACTCCAACCAATCGGTATTATATCATTTATCTATTAATTTGCCTGTTTTACATAACTGTTCCCAAGCTTTCACTGTCATAAATTATGTTGTGATTAACACACATAAAACTTTGTTTGCATTTGTTTTTTTCTTTAGAGCGAGCTACTATAAGTGGAATTCTGAGATTGATGACTCATTCATTCATTCAACAAATAACTTAATAAGCACTCAGGAGGTACTGGACAACAGTCTAGACTAGTAACATAGTAGTAAGCAAAAAAGTTAACATCAGGCAAGATATCCCTGTCTTTGTAAAACCTACATTCTAGAGAGATACAACAATTTTGAGGCTTTTTGGACATACTGCCAAATTGCTAGCAGTACATAAATAGCTGTCTTACTGCATCTTCACTAGTACTGAATATTGTTGTTGTTGTTGTTGTTAGGTGCCCAGGGAGTACTAGGATCTGAAAAATTTGTTGCCAATTTTGTAACAGTTAATGGCAATGTTGCATTCCTTAAGGACAGTTTCTTTCCCTCTCTACCTCCAGATATTCACTTACTCAAATAACACAAGTAAATGGAACAGATTTTTGAACTCTCATCCAAAATCTGCTCTCTAAATGGCAAGTTTCGAAGGTTTTTTTCCTCCCCTCCAGTAAGAAGACAGTCTGAGTCCAAAATCAGGGATGGCAACAGTGAAGTCAACTTCTGTGCTTTGCAAGGTCACCCTCAAGGGTAGGAGCAAATGATGATGACAAATCTATGTTCTGCTAGGGCCTGAGATGTCTGGAGTCAAGTTATCAGCAGGTCTCTCAAGCCAGATACCCAGCCTCCTTGGGGGATTAGCCAGGGCAGCCAGGTGGGTCCTCTGTGGAGAGGGCTGTAGTCAGGATCAAATAAGGCTCTTTCATGAAAGTACTTGGTAAGCTGTAAAGCACCAAACAGCAGAAGGAGGACGTTGCATTTTTTCTCATGGAGGTCTTCATAGGATGTTGAGGACTTTGGCAGGGGCTTATAATGAGAGAAAGGGAGTAAGTATATGTATAGAAATATATAAGAAGGAAGAAACAGAATATTAACAAAATAATACAGAAAAGAAAAATAAGTAAAAATAGTATACATAATTTTTGGAGTGCTTATTATGTGTTAGAAATGTTCAGAATATTCTATTTTACTTATGTTTTTATGAACACAACTATAGTGCTTACTATATATCCAGCACTGTTTTAAGCATTTTCAAACTATCAACTCATTTCATCATCACAATAAGTTTATGAGATAGATACTATTATTATCTCCATCTGACAGATGAAGAAACTGAGGCATAGAGAGGTTAGGTAATTATAAAGCCAGGATTTGATTCCCATTAGTGTGTCTTTGTGGAGCCCAGGTGGCATAGTGGTTAAGAGCTTGGCTGCTAACCTAAAGGTTGACAGCTTAAATCCATCAGCTCCTTAGAAACCCTGTGGGACGGTTCTACTGTGTCCTATAGGGTGGCTATGAGTCGGAACTGACTTGACAGCACCTAACAACAACAATAGTGTGTCTTTGAGTTCCGTGCTCTTAAACACCACCCTTTAAGAAGGAAACTGAAGACCAAATTAAGTAGGTGATTGCTGTGGTTCAATAGGTCAGGTCCAAAGAGATTTATTGAGCAGCTTCTACGAACGGGGCACTGTGCTTACCCAAGGTCACAGAGCTCATGAGTAGGAGGGCTGGAAGTCTGGGGCTGGCTTGAGGTCTGCCTGACTCCAGGCCCTCGTTCTGTCTACTATATCTTGCTGGAGGGAAAATGTTTTCTCATTTGGGTTGATATGTAATTGGCAAGGTTGGCACAGTACACAGAGTTCATTGGAATCTGTGCTATAGCTAGATGAACAAAAGCTCTCAACTGTGCTGTGCCTTGGGTGGGCAGCTGTCGTAGAAGACACCTATGGACGGGCCCCTTTCCATCACTTTGAGGCCCCAGACACTCTAATATGGTCCAGGTGGTTCAGAATTTACCTTTTGGGTTCAGATACCTCCATGCAATGAACCACAGTCTTTAGGAATTCCAAGAAGTGTTCTTACAATTTCAGGCTTTGACATTACAATCACTTGAACCTTCAGTTATTGAAAATTGTTTTATATTTTTCCCCTGATAACTCACACTGTACTTCAGACTCCTTTGGTAGCTCCCTTAATGGTTGCCTTCATATTTCAAAACCTATGAAATTACATATTTGAAGGGATTATTTTTTTTTCCTATGGAAAACACACACACCCCATAATGCTTTAATAATCATAACCAGATGGATTGAGGGGCTTTTGACAAGGGGTTTCTTTAGCTAATTTGAGAACATACTGAATTTCAATCTCTTCTGACTAGTGCAAAAATGGCAGAATGGTAAGTGCCCTATAAATTTCCCACTTGTGCAATTTTTAATACTTTCATCACAGTCAGATGAAATATTTTAAAAGCCAACTCTCCCCTTCCTCCATTTTGAAAGTACGGTTTCAGACTTCACTCAGTTAAGCCCAGAGAAATGTTTAACCAGAAGTACTAGACACCCCTAAGTAGTTTGCACTCAGCCAAAAATATCTCCCAGTACCTGCTCTTGCCCTGGCCTCCTTCTCCCTCACTCTCAAGACTTGGAAGGAATGTTAACAATCATCTGGTCAACCTCTTTAATTTTTTAGATGAGAAACTGATGTTTGGGAAAGATTCAGTGCTTTGGTCAAGGTCATGTAGGTAGGGAAATGACAGAATTCAGACTTAAGCCTCATTCTAAGTAAAATGTTTATTCTCTATTCTGCTTTCCTTTTCTGTACTTTCCCTCTAAGTTTTCTATATTCCCTGTCAGAATCAAGTCTTGGATAGTGGTAGGATGGGCCAGACTAGATTGAACCAGGTTGTAGGGAACACAGAAATTCACCAAGGAAGAGCAGGCAATAGAGCAAAGGTTCTGGCAAGAGATAGCAGAAAAAGCCTGGCCAAGTTATCTGGCAGAAGGCAGAGCCTCAGACAAGAGATATGTATAGAGAGGGGAACTTGACATCAAGTAAGGCACAGAGGTGCAGTAAACAGATTAGGTAAACAGCAGGTAGAAGGAGCCAAGACCCATGGATTAAATTTCAGAAGCAGAACTCTACTCCATAAGAACTGAGGTACGGTACCAAGGCAAGGATGTGACCACAGGGGTCCTAGTAATTGGAAATGGAATGTAAATCTGAAGGTCGGTTCCAAGGAACAAGTCTACAAAGTCAAGGAAAAACCAGCAATGAGCTTCTGGCTTAGATTTTCTTAAATTCTCCCAGATCAGTGTGGTACAGACAGTAGCTCACCAAACCATGTACTCCCCTATATCTCCCAGCCTCCTTTGCATCGGGGTTGGGGCCATGTGACTATTTCTGACCAACAGACTGTGAGAGGAAGTAAAGACCATGGCAACCTCACATCTTGTTGCTGAGGAGGCAGGGAGGAACATTAGAAGTCTAGCAAGGGCAGGCCTGTTGTTGGCTCATTGTCCACGCCATCCCAACATTGTGAAGCAGGCTCTGAGGAACATATGCAGCCTTACACACAAAGTGATCTTTTGACTGAAGATTTAGTATCTACAAGAGAAATCCCTTTGAGAAATCAGTGTACCTCCTGCCAAGGGGCTGCCCCTAGAAGAAAAAAAAAAAAAGCAGAGCAAAAAAAGATTCCACCCCTAACACCAATGCTCTCTGCAAAGCTTGCTTTGTTAAAAAACAGTTGAAGACTGAATGAAAGTGGGGAATTTTACACGAGGTAAATATATAATTATATGTACATAGAGTTACATGTATTAACTTATTTAATCTTCTGAACAACTGAATGAGGAAGGTAATATTATTACTATCATTTGAGAGATGAAGAAACCAAAGGCCAGGAAGTGGAGTAATTTGCCCACAGAACAAGAAACTGGTCAAGCTGAGACCTGAACTTAGGCAGCGTGACTCCAAAGTCTACCTTATTGATCATTAGGCTACACTGATTTAGTCAAATAGATAAAATATATAAAAATACTCTCAAATTCCACTATACAAATAGGTAAAAATATCCCTGTTGCCCTTTAAAAAAAATCAACAAGTATTTATTAAGCATCTCCTGTGTCTCTTCAATGTATTTTAATTTAGTTTGGGGCAGAAGACTTTCAGTACTGACATGGTTACATCATAATCCAGTGTGGTATAGGACGAAAGTGCTGGGGTCTGGGCGAGATTATCTTGGATAGAATCCATCTTCACTGCCAGTTGAACTTGGACAAGCCATTTTACCTCTGTTCCTCAGTTTTCCTCATCTGTAGGATGGGGTGATAACTTCTGCTCTGCCTCCCTCCAAGGGTTGTTGGGAGGATCAAATGAGAATCTGTACCAAGGAATCAGAGAGCTCTTTGGAACACCCTCACTTTTACCCCTCACACACATACACACACACGCACACACACACACGAGCATTTTGCAAACTGTAATCCACTGAACTCGTGTCACAGGCAAAGCAGGCCAAATGGTTTTATAATGGTGGACTCTCGGAAAGGACAGAGCAAGGGTTCAAATCCAGAGAACCTAACTCCAGAGCCCAGACTTTTTGCACTTCAAGGTCTCTACCTCTAGAACTTTTTCAACAATTTTCTCCTCCTGATTTGGTTTCCTGCCCTCCATCTCCATGTGGCTCCCATGACTGCCCAGAAGAGCTTGGATATTTTCTCCACTCCTCCCGGCATCTAGGAGCTTCTGAAGCAACTATCAATTCACCTATTGCTATCTATTATCTTATGGGACTGCCACAGCAATTCCATAAATTAAAAAAAAAAAGGTGGGGATTAATTTTACAGGTCAGGAGATTGAGACTCAGGGCAGTCACTTGCCCATGGTCACACACCTGATTCCAAGTATAGCCTTTCCATCCTGGACCTTTGACATTCTGCATTGAGCTGGAGTTTGAGAAAACACTGCAGGGACATGCCTCACTAAGGTTCTCTTTGTGGACAGCAAAGGGAAGAGGGTGTATCTGGCCACTTATAACCACATACACCAAGTGCCACTCAGATGGCTCACTGGCCTTGACCCTAAAGACTCAATCAGCTGCCTGCTTTTAGTGAAGCTATTTTCAGGGCCCTTTCAGTGCTCTCAAATTCCACTATACAGGCATCCCCCTCTGCCCTATGAGCTTGAGAGTCCCCCAAAATATTCCTGACACCCCAGTGACTAATGCTCACCAGATGCTGCTCAGACCTCATGTCGTCACATGCGGATAGTGGAAAAATCAGCCATTACCCACTGGGAAGGGACTGAGTCCACAGTGGTGATGATGACTCTCCTTGTACAGAAAAGTGGAAGAATTTCAGTGGAGTGATGTAGCAATTTTGGTTGGCTGGATGGTTTTGATTTGGAGGTCATTTATCTGGAAAATCTGACTTTTAATTAACTAATGCTTTCCCTTCCTGTCTTAATCATCCCCACTTCTTTTTCTAATCCACGTGTCACCTGAAGAAAGAAATGTAAACGTGTGAGGTTGCTGTTTTCAGCAAATTCAGTCAGTAACCAGTGCCAAACCGGCTCTACCTAAAAAGCATCCGGCACCAACAACAGGAGGAGGAGATTGCGTTACATTTCTTGTAGACTAACAGCCTGGTTTTCATTTTGGCACATTGTGGTGGTGATGGTGGGCTGTGTGTGTTTTGTTTGTTTTTGTGTTGTTCTGAACTGAGAACCAGGCTTATTTTCACAACTGGGTTTAGGGGTAAACATAGCATTGCTTCTTGAAACAACTTGGTGAATGAATTCTTTCACCTTAATACATTCACAGCCACTCAGAAGTCCAGCAATCCTTCCTCCTTGCAGAGATCTTTCCAAATTGAAAATGTGATCATGCTACTCCTTATTTGGGATATTCTGGCCCTAAATCACTTTCCAGGCTTATCGACAGGGGTGATATTTACATAGTATACTGGAATGAATAGCATTCCCCCCAAATTCATGTCTACATGGAACCTGTGAATGTGACTTTATTTGGAAACAGGGTCTTTGTAGGTGTAATCAAGTTAAGAGGAGGTCACAATGGATTAGAGTGAGCCCCAAATCCAATAATGACTAGTGTCCTTATAAGAAGAGAAACATTTGGACCCAAAGACACAGGAAGATGGCCATGGGAAGATGGAGGTAGAATCTGGAGTTGTGTTGCCACAGGGAACGCCAAGGATTGCAGGCAACCACCAGAAGCTAGAAGAGACAAGGAAGGATTTTTCCCTAGAGCCTTCAGGGCGCAAAGCCTTGACTTTAGATTTCTAGCCTCCAGGTATGTGGAAAGAAGCCCTGGTGGCGCAGTGGTCAAGTGCTCGGCTGCTAACCCAAAAGTCAGCTCAACCCACCAGCTGCTCCATGGGAAAAAGATGTGGCAGTCTGCTTCTGCAAAGATTTACAGCCTTAGAAACCCTGTAGGAGCAGTTCTACGCTGTCCTATAGGGTTACTATGAGTTGGCAGTGGCTGGGTGGCAGTGGGCAACGGGTTAGCTCTGTGAAAGAATAAATTTCTATTGTTTTAAGCCACGTAGCTTGTGGTAATTCGTTATGGTCGCCCTAGGAAACTGATATACTTTGTATGCTAGCAGTGCTCTGCATTGGCTGGCCTCGTTCTAATTGGCCATACTGGTCATTATGTGTTTGGAATATCACCACTACTTATTACCCTCTACTTCCACACTTGCCCTTATGGCACTAAGTCAAGTCACACCAAAACACTCATCACACTTTGGATAAACCAAGTTCTTTTATCTTTTCATACCTCTGCCTTGAAAGTCCCAAGCTTTCTCTAACTCTTCTCCTTCTTCAGTGTTCAAGGTCTGTGAAACCTTCTCTAACCCCTTCCTCTCCTCTTTCTGCCCCCATGCACACGTGTTAGTCATTCCATCCTCTCTGATTACAGAACACTGTGTACACAACAATGAGTTAGGAGACATAGCTTTTTCACTGGCAAGGGAAAAAAAAAATCCAAAAAGAGACCAGTCAGTATCATCAGACCTTTATTACAGAGAAAAGGCAAACTAGGAAAGTAAGTTCTTCATGTAAGGGAATTACGGAATCTTAGAGTTGAACATACCAATGATTATGACGATGGCACGGGACGGGCCAACGCTTTGTTCTGTCATATTTAAGCCTGCCACGAGCTGGAGCTGACGACATGGCAACTCACAACACAGTTGGAAGGGACTCAGGATGCTGCCTCCCACCCCCTTCTGCAGCATCCCTGATAGGTGATTTTTCAGCTCCCAATTAAGCACTTCCAGATATAGAAAAGTCAGTGTCTTTTAGAAAGTTTTTTCTTTATATGAACAAAAATTGGCCTCACTATAAATTCTACTGTCTTCCGAAGGCATGCAGAGTAAGTCTACTCTCTATTTTACTTAAAGTCCCTTAAGATATTTGAGGAGGTCTCTCACCTACTTTCCGTCCTTCAGCACGTGAAGAGGGTCCTAGAAACATTTTTTTCGGGCATGCTAGGAAGAAGATCATGGCACGACTCTCCCTGTTAGCCAAGTGGCCTGGCACCAGGTTGTTGTTTTGGGGGGAAGTAAATACATTTTATTCCAGCAGTGATTAATCTAAGCATAAGCAGTATACCCTTTAAATATAAGGTTACAAATGCAAAAAAAAAAAAAAAAGTAACCGAAGGCATTTCTTAGAGACAGGAAAGGTTGCAAATATTCTACAACAGATCTAGCAGATTAAAGGTCAGCTGTACCTCATTACTTGTGAGATGCTATGCCTGTTTTCTTGCAGAGGGACAAAGAGGCAGACGAGATAAGGCCTGTGTGTCACCAGGAATCCATGCATGCTTGTTTAATTTAGGAAAAAATTCCTCGAAGGTACCACTGTGGGGAGCTGGAGACCACTCTGCAGTGAAACCCAATTCCAGTAAAATGAAGTCTGCCTGTGATAGAAGCGATCTAGGCATTGTCTGAATCATCTTGAGAAACAATCCTGGAATTTTTATCTGAGGATCCACTCACAATAGTGATGCTTTCAGGAATGGTTAAAATGCAGTTTTGCCTAGAGACAGATCAATGGACTCAAATACAGTTATCACTACGCCACTTCGCTTTTACAAAAGACCTACATTAGGACATGTTTTTGCTAATTGAAAAATTCGAAGAGGATTTTTGTTTTTATGAAAAAAGGCAAAAAACGGAAAAAGTGTTCAGCGTTTATTTTGCAGTGAGCCGTTAAAGAGGCAGCGCACATAGCAAGTAGCGAGAGTGGTGTCCCCAAGCTCCTTCCCAAGGAACTACACTCAGCATCTTAGCATCAAGCTATTAGTTTTGTTAGTGTTATTCTAGGTTTTATACATTATTTGGTAGGTTATTTTTTGAGTCTGGGAATGCTCAAAAAATTTTCCCATATAAATCAATGATAATTGCTTCTTCAATTTACACCATTTCGGCTTACAAAAGGTTTCATAGAAACTCTCTGCTTTCAGATAGTGGGGAATGGGGGGTGAGTGGTGTATCCCCTAAGCTCCCCACCTAGAGGTTAAAGTGTGCAGCTGCCGGCAGAGATTGTAGGCTTGGAAGCCTGCCCCAGTGTCCAGAGATGAGTCAAGCTGAACACAAAGAGTTATCAGTCTTTCTGTTAATTGGAGCAAAATCTGTTGGGTCCGGTGGGGTGGGGCAGGGGAGGGGGACCCAACTTCTTTCTCTAAAGAAAGCAAGGCTGTGATCAACTACATTATGAATAAACATTCGTATCCACCACTCATCTGTCAGTTTGTCATACTGTGGTAGCTTGTATGTTGCTATAATGCTGGAAGCTATGCCACCAGTATTGCAAATACCAGCAGGGCTACCCATGGTGGACAGGTTTTAATGTTGCTTCCAGACTAAGACAGACCAGGAAGAAAGGCCTGGCAATCTACTTCCAAAGGTTAGCCAATGAAAAGTTTATGGGTCACACAGAATACTGTCTGATAGAGTGCTAGCAGATGAGCCCCCTAAGTTGAGAGGCACCACACAATAGCTGCAACAATGGACTCAAACATACCAATGATCAGGAAGATGGTGCAGAAGGCCCAGGCAATGTTTTGTTCTGTTATACATACGATCATCACAAGTCAGAACCAACTCAATAGCAACTAACAACAAAACATTCATATAGAAGAGGTAGTAACTAGTAATATTTTAAAAATTTCAAAACTCTATAATGACTCCTGAGTGTGCTTACTTCTAAAAAAAGCCCACATCTTTTCGTTAATGGATGAGGTAATCAACATGATCATCATCATAGCTGCCAATTACCAAGCACTTAGTATATGCCAGGCTCTGTGCGAAAAACTTTACTTGCATTTTCTCATGACACCTTCATAAACCCTCTTTTAGATAGATACTGTTATTACCATCGTTTTACAGACAAGGAAGTAGGGACTCAAGAGAAGGTAAACCTCTTGTACAAGGTCATGCATTTAATATGTGGTGAAGCCAGGATTTGAACTCAGGTCTGTGCTCTTAATCACAATAAAATAGTGCTTTCTCAACTGAGGAAATGGGACTTAGCAAGATTAATGACTTATCCCAGGCACCCAACTAGCAAGGAATGCTGTTAATGTCGGGTTGATTGACAGTGTATATACAAGTATCCCCTGCTTTTTGACAGTCTGCTTTACGCCACTTTTCTTTTACAGAAGATCTATATTAGCACCTGTTTTTGCTAACTGAAAAAACTCCAAGGATCAGAGAACTGTCCCTACAACTTGAACAAATAGAAAGTGAGCAACAAAAGAATCCATCAGGCACCAGAAGAAAACAAATAATAAAAATTAGAGCTGAACTAAATGAATTAGAGAACAGAAAAACAATTGAAAGAATTAACAAAGCCAAAAACTGGTTCTTTGAAAAAATTAACAAAATTGATAAACCATTGGCCAGACTGACTAAAGAAATACAGGAAAGGAAACAAACAACCCAAATAAGAAACGAGATGGGCCACATCACAACAGACCCAACTGAAATTAAAAGAATCATATCAGATTATTGCGAAAAATTGTACTCTAACAAATTTGCAAACCTAGAAGAAATGGATGAATTCCTGGAAAAACAATACCTACCTAAACTAACACAATCAGAAGTAGAACAACTAAATAGACCCATAACAAAAAAAGAGATTGAAACGGTAATCAAAAAACTCCCAACAAAAAAAAGCCCTGGCCCGGATGGCTTCACTGCAGAGTTCTACCAAACTTTCAGAGAAGAGTTAACACCGCTACTACTAAAGGTGTCTCAAAGCATAGAAAATGACGGAATACTACCTAACTCATTCTATGAAGCCACCATTTCCCTGATACCAAAACCAGGTAAAGACATCACAAAAAAAGAAAATTACAGACCTATATCCTTCATGAACATAGATGCAAAAATCCTCAAAAAAATTCTAGCCAATAGAATTCAACAACATATCAAAAAATTAATCCACCATGACCAAGTGGGATTTATACCAGGTATGCTTACATTTTTATGCAAGGCTTGTTTAATATTAGAAAAACCATTAATGTAATTCACCATATAAATAAAACAAAAGACAAAAACCACATGATCTTATCAATTGACGCAGAAAAGGCATTTGACAAAGTCCAACATCCATTTATGATAAAAACTCTCACCAAAATAGAAATTGAAGGAAAATTCCTCAACATAATAAAGGGCATCTATACAAAGCCAACAGCCAACATCACTTTAAATGGAGAGAGCCTGAAAGCATTTCTCTTGAGAATGGCAACCAGACAAGGATGCCCTTTATCACCGCTCTTATTCAACATTGTGCTAGAGGTCCTAGCCAGAGCAATTAGGCTAGACAAAGAAAGGGCATCCGGATTGGCAAGGAGGAAGTAAAATTATCTCTATTTGCAGATGACATGATCTTATACACAGAAAACCCTAAGGAATCCTCCAGAAAACTACTGAAACTAATAGAAGAGTTTGGCAGAGTCTCAGGTAATAAGATAAACATACAAAAATCACTTGGATTCCTCTACATCAACAAAAAGAACATCGAAGAGGAAATAACCAAATCAATACCATTCACAGTAGCCCCGAAGAAGATAAAATACTTAAGAATAAATCTTACCAAAGATGTAAAAGACTTATACAAAGAAAACTACAAAGTACTACTCCAAGAAACTAAAAAGGACCTACTTAAGTGGAAAAACATACCTTGCTCATGGATAGGAAGACTTAACATAGTAAAAATGTCTATTCTACCAAAAGCCATCTATACATACAATGCACTTCTGATCCAAATTCCAATGTCATTTTTAAATGTGATGGAGAAACAAATCACCAACTTCATATGGAAGGGAAAGAAGCCTCGGATAAGCAAAGCATTACTGAAAAAGAAGAAGAAAGTGGGAGGCCTCACTCTACCTGATTTCAGAACCTATTATACAGCCACAGTAGTCAAAACAGCTTGGTACTGGTACAACAACAGACACATAGACCAGTGGAACAGAATTGAGAACACAGATATAAATCCATCCACATATGAGCAGCTGATATTTGACAAAGGCCCAGTGTCAGTTAATTGGGGAGAAGATAGTCTTTTTAACAAATGGTGCTGGCATAACTGGATATCCATTTGCAAAAGAATGAAACAGGACCCATACCTCACACCAAGCACAAAAACTAACTCCAAGTGGATCAAAGACCTAAACGTAAAGACTAAAACGATAAAGATCATGGAAAAAAAAATAGGGACAACGTTAGGAGCCCTAATACAAGGCATAAACAGAATACAAAACATTACCAAAAATGACAAAGAAAAACCAGATAACTGGGAGCTCCTAAAAACCAAACACCTATGCTTATCTAAAGACTTCACCAAAAGAGTAAAAAGACCACCTATAGACTGGGAAAAAATTTTCAGTTATGACATCTCTGACCAGCGCCTGATCTCTAAAATCCATATGATTCTGTCAAAACTCAACCACAAAAAGACAAACAACCCAATCGAGAAGTGGGCAAAGGATATGAACATGCACTTCATTAAAGAAGATATTCAGGCAGCTAACAGATACATGAGAAAATGCTCTCGATCATTAGCCATTAGAGAAATGCAAATTAAAACTACGATGAGATTCCATCTCACTCCAACAAGGCTGGCATTAATCCAAAAAACACAAAATAATAAATGCTGGAGAGGCTGCGGAGAGATTGGAACTCTTATACACTGCTGGTGGGAATGTCAAATGGTAGAACCACTTTGGAAATCTATCTGGCGTTATCTTAAACAGTTAGAAATAGAACTACCATACAACCCAGAAATCCCACTCCTCGGAATATACCCTAGAGAAATAAAAGCCTTCACACAAACAGATATATGCACATCCATGTTTATTGCAGCTCTGTTTACAATAGCAAAAAGCTGGAAGCAACCAAGGTGTCTATCGACGGATGAATGGTTAAATAAATTGTGGTATATTCACACAATGGAATACTACGCATCGATAAAGAACAGTGACCAATCTGAGAAACATTTCATAACATGGAGGAACCTGGAAGGCATTATGCTGAGCGAAATTAGTCAGAGACAAAAGGACAAATATTGTATAAGACCACTATTATAAGGTCTTGAGAAATAGTATAAACTGAGAAGAACACATACTTTTGTGGTTACGAGGCGGGGAGGGAGGGAGGGTGGGCGAAGGTTTTTTACTGATTAGTTAGGTAAGAACTGCTTTAGGTGAAGGGAAGGACAATACTCAATACATGGAAGGTCAGCTCAACTGGACTGGACCAAAAGCAAAGAAGTTTCTGGGATAAACTGAATGCTTCAAAGGTCAGTGGAGCAAGGGCAGGGGTTTGGGGACCATGGTTTAAGGGGACTTCTAAGTCAATTGGCATAATAAACTCTATTATGAAAACATTCTGCATCCCACTTTGAGATGTGGCGTCTGGGGTCTTAAATGCTAACAAACGGCCATCTAAGATGCATCAATCGGTCTCAACCCACCTGGATCAAAGGAGAATGAACAACAAGGTCACACGATAACTATGAGCCCAAGAGACAGAAAGGGCCACATCAACCAGAGACCTACATCATCCTGAGACCAGAAGAACTAGTTGGTGCCCAGCCACAACTGATAACTGCCCTGACAGGGAGCACAACAGAGAACCCCTGAGGGAGCAGGAGATCAGTGGGATGCAGACCCCAAATTCTCATAAAAAGACCAGACTTAATGGTCTGACTGACACTAGAGGAATCCCGGCGGTCATGGTCCCCAAACCTTCTGTTGGCACAGACACTAGAGGAATCCCGGCGGTCATGGTCCCCAAACCTTCTGTTGGCACAGGACAGGAACCATTCCCGAAGACAACTCATCAGACATGGAAGGGACTGGACAGTGGGTAAGAGAGAGGTGCTGATGAAGAGTGAGCTGTTTGTATCAGGTGGACACTTGAGACTGTGTTGGCATCTCCTGTCTGGAGAGGGGATGGGAGGATAAAGAGAGTTGGAAGCTGGCAAAATTGTCACGAGAGACTGGAAGGGCAGACTCATTAGGGGGAGAGCAAGTGGGAGTACGCAGTAAGGTGTATATAAACTTATATGTGACAGTTTGACTTGATTTGTAAACGTTCACTTGAAGCTCCATAAAAGTTAATAAAAAAAAAATTTCCATTAAAAAAAAAAAAAACTCCAAGGAGGTTTTTTGCTTTTACGAAAAAGGTGAAAAACAGAAACAGTTTTAAGCATGTTTTGCAGCCAGCCGTTAAAGAGGCAGGTGCACCCTTAGCAGTGAGAGTGATATCACCAAGCTCCTTCCCCGGAACTACACTCAGCATCTCAGCATCAAGCTACCACGGCTTTGAACTATCTGTGAACATCTGTGCTTTATCTCGATTTATTTTGTGCATTCATTAGCGAGATGTGCCCTAAAGGACACGTTAGTGTTATTTTAGGTTTTATATGTTCTTTGGTATGATTTGGTAGGTTATTTTTTGGGAAAGCTCAAAAATTTTTCCCATATAAGTTAATGGCTAATTGCCTCTTTGCTTTACACCATTTTGGCTTACAAAAGGTTTCACAGGAATGATCTACGTTCAGGTAGCAGAGGAGACTTGTACAATGCCTGGTCCGTGGTGAGTATCTGATGAAAACCAGCTCCCTTCTTCTCTGAAATGACCATCATTCTGATTACACATGTCCTGAGTGCATCTTCCAGAGCACAGAGACCCCTGGGAAACAGTCCACAGCATTTAATCTTTGCATCCTCCCACCTAAACCAGTATGCTGCCTATCCTGGGTGCTGAATACACACTTGCTAAATGAGTCAATGAGTGATTGAATGCCATTAGGCCTCTCTTCAAGGAACTTACAATATACTAGAAGTGATAAGACACACACACACAAACATACATGGTGTATGTACATGTGTGTGCAAAACCGAGTAAAATTGTATTAGGCAAAAGTAAGTTAAGCTATACTAGGTAAAGCTGAAGACATATATACACTTTGAACCCAGCAATTCCACACGCTTCACATAACCCAGAAAAATGTGCAGATATGTACAAAGAGACATGTACAAGTATGTTGACTGCAAAATTGTAATAGCAAAGTTGGAACAACCTAAATGTTCATCGAGAGAAGCATGGATAAGTAAATTTCCATTTACTGATACAATGGGATATTATATAGTGATTGAAATGAATGGTTTAAAACTATGTATCAATATGCACAAATCTCAGAAGCATAATAATTAGTGAAGAAATAGTAACAGCTGACATTTAACATCTGTGATGTATCAGGCACTACTTTATGTGTTTTGCATGTATTAACTCATTTAATACAACAACTCTTTGAGGGAAGGTGTTATTACCAAGGAGTCCCTGGGTGGTACACGGAGTTAATGTGCTCAGCTGCTAATCGAAAGGTAGAGGTTTGAGTCCACCTACAAATTCCTCAGAAGAAAGGCCTGACAATATATTTCTGTTTTTTTTTTTTTTTTTAAAAAAAGCCATTGAAAACCCTATGGATCACAGTTCTGCTCTGACACACAAGAGGTCACCATGTACTAGAACTGACTCAAGGGCAACTGGTTTTCTTATTATTACCAAACCCATTATAAATAAGGAAGTTGAAGAAGGATACCAACATTTGACACAATTGCTTAAAAGCTTAAACACATGCAAAAAGACTATAAATTAAGAATACTTCCACGTGTCAAGTATAAAAATAGGCATGGGAATAATAAACACCAAATCAGTTATACCGGGGATGATGGGAAAGAAGGGGTACGGGATTGAAGAAGGGAATAGAGAGATCAATTGTATTCATGTTATTTCATTTCTCAAGCTGGATGGCTGGGCTCAAAGATATTGTTTGTATTATCTTTATACTTTTTTCTAAGTCTTAAATATTCCATAATAAAAAAAAATCTAAAAGTTATCTATAATACCTGAGGACTCGAAAGAAAGATTACTCCTAATAGTTTATGGAGGAAAAGGCATTAAACTGAGCCTAAACATTTTTTTTTTTAAACATTATGAGGTTTTGTTGTTGTTGGGTGCCATCGAGTCGATTTTGACCCACAGTGACCCCATGTGACAGAGCAGAACTGCCCCATAGGGTTTTCTAGGCTCCCAACCTTTCAACCAGCAGCCGAATGCTTAACCATTGCACCATGAGGGCTCCTTCAAACATTATGGGCAGGGCTAGCAAATGTGGCAATCAGGGCAATGCCTAATAAGTGATGCTGTACACAAAGATGAAGGGTTCAGCAGGGCTCTGATGGTTAGAAAGTGACTCCACGCTCTTCTCCAAGGGCCCCAGGTGGCCCAGCCTGAGAGGTGCAGGTCCTGGACTATCTACTGGACTACACTATCTACTTGGCCTCCTCTCTGTGGCCATGGGTAGGGAACAGGGAGACACAAGTCCCTCTGACAAAGCGGCTGTGAATGCTTGGATCTGCTTTCAAACTGGAGGTAGCAGGGTGGGATGGGGTGGGGTGGTGGTGATGCTTGCCTGCTACTCAAAGGCAGATTGGCCAGGATATAGGAACCTCCATTCATAAGGATGAGTAATGACCAACAGAGTATCTGCTTTTGGGTTTTTAGAGGAATGATGGGGACTTCTGTAACTCAAAACCCAGACAGTGACTGGCCCACAGTAGGGGATAAGTTTGTTTTGCTGGACAAAACAGGATCAACTGCTGGTCAGAAAGGACAGAGCAAAGAAGAAGGCTTCAGATGTCCAATATTCAGGCAGCTGCAGAACTGGGTCTGAATCTCTCGCTGAATCCAACACCGCCAAGCCCCAGATACTGCTAAACAGACTTCCATGCACTGTCCCGATCATGGGCCTCTGCCTCTTCTCCACCCTAGCAGGACTAACAATGCACCCACTGGGACTCACCAAGCCAGGCCACCTGCTAACCTGTTCTCACTGGCTGTTTAACTGCTCATGGTCTGGGTCAGAAAATCTGGGATGGCGTAACTCCGAGCTCAGGACACCTTTCCAGAGCTGCCCCTGGGGGCAAGAGGCTGTTACTCATGCATTTCCCAACCACACATTTCAAAGAAAAGTAACTGCTCAGAAAACACTTGTTCAACTGATAGAAATGAGTATCTAGTCAGTGTTGCATTCAAAGCAAGGCACTGCTGTAATATGCAATAGGAAGACCTAGAAGTTAAGTCTGAAGATGAGGTCTTGGATGTTGGCTCTTCCTCTGGTTCTGTATGTATGATCTTGGACAATTCACTTGGCCTCTCTAAATCTCAGTTTCCTCATCAGTAAAATGGGGGGGGGGGGCGGAGGAGAGGGTAATAATGGCAGCTACCTCAAAAGGTTGCTGTAAGGAGTAAAGACAATATGCCAATGGCTACCACTTACTGGGTATTCACTATGGGCCTCCCTCTATGCTCAGCACTTCAAAAGGGGATCTCACTTCATCTTTTCAGCACTTCTAAGAAGGAACCAGGGAACAGAGAGCTTAAGTAATTTGCTGCAGTTACAAAGCTAGTGGAGCTGGAATTCAAATCCAGGTCTGCCTGGTTCCAAAGCCTATTAACAGCACTGGAGGCTGCAAAGCGATTTTTAAATGTTGTTTTCACTATTCTCCTAGAAATGATAAACTTACCTTTACTAGGTTGAAACATTCTTTCTTGCGTTGACCTAATTTGGGATTAATCCTGGGGCTGGATTGTGCCCATTGCTCCATATGAGCAGACTGGGGGCCTGTTTTCCCTTCTGTCTGGGAACTCAGTGGGCCAGGTCAGACATCACAGGCTCCCCAAAATAAGAACAACCTTCTCTGGGTTGTTCCCAGGGTGGTGCTCTGACCTTGGTCCTCAGTTCCTTTTCTTCTCAGCTCTTGGCAATGGTCACCAGCCAGGTGCCTAAATTTTTATTTGTAGTCCCCCAAACCAAGTCCCCAAGCCCCAAATATTCACTTCGTTTGCCAAACACTTCCTTGAGTTAAGTGCTCTGGAAATTAAGCTTTTCGATAGCTTCTCTGTATCCCACTAACCTAAAAACAGGTCAAGCTACTTCTGTTATGGTGGTATTACTTTTAATGTTGTATTAAAGATGAAGGATTTGGCACTGCAAGTTCCACACTGCTTACCACGTCAAATAAATTAATGAGCTCCTTTTTTATAGAAAGTCTGAAATATTAAATCATGTCACATGTGGCAGCAAGTGAACTTTTAGGTTTGGACTATAAGAATCCACGCATTTTGGCAGAACCAAATTCGTCTTTTATATGATCAAGCATAAAAAACCCCAAAGGTATGGCCTTCAGCTAATGGTCCTTTTGGGACATGGTTTTCTGGCTTTCAGAAAGAAAAACTGCAATTTATGAACTATTCTTCAACATAAATATGTGTTAGTGATCTTCTGGCCACATTTAGACCCTACACAGAGTCTTCAGGGTCAGAGTATGAGAAGCCATAGCCTCTAGATAACTGGAATCACGACATTTTAGAGCTGGAGGTTTCCTGAGAAATCACTTAGTAAAGGATTCTCAAATTCCTGATGAATAAGAACTAATTGTTCCATCACAAACCACTGAGAACCTTCCATCTGCCAGGTACCATTCTGAGCACTTGCCAAGTATTTACTTATTTTGTCCTTCCCAAAATATAATAGGTAGATACTGTTATTATTCTCATTTTATAGATGAGAATACTGAGGCAAAGAGAGTTAAATAACCTGCCTCGGGTTCAGATCTAAATGCAGTGGATTTCACTCAACAACTTCTTTATACTGCCTCTTGTCCAAAGTTAAAATGGAGACCTAGAGACGTAGGAAGGGTCCCCAGGTGGTGCAAACAGTTAAGGGCTCAACTACTAGCCAAAATGTTGGCAGTCCGAACCCATCCAGATGCGCCTTGGATGACAGACCTGGCTATCTGCTTCCAAAAGATCACAGTCTTGAAAATCCTATGGAGCAGTTCTACTTCGCACAGATAGGGTTGCTATGAGTGGGAACCAACTCAACCAGAACTAACAAGAAAGGTAGGATGACTAATTCAAGATCACAGAGCTAGTAAGAGTCTACCTGTGTCAGATTATGGAGTCAAGGTGCAACAGCCCTGCCATGGAGGGCTGTTCAGGTGTGGGGGTATGTATATAGGGCTGTAGGTTGTAGTGTGAGGTTGGTAATGGTAGAGCACCTCCTTCTTCTTCTCAACTCCACATACTCAGAACCCTGACCTGCTATGGGCTTATGGGTTGGGAACAGATTAAGCCTAATTTATGGTTCTTGCTCTAAAACTTTTCCTGTGTTATCATCTTTTGAAGTTACAAAATTACTGCAGTGGTTTAAAAGCATACTCCTTTTAAAATGTTTTTTAAACCAAAGGAACATAAATATCCTAAATGCATGGCTGCATGGAAGAACAGAAGGATAAAAAATTTATTCATTATAGCACCACACAAGGACAGCCACTGTTAACATTTTGGTATATTTTTTCAAATCATTTTTGGACAATGCATAGTGTGGCTATAAAAAATATGCAAATTTTACACTGCTTTTTTTGGCAAAATATTGTCTATAATATTATACACCTTTTGTAAACATTATTTAAAAGGTTGCATAATGTATCATAAGGATATGCCATAATTTACTTAATTTGTTATGGATAGAATTGTGTTCTTTAAAAAGATAAGTTGTAGCCCTAATGCCTGTATTTGTGAATATGACCTTGTTTGAAAATAGGTTGTTTCTTTGAAGATGTTATCAGTTAGGTTTAAGGAAGTCATACCAGAGTAGGGTGGGTCCTAACTCCTTCTGAGTGGTGTCTTATAAAAGGGGGGAACAAGAGGAGACACTATCAAAGGTGCATCTAAAAGCCAAGGAATGCCAAAAACATTCGGGGCTAACAGAAGCTGGAAAAGAAAAGGAAGGTTCTTCCTCTAGAGTGGACAGAGAGAGCACGGCTCTGTTGATGCCCTGAATTTGGACTCCTAGCCTCCATGGACAATAAATTTCTGTTATTCAAAGCTGTCCAGTTTGTGGTATTTTGTTATGGCAGCCCTAAGAAACTAAGATACCATTCCTTTTTTGTTGGGCATTTATGTTATTTTTAAATGTTTCATTATCATAAATAACACTGGAGAATTTCCTTTTTCTGGATAAAGACTTTTACATATTTAGGCTTACTTCTCTTGAAAAGATTTCCAACATGAAAGCACACGAACTTTTTTTCTTTTCACCTGAAACGTCACTTCATGAGGAATTTCTCTTGATGCTGACATTAATTTTCAAGCTGTCAACTGGTTAATATGGAAATAAGCAAGCCATCATGGGATTTTAAATTAAATTACCTTATTAGATAATTTCTTTTTCAAATCACCCAGAGTTATAATTCATTATTTGGTAGAACAGAAAGTAGAAACACCCTGCCCACCTGTAACACAAAACCAAAAACCAAACCCACTGCCGTCGAGTCGATTCCAATTCATAGCGACCCTAAAGGACAGAGTAGGACTGCCCTGTAGAGTTTCCAAGGAGTGCCTGGCAGATTCGAACTGCCAACCTCTTGGTTAACAGCTGTAGCACCTAACCACTATGCCACCAGGGTTTCCGTTATAACACAGGCATGTCTAAAAGTGATAAGGTATTAGAAGTTGGTTAAGAACAAGGATTCTACCTCTGCAATATTCATTCCAAAACCCTAGTCTAATCATGAGAAAAACATCAGACAAATCCAGTTAGGAGACATTCTACAGAACACCTGGCCAGTATCTTAAGACTTTCAAGGTCATGCAAAACAGGGAAAGACAGAGTTGCTGTAACACACCAGAGGAGACTGGGGAGGCAACTAAATGCAACGTGGTACCCTGAATTGGAACCTGGAACACAAAAAGGACCTTAGTGGAGAAACTGGTAAAATCCAAATAAAGTCCGGAGTTTAGTTAAAAGTAATGTACAAATGTCAGTTTTTTTAGTTTTGACAAATGGTCTGTGGAAATCTAAGATGTTAACAATGGGGAAACTGGGTGAGGGGTATAAATGAACTCTCTGCAATTTTTCTGTAAATGCAAAATTACCCCAAAATAAAAAAGTTAATTTTTTTTAAAGAAGAAGAACAAGGGTTCTGAAACGAGTCTGACTTGGTTTTGAGTCCTAGATCTGGTATTTATTATAGCTGAGTGACCTTGGGCAAATTACTTTATCTGAGATTTAGTTTTTTCATCTATGAACCCAATGATATATGACGAAAATTATCTACCACAAGGGCTTATAGGTCTTAACTATAACAGTGCAGATGAAGTGCTTAGCATTATTCTGGCACAAGGCTGAGTGCTCGGCAAACATTTAAGCATTGTAGTGCGTTGAGTCAATTCTGACTCATAGCAACCCTATGGGACAGAGTAGAAATGCCCCATAGGGTTTCCAAGGAGCTGCTGGTGGATTCAAACTGTCAACCTTTTTGGTTAGCAGCCGAGCTCTTAACCACTATGCCACCAGGGGTCTTTTAAGCCATAGTATTATTTTTAGTCTGAGGATTCTTCTTTCCAATTATTATTTCCTTCTAAGGTAAGAAATTTTTTTTCATTGTGCATCTAACTAACATTTATTAGGCACCTACTATCGCCCAAGAAATTATATCTGAATCATCCCATTCTTCTTTACTTCCTGTGCTCTTTTTTTAAAACTGTGGTATATATAGATATAGATATAGTCACATGTATTTACACACACACACACAGATAACAAAACATTTGCCATTTCAACATTTTTTTACACATACAATTCAGTGACGTAAATCACATTCATTGTGTTGTGCAACCATTACCACAATCCATTGAAAGAATTTTATAAAACAGAAATGCACAGCTACGTAAAAAGCAAAACTAAACAGTCTCATTAAAATTTTAAACTCAACATAAAAGAGACCAAAAATGGTCACTAGTGTGGGAGGAGTTTTGGGCCATTGCTCTTTTTTCTGTGTAGTTGTTGGGTTGTTTACTAAGGATAGGTTAGTGCGAAGATGAAAGGTTTTGAAAAGAGCCTACATTCTAACACTGATTGCCCAAACCAACTTACAAATGTCCATTGTAAGACATGGGAATTCTTTCATTTGAGCTGCTTAGAAAAACAATCTTGTAGAGAATTGAAAATGGTCTGCGCTTGGCCTCTGCCCAAAGGCAAATTATTTTAGTATGAAAGTCTGAGGAAAATAATTTAACTGCAAACTCTGTGAGCAGGAAAGGAAAAACAACCAAAGGATAAAGAAAAATATACTCTGGCTCTTTCACATATAAAATTTCTTTTTTGGGTGCTAAACTGCAGCATGGATACGAAACCTAATCTACAAGTTAGGGTCTCAATGATGAAGGGAAAAATAAATGATCCAAAAGTTAAAATGATTCTAGGATATTAAACTGCAGTAGAAGACTAATAGCGGGCATGGCTAAAACCCATCCTTTAGCACCACTGGACCTGGAGTCGAGGAGCTGAGTTCAAATCCACTTACTAGAAGTAGAATCATAAATTACTAACATAAATGACATAGCTTCAGCTTCCTCACTTTAAAAACTGTGATAATAATACCTACATCACATGATTCTTGCAGAAATAATGTGAGGATTAAATGAGATAAGAGCCAAAAGCCAGTACCAAATAAAAAAAATAGCATATATAAAAAATGCCTCGCACAGTGATGGCATATAGGAAACGAAAAATAAATGTTAAACCAAAAAACCAAACCCGTTGCCATCGAGTTGATTCTGACTCATACCAACCCTACAGGACAGCGCAGAACTGTCTCATAGAGTTTCCAAGGAGTGCCCGGTGGATTCGAACTGCCAACATTTTGGTTGGCAGCCGTAGCGCTTACCCACTACGCCACCAGTGTTTCCAAATAAATATTAGTTAAATCTAAGTCTGAACATATTCAGCAATGAGGTCTTCTCATATATGACCCTGTTTCCCATATCAAGGAATTTTCGATCTTGTTGGGGAAAAAAAAAAAAAAACTATCATTTGAAAAATTGCAGAATAATAATAAAACGGTGCATAATAAAATGTTAAATTGAGGGTTAAACTTTCTTGTGGCTGCCAAATTCTACCGCCCTTTTCAACGTAATACCTTTTGGAAGTGGAGAGAAGAAGGAAAAGTTTGGATTAAATACTATATATCAGTTAGTGCTGCAAATTCATCCACTGGGTGTGATCCGGAGTAGTTAACTAGGGCTGTTTCCAGCTTTAAGATTCAAAATAATGCACAGCAATAAACCCTTTATCCAGGGAATGAACTCTCCCATACTTTCCAGTGTAATCAATCTTACCCTTTTGATCGGTACTTCTGGACAAAAATTAAAAATATGATTGTTTACATGTCTGTTTCATGCTCCAGACCATGAGCACATATCTTACATTTCCTTACATCTCAGATGTTCAGTAAACGTTTTACTAAACTTGTGTGTGAAACATATTCCTGCCTTCTTAAATAGATCTTAAATTGTTTCATGAACATGATTCAGCCTTATAACTATAGTCCCTATTCTGACAACTGTAACAGTGTATCATTTCATGTGAGTGAAGTCCTCTGAGGCTGTCTTCATAAAATAGTCCGAGACATGTGATCTTCTAATTCTTCCAGCTTGTTTTAAATTTCCCATCTCCTCTCTCGTTATCAAGGAGTCACCCATCACTGCTAGCTGCTGTCATACTGCCTCCTCTTAGGGACTTCTCTTTTCTAACATATTGTGAACTGGGAAACAGGCAAGCCAATTCGCTAGGATGACATGTAGAATAAGGGCAAATAGGCTTTATGCAAGGGGCTTCAGAGATGCCTTAGGAATAAATCACGAGTTGTATTTCATGGATTCTTCCTTGCTTGGAGACTTTTCTTTCACTCATTCATTTATATATATGGTTGATGTTGTTAGGTGCTGTGGAGGTGATGCCGACTCATAGTGACCCCATGTAACAGAGTAGAACTACCCCACAGGATTTTCTTGGCTGTTAATCTTTACGGGAGCAGATTGCCAGGTCTTTCTCGTACAGAGTTGCTAGGTGAGTTCAAACCACCAACCTTTCAGTTAGCAGCCAAGCACTAGACTGTTGTGCCACCAGGGTTCCATATATATATATATATATAAATAACCCAGTGCCATCGATTATATATATATATTTCTCTCTCTATATATAAATTTAGAATTTTTTTTTTGTGTGCCAGCCACCGTTCTAGGTACAACATCAGTGAAAAACACAGAAACAAAGATCTTCGCCCTAAAGAATATTCTGGTGGTGGTTGGGAGACAGATTAATAAGTAATAGACATTGATTCTGCTGCTTACAATGGGACTCCTTTATTCTTTAAAGACAACATAAGTACCTCACCAGGTAACTCACTTTAAGGAGTTAGTTTCAGCAACTTGTATACGTTAATATAATACACCATTTTCTATTCAAATGTTTTAAAATTCAGACATGCTGCTAAATCATCTGATCTGTCTTCCAGGGCCTCCAGTCTAACTTCTGAGGTTTTACAAAATGGGCTCTAGCTGCCCGAGGTCCACTTGTCTCCAGGCATTTTCTCATCATATAATGAGGTTTCTCATGGCTTGTGATGGTTAAATCAAGCAACAGGGTTCAAGTTCCTAACTAGGCCTCCTCAGAAGGAAGGTCTGAGTTTAGATCCAGAGGGAGAGTTCATGTCGAGGGAATCGTTCCAGGCCTCACAATGAAGTGCCCTGAACCAAAATATTTGTTTCAAATCCAGATCAGAAAATCAAAACCTACCTATTTGTGCCAACTCTAAATTTCTCCATAATTGCTTTGGGAAGATTGTTTGCCTACTTCAAATATTCATTTCCCATTCTGATACGATGTTGGTTGAGGTTAATAAGAGGATCAAAATCACCGTTTTCAGCAATTTTCAACCTAGGTCTAAGGCCAATGGAAAGAAACAATGTTTTTATTGGCACAGAATTTATGAGACTTGAGAACAATAAAGGTCAATGGCACTATATTTTTAACTTTTTTTCTTAGTCTTGGCTAAATTGTAAAGCATGATTCTCAAAGTTCTTAAACAAAAAAATGCAGAACACTGAATTATATACAATTGGCCTGAGAACTTCTCCTGGGTAATCAACAGGCCAGAATTGGTTTCGTCACTTCAGAAAGTTTTTATTTATGGAGTTTTCCTAAAGTACTCTTAAATTTAGGTCTTTTTTTTTTTTTTTTAATAGCAAATTCCCAAACTTTTTAATGTTATTTTTGTGGCTAGGACTGTACTGAAGTTCCAGTCAACCTAAAACATAAGTTTAAGGTCAAGTTAGTCCAACCTCTTAGCATAATTTAATAGTGAAGACTTTCAGGACAACCAACATTCAAATCATAATCACAGTCTAGACTGGAATAAAATGCAGATGGAGGGTCAGTATGAAATTTTAAAAAATCAGAATATTAAAATGTTTGAGTGGATTTTTTTTTTTTTTTCCTTTAAGAGGGCTATGGGTTTTTAGAGTGTAAAGCAGCTTTTCAGATCATCTAGTCTAGAGATAACAAGTTTCAACCGAGCACCAACTTTAAGCAATTGTTAGTAGGTGCCTGGGGCATTGTGTTCAGAAAGACTGGGAAGCCATATCAGGGCTCAGTAAGAAATCTCATGATTTATTAATGACATCTGCAGTGGTCAAGGGAGGGTCTGGAGGGTCTCAGGACACAGAACAGGACATATATCAAAGGACATAACCCGCCCACCATTCATTGATCTAGTCTAATCTACACTTGAGAGAAATCAGACTCCAGAGAAATTAATTGCTTGCCAATGGTCACGCTGCTTAGTTTGTGACAGGGCTAGAGTTAAAGCTCAGCAGTTTTGGTTCTCATTTTAGACCTTCCTATCAACAGAAGTCATTTAAAAATGTGTTACACACTTCCCTGCCAGAGGAAAGGAATTAAAGGACCACAGTGATTACTGCATCATGCCAAGACCAGTGATAGCCTCGGGGGTTGTGGAGGGTGCATAATGCTGTTTGCTGTCTCACTGAGTGCTCTCAGGAGATGAGAGTGCCTACAAATGTTTGTTAAAACAAGTGGCTTTCTGGTAGATCCGATGGATTCTGATTGACTTCTGATTCAGTGGGACCTAGGCAACTGCATTTTTATCAAGAGCTCTGCAGGTCTGTGAACTACAATTTGAAAAACACTAAGATGGCATTTCTTTCTTTCTGGTCTATGGTTTTCCCACTTTACACTGTCCTTACCACTTCTTTTATTTATTACTCTCTTTCTCCTTTAGTCTCTATTTTTTAATGTTTTCTTGTCTCTTCTCTTGCTTTTTGGCAGCCTCTCTTGTTCCGGCTCTGTCTGCATCATTAACCAATGAAATACTCCCTCTCTTTAAGTGGGTGCATTGATTCATCACAGGATATCTTTGCAGTTTTGTCTTTGGACCCTCTTAGCTGTTTCCAACCACTCCCCCCAGAAAGCTTATTTTGGGTACTGTTAAAAGCATGGATTCTGAAGCTAGACTGCTTGGATTCATATCACGGATTCGAGCCTCTTTTTGGAAAGGTGACCTTGGGTAAATTCTTCGACCCTCTATGCCTCGGTTACCTCACCTATAGAATAGAAATAATATCCACCCCATAGCATTGTTATAAGTATTACTTTAAATGAATTAATAAAAGCGAAGTACTTAGAACAATGTCTGGTATATTAAGATGCTATGCAATTCTTTGCTATTATTATTATTGGTTTCATACTGTTTGAGGCTAACAGCCAGCCCATAGCCAAATAACCAAGGCATTGTAATAGGGATAATGGTCCTTTTAAGTCAGGGAGAGGTCTTCCTTTCTCTGAACAGGAAATTACTTCCAGAGCATAAACAAGCAAGACCATGGCAGCATGCTAACCCTGGCACAGATATCAGTGAATTGGTCAACTCTAAAGAACCCAGAAGATCATTATCTTTTGGGCAGAGAAGTCTGTATGAACTGTGGAATCATTCATCCAAAAATAACACATCCTTTACACAAGATTTAGGAACCCAGGAATTTAAGCCACTGCCAAAGTTTTCCATTTAGGGAGGCTCTGACTTAATCCATGGCTCAATCAAGCAATCATTTCACAGGGATCTCTGAGGGCCCTTCCGGTTCAGTGGACAGATCTGTTGTGGGACATACATTTTTCCTCTGAGGGTTATAAAGCCTTTTTCTTCATATTGTTGACACCTTTTGGAGTGTTTTCTTACCTCAAAATCACCTACACACACACATATGCCCTATCACCCTTCAGAAGCCATGACATACAATGTGACCCTTCCCCCAGCCAAATGGACCGAGAAAGGCCACCAGACTCAAGCTGGATCAATTCATTCTTTCTTTCATAATCTAGTGTTGGGACCTAAGAGGACTGAGTTTGTATCTGTTTGAAGCTGGAAGTATAGCATATAAACTTGGAGGTGTGGTGCAGCCATGTTTCCCAAAATGAGACACTGAGAAGTAGGAGAAATTGATACAATGATTACAACAAAAAAGAGAAGAGGATTTTGAGGGTTTTCTGGCCCCTGGTTCCAGGATTCTCCCAGGCCTGCCTGAAGTCCGTTAATTGGGTTTGCCAGGCACCCTTACAACCTATTCTCTGTTTTCCTTAATCCACATCAAGCTTGTTTCAACTGGAAAAGACTTGACATCCACTTTCACTAGAGTGGCTGTGCCAAAGGATTCTCTGACAAATCCCTCCAGCTCAACATAGACTCAAGTAAAAACAAAACATTTACTACATAAAGACAGCTTCAAGACCACTCTCCTATTCTCCTCACTCCCAACTAGATTATTGCATGATAACCACAAGGAATACCATTATTTGTTCAAACTACAGAGAACAGTGATGACTTTACAATGTCTCAAGATCATCATCAGGTACACCATGTATCAGTGGATGGAACAGTACGAGTGTGCCAGCTCATGACTGGGAAGGATATAGCTCTGCAGTCAGACCTCCGTTTGAATCCCAGCTCTGACAGTCAGCTGTTGGCTTAAACTTCCTGTAGCTCAGATTCCTCATCCATGTATTCATCCATTCAACAAATATTTACTAAGAGCCTTCTGTGTGCCAGATCTTGCAGTAGGCACAGAGAACCCAATGTCAGCAGAAACAGACCCAGTCCCTGCCCTCATGAAGCCAATCTAGTGGAGGAAACAGACAATGAGTCAAAATTCACAAATAAATGTAAAACTGAGAGGCTGTATAGTGTAGTGTTAAGAACAAAGACCAAGGAATGAGACCACCTAAGTTTGAAGTCCTGTCTTCTACTTACTAGCTGAGTATATAACCTTGAGCAAGTTATTTCACTTCTCTGTGCCTCAGTTTCATCATCTGTAAAATGGGGATAATATGAGTTTCTATCTCCATATGGTTGTTGTAAGGATTAAACCTTGTAAAGTGCTTAGAACTGTGCTGGCACACAGTAAGTGCTACATAAATAGCTGCTATTATTATCATTAACTGTAGTAAATGCTATGAAGAAATGATACATAGTGCAATAACGATATGATAGAGAGCACTGACTGTATCAGGAAGTTTAGGGAAGGCTTCCTGTGCCAGCTGTTAAATTATTATATCTTTGTTCCAAGTCTACCTCTGTCCACTCTGGTTTTGTGATGTTAGAGTTGAGACTTTGCAAACCATATTTTTGCTCTGTGAATTGGCCAGATGTTGGGTTCTGCCAAGAGGATACAATAGAGGGACACTACAAGGCCGGAGTAGAGAGAAAAGGGACACGCTCCTTCCTGTCTACTTCCTGAGTGATTTCTGTGGGCTTTCCATACCTGTGAGTGGCACCCAGGAAACACTTCTTCACACGGGCAGCAGCAGTTCCTTCCTGTGACAGCCGCTCAGTACGCTGCATGATTTTTCCAGCATTTGCAGAGCCAGCCTCCTCACGCCCCACCTCAGAGACACCAGCACCAGCCAGCTGGCGCCCCCTCCTCAGAGGTCTGGGTCTCAGACCCTGAAGCCCTTTTCTGTAAATTTCTAAGTTTTAATAACTCCAACTTTTCCCTTTTTGTTCCCCTAGTCCTAGAGGTAATAGCTGCTTCCTGCAGTTGCTACCACCATGATAACCTAGAGTAGGGTTAGCAAACTTTTTCTGTAAAGGGCCAGACAGTAAATGTTTTCAACTTTGTGGACCACATGCAATCTCTGTTGCATATTTTTTTTTTATTTTTAACAATCCTTTGAAAATGTACAAAATATTCTTAACTCACTAGTCATACAAAACAGGCCAGATTTGGCCCACTGGTGGTAGTTAGCCATCCCGCCTTAGACCTTAAGTTTTCTTGCCATTACCAAGTTACCAACTTTGTATAACAATTGAATAACAATTTGTTATACTACATCCTCTCTCTTCAAATAGCTGGTGTGGTTTCTGTCTCTGCTGGGATCCTGACTGGCACACTTTCCCTGGGAAGTGACAAGAAGCTCAGAACTGAAGGAAGAGTTGTTACTATCTTGGTAAAGGGTGGTTGGGGGCATTTAGGGTGGGGAATGGGAGAAGGGTGTTCCAGGAGAGGAAAATACATGTATAAATGCCCGCATTGGGAGTGGCCAGGGATCATTCGAGTAACCACTGTGGTCACTGCAGGTAGAACCGTGGAGAAGCATGGGACCAGGCCATGCAAGATCGTGTAGGCCATCATAAGGGTCTGTTTTTCTAATCTAAAACCTCTGGAAAGTCACAGGAAGGTTAGAGACTCATATTTGTATTTCGAAAACATCTTCATGGGTAAGATGGGGTAGTGGTAAGGATTAAATGATCTAAAATTTATAAGACAACTGGTATATATACGTAACAGATGCTTAACAAGTTTATTTCAATATCCTACCTCTCCCTGCTTTCTGTACCATGGCCACAAGGACTGTTGCTGTATTTCTGACAAAATAGCAACCCAATTTGCTTGTCCCTTATGATTTTCAACTTTGAAAGGAAAGCTTTTCAAACTATGAAAGTCTCCCTGCCCATATGCACACAAATATTAAGTTTATTATTTCTTCATTCTTGCCTTGTCCAAGACCACAAACATAATCTTTCAGTCAGACACACAGTAAAATTACCAAGGTTCTGAGATTCATGTACCCAGCCACTTGGCAAGGACATTCTTGGCAGCTTTTCTGCTGACTTGTGAAGTCTTCCCCCCTTCTCTTCAGTCTGAAGGGTTTAGTGTCAACCTCAAAATCTCAGTCCTCAGGACCCAGTGAATCTTCTTAGGCTCCTCCTCCAAGGCAGAGCCACTAGCAGAGCCACAAGCAGTTACTGCAGGAAAAGCCTCTATCTGGACTGAAGGAAAAGAGCAGGAGGCTGAAGTTGGGGCAAGAGGCCTAGGACTCGCAAGGAAAGTACGGCTATGGTTACACTCTGCATAAACACATTCCTAAGTTCGGACATGAAAGCAGAATGGCTTCTGGAATGAATTAGCATGAAAATATCACCCTTTCCAAGAATGACTAGGCCTCCAGCTAAAGTTGCTCTACCATCCTGTCCACGACCAGTCACCACATGCCAGGCAGGCCCTGTGCTGTGAACTGTGGGTGATTGTGAAGAATAACTGTACATGCTGCCCTCCAGTAGCATAGGGTAGTAGGGAAGACTGGTTAGACATCTTGTGGGTGCTGGCATCTCAAACTCCAAGGGAGTTTATAATCCATTTGGAGAGTTAAGTACATGTTATGGATTGAAATATACCCCCACAAAAGATATACTGAAGCGCTAACCCCTGCAATGGTGGATGTGACTTTGGGGAACTAGGGTTTTTCTTTGGAGATGTTATTAGTTAATGAAGTCAGACCAGAGTACTTTAAATCCTAATCCTTTCTGAGTGGTGTCTTATAAAAGAGAAGGACAGACATGGAGACAGTGTCACACACAGAAGGAAGATAGCATGTGAGGATTCATGTACTAGCAAAGAACACTATATTAGGAAAGAGACATAGAACAGTTCCCCTTTCTCTCTCTGAGCCCTTAGAAGGAATCTACATGGCTGATACCTGAATTTGGACTTCTAGCCTCCAGAACTGTGAGAAAATTACTTTCTGTTCTTCAAAGTCACCCACTTTTTGGTATTTTGTTATGGTAGTTGTCTGTCATGAATTGAAATATGTCTCAACTTGGCTAGGCCATGGCTCCCAGTATTGTGTAATTGTCCTCCATTTTATGATCTGATGTCATTGTCCTCTGTTTTGGGGTATTGTATAATTATCCTCCATTTTATGTTATAAATCCTAAACCATGTTAATGAGGCAGGATTAGTGTAGGGTGTATCTTGAGTCACACCCTTGCTAAAGGGCCTGATGCAAGTCAGAGCCTTATTCAAGTCACACCCTTACTCAAGTCACATGCTTGCTTGAATCACACCTTTTATCTTACAAGATGTAAAAGTAGGGAGAAGTGAGCAGAGAGGAGAAGGACCATACCACCACAAAGAAAGAATAGCTGAGACTGGAGCACATCCTCTGGTCTCTGTGTTAAGAACCTCCTAGACCCAGGGGAAGATCGATGTCAAGATCCATGAAGATCTCCAAGGAATGCCAAGCCCACAGGTGTTGAAAGAAGAGAAAGACCTTCCCCCAGAGCCGACAGAGGGAGAAAGCCTTCCCCTAGAGCTGGTGCCCTGAATTTGGACTTGTAGCCTCCTGAGCTGTGAAAGAATAAATTTCTGTTTGTTAAAGTCACCCACTTGTGGTATTTCTGTTACAGCAGCACTAGATAACTAAGACAGAACTTGGTACCGAAAAAGTGGGGGTACTGCTCTAACAGATACCTAAAATGTGGAAGCAGTTTTGTAATTGGGTAATAAGTAGCAGCTGCAAGAGTTTTAGGTGCCTAATAGCAAAAGCCTTGATTGCCTTATAAGAGACTGTTGGTAGAATTATGGATGTCAAAGGCAATTCTGGCGAGGGCTCAGAAGGAAGTGGGGAGAGCCTTAGAGAAAGTCTCTATCATCTTAGAGAATACATTGGGCACCAGCAATAGAATGTTGCTAGAAATGTGCACGTTAAATGTGCTTCTGGTGAGGCTTTAAAAGAAAATGGTGAACATGTGATAGGACAATGTAGGAAGGATGATGCTTTTTATGAAGTGGCAAAGAACCTGTCTGAATTATATTCAAACATTTGGCGGAAGGTAGAACTCGCAAGTAATGAACTTGAATATCTGGCTTACGAGATTTCTAACCAAGATCTTAAACAGGTTGCGTAGTGGCTTCTCCTTGCCACTTACAGTAAAATGCAAGAGGAAAGATGAACTTAAAAATGAACTGTGCAAAATGAAAACCGAACTTAAAGATTTGGAAAATTCTGTTGTACAAACTGAGGACACATGTCCTAGGGTGTTCACCAAGGACATGCCTACACAATCTTCTGTTAAAGAAATTAAGACTGTTACTGATGGATCTAACCAACTACCACAGCAGAAAACCCATCAGCTTAGACTGAAGGGGACAGAGAAAGAACAAACGGAAAGAAATCTGTGTGCCTCTTGGAATTCTACAGGTAGGAAATAGGCGAAAGGAGCTACATCTGTTGTCCTCCAAGAAAAGAAAAGAGCCATCCCTGGAGCAGCTCAGAGATCAGCAGAACTGTTGAAGGAACACGTGAAGCAGAGTTGCCTTGGTCTCAAAGGGTAGGACCACAGTCTCCTAGATCTCAAAGGGTGGGTGTCATGGATTGAATTATGTCCCCCCAAAATATGCATCAGCTTAGTTAGGCCATGATTCCCAGTATTGGGTGGTTGTCCTCCATTTTGTGATTGTAATTTTATGTTAAAGAGGATTAAGGTGTAATTGTAACACCCTTACCAGGTCACATCGCTGATCCAATATAAAGGGAGTTTCCCTGGGATGTGACCTGCACCACCTTTTATATCTTAAGAAATAAAAAGGAAAGGGAAGCGAGCAGAGAGTGGGGGACCCCATGCCACCAAGAAAGTAGTACCGGGAACAGAGCGCATCCTTTGGACCCAGGGTTCCTGAGTAGAGAAGCTCCTAATCCAAGGGAAGATCAATGACAAGGACCTTCCTCCAGAGCCAAAAGAGAGAGAAAGCCTTCTCCTGGAGCTGATCCCCATGGTTCTCAGTATTGTGTAACTGTCCTCCATTTTATGATCTGATGTCATTGTCCTCCATTTTGTGGTATTGTGTAATTATCCTCCATTTTATGTGTGGTAAATCCTAAACCTCTATACGTTAATGAGGCAGGATTAGGGTGGGGTGTATACTGAGTCACGCCCTTACTAGAGGGTGTAACTCACGTCACAGCCTTACTCAAGTCACATCTTTATGCAAGTCATGCATTACTCAAGTCACACCTTTTATCTCACAAGCAATAAAAGAAGAAAGAAGTGAGCAGAGAGGAGAGGGCTCACACTACCACCAAGAAAGAAGAGCCAGGAGTGGCATATGTCCTTTGGTCTCTGCGCTGAGAACCTCCTAGACCCAGGGGAAGATTGATGTCAAGACACATGGAGATCCCCAAAGAATGCCGGGCCCACAGATGTTGAAAGGAGAGAAGGACCACAGAGGTAGAAAGCCTTCCCCTATAGTTGGTGCCCTGAATTTTGGACTTGTAGCCTCCTCCTGTTTGTTAAAGCCATCCACTTGTGATATTTCTGTTATATTAGCACTAGATAACTAAGACAGTGGTCCTAAGAAACTAAGACAATACATAAGAAAAGGGAGTCCCTGGGTGGCACAAATGATTAAGTGCGGGACTATTAATGGACAGGTTGGCAGTTCAAACCCACCCAAAGGCACCTCACAAGTAAGGCCTGGAGATCTGCTTCCAAAAGGTCAGAGCCTTGAAAGCCCTATGGAGAGTTCTACTCTGCACACATGGGATCATCATGAGTCGGAATCAACTGGATGGCAATAACAACATAAGAAAGGGAGTCCCTGGATGGTGCAAATGGTCAACATGCTTGGCTACTATACCAAAGGTTGGGAGTTTGAGTCCACCTGGAAGTGCCTCGGAAACAGGCTTGGCAGTCTACTTCCAAAACATCAATCACTGAAATCCCTATGGAGCACTGTTCTACTCTGGCACACAGGGGGTCACCATGAGTCAGAATCAACTCCAGGGCAACTGCTTTACGTAAGAAAGAGTCAACCCATTGGCTCCTACAGTAAGTATCATGGGCAGCCGGTGTGAGGTCTAGCTTGGTTCCCAGCCTTGGCTGAGCTCTATTGCTTGCCCCCATTTCCAGCTTCCTCCCCAACACTTCTGGGGCCACTGGAGCCCCTTCTGTACCTTGCCCCAGGGGCAGCAGATATATTAAGCAGCTCCAGCCCCACAATCTAAGGCAGTTCCTATCCTTCCTAAGCAGTGGTTCTCAATGTTAGCTGCACATTTGAGCCACCTGGGGGAACTTTTAAAAATTCTGATGCCTAGACCATACCGCAGACCAATTTTATCAGAATCTCTGGAGGTGGGACTTGTCATTAGTATATTTTAAAATTCCCCAGGTGATTACCAAGTGCAGTCACAGTTGAGAACCAATATCTTACAGTGGGTCTGCCCTGACCTGTGACTTATCTACTCCTTGATAAGTATTCAGTCCCATCTGGTAGTTTTTAACAATGTTTCTATTCTGGTTACCTGACTAGGATCCCAGCTCCTTTTTAGGTAATGGATCAGGTAACCAAGTTAGGAAAAGTTAATATAGACTTTGGATTTAGGCAGATGAGAGTTCCAACTACTGTGTGGGCTTTCATTAAATTATGGGGCCTCTGAGCCTCAATTTCACAGTCCTACTTATGGAAACGTCTGTAACATGGAGAGAAGCCTCTAGATCTAGTATTTCCCATCAGCAAATTTGGAATGAAAAAAATCAAAAAAGGTGGCTGTGATTGTCTATTACCATGCACACAGCCAGTCCACTTTTCTTCCTTGCTGTCTTACATTAACACACCCAGTTCAACAGTCTCTGCAAATAGAGACCATGAGCCACATGCACGCCTCTTATTCTGTGAAAGTTGACTGCTGATATGGATAATTCAATGGGCCTGACTGATGGTTTGTCTTTCGCGGAAATAAAACCCAGGCCTGGAAACTAGAGCCCCACTATCTTTCTCACAGGGGTCATGAGAACCTCTAGCGTCTCAAGTATTTCTTTGTCATAATATTTAGAGCAGCTGGACTCTTCCCAGAGGCAGGGCTTTGTCTGTGGGGCTTCAAAACACAAGAGAAAGATACAAGGTTCAAATTCATTTATTTATTTTCTTTTTTTATCATAAAAATTTGCCATTTTAAACATTTTTAAGCTTACAATTCAGTGGCATTATATTTACAATGTTGCACAACCATCACCACTATTTATTTTCGAAACAATTTTTTTAATTAACCCTCAACTTTAGAAAACAGTTTTTTTTAAAAAAACTGAGGGGATACTTTTTTTTTAGCTTAATGAAAAAGGCAGACCAAATGTCAGAGCTTTGGATAAGCCCTTTCTCTCCCCTCACAGACAAAGGACACCAGATTTCCTATTACCTAAAACCAACCAGTTGCCACCGAGTCGACTCCAACTCATGGTGACACCATGTATGTCAGAGTAGAACTGTGCTAAATAGGGTTTCCAATGGCTGATTTTTTTGGAAGTGGATCACCAGGCCATTCTTCTGATCCACCTCTGGGTGGATTAAAGCCTCCAAACTTTTTGTTAGCAGCCAACCAAGTTAACCATTTGCACTACCCAGAAAGTCCTCCTGTCACCCCCGATAGTCTTACACTGGTTACAACTTCCTTCATCACTCACAGCCTTAGGCACGGTATAAAGATGAATCCACTTAAGTTTTCCTTTCTGATAGAAAAAAAAAATGTCTTCCAACATTAAAGTCAGTTCTTACTGTCCTGGGTATCTGCAAAGCTCTGGCGTTCCAATGTTTGCTTCCAGGGGTCAAATGTGGCCTTCCGAGTGTAGGCCAGGATGTCTGAGATTTTTAAAAAAGCAATCATTCTTACCTAATAAGGTGGCTTAGAGGTATTACCCTGCTGGCTGATGAGAAATTGTGATTAAAGTTGGCTATAAATAATTATCTTATTTTGAACTGCTGAGGTGTCATTGTGCTAAATCTGCAGCATGACAATGAGACAGCATACAGACAGAGGAAACTGTGTAAGAACAGCACCTACACAGGCCCTTGTTTCAAAGCCCTAGAACCAGGGGAACTTACTTGCCACCAACAATAAAGATCTAAATTCCCTGATGAATCTTTTCATTGCTTTTATGTATATACACGATTTACCAAAAGAGCTCTTTGAAGAACACAATTCAAGGCCATGCTAAAAGCATATGGACAAAAGTTTGAGCCACCTTGACTCAACTCTGTATCAATAAACTAAATAAGCAGCAGAAATATGGATTTCTGATTAGAAGGCACTACTGAGAAACTTGCCTGAATCATTTCGCAAACTCAGCAGGGTTTTGCAGGCTGTGGTTTCCCTGCAAGAGAAAATCCAGTGGCCTGACGTGGACACCTGAGTGGGGTTTGTCTCTAGCGACTCCCCGTATCCCTCATAATGCTATGGATTGAGCTGTCTCTGGATGACCACGGAGCAGACCATCAGGAATGTGTTCCTGGCTTTTTCTTTGTTACACAGACAGAGTTTAAACAACTCGGTGCTTTTACACAAAAGCTTCCAAGTCCAAAAGCAATATTACAATTTTAAGTAAAAAACAAGCCTCCAACAGTGCTTGCCTCAAACATGTCCAAATGACAAGAGAAATCAACAGATTTGACCAAGTCAAGCCGGTAGCCTGGAGAAAACACATTTCTTGGCATCTTGGAATACCAACCTCCAGCACTTCTCCTCAGAAACTATTGTTATTCCTTTAATAATCTTATTAATAAATAAGTAATATGTTAGAGGCCTGAGTCAGGTTTTCAAAGGCCAAGGTCAAAGACTTTGCAGTGCTGCCTTGAGTTTGTAGCAGGGCTTTGAACCGGTTTGAACCAGTTCAGTTACCGCTGAGGAGAGAAACTGGGACAGACCTCAATTTTTTTTTTTTTTAATAATTTTTCTCCCTTTAATTGGTGAACATGACAAATCACATTATTAGATTTTGTGATAGTAAACTAAATTTGCGTTACTAAGATAGACCCAACTTGGTCATTGTTATGGACTGAACTGTGTCCACCCAAAATACGTGTCAACTTGGCTAGGTCATGATTCCCAGTTTTGTGTGATTGTCCACCATTTTGTCATCTGGTATGATTTTCCTATGTGTTGTAAATCTTACCTCTATGATGTTAAGGAGGCAAGATTACAGGCAGTTATGTTAATGAGGCAGAAGATTAGGTTTTGTCTTAAGTCAATCTCTTTTTAAATATAAGAGAGAAGCGACCAGAGATACTCTGGGACCTCATGCCACACCAAGAAAATAGCACCAAGAGCAGAGCATACCCTTTGGATGTGGGGTCCCTGAATGGAGAACTCCTAGACCAGGGTAAGACTGACGACACAGATCTTCCTCCAGAGCCAAGAGAATAAGAACGCCTTCCCATGGAGCTGGTACCATGAATTCAGACTTCTAGTCTCCTGACTGTAAGAGAATAAATTTCTTTTTGTTAAAGCCACCCACTTTTGGTATTTGTGTTACAGCAGCGCTAGATAACTAAGATATTCATGATATGTTTTTTCCCATTTCTGGATTCAGTTTACCAATATTTCGTTTAATATTATTGCATTTTTTTTTATTATGAGAGTAACCTATAATTTTCCTTTATTGTTCTATCATTGGCAAGTATTTATGGTAAAAGGTTGCAAAATTGTTCATCATTTTCTTTTAAAATTTTATTGTGCTTTAGGTGAAAGTTTACAGTACAGATTAGTTTCTCATTCAAAAACGTATACACAAATTGTTTTGTGACATTGTTGCAATCCCTGCAATGTGTTAGCACTCTCCCGCTTTCCCCTTCCACCCTGGGTTCTCTGTGTCCGTTCATCCAGTTTTTCTGTCTCTTCCTGCCTTCCTGTCTTTGCTTTTGGGCAGGTGTTGCCCACTTGGTCTTATATACTTGCTTGATCTAAGAAACATGCTCCTCGTGTGCATTATTGTTTGTTTTGTAGGCCTGTCTAATCTTTGGCTGAAAGGTGGACTACAGGAGTGGCTTCAGTTCTGAGTTAAAAGGGTGTCCTGGGTAGAAACCTGAATTTTTAAAATTTGGGTGATCTGGAACCATAACTAGAACAGAAAAAATTATGGGTCAAAGCTCTGGAATGGGAGACTCAGAAGAATTGTAGTGAGCCTTTTTAGGAGGCTGACGTGTCAGACTGGATTACTGCCAGGACGGAGGAGAGCGACACACATTCGAAGTGGCATGGTTGGCTGCCATCTCTGAGTGCGCTACTGCTGTTTCTGACTCTGTGCAGAATCCAACAGGCAAGAAATTTGGTTGCTATGCAATGTGTACATTGTCCTTGTTTTCTAAGAGGGAGATTAGGCTTTTAGCAGGGCTTCGATAACATAATTTTTCCCGTTCTGGTTCTGGTTCCGGCTCAGTTAAATTTAAAAAATTTGGGCTTGTTCCAGTGTCACTTCCTTGGCCATGACTGAGCCCAGAAGAACCCGGTTTGAAGCCCTGGTTTGTAGGGAGGCAGCAGAGGTTTGAGAGGCACACCTGAGGGAGACGGATCTGAGACCACCTGGGACCTGGAAGGAGCAAGGTGAGAGACTGGAGGTGATTAGAAGGTGCTTATGGATGCATCAGTTCCAATGGAGGTGGCAGGGTGGCAGAAAGGGCATGGATGGAGAAAACACTGGGGAACAAGGACTGTTCAAGTCACAGATGAGGCCAGGTCTGGGCCTGGGCCCTGGCAAACAGGAGGTCCGTAGGAATAGCTGGTTTGGGGAAAAGATGCTATGTACTGAATTGCAGATGCTGGTTAGAACAAAATGCTCAATAAGCAGTTAGAAAATGTGGTCCTAAGGAGCCCTGGTGCACAATTGTTAAGCATTCAGCTGCTAACCAAAAGGTTGGCGATTTGAACCCACCCGGGGGCTTTGTGGGAGAAAGACCTGGAAACCTGCTTCTAAAGATTACAGCCATGAAAATCCCATAGGGCAGTTTTAATCTGTCACATGGGGTCGCTATGAATCAGAATCGACTCGATGGCACCCAACAACAACAGTACTCTACTGCCTCCTGAGATGATAGGGCCCACTTCTTTCAACATTAACTTCTTGGTGTGATACAGCTTATTAAAAGAGATAGATAAATTGGAGACCTAAGTCAGAATTTTCTAAAGCTAAGGTTAGTCCACCTATAGAACTGCATTTAATTTGTAGGCAATGAATAAATGTGACAGAGAGAAACATCCTAAAAGTAGAGTAACACTCGTGATAGAGAAACTGTGGACAATGAGGTGGTTTAGTGGTTCCCAAATCCAAATGCCTATCAGAATCACCTTGGCAAACTTTAAAAAAAATCCATAGTCCCACCCCACACCTACTAAATCAGACTGTATTTTTCACCAAGCTCCTCGGGTGATTCTGAGGCATCCGAACGAACAAAAACCAAACCAGCTGCCATGGAGTGGATATGGACTCATGGTAACCACATGTGTGTCAGAGAGCTGTGCTTTATAGGGTTTTCAATGGCTAATTTCTTGGAAGTAGACAGCGAAGCCTTTCTTCTGAGGCACCTCCGGGTGGACTCAAACTGGTTAGCAGTTGATCATTTAACCATTTGCACCACCCAGGGACTCCTGATACATCTGGAACCACTAGCATAATAAGCACAATCTGAGAGAAAGTCTTAAAAATAACAGGTAATAATAATAATAGGCAGTACACGAGCTACTCTACGTAACAGTGTTTGAGAGGAGTGATGAGTGTCAATTAATTCATTTAATCTTTATTACAGAGGATTGTAGATGAAGAAACTAAGGCTCAAAAAGGCTAAGCACCTTGTCCACAGCCACATGGTGACTGTAACTCCAGCTCGGGTATGTCCAACTCCAAGGTCATGGCTGTGTGGTATGGATGCTTCAAAAAAAAGTGTTATGTTTGAGAAATGCTGGGAGCATGAGTGTGCAGCCTGAGCAGAGGAACAGAAGCTTTCCTGGGAGAGCCGTGTCACCTGGACATCATAGTTGGCTGGGGAAGTCACCGTACTTACCTTGTCTCTTCAAGAACACAAAACTAACTGAACTGAGCTAATACATGGAGGAGCTAAGTGAAACCACTGCAGGTTACACCTGAGTAGAACTAGGTAGCACTGGTTCTGCTAAACCGTGTCCTGGAACTTGGTTGCCTGTACCTATTTCTGCCTGTTCCTCATTCCACGGTCCAGTAGATGCACTCTGTCTCTTTAAGAGGGTTTCCTGAAACGAACACAGACTTGGGAATCAGTCAGTCCTTAGGGTTGCAATCCTGACTTCACTGCTTACTCGCCCGCTTCCCAGATCTGGCATCAGTCTACATATGTGCAACGTGAAGGAGCTGCCCTGTACCCTATCCTGGTGTTTCTTCCAGTGGCACATGTGTGGATTCTCTGGCCACATGCCGAAGAGCTGGCAGATTTGTGACAACCTGCTGATGCACTGTGGAAGAAGGAACTGAGGAGATCAAAGGTGCAGAATTCAGGGGCCTCGGGAGGGCACAGGAAGTATGAGCGGTGGTGAGGCAAGGTGGTTTCCTTCAGGGCAATCTAGGGTGCTGGGCAGTCACATGAATCCCCCTTGGGGATCCACCCTTCCATTGATGCCCGCACTGGAGCTGGGCTGTATTAACGGGAAATGTACAAGGAGACGTGGGCTTTCACATCCACATCCCTCACCCTCTCATTCGTGAGTCAGCTACCACAGCTAAATGGCAGCACGTACTCTCTCTCTTTCCAAGCACCCCATGAAACCAATTGCCCAAGGAGGCAGAGTCAGGATGTTGAGGGTTCCCACAGAAAAATGCCTGTGGGTCTCTGATTGCACTTCAGTAATGACCACTGAGTCACCACCAACCGGTTGTGTGGTTTGGGTGAGGGTTTGGTTTCATATTCTTTGGCCACAGATATTCCTCTTTACAAAGTATAAGGACACTTTGCAGTCTCTGGTCAGCTTGTTGACACAGAGGGAGGTGACCAAGGACGTGAGCACAGACCAGGGAAGGGCAAACTGACATTTTTTTTTACCGCATGTCACGCACTGTTCTGAGAGCTTCATGTGTGTTATCTCATTTAATCCTCATAACAACCACATGAGGGGTACTATCATTAACCCCAAAGAGCCCTGGTAGCACAATGGTTAAGCACTCAACTGCCAACTGAAAGGTCAGTGGTTCAAACTCATCAGCTGCTCTGCTGGGAAAAAGACCTAGTGATGTGCTCCTGTAAAGATTACAGCCTAGAAAACTGTCATATAGGGTCGCTATGAGGCAGAATCTACTCAATGGCACACAACATTATTAACTCCATTTTACAGATGATAAAACTGAGTGCAACATGCTTAGCGAATTGATCCAAGATCACATGTTAGGGGCGGCGAAGCCAGGATTTGAACCTAAGTAATTCTAGCTCTGACTGAAAATGGCCAATACTAATACATTTCAGCTCACTAATGCCTAGGCTATCAATCTTTATGCATACCGTTTCATTTTTGACAACTTTAAATTTTCCTAGAGTCATACTTCGTACATTCCACATTCTGCCTATTAATGGCTGTTTGCAGCTGTTTCTTCTCATTTTGAGTTGTGCCACATCAGCCACTGAAGGTCCCGAAGGCTTGACTCTATCGACGTCATTAAGGTTGACTCTACTTTGAGGAGGCAGCTCTTCTTCAGTCGTATTTTGAGTGCCTTCCAACCTTAGGGGCTCATCTTCAGGCACTATATCAGACAATGTTCTGCTGCTATTCATAAGGTTTTCAATGGACAATTTTTTCAGAAGTAGACTGCCAGGTCCTTCTTCCTAATCTGTCTCAGTCTGAAAACTCCATTGAAACATGTCCACCATGGGTGATCCTGCTGGTATCTGAAATACCGGAGGCATAGCTTCCACTGTCACAGCAAAACTCAAACCACCACTATGACAACTATTTTGAATCCAACAATCACATGGTCTCCTACGCCGGGAACGACAAATTGAAGAGGAATGGCAGCACATTCATTGTCAAAAAGAACATTCAAGATCCATCTTGAGGTATGACACTGTCAATGGTAGGATAACATCCATATACCTACAAGGAAGACCAGTCAATAAGAATATTATTGAAATTTATGCACCGGCCACTAATGCCAAAGATGAAGAAACTGAAGATATTTACCAACTTCTGCAGTCTAAAATTGATCTAACATGCAATCCAGATGCATTGATAATTACAGGTGATTGGCATACAAAAGTTAGAAACAAAGAAGAAGGGTCTGCACTTGGAAAATATGGACTTGGTGATAGAAATGATGCTGGAGACTGCATGATAGAATTTTGGAAGACGAATGACTTCATTGCAAATACTTTTTTAAAAAACAACATAAATGGCAACTATTCATGTGGACCTCACCAGATGCAATACAAAGGAATCAAATTGACTACATCTGTGGAAACAGACGATGGAAAAGCTCAATATCATCAGTCAGAACAAGGCCAGAGGCCAACTGCGGAACAGAACATCAATTACTCATTTGCATGTTTAAGTCGAAGCTGAAGAAAATTAAAACAAGTCCACGAGAGCCAAAGTACAACCTTGAGTATATCCCACTTGAATTTGCAGACCATCTCAAGAACAGATGTGATACATTAAACACTAATGACCGAAGTTGTGGGATGGCATCAAAGACATAGGTGAAGAATGCAAAAGGTCATTAAAAAGACAGGAAAGAAAGACCAAAATGAATGCCAGAAGAGACTCTGAAACTTGCTCTTGAATGTAGAGTAGCTAAAACAAAGAAATGATAAAGTAAAAAAGCTGAACAGAATATTTCAAAGGGTGACTTGAGAAGACAAAGTATAATGAAATGTACAAAGGCCTGGAGTTAGAAAACCAAAAGGGCAGAACACGCTTGGCATTTTTCAGGCTGAAAGAACTGAAGAAAAAATTCAAGCTTCGAGTTACAATTCTGAAGGATTCTATGGGCAAAATATCGAACAATCCAGGAAGCATCAAAAGAAGATGGAGGGAATACACACAGTCACTGTACCAGGAAGAATTGGTTGACTTTCATCCATTTCAGGAGGTAGCATATGATCAAGAACTGATGGTACTGAAGGAAGAAGTCCAAGCCGCACTGAAAGCATTGATGAAAAACAAGGCTTCAGGAATTGACAGAATACCAAATGAGATGTTTCAACAAAGGGATGCAGCGCTGAAGGTGCCCACTCATCTACGTCAAGAAATTTGGAAGACAGCTACCTGGCCGACCAACTGGAAGAGATCGATATTTATGCCTATTCCCAAGAAAAGTGATCCAACTGAATATGGAAATTACCAAACAATATCAATATCACATGCAAGTAAAATTTTGCTGAATATCATTCAAAAACGGTTGCAGCAGTATATCCACAAGGAACTGTCAGAAAAATTAAGCCAGACTCATAAGAGTATGTGGAAGGAGGGATATCATTGCTGATGTCAGATGGATCTTGGTTGAAAGCAGAGAATACCAGAAAGATGTTGACCTGTGTTTTAATGACTATGTAAAGGCATTTGACCATGTGGATCATAACAAATGGATAACATTGCAAATAACTTAAATTCCAGAACACTTAACTGAGTTCATGCAGAACCTAAACGACCAAAAGGCAGTCATTCGAACAGAACAAGGGGATACTGCAAGGCTTAAAAATCAGGAAAGGTGTGCACCAGGGTTGTATCATTTCACCGTACTTATTCAATCTGTATGCTAAACAAATAATCCGAGAAGCTGGGCTATGTGAAGAGGAACATCAAGATTGGAGTAAGGCTCCTTAACAACTTTCAAATGCAGATAACACAACCTTGCTTGCTGAATGCAAGAGGACTTGAAGCACTTACTGATGAAGATCAAAGACTACAGCCTGCTGTATGCATTACACATAAAGAAAACAAAATCCTCACAATTGGACCAATAAGCAACATCATGGTAAACAGAGAAAAGACTGATGTTGTCAAGGATTTCATTTTACTTGGATCCCCAATCAACACCCATGGAAGAAGCAGTTAAGAGGTAAAAGGATGTATTACATTGGAAAAATCTGCTGCAAAAGACATCTTTAAAGTGTTGAAAAACAAAGATGTCACTCTGAGGACTAAGGTACGCCTGACCCAAGTCACGGTATTTTCAATTGCCTTATATAGTTTTTTTTATATGCATGCAAAAGTTGGACGATGAATAAGGAAGACCAAAGAAGAATTGATGCTTTCAAATATACCAAGGACTTCCAGAAGAATGAACAAATCTGTTTTATAACAAGTATAGTCAGAGTGCTCCTTGGAAGTGAGGATACCCTAACTTCATCTCACATACTTTGGACATGTTATCAGGACGGACCAGTCCCTGAAGAAGGGCATCATGCTTGGCAAGGTAATGGGGTCAGAAAGAAGACGATACTCCAATAGATGGACTGACACAGTGGCTGCAACAACAGTGTCAACCACAGCAATGATTGTGAGCATGGTGCAGGACCAGGCAGTGTTTCCTTCTGGTGTACGTAGGGTCGACAGGAGCCGGAACCATCTCAGTGGCATCTAACAACAATTCTGGCTCTAGAGCTCCTGCTATTATATTCCATGTTCTACTGCCTACATTAAAATAACTAGAAAATGAGGGCATGGAGCAGAAATATAACAAGAGAAACATAAGACGACTAGACAGGACCTTGAAACTTGATTGCTACAGAAGAGGTGACAGTGAATGAGAAGAGAATACTTGCTCAGGGTGTCTGGAATGCAAATCCAGGTTGATCCCAAACCCAAACATATGCTCTTCCCCAGGCCAGAGGCTGACAGAAGACAGTGCCATTGGGGCCCCGAGGACAAGAGAGCATCAGCTGCAGTCATGAAAGGTATCATAAGAAGGAAGTAGCTGACGTGGACCTTAGGGTTTCTTAGGCACAAATGAAGGTGGTGGTGATCTGAGGTGGTCCTATCTAGAGATGGAATGGCTTGAGCAAAGGTAAAGGGGCAGAAGGTATAAGACATCTTCAGGGAAGAGTGAGGAGTTCTGTTTTCCTGCATCACGGAAGGTATGGAAGAAAGTAATTGGGGGAACCAGGCTGGATAGGGCTGATCACAGGAGACCGAAAATGACAGGCAACGGGTAGCTGCTGAGTCTTTCCCAGCAAGAGAGTGCTGGACAGAACAAAGGCTTTGAAAGCTGTCTTGGAGTAGGGTATGTGGGGGCCGAAGCAGGAACAGAGCAGCCAACGGGAAAGTCAGTTAGGAGGGCACTGTGACAGACAGCAACAGGCAGTGAGACTTGGAACGGGATGGTGGTGCCCGGAATTCAAAAGTGGGAGATACACTGGGAAGGAAGAATCAACAGGACTTTTGGACAGATGGTAAGAGAGAGAAGTCAACAGCACAGAGGTGCTTACCCTGGGTGTCTGGGGGAATAGGCAGAAAGGAGATGGATTTCATTCTGAGACAGTTTGGAAACTTGGAGGAGGAGTAGATCCCAGTGATGTGGCAGATGAGGTGGGCTCCACAGACTTTGGGTGGCTCCCAGGAGGGCAGACCAAGGCCACCACTGGACAAAGGGATGCCAAGGAACAGTGAGGACAGGACTGAGGCATTGTCTACTTGACCACAACCCATTCACCTTTCTCCATGTATGACTGTGGATAATGTTTATGTTAGACAGATGAGTGATTAAGAGCACAGACTCTGGACCTACAGTGCACGGATTTGAATCCTAGCTCCAGTACTCACTAGCTGTGTGATCCTGGGCAAGTAACTTAACTTAACTCTGTGCCTCCATTTCTCCATCTGTGTAAAATGGAGGTAATATTAGTACTTATCTTCAAGAATTGTTATGAGATATAAAAGAAAAAGAGTTATATGTAAAATGGTTAGAAAAGTACTTGGCACACAGAAAGTGTGATATGAGTGTTAGTTGACGTTATAATTAATGCTGTTGTTAACAAAAATAGCACTTTATACCTTTTAAGCCATATTCATATTTGTTACCACACTGGATTATCATAGCAATGCTGTGAGGCTACATCCCACCAAGTAGATTCGGAGCCTGGGGCTCAGAGCAGATAAATGATAGGCTCACTTCCAGTGGGAGAGCTGAGAACGGCAGTACTGGCTCCCTTGACCTTGAAACATTCCATTAATTTTATCCCCAAATCCCACTCTAAATACACTCCTTGCTTTCCATTCCAACCAAAAGCCATCTTGGGCAAGAGGAAGAGAAAGAGAAAAGAAGGAACAGGAAGAGATGAGGGAGGAAAGAGGCACTGAGAGAAGTGTTCAGGTAACTCTCCACCTGGTCACTCAGAAGTAGGGGCTCTGATTTAAATCTCCCCAAGTGAATAGAGCATATGAGGGCCAGAGACCAGGGTACATGCCTCCACAAGGAGTCATCTACATCCCTGACGGTACTGTCTCCTTATTCTTAACCAGCCAGCATCCAGAGCAGCCATGAGGCCCCAAACCGCATCCTGACGTGATGTCCTCTCAGCTAACTTACAGCGTGATAACTGGAACAGCCTCTTAAACCCAGACCTCCCTCTTTTCTTAGCTTGCAATCCAATCCTATGCTTACCTGTCTCTCAGGAAAGCTGTGGCCTTTGATTTGAATAAATTATCAGGCCTCGGAAAGCAAATTATCCAAACAACAAAGGATGGCTATTGGCTACCCAGGGCATTGTCTACTGTGCATCAAGGTGCAAGTTAGAGAGGGGATCCCATTGACATGCTGGGAAAAGGTTCAGGTTCTCTTTTATTATTGTTATTTTAATTCTGAAGAAAAAGGGTATACATAGCAGTTGATTTCTGTGTTGTCTTCTCTCTGGGAAAGCTTTTGGCAGGCTCCTTTGAACACTACCCTGGCTTGCTCTTTGAGGATAAACTGAAACTGTGGTTGATGATAAGAAACAATAAAAGTTAATTTAGACAGAATTATCCAGTTTTATTGACTTATTATCAAGGGACCAAAAAAAAAAAAAGTGGCAATTCTTCAGGTGTGAGATTGTATTCTTGCTGTGTTCTAGATATCACCAGGCACTGCTAAAAAATTAGGAACTGCCCACGGGCTTGAAGTATGAGAGCTTTGTGGGTGACCTTATATATGTCCTCAAAACTGGGAGACCTGGGTGACTGGTCTGACACTCCTCTGATTTACTGCCCTCCTTGACTTCCTCCTCCTCATTACCGTCATGACAAGGGACACTGCCAGGCTGAGGGATTTACAGATTACAAAGAACCCCTGTCATTTCCTCAGAACAACTCAGTGATGTGATGTGCCCCATCTTACAGATAAGGAAACAAACATACTGAGGTCCAGTGACTACCACAAGCTTGTTAATATCAGAATGAGGACTGGAACCCTGGTCTTTTGACTTGATTATTTCCTTCGGTGTTTAACCTAGTCCCCCATGTAATGGGCAGGGGTGGGGGCTTGGGAGCTAAAGTTCACACAGCATCAGGCAAAGGTGGCAGAGTCACTTGCCAGCCCACTGGGGTCACAGAGAGGAAACCTGGGTCTTTGCAGAAGCCTGAGGTTTCTGAGTGCTTGAAGGGGGCAGGGTGGGGAATTCTGGTTGAGACTTTCTGGGTTCAATCCCCTGTAAGACCTAAGAGATGCCTCAGACATTCTCTGTGCCTCAGGTTTTTTAGTTTGTTTATTTTTTGTTTTTTAACCTGTAAAATGGGACTAATGATTTGCCTCTTAGTGTTTTTATGAGGTGTTAAAATGACGTAATGACTATGAAATACTTTCAGGACACTTCCAGGCAGAGAGTTGTTGGGTGCCATTGAGGTGATTCTGACTCATATCCACTCTACAGGATAGAGCAGAACTGCCCCATAGGGTTTTCTTGGCTGTAGTCTTTACAGAAGCAGATTGCCAGGCCTGTCTCCCACAGAGCCACTGGGTGGATTTGAACCGCCAATCTTTCAGTTATCAGCTTTGTGCTTAACCGTTGCATCACCAAGGTTCTAGCTGGGAGAGAGTAAACACTCATAAGGAGTGGGATCAGGACTATTGCCTGGACTAGAGAGCACTGGCTGAGCACTGCTGACCAATGCAGACAATACTGGTTTGGAAGAAGATTTGTCCAGGTGGAAGGCCAAAATGACAACACTCCCCACAATCAGAAAGCAAGTGACACCCTGCAAAGCACTTTACGCAGCCGTCATTCCTCAATGACTCCTCCAACAATCCTGAGAGGTTGTCCAGCATGTTAATCTATGACAAAGTATCACCATGTTGCAAATGGGGAAACTGAGATTCAAAGAAGATAGAGCAGTCAAGGAGAACATGCACAGAATTTGGAATCAGAGCTGCCTTTGAGCTCTGATTTCTCTGTGGCTATATGTATGTGATCGGAAACCCTGGTGGCGTAGTGGTTAAGTGCTACGGCTACTAACCAAAAGGCCGGCAGTTCGAATCTATGAGGCACTCCTTGGAAACTCTATGGGGCAGTTCTACTCTGCCCTATAGGGTTGCTATGAGTCAGAATCAACTTGGTGGCAGTGGGTTTGGTTTTTTTTTTTTTAATATGTGTGATTTTAGACAAGTTATTTAACCTTTTAGGTCCTGGGTTTCTTCATCTCATAAAGGAAGAAACGATAATGGTGTCCTGAAAGGGTGTTGTGGGGATCACATGAGAAAGGTATGTGAAGGTGTCTGTCTTAGTTATTTAGTGCTGCTATAACAGAAATACCACAAGCGAATGGCTTTCACAAAGAGAAATTTATTTTCTCACAGTTTAGGAGGCTAGAAGTCTAAATTCAGGGTGCCAGCTCCAGGGAAATGCTTTCTCTCTGTCAGCCCTGGAGGAAGGACCTTGTCATCAATCTTCCCCTGGTCTACAAGCTTCTCAGTGCAGGGACCCTGGGCTCAAAGGACATGCTACGCTCCCAGTGCTCCTTTCTTGGTGGTATGAGGTCCCCCTGTGGCTCAGTTCTCTTCTCTCTTTTATATCTCAAAAGAGATTGACTTAAAACGTAACCTAATCTTATAGATTGAATCTTGCCTCATTAAAATAACTGCCACTAATCTCATCTCATTAACATTACAGAAGTAGAATTTACAACACATAGAAAAATCACATCAGATGGCAAAATGGTAGACAATTACACAATACCGAGAATCATGGCCTGGCCAGGCTGACACATTATTCTGGGGGGACACAATTCAATCCACGACAGTGTCTATAAAAATGTTGATTTCTGTTTTTCCTTAAGTTCCTTGCTTGCGGTTACACCAGTACCACTAGTTGCCAAGGAATCAATTACAACTCATGGCAACTCCACGTGTGTCAGAGTACAACTGTGTTCCACAGGGTTTTTAAGGACTAATTTTTTGGAAGCTGATTGTCAGGGCTTTCTTACGAGGTACCTTTGGGTGGATTCAAGCCTCCAATCTTTTGGTTAGCAGTAAAGCGTGTTAACTATTTGCATGACCCCAGGACTCCACAGTTACACATCAGCTGGTAACTGATAATTGGTAACTAGTAAGCAGCAGAGTGGGGTCTGAAATCTAGGCTTTCAGATGTTGTAAGTCTACAGCAGTAGATCCAGGGAGGAAATTAGAAGTTGAAGACCTAGACAAGGCATGTCAAATATTTACTGTTTACCTACCATCCTTCTTGGATCTATGTGAGGAGTAAAAGAAGTTTAAAACGGAGTAAAAAATTAGCAAATCACTAATGGTGTTTGTATCCAGAATCCTCAGTGGCTAACAGTGATCTTATGTTGTTGTTGTTGTTGGGTGCTGTTCAGTCGGTTCTGATTCATAGTGACCCTGTGTACAAAGGAGCGAAACACTGCTCCATCCTGCACCATCCTCACAATCGTTGTTATGCTCGACCCCACTGTTGCAGCCACTGTGCCAGTCTATCTCATTGAGGGTCTTCCTCTTTTTCACTGATCCTGTACCCTGCCAAGCATGATGTCCTTCTCCAGGGACTGATCCCTTGTGATAAAATGTCCAAATTACGTGAGATGTAGTCTTGCCATCCTTGCTTCCAAGGAGCATTCTGGTTGTACTTCTTCCAAGACAGATTTTTTGTTTTTTTGGCAGTCCATGGTATATTCAATAATCTTTGCCAAGACCACAATTCAGAGGCATCAATTCTTCAGTCTTCTGTATTCATCATCCAGCTTTTGCATGCATATGAGGTGACTGAAAACACCATGGCTTGGGTCAGGTGCATCGTAGTCTTCAAGGTGACATTCTTGCTTTTTAACACCTTAAAGAGGTCTTTTACAGCAGATTTGCCCAATGCAACGCATCTTTTGATTTCTTACTGAATCTTATACACAACTAATATCTATAAATGTACATTTAGTGAGCCTTCATTAACTTATTCAGTCAACAAATATGAAGTATCGACTCCGCGTGGAAAGCACCAAGGCAGACTCTTGGGGCTACAGAAATAGAACAGTTTCTGCCCATGGGAATGCCTATTATAGCAGGCAAGATAATAGTAAAAGCAAAAATAAAAAAGTCATCCAAGGAGAATAACAAGGGCCATGGCAGTGGAACGAACACAGCGGATACAATGGGAAAATCCCGTATTTAGACTGGAGCAGTCAGGGGAGGATTTCCAGAGGAAGTGGCTTTGGAGCTGTCAGAGCTAGGGCAGGCATGGGAAGAACAGACAAAGACATAGAGATGAGGAAGAGCTGGTAGGCATTTGAGAACTACAATGAGTTTGGTATGGATGGGGCACAGAACACAGGTTGGGGAGCAGAGATTAAGAGGCTGGAGGCGTAGGCTAATGATCCTCTTGAGAAGGGCCTTGTATGTTGTGCTAAGAGTTTGAAATTTGTACTATGGTGGGAGGAAGCCACAGAAAGTTCTTAAGAAGGGAGTGTCTATATTTTAAAAAGTCCATTTGGTAGTGGATAGGCAGAGGTTGGACTGAAAAAAGGAGAAACTGAAAATAAGCAAATAACAAGGCTACAGAGTGGCCAGGTGAAAAAAAGAGTAGACCCTGAACCACACACACACATCTATACAGCTGTATCTACGCTATTGTTGTTAGGTACCATGGATTCAATTTTCGACTCATAGTGGCCTCAGGTAACAGAGGACAACTAGGGAGCAGATTGCCAGGTTTTTCTCCTGCAGAACTGCTGGGTGGGTTCTAACTGCCAACCTTTCTGTTAGCAACCGAGTGCTTAACCATTGCACCACCGGGGCTCCTTTTCTATATCTCTAGCTCTATTATCTATATTCTATAATCTATATCTTTATATTCACTGACGATGATGGGGCAAGGGACTGGACTCCAGACACAGAAAGTCATATGTACATGGATTTATGAGTGAACATATGAATACACATGTGTGCACATGCACACACACAGAACCAGCTGGCTCTGCCTTTACTGAAATACCTTGGCATGAATCACACCTGGCACCAGGTCCCCCACACCAGTCCCTCAGGCCCAGCTCTGGCTCCCAGCAGGTTACCTTAGATATGCCCTCTCCTCTTACTTCTCTGCTGTGGTAAACCCAAATGACTTTTCATTTCCAAACTAACTGCAAACTCAGAGTTTGAGGTGATTAAATGCTGCCAGTGAGGTTGTGGTTCTGGAAACTTCCTCCCAAATAGTGTAAATACAGGGAGTGCTGCGTGCCTGGGCACAAACAACACACCCAGGGCTGTGCATATTGAGAACAGTACAGCTGTGTTCATTTCTGCAATCAGACCTTTAAAAGAATGCAGCAATTATAGTTACCAAGGGAAGGGAAATCAGCATTTACTATTGATTTTTATAAACAAATGCAAAAAAAAAAAAAAAAAATCACAACCCACAACACACCCTGAAGGAAATAAGTACTTCTTAATGTGCCCATCTTAAAATAAAAGCTCTGACTGGAAAAAAAAATTAGAAGTTCTCATGGAGTGTAGGGTAAGGGTGAATGACAAAATATCTTTCAAATGTCTAGACCTCTTGCTGCTATGATGTTGACCTCCATAGAATGGCAAGGGAACCAAACATTTACTGTGTGCCTACTATCCATCAGATACTGTATTAAGCAAGCACTTAACACATATGGAAACTTTGGTTGCGTAGTGGTTAAGAGCTACGGCTGCTAACCAAAAGACTGACAGTTAGAATCTACCAGGCGCTCTTTGGAAACCCTATGGGGCAGTTCTACTTTGCCCTAGGGTCGCCAGAACCAACTCGACAGCAATAAGTTTGGTTTTTTTTTTTTTTTTGGTTAACATATATTTACTATATACATAATGTATATTATATATTATATAAGTATGTGTATAGTATCTTCTAATTCTCAGAACAACTTTGTGAATTTGGCGTTCTCATCCTCATTCCATAGATAGGAAACTGCAGAAAAGAAAGATTAAGTCACCCTCTCAAGATTAACGACTGCACCGCCAGGGCTCCAGCTGGCTGCTAACCAAAAGGGTAGCTGTTCGAATCCGCCAGGTGCTCCTTGGAAACCCTACGAGGCAGTTCTACTCTGTTCTATCGGGTCGCTATGAGTCGGAATCGACTCGAAGGCAACAGGTCTGGTCTGGTACCAAGATCAAACAGCTAGTGCACGGCAGGGTCAGGTCCCTCAAATTCTTAATCCTGAGCTCCTGCCACTGCACTCTCCTGCTTATCACCTTTTCCAAACGTGAACAACTGCACCTCCAAACCTGGCCGGAAAGTCCCTGAGGAAGTCATTGTCAGAGTGTCCATTTCATATTTCTACAGACTATCCAATTGGAAAGAGCCTTGGAAATGATCCATTGCAATCTCCCCCCAGAAACAGAAGCTCAGAGATACAGGTGATCAATGCCCCAGGCCACACAGCTGAGAAGGAGGGCAGCTCAGTCCATAACTAATGTCCTCTTTCTTCCTCTGTCTCGGGAGCGAATGGCTCTCTCTATATGTGTGTGTGTGAATTTTTTTAAACAATAAAATTTCTATTCTTGCCTGAGTTCAATTGAAAGAGAGCTGGGGAAGTATTACCTTTTGATCAAGCAGATTTACTCGCTGGAAATGCAAGTGCCGAGTTCCTCTAATGTACATAATCTGCTTCTACAAGATCTTACAAGAGAATGAATAAGAAGTGATTAAATCACAGCAAAATGCTTTTATTTACAATTAGAACTCAGTGCCTCAAACACAAACATCCCACCCAGATATTTATCCCGAAGATAAACATCCTGTCTACATATTGCCATAACTGATTCCTAACGGCAGAAAGTGTACATCTAAGCACTCGTATCCAGGATATAAGTGATGACTTCCCTACCAAGGGCTCACACACCCTTGTATGGTGATTTCTGTCCTAGAGTCCTAGGCCTGAGCTCTCTATTGGGTCTGGATTCAAATCTAATTTTCTCTTGAAGAAAAAAAAGTCATAAACTCAATTATAGTTGATCTCCATGATGTTTTGAAAAGAAACTCCCTCTAATTTCTACAAACTGAAACGTTAAAGGTAATAAAAATGAAGTTCCGCATTAAAGCAGAAAATGTCAAGATGAAAGAAACTTGAATATCCTTTCAAATTAAATTATAAACATAGTTTTGCTCTAAGAGTCCTGTGGTTCAAAGCCTCTAAGATGGAGATATACCAAAAAACCAAACACACTGCTGTCGAGTCCATTCCGACTCATAGCGACTCTATAGGACAGAGTAGATCTGCCCCATAGGGTTTCCAAGGAGCACCTAGTAGATTTGAACTGCTGACCTTTTCGTTAGCAGCCAAGCTCTTAACCAATACACCAGCAGGGCACTATAAAGTCCTCCAATTATTCTTGGCACAGTGTGGTTAGGGGTAAGTGGGAGAGAACTGAGTGGAGTTGATAGGAATCAGACCTTCTCGGTATGTAATCTTAACATTGAGAGCAGAGAGAATGGATATGAGGTCAGCACTGACCTTCAGTTAAGACCAAAAGCCAAACTTCAGCACCTACAGACTTGTGCCCCTTCTACCCCTACTTTTACCATTCCCATAATGATAAAATTATAGGAAGAGGGTTCATTTAAATAACCATTTGAGAGGTCCTTGATATAGGAAGAAGAGACAATAAGAAAGAAAATATGACTGCATGACAGTCTTTTGGTACCTAGGCCAGACTCCTGAAAGTACAACTTCTGCAATAAGGGGGTTGTGAAGCTTTGTGAAGGAAACCGTGGTGGCGTAGTGGTTTAAGTGCTACGGCTGCTAACCAAAGTGTCGGCAGTTTGAATCCGCCAGGCGCTCCTTGGAAACTCTATGGGGCAGTTCTACTCTGTCCTATAGGGTTGCTATGAGTCGGAATAGACTCGATGGTACTGGGTTTGGTTCACTGGGTTAGCTTTGTGGAACCTACGGACATGTTAGCTTCTGCTCACCACAATATGGAAACGAAGAAGGCATGGGATTTCCCAAAGCTAGATGGTCTCTGGGTCTTATTTCTTTGAACCTCCATGGCCCTGAGTCCTCCAAGCAGCCACTGCTGAGGGCAACTGCCATGGTCTGTGGGGATGACCTCAGTGGCAGCAGTGTTTGGGGCAACAGCTATAGCACAGGACTACCATGTGTCAGGATATCACCTGATACCACAGGTATCTCTTACTGAGTGGGCAGACCACAGCTATCTTGCCTGGTTTCATTTTTTTAAGGAGCTGCCTTACTTCTTCAAGAGATATAAAGACCTGCCAATAAAGCAACGCTCCTTAGGTGGCCAACAGTTACTCCTTCTGATCCTGAACTATTTCATCTCGTCTACTGCAGGGCTCAAGCCTCATTCTTCTCTTTTTTCACCTCTTTCGCTACCTGCCCTGTTATACCTTCAATTACATTCTCCAACATGCTACACAACTCAACTCTTCTAGCCTCCATCAGTGGCCCACCTCTTGGTTCAGGCTCTCTTCTCTCCAGCTTAATGTTTCTACGACTGACGTTCCCTTTCTGCCCAGCCCCCAGGATCTCATCTCCAGCATGCTGTCCCTTTCCCATCTACCCCAGACTTGAACACTTGGTCCTGATGAAACAAAATGGAGGACAAGGTATTTTCCCAATCCCCAGGGGCCTACCAACATTGTGTTCAGCAACAGGGGAGGCAGTTAAACATACATAACCTGCTGTTTCATTGATATCTTCTAGGGTTGATGAAAGGTACGTGTGAGTAGATCTCAAAAAATGAATGCATAACATATAGATATTTAAATTGAGTATAATTTTTATTAACATTTATGCAACTCTCTGGACTAAATACCATGTTCTATCACAAAGTAGAAAAGAAGAAAGTAGGGTAAAAGTCTTCTTCTCATTCACTTGGTATCTTAGTTACCTGGTGCTGCTATAACAGAAATACCATGAATGGGTGGCTTTAACAAATATATTTTCTCATGGTTTAGCAGGCTAGAAGTTTGAATTCAGGGAGCTGGCTCTAGAGGAAGCCTTTCTCTCACTTTTGTAGGCTCTAGGGGAAGGGCCTTGTCTCTTTTCAGCTTCTGTTCCTCTGTGATCTTCACATAGTATGTATCTTCCCCTCCGTTTGTGCTTCCATCTCTGTGCTTAATCTGCTCTTTTTTAACTCAAAGGTGATTGGTTTAAAACACATCCTACGCTGGTAATGGTCTCATTAATATAACAAAGAAACTCCTATTCCCAAGTGGGATTACATCCACAGGTATAGGGATTTAGGATTTACAACACGTATTTTTGAGGGGACACAATTCAATCTATAACACTTGATAAGGAACATAAGAAAGCAACAGTAAAAATAACAAAATAACTCAAGAGAAAAATGGAGTTATTATAACAACAACAACAAAAGGAAAGTACCACAGAAAAGAGCATTTAACCAAAGATTCTAATGTGGCACTTCCTCTCTGAGCGGACTGATGGGAAACCGCACTTTAGAGACAAAATCAATGAAACAGTCAATGAGTGGGAAGTAGGGACGCAAGAGTCCCTTAGATCTATAAACCATCAGCTAAATGAACACAAATGTGTTTAAAGCCTTCCTTCTTTGAAGCTACAATATTATGAAATGTTTACAGTATTTGACTCATTATAAAAATTCACTCTTTTGAAGAAGTAGTAAATTAAAGACAACCACTAGTTATATATACTATACTACATAGCAAGTTACACAAGATCAAAAACTAGGAAATCCATAGGGTTAAACCAAAAATCTTTTACAATTCTGCAAAAACTCTAAGACTAGCCTCCCAAGAATTTTTCATTCTAGAAACTTGTTTTCATCATTGGACTTTCTATGATGCCTGGAGCATCCTTATTATATCATGTGACAGACGACCTTGCTCAGACCATACAAAAAAATGTATGAAAAACAAGAGCTGGCTTACAATGGGTACTCTTGTTGCTGATTCTATCAAAACTTCACGTCTTTCTAAAAATCTTTAAACAGCTTTTTGCTTATACAAGTGGCTGATACTGGGTCAAACCAGCCAAGAAAATCATTCCTGTAAGCTTCTGATTTTCTGTTTTTCTTCTCCAGGAATCATGGTTCATAAAGACAAGCTAGGACTTGGCAAAGAGACTCAAACCAAACCCAGTGCCTTCAAGTCGATTCTGACTCATAGCCACCCTACAGGGCAGAGTAGAACTGCCTCATAGAGTTTCCAAGGAGCGCCTGGTGGATTCGAACTGCCGACCCTTTGATTAGCAGCCATAGCACTTAACCACTATGCCACCAGGGTTTCCTGGCAAAGAGAAAGGCAAGCTAGAATTCTATCTGATGGAGCAAGTGACAATGTTTTGGCCAAGGAGGGCCAAATTTGTGAAAGGTTCACACTGAATGAACTCCAAATCCTTGTTTTTGTTCCACTAAGTCTTCTTAAAAGCATAACGGAATTAAAAAAAAAAAAAAGGAAGGAAATTCTGATTTAAAAATATATATATATACTTTCCACATTAAGAACATTCTGTTTTCAATGTAAGGAATTATTATTTCTTCAGGAGACTGGGGGAAAACATGGGGGAAGAAGGAAGGTCCTTGAATTCCCATTGGTGCTAAAATAGAGTCTCACCCATGTCTTTGTGATGGGGACAATGATGCCAATTACTGCATGTGAAGCTGGACAATTGTCCCCATAATGACAAAAATATCTGCTAACCCAATCATGCGCCCAGAGGGTCAGTACCTTCTCTCCCCTTTGGGAGATAAAATTATAACCAGCATTTTGCTTTTTTGAGAACAGAACCAGAACAAGCATGGTTAGTTTAATAAAGGTCAATGACACCAATAGTCAGGATAATAAACTTAAGGGAGCAAGTCAGTAATTCCTCACATTTTCACCAGTCCCAAAGGACCCTTCTAGAAACTTCATGTTTTGAAATAAATCCTGTATTTATTAATTATTTATTTTCCAATATCTAAGATACACATAACTCTCAGTCAGAATTCCTGATGGGCATGAAATAACCAGTATTAATAGCTTTACTTTATGTAATTCCAGGCAAAGACAAAGGAATGTAATATCCTGGTTAAGCTGTGTAACTTTATGATGGATGGATGTTAGATTTTTTTTTTTTTTGAATACTGATAATAACTCTTGGAGCCCTATTACTGTTGTTATGGAGCTCAAGAAATTCTGGAAAGAACACAGACTTCTGTTTCCTTAGCACCTTTCACATCTGTGTGCACCTCATCATTGGTCCTATCAGGTCCTCCTTATCTTTCTCAAGGTACATGAATTCCTTTCAAACTAGTCTCCCTGCCTATGGTCCCCTTCCTGAAGTCAAAGTGACCTATCTAAAGCTTGAATCCCATACCATCATTTTCTAGTGTTCCCCCGCCTCACCTTCAGGACCAAGGACAAACTCTTCAACCAGGCAAAGAGCAGCCAACCCCATGTCTGACCCCTGCCTTGCTCTCCAGTCCCATCATTCCTCACTCTTCCTCCATAAGAATCTTCCATAGTCCTTAGGAACCATGAAGTTTTAATTTATTTTCTTGGAACCTCTTTCCCTACTTTGTCTGCCTGGGGCAATTCCTACTTATATTTGATGTCTTAGCAGTGACACACACACACAAAGTAGTTACCTCAGGAGAGGGGAGCAGAACAGACTTTCCTTTTGACTTTATGCAACAGATTATTTTTGTAACTTAATATAAGGATGTATTTCAAAGGTCACCCATTTAAGAAACCTCTCATCCTTCTTTCTCCCCATCAAGGCAAAGGTACTATTACACATTATAAATAATATTAAAATACTAAATTAAAATAATATCAAGTTATTCAATTGGATTAAACATTAAATCATACATTATTCAATAATTCGCTTCTCATATAAATCACCACTCCACTAGTCTTCCTCTCTGATATAAAAGTATAAATATAGATAAAATATTTATAGGAGCATAAATATAAAAATATTATACTGCATTACATTTAGGAGCTTACAAGTCTGTCTTTTTCTCTGGACCCAAAGTCCTTGAAGGTAAAATAAACCATGACTGATTTATTTCTTTATTTTAGAACCTGACACAGTGCCTGGAACACAGTAGATGCTCAGTAAATGTTTGTGGAATAAATCAGTGATGGTCTCAGGGAACATGGAATTGAGTTCTGCTGCTGCCCTTTACTATCTGGGAGACCATGGCAACTCACTGAACCTCTCTGGGCCCCAGTCTCCTCCTGTGTAAAACAAAGATAATAATGGGATGTTTAAGATAGTCCTACAAGGACCACAAGACTGCTCACAAGGTGACTGTGGGGACCAAATGAGATGGCCAATCAAGAGTTCAAGCCCACTGCCATTGAGTCAATTCCAACTCATAGTGACCCTATAGGACAGAGTAGAACTGTCTGATAGAGTTTCCAAGGAGCGCGTGGCAGATTCAAACTGCCAACCTCTTGGTTAGTAGCCGTAGCACTTAACCACTACACCACCAGGGTTTCCAGCTAATCAAGAAGTGGTTCATAAACTCTAAAGAGAAAACACAAATATTCCATTCTCATTATTATTGTGAAGTATGCTGAGAAGGGGTGCAAAGTGATTGCAGAAGACAGTGGTGGTAACTGCATGGGTGTTTGGGGGCACTGGGAGGAAAAATACTGATCAAGCCCTTGTGAATATAAATGAAAAGGACCCAAAAGGGACAGGTCTTATGCTTCCAAACTATTTCAAATCCAACCACTTCTCTTCTCTCCCCTGCCACCTCCCACACATCCCAGCACCATCTTCTATTGCAATTGCCTCTAACTGGTCTTCCTGCTTCCTCTCTCGCCCCCCTGTAATCTGTTCTCCACACAGCAGCCAGAGAGATCTTTTATTAATGTAAATCAGATCATGTCACTCTCTTGTTTAGAGCCATTTGATAGTGTCTTTTTTACAGACGATGAAACCCAATCCACACTCCACAGACCCCTGTGTGGTCCTATATGATCTGATCCCTGAGATCTCTCCAACCCGATTTTATACAATTCTCTCCTTTGTTCATCATACTTCTATTGGGCTGCCTATGTCAGTTCCCAGAACCTGCCATATTGAACTACTTCTCAACTCTGGACTCTACACATACTGTTCCCTTTGCCAGGAGCACTCTTGCCCTGGCTTCTCTCTTGGTTGCCTCTTCTTTCTTTAGGTCTCTTCTCAACTATCGCCTCTTTAAGAAGTCTCCCTTTTCCATCTAAAGTAGATCACCTGTTATTCCCTCTCACTATACCCTGTTATTGCTTTCCTACCACCATTAACCATCTTTATAATTTTATTTATTTACTATCTGTCTTAGCCACTAAATTATATACTTAATAAAGAGAGGAAACATAGCTGTCATGTTTACTATGTTATTTCTAACACCTAACAGTGCTTGGCAGACAGTAAAAATCCTGTTGCCATGGAGTTGATTCAGACTGCTAGCGACCCTACAGGACAGAGTAGAACTGCCCCGTTGGGTTCCCAAGGAGTGGCTGGTGGATTTAAACTGCTGACCCTTTGATTAGCAGCTGAGCTCATAACCACTGCGCCACCAGGGCTCCTCAGTAGATATAGGTACTCAGTAAACGATGGATGGATGGAAGGATGGATGGAAGGATGGATGGAAGGAAGGATGGATGGATGGATGGATGGATGGATGGATGGATGGATGGATGGATGGATGGATGGATGGATGGATGGGGAAGCAAGGAAGGGAGTAAAGAAGAGCTGAGATCTAAGGCATGAAGCAGGACCCTGTAAGATGAAAAGGTTCATTTAGGTTGGCAGTCCAGGGGTGCTGTAAAGACACTGAGGATATGCCTTATATAGAGACTGCTAAGAGAGAGGGGGCCTTGGAAACCAAAGGTGAGAGAACTGTAGGCAGAATTTACCTTCTTCATGATATATTTTTTTTCCTGCTTGGAAATACATTTAAAGACCTATAAGAGCACTTGGCATGATAGGCATTATATACCCATTACCATCGAGTCAATTCTGACTCATAGTGACCCTAGAGGACAGAGTAGAACTGCCCCATAGGGTTTCCAAGGAACAGCTGGTGGATCTGAACTGCTGACCTTTTGGTCAGCAGCCGAGCTCTTAACCACTGCACCACCAGGGCTCCAGGCATTATATAAGTGTTTGTTATTATTATTTCTAATATTATTATTCCAGCAACTCGGAGTCCCAGGGGAGGCAGCTGACTCTGTGTCCAGATGACTGGTAGAATATCACAGAACACTGAACAACTCAGTCAACAGAACAGCTGAGGACACTCAGAGTCCTCCAGCCTCCCATAGAGCAGGTTACTGCAGGCAGGACTGTCCTCTGCTCAGCAAGCCCTCCCTCCCAGCAACACCTGGCCAGCTGCCCCACTGCCACCCAAGCCATCATCTCCCACAGGCACAGCTATGCAGCTTCTGAGACTCCCCAGATATGAGGAGAAGCTCCTGGTAGCTGGTGGAGTATGAGACCAGGGGAAATCTTTCAGCTCTGACAGGCAAATTTCAAAGCCTGTTTCTAAAAATGGCTGTTATAGGCTCCTTTTCACACCATCCATCTCTACTCCCGTTTCACCCAGCGGCAAGTGCATTGTTGTTCACTGTCCTTGTGACCTCAAGTGATTTCACTGGTCAAAACCGTTAATTATGGGCTAGAAGAAACCAAAAATAAAACCAATGTGATAAGAAGGGAGAGTATGTGATGACCAAGCTTTCTGTCAAATGGCTTGTATTTTGTCTTCAAGATCACATTACTGCAAAGAAAAACAGAAAACCCAAAAGGGAAAGCAGGAGCTGGGAACAGTCCATCCATCAAAAATGGACACACAGGAAGTGACAGCAGGTGCCACATCAACAAGCGTTTAGGTTTGCAATATGCGACAGTGTTTAATAGCATCTTATCTGCCTTCCTATGGGAGAGACTCAAAAGCATTTCTGCCTAAGGCGACTGTTTCAGGATTGCAGGAAAAGTGCTACCTTTCAAAGGCAGCGGGTGTAAGAGAAGAAAGACCTCCCAAGAAGGGCGAGAGTGACTCTTCATTACTCACTTCCTGGGCAGGACATCCAACCCCTCTGGGCCTGTGACACCTTCTCTGAAACAGAGAAACAGATTTTACCTGCCTGGAGACAAAGGGTTGGGCAAGAAGACCTCTTAACCACCCTTTGAGGAATGCTTGCCCCCGAACAGAGGACAGATGCTCACTTAAAACATGCATATACAAGTATTTATTAATTTACCCTATGAGACTGTAGGGCCATTCTAAAATGCCCTGCTTCATCTGCTGGATTTGAACCAACATTTAAACTTTTAGACTAAACTACTATGGCAGACAACCTCTTGCTATTATAATCTCATGAGAACAGGAATGTTATAGTATGTATAAGAGGGTAGATAGGTAGGGAGGTAGACAGTAGGTTGGTTGGTAGGTAGGTAGATGGTTGACAGATAGATCACAGAGAGACAGACCAACTGACTGATCGACTGACCGAGCTGAGTTTGGATTTATTTTTTTCAGGGTAAGTTTAAAATTTGGGTTAGAAATGTGCCAAATACATTCGGACAAAATCCTGAGACTCCTGAAACTTCAGGGTACGGTGACGATGACCACTCCCTGCACCACCAGCCTCAACTTCTTGTATTATTTCCAGAACCACCAGCTTTTCAAACAGCACTTGAGTTTTCTGCTGTTAGACACATTTTTACTTAAGGTTCTTTCAGACATCAGATCATCCAAGCTTAAGCTCCATCAAGTACAGAGAAATTATCATGGAAGACTCCAGCCAGGCTACCTCTTCCCTGGCTCGCTTCTTTCTTATCATGTCTCTGCCAAAATTAGATGTAGTCTAGGCCTGTGGGCAATGAGTTTAGATTCCTCGATCTTCCTCTTCCCTTCTAGACTGAATGCTTTAAGAAGACAAGGACAAGTCTAAACCCTACTGTGTCTGTGACTTCTGCAGCCCACACTGCTCTAGGAATGGAACAGCAGCTTTACAGACATGGATTCATGGAGAATAAATTGAGCACTTACAGTGAGCTTTACATAATTTTATTAAATCATTATAGCAGCTGTGAATTAGGTATACTTTATCATCAATTCTATTCACAGACAATGAAACAGGCTCAGGGAAATGACATAATCTTCCCAAAATCTCACATCTATGAATGGCAGAGCTTGGACTGTAAACTTGGGCTTTTGACTTCAAGTCCGTAGATTTTAGCAAGTCTGCTCTACTGCCTCATCACAGGCTGGGGGATCACAAGTTCTAGCTGACTACTTTCCATAAGCCCCCAAATCCTGTTGCTAGTTACAGCAGGTCCAAATTTAATGTCTTTAAAGCAGCCTCAAGGATGAGAATAAATAGTCTCATCATAAAGGTACTGTTCTTTAGATGAAGTATACCTGGTACAGCATCAGAGCAGAAAACTCTCTTACAGAAATGTATTCCCAAATTCTGGGTGCATTTTTATTTAGCTAGAATAAAAGGTTTCTCTTGATTTGCAACAACTCTCCAAGCCCCACAGAGCAATCTAAAAATAATTTATACTGTCAGATCAAGCCTTGCACTATGTTTTCAGAAGAGACGGCAGATAAAATTGGTATATAATCGGTCTTCACCATTTCCATGTAGTTTCTGATCTGTGTAGGAGGAGGGAATGTGAAAGTAATGCATGTAACTAATTTTTGGTGGGAGGATCCTATGAGGAAGGCATCCTGCTGGCCATCTGATGCTTAAGGCAGGGTCCTGGCTCTGAAGATGATGTCAACTAATAGAGACAGACACATGCACTAATAAATGTAGACTGAGGTAAAATGGGAAACCCTGGTGGCGCAGTAGTTAAGTGCTACGGCTGCTAACCAAGAGGTTGCAGTTCCAATCTGCCAGGTGCTCCTTGGAAACTCTATGGGGCAGTTCTACTCTGTCCTATAGGGTCGCTATGAGTTGGAATCGACTTGACGGCAGTGGGTTTTTTTTTTTTTTTTTTTTTTTGAGGTAAAATGTGAAAAGGGATGTGGCTACACAAGCAAAATGCCAGAGAGGTGTGGAGGATGAAGGAATTCTTCCACATGGCATCATCTGGGCAGAGGTGGCACTGAAGATGCCAAGCTCTGAACTGTGCTGAAGATTTTGGCAAGTGAACCCGATGTGAGTAGTGCCCCCAGGAGTTATGCAACACAGACACAAGGAAAAGAATAAAATAAAAAGGCCTGTCAAAGTACGGGAAGTACATCATTAACTCTACTTATGGAAGCAGAGATTTTATAATACTGTTTTGCCCTCTGAAAATGGGACCCTTTATAACATAGAAAAAAAAAATGTTGCCACTGAGTCGATTCTGACTCATAGTGACCCTACAGGACAGAGGAGAACTGCCCCATAGGGTTTCCAAGGAGCGGCTGGTGGATTTGAACTGCTGACCTTTTGGTTAGCAGCCGAGCTCTTAACCACTGCACCACCAGGGCTCCCTTTATAACATAATAGGTCTATTACTCAATTTCTGCACGTTCATCCACAAAAATAACGGGCAGCCCATTCTCGGAGAGGTTGTCATTCCCTCTCACGGTCTGACCTAGGAAACTTGTCCCCCTGCACCTTCATCTGTCAACTCCTACCCTTCCACTGGGTGTCAGCTCTGACAGTACTCCCATGGGAAGACTTCTCTGCACCCCTCTTCCCTGCTCCTATAGCACTTGTATGCACACTCTTGTCATTTCACCTACCCTTTTACTAACTGGTCCTGGCTCACACCCGTTTACACTGTAAGCTTCTCAAAGGCAGAGAAAGTGTTGTGTTTACCCCAGGGGCTTCACTGCCTAGAACATAACAGGAAATCAGCAAATGTCTTCTGAACAAATTTAATAAATAAAAAATTAATCTTAGGAAAATTACACATTTAGAGGGTAAGAAGAAGACATCCAATGATCTTTAAAGTGATCTCAACTCTGAGATTCTATAATTCTAAAAGAGCCAGAGGAAGTGATAATACCTAGTCAGAGAAGTAGAAGAATAATGAGGCCAGATCACAGCAGAGAAGAGCCTCGTTAGGACCCTGAAAAGGACACAGCACATCAGAATCCATGCCCTAGTTAGAGGGTACTTGCACACCAAAAGTGGCAGTACAGCATAGGGAAGGAGTGTGTGGGCCCTGAAACCTGATGGCCTGCACCCAAGACCCAGATCTGCCACTATGAGCTGCATGACCTTGGGCAAATTAGCTACACTATTAGTGCCTCCGTTTTCTCACCTGTCATATAAGAATAATAACAATGCCTCAGTTTTCTCACCTGTCATATAAGAATGATAACAATGCCTACCTCAAAAGATAGTAACAGTTATTATCTACCTTAAAAGATAAGAACAGCATCTACCTCAAAGGAGTTCATTATATGAAGTGCTTAGAACAATTCCCAGCACACTGTATGTTCTAAAAAATGTTAGCTATTATAATAATTATTTGAATTTCCTCCATAAGGCATTCCAGCACCATAATGGCCTTTTTAGGGGACTTGCTCGGCCATCCCTCTCCTGCAGGAAAGTCACCACACAGTTCAATAACTCAAAGGGATGCTTGCTTGGGCAGACATGCCTCCCTCCTTCTGTTTTCTGAAAGAGTAACACAAAACAAAATGAAGAAGCCAAGAGAGTCGGCCTTCTCCATCAGAGGGGAGGATGTTTCAGAACCAGTTACGCTACGGGCTTCATGCAGATCAGCTACCAAATAACAATACAGAATCTAGACGTAGTGCTTTTTTAAAAACAATATTCTCAAGTTGATAATCATTCGGCTTTATCCCCATTATCCCTCTAGCTTTCAATAACTACTTTTAAAAGCAAATGCAGCTTTGATTTTCTTTTATCCAAGTTCCTTAAAAGCTGATGATCTTTCCATCAAAAACACCTCTCCTCAAATGGCCGGTTACACTCTACTCCTTACTGTGTCCTTTTGGTAGGAGCTACGTTTTAACCAGGCTGCCAGGCAACCCTTTGGGTACAGAACGAATACATGCTTTTAACCAGTGACCTTGGCACCCCCATCATAGGATACTTGTCAGATTGCATCGCATAATCAAAGAGCATCTTTCGTGCTCAGCATTGGAGAGGCAGTCAGACACCACCGCCAAAAGATTTCTCAATGTACTTTCTACACATCCAAGTGAAGGGTTTTGAAGCTCACTGCAATCCATGCCTGTGCAAAACAAAAGTGCTGCACATTACTGATCCTCTCGCAGTGGCCATACAAATCAAAAGGCCTTTTTCCCCCTTGCACTAAAGACTAACATTTGAAAAGAAGGGAGTAGATGATAAAAGAAACCTTTGCTAGAAATGACAAAAATGCAAAACAAAATAAAGCCATAAACTCCGGAGCTTACAAGGGCCAAAGATGACCAAGAGAAATTGGAAACAGGGAGACTAGAGAGGAGTCTGAAAAAGCATATAAAGGGACTCCATATATAGAGCCCAGATTCAGACTGGCTTCCTGTGCCAGCTGGCTAGGTCTAAACCAGACAACACATACTTCTGTATGGGATCTGCCCTCCAGTGTTGCTGCTTATAATCTAGATATTAATGTTTACAGCTGTTTTTAGAACGGACAGAAGGTTCCTGGGTTAATGTTCTGTTTTTACATGAATCTAAACATATTGCCTCTCGAAGACAACTAATTATATGCAGAGAAAGCTTGAAAGAAGACTGTTTCAGAGAGATTTCCACTGTAGAGGTATGCCACCCATATGCTACAGATGGGTCAGGTTCCAAAAGTTGGTCTGAATGTTGGTTAGTTGTCTTGAGAAACTCAATTCCCAAGAGAAACTGTAACTTAAAATTGAAAAGAACCTTAAAGAAAACTGTGTAAAATGGACAAAAATCCCCCCATGATCCCACTGCCCTAACAATCATTTTCATATATTTCCTTCCAATTCTTTTTACAGAGTTACATCTTTTTATAGTCATACTCAAGGGCATAGAGTTTGTAGTCTGACTTACACATTTATAAACATAACCCAACATTTCTGAAGAGTCTTCATAATGATTACACAAATGCTTATTAAACACTTATATACTTTCTCTGAGAATAAGTCAACTATTTTAACATGTTTAGGAGAAAACGCTTTCTGAGTATTAACTTCCGATTCCAGGAGAAGTAACTCCCTCTGTCTGGGCTTCTGGAATCCCATCCCATACTCCCTTGATTTTTGGACCCCAGGGAGATGGACCTCTTCCTGGTATGGTTTTGCTTGTCTTCAGGAGGCATCCTCAGCATGAGGCAATTGGAGGGATTCAGAGCAGGGATGAGGGCTGTAGGGACTCAAAGTGGAGGGTGGGAGTTCCAAGAAGCTGGGAATGCTGACAGAAGCTGGGGCCTCCTATCCTCTGGACCACCTCCTAGACTTCCCTCCTTTGGTTTTTTCCATGGGCCTCAAGAATTATTCCCATTTACTTCTTGTTCCAAGGCCAACAGCTATGTCTTCTGAACAGGGCCTCTTTCTTCCCCAGGCTTTGTTCAATGGAGATAAAACCGGAAACAGGGAGTCGGCATCTCTGTGCTGAGCTCCTCCAGTCTTCACTCAGGACCTGTGTGGCTAACAGTGGGCCTCTGGGCACAAGAGGGCTAGTATGAGATTTAACTACACTTCAGACAGAGAGATCCTGGTCTTAAAAACACCACAGGTGGGAACACTGAGGAAGAAGAGGCACCTGGGTGAAAGAAGGGAGCTTTGGTGAAAGAGGAGGGTGGAGAGAAGGGACAGGATTTAATTCACATGTATCTGAATGATTCCCTCATTTGATAACTGTTTACTGAGGCACCAAACATGGGCCAGGAACAGTTTTAAGTACCTGAGATACATCAGTGAACAAATAAAAATCCTTGCCCTCATGGGGCTTATATTACAGTGGGAAAACACAAACAATAGACATAAAACAAGCTAATTAAATAGAACTCTCCAAAAAACAAATAAACCCATTGCTGTCGAGTGGATTCTGACTTATAGTGACCCCAGAGGACAGAGTAGAACTGCCCCACAGGGCAGTTCAAGGAGCGCCTGGTGGATTCGAACTGCTGAGCTTTTGGTTAGCAGCCGTAGCTCTTAACCACTATGCCACTAGAGTTACCAAATAGTATGCTAGGAAGTACCAAATATTATGGGGGAAAAGAATATGTTAAGGGGAATTAAGAAGGTTGAAAGGACTGCTTACAACTTCAGATAGGGTGGTCAGAGAGGTCTCACTGAGAAGTGAGAAGCCTTGAAGAAGGTAATTCACCATGTTAGAGAAAGTATGAAAGAAAGAGAGGGATCCAAGGTTTTAGCCAGAGCCAGCAGCTCTCAAGTGTGATCCATGGACCTAGAGGAATAGATTGAAAGGCACAAGACAGGAAGGTGAGAGACCAATTAGGAGGCTCTTGCATAATGTAGACATGAGATGATGGCGTGAACAAGGCTCTGGAGATGTAAAGAAACTGATGAATTTTAAAGGTTGGGGTAAAATTGACAGACTAAAAGAATGAAAGCTTCCAGATAAACATTTTGTGACATATCTTCAATATCCATTCTCTCTGTCTTTAATGGTGTAGAATTTTTAGCTGAACACATGGATACCCAGCTAAGGATTATATTTCTCAGGTCCTCTTGCAGCTAGGTGTGGCATATGATCAATTTCTGGTCAACTAGATATGAGTGGAAGGGACATTTGCAACTTCGAAATTGTGCCCTTAAAAGGAAAAGTCATGCCTTCCCTTTCTCCCATTTCCCCTTCCCACAGGCTTCTGTATGGAATCACTGGCAGAAGCTAGAGCAGCCATACTGCATCATGAATGACAAAATCAATCCACACACCAACGCAGGATTGCCAAACTTGAGTTGCTCATGAGACAGAAATATGCTTCCGTCTTGTTTAAGCCTTTGTATTTGGGGTTGACTTTGTTACAGGTGCCTTACCTTTAGCCTAATCAATATGAGTTCTTTAAGCTATTCCAAGCACAAAGCCCTAACGCCAATGCTTACCAATCCCAAGAAGCTAAGACAGTATTCAACTGGGACAAATTTAATTCCAACCTGCCTCTGCCTGTTTATTTTTAAAATACCTGTACAATATCTAAGCTTCAATGCCCTGAGTCACTGCACAAGAAGCTCAAGTCTAGAGTAAATTGCTGCTTCTGGAATTAATATTTATTATTTTTTTTAATAATCCATTGCTTCTCTTTCAATCAAGGAGGCCCAATTCTACATCACTTCTGAAGCTGAGGTCTCAGGAAAACATGTTATCTGCCTTCAGGGCAAACAACAGCATCACCAATAAACTTCTAATGTTCTATACAACCTAGCAATCATCTCCTGATTGACCAATGAGCCAGGTCTACAATGACTTCCCCACCAAAAGGAGACAAAATCTAGCTTCAAACTGGCACTGAATAGAAACATACTTCACTCAAAGGCAAATACTTGATATGTAGGAGTCTAATAAATCACCACTGAATCTGGAGAGATTCAGCTGAAACCTGTCCAGCCTCAGGCGTGCAGCCAACGCTCAAGTGCTGGCCACCAAGCCCTTACATGTTCATTCAGCAAAACTCAGAGTCCATTTGGGAAGGTGGTCACTAGTGGGGGCCTTGCAGTTTCTGAGGGCTCCACTGCATGAAATGTGCTCATCCACAGTCACAGTGATTTGACTTAGCACTCTTCTTATTCATTCCCTGAACATCGAGCTCTAGGATTGAAAAAAAAAAAAAAAACCTGCAGAGAAGCAAGTGAAGGGGCAGTGGAATTTTATGGCAAAAATCCCTGTTAGCGTGTGGATCAAAGGGGAAACTGATATACTCTTAGAAATAACATGCCCATTTAGCAAAATGGCCTGAAGTCTAGTAAGATTGGAGTCAAATAAGTGCATTTGCTTCAAAATAGGCAATCAGAACATCAGGCGAATAGTGAAGTAGCGACAGTAATAAAATTGAGAGGAACGAGGCCATGACTGGATTGAGACCACGTAAAGAACAAATATTTCTTGAATAGCTAAAGTCAGACCCAGGGAATGTCATGTGATAAGACAGAGTCTCTGTCCTCAAGAAGTTTACCGTCTAGACTGGGAGACAAACCAGCAAGCTCAGTGCGAGGAAGAAAACAGTGCCGTGAGCAGGGTGTGGAGAAGCTCCCCGTCCAGCAGAGGACTGATGAGAAGGAACTTCCTCCAGAGTTGACAGAGAGAGAAAGCCTTCCCCTGGAGATGACACCCTGAACTTGGATTTCTAGCCTACTGAACTGTGAGAAAATAAATTTCTTTGTTTAAGCCATCCACTTGTGGTATTTCTGTTACAGCAGCACTAGATGACTAAGACAATTAGTAAAAAAAAAAAAAGGAAATAGAAGTTAATGTATTAGAGAATTTGCATCATTCAGAAAATCTAGAATCCTGGAGGAAATTTGGAATAATCTAGATCCAATTCTGTCATCATCAGGAATATGCCTAAGTCAGCCAAAGCACGTGTGAATGAGAATCATCACAACTCTTGCAGGGGACTGAAAATCAGGGTGGGCTGCCTCTGCCCACTTCTACAACCAATGACAATCTCTGTGGAGTCATGTGACTTCCTCACCCTGTCTCTTTAGCTGAAAATGAGGATGTTGGGTGAGAACAATAACTGTGAAACACACTTTTAAACTACATTCCACAGTAAAAACTGGCATTGTACATTGTGACCTAGTATACTCATCTTAATTAAGTGCAATGTATTTGATATTCTTCTATTCTAATCCTTTTTTTTTTTAATTATTTTTACTGTACTTTAAGTGAAGGTTTACAGAACTAGTTTCTCATTAAACAGTATACATATTGTTTTATGACATTGGTTAACAACTCCACATGTCAACATTCTCCCTTTTCAATGTCGGGTTCCCTAGTACCGGCTTTCCTGTCCCCTCCTGCCTCCTCATCCTTGCTCATGGGCTGTTGTGCCCCTTTATTCTCGTTTTGTTTTATGGGCCTGTCCAATCTTTGGCTGAACGGTGAACCTCAGGATTGACTTCATTATTGAGCTGATAAGGTGTCTGGGGGCATACTCTTAGGGTTTCTCCAGCCTCTGTCAGGCCAGCAAGTCTGGTCTTTCTTTTTGAGTTTGAATTTGTTCTATATTTTTTTCCAGCTCTGTCTGGGACCCTCTATTGTGATCCCTGTCAGAGCAGTCGGTCGTGGTAGCTGGGCACCATCTAGTTTTACCGGACTCTGTCTGGCAGAGGCCGTGGTAGATATGGCCCATCAGTTCTTTGGACTAATCTTTCCCTTGTATCTTTAGATTTCTTCTTTCTTTCTTGCTCCCAAAGGGGTGAGACCCTGGAGTATCCTAGATGGTCGCTAACAGTGTTTTAAGACCCGAGATGCTACTCACCACAGTAGAATATAGAACATTTTCTTTTATAAACTATGTTATGCTAATTGAGCTAGATGTTCCCCGTGACCATGGTCCCCACAGCCCTCAGCCCAGCAATCCAGTCCCTCAGGAAGTTTGGATGTATCTATGGAGCTTCCATGACCTTACCTTGTTCAAGTTGTGCTGGCTTCCCCAGTATTGTGTACTACCTTACCCTTCACCAAAGTTACCACTTACCTATTGTCTATTTAGTGCTTTTCCATCCCCACTTCTCCCTTTCCTCATAACCATCAAAGAATGTTTCTTTTTGTGTGTAAACCTTTTCATGAGTTTTTACAGTAGTGGTCTCATAAAATATTTGTCCTTTTGTGATTGACTTATTTCACTCAGCATAATGCCCTCCAGATTCATCCACGTTATGAGATGCTTCACAGATTCATCGTTGTTCTTTATCGTTGCATAATACTCCATTGTGTGCATGTATCACAGTTTGTTTATCCATTCATCTGTTGATCGGCATCCAGGTTGTTTCCTATTTTTTGCTATTTAGAACAATGCTGCAATGAACATGGGTGTGTGTATGTCTATTCATGTGACGACTCTTACTTCTCTAGGGTATATTTCTAGGAGAGGGATTGCTAGATCATATGGTATTTCTATTTCTAATTTTCTAAGGAAGCCCCATATCGTCTTCCAAAATTGTTGTATCATTTTGTATTCCCACCAGCAGTGCATAAGAGTTCCCATCTCCCCACAGCCTCTCCAGCATTTGTTATTTCCTGCTTTTTTGATTTGTGCCAGTAATGCTGGGGTGAAATGGTATCTCATTATGGTTTTGATTTGCATTTCTCTACTGGCTAGCGATCGAGACCATTTCCTCATGTGACTATTGGCCACTTGAATGTCTTCTTTGGCAAAGTGTCTGCTCTTTTTTTTTTTTTTCTTTGCCCATTTTTTAATTGGATTATTTGTCTTTTTCTTGGAGAGGAGCTGGATTTTCTGTACATTTTAGAGATTAGACCTTTGTCAGATTTGTAATAGCCAAAAATCCTTTCCCAGTCTGTGGGTCCTCTCTTTTTATTCTTTTGGTGAAATCTTTTGATGAGCATAAGCGTTTAATTTTTTGAAGATCTCAGTTATCTAGCTTATCTTCTGGGGTTTTCTAATCCTTTTTTTTTTTTTTTTTAATGCTGGTTAGACCCACTAAACAGATTTCATGTCCCCAGTTTGTGACTCACAGTCTGTAAAATTCCAGACTAGATAATCTCTAAGGGCCCTTCATTCTAAGAATCATCAACATGAATCACCCAATATTTAACACACTCCCAAAACCTACTGCCGTCAAGTCAATTCCAACTCATAGTGACCCTACAGGACAGAGTAGAACTGCCCATAGGGTTTCTAAGGCTGTAATCTTTATGGAAGCAGACTGCCACATCTTTTTCCAGTGGAGCAGCTGGTAGATTCGAACCACTGACCTTTTGCTTAGCAGCCAAAAACCACTGCACCACCAGGGCTCCTCATTTAACACATTACAATTTTCAAAGTGATTTCACAGGGTTATCTCCTATGCTCCTCCCAACAGTGATGTAACATGGGCCGAGGAGCTCATGAGAGTCATCACAGATCACGTGGCAAGGGCATGGCTGAGCCAGGCCAAAACCCAATGGTTGCAAAACAGCAGCTAATGCCCTGCTTAGCAGCTCTTCTCTCTCAGAGAATTCTACCTCCTGACCATCCTCTGGCCCAAGCTTCAACTTAAATACCTCTCCCGATCGTCAAAAGTGAGCGTCAAATGTAGTGAACTCATTCCAAGAATTTTATGTTAAACTTCGCGTTCATGCCCTTGCTAGATCCTTCATGAAACATTCCCCAGTGGACCGCTGTGCAGAAAGGGAAGACAGATGCATGAAACTCAGTCCCCGCCCTGGAGTCGCTTACTGTCCAGTACAAAAAGATCTATCCACAAACAGATTCGCGAAGCACAGCACAGAAGACGTTTGTTTCAAAGCTGCATTTATGTTTTCTTAGTGACAACCTCAGTTGTTCCATTTAACCTCAGCACAGGCCTCCCCATCTGGCTGATGGACAGCACCAAGTTTCAAGCCTTCCCTGGAGACTCTGAGTGCTGGAGACCAACAAGACACCAAGAGGGTGCACTCCAGAGGGAAGTAAAGGACAACCACGGCAGCTCCCTGGCAGTGCAGCTACCTCTGATGCTTCCCCCAGGGTCAGTGAATGGAAAATGCCAACAGACACTCTCAGCTTCACCCTGTAGTCCCTCCTTCACCCCAGACCAGCATCAACTGACTTCAGGGCTATATTAAAGATATCATTTAACATCACAAAAAGCTCAGGTCCCCTAGATTTATGGACAACTTGCCATTTCTATTATTTGGGAGAAAAAAATGTATCAAGGAAAAGGGACAGAGACAAGAGTGCTTTCGGAAGACAAGTCTAGAGTTAAAGAAAAGCACTGAAGTCCTTCCTTTACTTTCTTAACTATTTACAAAGCAATGAGTTCTGGTTGGTAATATGCCAGTGCTTCTAAATCAATTATTGTCAAAAGGGTTTGGAACCTGAAGTGAGAATTTGTTGTTTGGTTCTCAGCATCCATTCCTCCTTTCTCTGACAACAATCCCCAGATTTTACTGTGGGGGAACCATAATCCCTTTACATAAGCCAGCTGGTGTGGCTGGGGCCAACCCTACCTTTAACTCAAGGGGTGATCCCTGACTGGCTTAAGTTCTTTGTGATTGGTTTGAGAATGGGCAGGGAACCTAATCAGAGTCAGTGAGACTTCAGAGAAGGTGTCCTTCCCCCCACCTGTCCCCCTCCCCCACCCGCAAGGAGCTACCAGAAGAGAATGTTTCTGTATCCCTGCACAGTGTGGTATAAGAATGGGAGACAGAGGACTGAGGCAGCACTGAGGTGACAGACTTCACTGAGGATGCAAGTGACATAACCGACAGCAGAGCAGAGAGAGCCTGCAACCTTACGGATGTCCTTAGGACTACTGGATCAAGCCTTGCCAGCAACCCTTCCTCCAGATTTTTTTTTTAGTCAAAAGAGTTTTATTTGTTTAGTTTTAGTTCTTTGTAACTTGCTACCAAAGTAATTCACACTGATACAAACACCTTAAATATCCCCAAGTAGTAATGTAACAGGATTTAAGGTCTCTTAAAAAAAAAAAAAAAAAAAAATTTTTTTTTTTTTTTTCCTGAGGGAGACAGGGCGTTAGTGTGATAGGTGGAGACAGAAAGATTTTTTCTTAACTTTTATTAATTCTGCAGGAAACAATCACAATACTTAGCATCTATAGGGTTGTTCCTTTTTTCTCAAAAATATCTTTTCCATGTAGATCGCCTTACTTGAATTTCATGATCCTGAGTCAAAGAAATCACTTAAATGTTTATTTTGCAGTCATTACTTATTTACCAACCTTTACATCATTTAAAACATAATTTCAAATTCAGTAATTCATTTGATTGTCAGAATAACCAAATGCGGTGGGATTGGTGGGTCTATCATGGCATTTAGGCAGGAGAAAGTTGAGCCTTAGAGAAGTTAAATGAGATGCCCAAAACAATCTGAGGAAGTGGATGATGGGGGTGAGAAAGGGGGAGACAGGCCTCAAATCTAGGTTTCTTGCTTCCTGGGTTTAAATACCATCCTATGTCTCCCTGCTCCTCTGAAACAATGATACTAAACTCTGCTCCCCCAAAACAAACGTCTGTGCTCAGGTTAACGCACAAATACCTAGCAATGGGCTACGCTTGACCAAAGCACCCAGATCCCGAATGAGTGGCAGAGCCAGAACTAACTAGCTGGTGACCTTGGGCAGTCCCCCTCTGTCTGGTTTTCTCATCTGTAAAATGAAAGGTCTCAACTGGGATCTCTGATACCCTTCAAGCTCTAAAAGCTCTCTAATTCTAGCTCTTCCTCTCTCCCCACTCCCAAATTAATCTTTTCCCTAAAATAATAATTATAATCTTAAAAAAATAAATAAACCATTGCCAGGAAGTCGACAGAGTAGAACTGCCCCATAGGGTTTCCAAGGAGCAGCTAGTGGATTCGAACTGCTGACCTTTTAGTTAGCAGCTGAGCTCTTAACCACTGCGGTGTTTTGTTTCTGTTTTTTAATTATACCTTAGATGACATTTATTCTCACTGGGTGCCAGGTATTGTGCTAAGAACTCTACTTCCATTAACTCTTTAAACCTCAAAACACACCGAGACAATCATCTCTGTCTTTTACAAATGAGGAAATGTGGACTCAGAGAGGTTAAATGAACTGCCCCAAATCAGCAGAATTACCAAGTATCAGGGAGATCTGACCCCACCAGGTGGGACAGACCATGAAGACCTTGACCCAGTCTGAACTGTTCTCAAGAGGAGATTAGGCTCCCCGCCTTACTAGTCACCTCTCTCTAACTATGGGGGGCGGGGGAGGCAAACTGAGTCACGCCAAGCCCCTGCAAGGCCACAACCAGAAACCGCTAGAAGGGCTCCCGGGGAGGATCCTTCCCAGGCCCAGGAGGCGGGGCACCCCTCCCCGCCTGCCATAGGATCTCCACTCAGGCCATCCGTCCCTCCCCGTTACCTTGTTGAGATGCGGGTTCCTGGTAACGTCGTATCCGCGCTTCTTCAGGGGAACCGGGCGAGCCGGGCCGGCCTTGGAGTGGCAGCCTCGGGTGGGCGCGGAGTTCGCCCAGCTCGGGAGGGCTCCGCAGGCCCGGCCTGGCAGAAGGGCCAGCCGTGCACCCGTGCCTAGCGCGGCGCCCATGGTCCTAGGGCAGACCTGGCACCGGAGAGAGACCAAGGTCAGGGGCGCCTTCCAGCCAGCCAGGTCCCACGCGCGCCGCTGGAAACTGGGCTTAAGCCAGGGACGCGTCCTCAGGAAGAGAGAAGGCGGTCCCGAAGGGTTAAATGCGCCAGGCTTCGGCCCTCCTTGGCGGCCACCTACACGGCTCTCTGAGACGCGCGGCCACTTGCGGTGGCCCAGGCCTAGTCAAGCGCCAGACAAAGCGAAAGCAATCCCAGGAAGCAAATCTGGTGCGGGTGACCGCCCGCGCCACACCCCACCCTACCTTATTCCCGCGACGGAGAGGCGACCGCGCGGCGAGGGGGTCCCTGAGTGCCCAACTTAACTTGGTAGCGTGCCTAGGTCCCCACCTTCCCCGGCCCACCTGCGCTGTGCCTGAAGCTGGTATCTACACGGCCCCGCTACAGGGCAGGCGGGGCGAGACGCCACGGTCGGTTGTTCCTCTCCCGCCAATGGCTGGACCGCCCGGCGAGCGCGCGGGGCAGCTGCGTTCTGGAAAGAACGGTTCTGAGACCTTTGTTCGCAATGCCGAGTATCGGCTGAGAACGCGCGCGCATAGGGCTTCTCACAAACGTGTGCACGTGGCTCTCTAGTGACAAGGTGAAGCTCAGGATGCCTCCTGAGCCTTTCCATCTCGGCAAGGCTGAACGCACAGAGGGGATTTAAGGTTTAGGAGTCAACATGCCCTCTTCCCCTCCCACCATTTTGGGAAGATCCTAGCTCTGAGATTCCGAGTAGAAATTTCCAGGCACCCGGTGCTCTGTGTCGCGTTGCACCATTAGCCGCATGCGGCTATTTAAATATAAGTGCATAAATAAAATTAAAAATCCAGTTCCTCAGTTGCAGTGGCAACAGTTTAAGTGCTCAAAAGTCGCAGGAGGATAGTGGATACGGGATTGAACAGCCCATTTCCTTCTTTGCAGAAAGTTCTGTTGGGCGGTACTGATATAGGGTCTTCAATTACTGAGACCCCCATGGAGCCTGCCATGGATTACTGGAGCCAAACAGGGACCTTGAAGTCCATCTAACCTTGAATTTAATTTCAAACTTTCACCACAAGGTAGTGAAGAGAGTTCCTTTTAAAATATATACTCCATGTGTGTGGAATGAAATCCAAACTCCTTCCGGTGCCTAAGGGTTACCTTATAGCTTGGATCCTGCTAACTTCAAGCTCATCCCGCGCTCCATCTCCCCCTTTCTGAGCTCTAGCCACACTTGCTCCTACCTGTGCCTCCACCCCACCCAGCTTCCCTCCCACCTCAGGGTCTTTGTACTTGCTATCACCTCAGGGAAACCCAGGTGGCTTAGTGGTTAAGTGCTATGGCTGCTAACCAAGGGGTGGCAGTTCGAATCCACCAGGTGCTCCTTGGAAACGCTGTGGGGGTTGATTCTACTCTGTCCTATAGGGTTACTATGAGTCAGAATCAACTTGTTGGCAATTTTTTTTTTTTTTGGCGGGGGTCGGGGTGGGGGTATTGCCTCTGCTTGGAATGCTAATACCCCAGCCCTCCAAACCCCTGCCTCATTACTGTCTCTCAAATCTCTACTTAGTTGTCAACACAAAGGGATTTTCTACAGTCCATTCAGTGTTAGCCTCCACTCATGACTATATAGTGCAGGCTTTTCTCGCCTTTATAGAACTTAACACAGTCAGTAATTAGCTTTTCTGATTGTTTTTGTCTATCTCCACCCTAGAACGTAAGCTTCTTGAGAAGAGGCCCTTAGCCTGTAAACTGTGTATCCTCAATGCCTAGCTCAGTGCCTGGCATGTAGTTGCTCAATAAATAGTAGTTAGATGAGTGAAGGGAAGTGGGAACCCCTTTCATAAGGATCCTGAATCCTCCGACAGTTGGCACAATTCTCTCCCGACTCCCTTCCAAGCCTCACCTTGCAGGAGCCTTCAGACTGTCTGTTCTAGCCACTCTATGTATAAAGCAAACATCATGCTACATAATGTTCTTGGGGTTGCCCCTGCCTGGGTTCAGGATTCACTCATCTCCCTCTAGAATAATGGCCTCCTCCTTCAGTCTCAGTAAACTTCAGTCTTCAGTAAACCCTGGTGGCGCAGTGGTTAAGTGCAACAGCTGCTAACCAAAAGGTTGGTAGTTTGAATCCTACTCCTTGGAAACTCTGTGGGGCAGTTCTACTCTGTCCTATAGGGTTGCTATGAGTTGGAATCGACTCAACAGCACTGGGTTTGTTGGGTCCTTCAGTCTCTTCCCTCTCCAGTCCTATCTCTAATTTACTACCTGAAAATGATCTATATAAAACAGTGCTTTCTAAAACAGACTAGGGATCAGAATTACCTGATGGAGTTGGGAGTAGAGGTGGGGTGCAATATTCAGATTTCCAGGCCCCATCCATGGAGATCCTAATTCAGTAGCCTTTAGACGCCTGAAGGCAGGTTTAACTCTTTTTTTTTTTAATTTACTTTGTTGATGTTGAGAATAGACACAGCAAAACATACACCAATTCAACAGTTTCTACATGTACAATTCAGTGACATTGATTACATTCTTCAAGTTGTGCTAAGACAGAGGCTTCCAGGATACAGAAAATTCCACTGCCTCAGCAGCTTGCTTGGCACACCCGTAGGTAGCTTTATGTTAAAATCCTTGCTCCCCTCTCCTAAATTGCTGCCCTAAACTAGAGGAAACTGGTAGATACCAGTTTAGGTGCCATGTTGACATTCAGGATAACCTTTTAGACCTTATATGTAGTAACTTCCCTGCCTCTGGGTGGAGTTCAATTGCCATTTTCTGAATGTGATGCATGAAATTATATGTAAACCCCATTGCTCTGGTGTAGAATGATAAGAATGTTGCTGATGTAACATATAAAAAATATATATATGAACCGCTTAAAAGTAAGCTTCCCCCTTCGCCCTGGCTGAGGAGTCTTGGCCGCAGCAGCCCTGACTAACCCCTCTCATCACGCAATGAAATAAAGGCGCCTTTCCACTTGCCCGCCTCCGTCTGTCGTTTATCGGCTGAGATGAATGGCACTAAACAAAACCTGAGATTTCCACCCAGCAACAGTGCAACCATTCTCACCCTCCTTTTCTGAGTTGTTCCTCCTCCATTAACATAAACCCACTACCCCCTAAGTTTCCTACCTAATCTTTCAAGTTACTGTTGTCAGTTTGATCCCGTATAGATAGATCTCGAAAGAGCACAATGCTCGAGGCAGACGTTCTTTACTAGCTGAGCTAAACTATTGCTTGGTTTTAAGAAGACTTCAGGTGATATTTTTGGTTTAAGGATTAAAGATTTTTTAGGGTTCATGGATTGAATTGTGACCCCCCAAAATGTGTGTCAACTTGGCTAGGCTGTGATTCCCAGTATTGTGTGATTGTCCATTTTGTCATCTGATATGATTTTCCTATGTGCTGTAAATCCTACCTCTATGATGTCAATGAGGCAAGATTACAGACAGTTATGTTAATGTGGCAGGACTCAATCTACAAGATTAGGTTGTTCTTAAGTCAATCTCTTCTGAGATATAAAAGGAGAGACATGGGGACCTCCTATCACCAAGAATGAACCCGGAAGGGAGAGCATCCTTTGGACTTGGGGTCCCTGTGCTGAGAAGCTCCTAGGTCAGGGGAAGATTGATGAAAAGGACCTTCCCCCAGAGCCCTGGCACCCTGAATTTGGACATCTAGCCTCCTATACTCTGAGAGAATAAATTTCTCTTTGTTAAAGCAATCCACTTGTAGTATTTCTGTTATAGCAACACTAGATAACTAAGACATAGGGCAACAGTTTCAAGGGTTCATCCCATCTCCAGGACTCCAGAAAGTCTGGAGTCCATTAGAATTTGAAATTTTGTTCTTCATTTTCCTCTTTTGATCAGGATTCTTGTATAGAACCTTTGGTCAAAATGTTCAGAAATGGTAGCCAGGCACCATCCAGTTCCTCTGGTCTCATGGCAAGGAGGCAGTTGTTCATGGAGGCAATTAGCCACACATTCTGTATCCTCCTCCTATTCTGAAGACAAGTTTACTCTTGACTGTACATTTATGTAAGCCTATACATGATATTTTCCCCCTTAAATTAGTTTAAATCAGGTTTTTGATTGCTTCAACCAAAAGAATATTAATGGATACTTTCCTTTTAACACTCTTTTGTATATTTTCACATCTCCCCAAACATCTTGAAGCAGAGATTGGATGTGTGGTATATGTGTGTGTGTTTCCATCTTTGGTACCTGACACAATAAATTCTCAGAAATGGCTGAACAAGCCTGCCTTTGCTCGATACAACGACCTTTCCCTGACCTGGAGAACTTTTTTTTTTTTGTAGTTTAGATGAAGATTTATAGAACAAACTAGTTTCTTATTAAACAGTTGGTAAACATATTGTTTTATGACATTGGTTAACAACCCATAACATGTCAACGCTCTCACCTGGGAAACTTGTAATAGGTAACCTCAGTCATTTGAAACTCAGCCAGAAACCAGGATATAAACAACAAAGGTCTTCAAACAAGCAAATACAATTGTTAAATAATTTATTTTCTAAAGTTCATACAGTTTCCATGGAAGATTCTCCCACATATGCTCACCTGTGACCTATACCCTCTTTACCCAGGCATAACTGTAACAACATTGTTTTTATTGTGTGTGTGTGTGTCTTTGTTCTTTGGCCACAGAAGGGAGAGGTGCTAGAGGCAGGTCCACTAGATGCAGCAGAAATCCTAAGAGGAGGTGAATTCTCTATTCCACGAAGTTGCCAAGGGACCCAGGTTCGTTCTCTATCGTTGCTGTGTTCTTCCCTGCAGTATCACCCTCCTCTGCATGGGTGCATTGCTAATAATATATCATCATCCCAGCCACTAGAAAGGGGGAAAGAAGAAATGAAGAGGAAGCAATTTTAGGGAAGTGATGTGGAAGTTGAACACATTACTTCTAGTCACGGTCTGCTAGTGAAAACAGTCACATCAAGCTACAGTCCAAGAAAGACTAGAAAATATTGCCTCTAGCTGGATGGCATCTATGGGCTCTACTAAAGTTCAGTAGAGGAGAGAGGTCTATTGCTAAAAGGAAGAAGGGAAGAATGGTTCCTGGGGGCTGGTAACTAGAAGCTTGTTGTTGTTGGGTGCTGTCAAGTCGATTCTGGCTCATAGTGACCGCATGTAACAGAGTAGAACTGCCCCATGGGGATTTCTTGGCTGTAATCTTTACAGAAGAGATCACCATGTCCTTTTCCCACTGAGCCACTGGGTGGGTTTGAACTGCCAACCTTTAAGTTAGCAGCTAATCACTTAACCATTGTGCCACCAGGGCTCCTTGGTAATAAACATTTTATGTTAAAGTGTTTGGAGTATAGTAGGTGCTCAGAAACTGTTAGTTATTATTATTGGCATATGTGCTTTTCATTTTTGATTTCATGGTAACTTCTTTACTTTTAGAGTATTACAGAGGTGAGGTTCAGAACCATGAAAACTTTTCAGAACTTCTTCCAACTCCATGGAACTCTGACTTCCTTAGTTAGCCAGGCTTATGGTCCAGCACTAGGTAAAACTAAGAGGTCTCCAGAATTTGTCTTGGCCCCTCTCCTCTCACATCCCACTTACTGTCTTCTGCCATCGTTGTACTGCTGCTTCCTGGGTAGGCAGGTGTCCCATTGCCGTTCCCTCCTGACCAGAGTGCCCATATCCCTAGCGTGCTTAGTACCTTTGCGTTTCCATTCTGATTGCAGAGATTTGCATAGTTACCTATTGCCCTAGCAGATTGTGAGTTCCTTAAGGACCAGAACCACCATGTACAATTTCTTGCTTCTGCAGTTCATGGGACAGTGCCCACACCAGGAATGCACTCAGTCGGTTGAATTAAATAAATGTGAATCAAATGATAACTTTCCAAGGTGTGGACCTGATTGAAACCAAATTTGGTACATTGTTAAGGGATATTAAATTACCTTCAAGCTAGATCTGTAGTTTAGTCTGCTATCTGGGAACAATATCATCTGTCTTCCGTAAACAGATTTTAATGACCCTATGTGTATGGGTTAGAATACAGAAGTGCATTAAAAATTCATTATTGTTCAGCTAATTCCGTTTCTTCACACGTTGATTAATAATATTCTACATGACATTGTATGTTTATGATTAAAATAACTCTTTAATTCATATTGCTGCTAGTAGTATTTTTAGCTACTTTAGCTGTATTATTTTCTTACACCAAAGGAGAATAGTGAGAAACATTTCCTCTCTTTGACCGTATGAAGTAAGCCTTGTCACTTACCTCTCCTGGTATGTGCCCTGCACTCTGGGTCTTTGCTCAGGCTGTTTCCTCTGCTTCCAGCATCTGCCAGTTGAAGCCCTGCCTTCCTGCTCAGCTCAGCTCAGCTCAGCTCAGCTCAGCTCAGCTCAGCTCAGCTCAGCTCAGCTCAGCTCAGCTCAGCTCAGCTCAGCTCAGCTCAGCTCAGCTCAGCTCAGCTCACCTCACCTCACATACCATATCCTCCAGTAAGCCCTGCCCCCAGGCTCCCCAGCTGCAGCCCTCCCTCCCTCTTTCATGCTTCCCAAACTCTGTTACTCGTATCTCTCCCATTGCACTTTTATAGGCTACTTCTCTGTGAAATGATTTATTTATGTGCCTGTTTCTTCTGCCCTCAAAGGGGCTCATAGAGGTAAAAGTTACAACTTTGGATTCAGACCATTCTCAGTTCACCTCTGACTAACTTTGGCCTTTTATTGACCTCTTTAAGCCTCAGCATTCTCATGGATAAAAATGGGATCCTAATATCCCTTCCCATGTTGGCTTTTTGGTGGATTTATTTATTTATTTTTAAAGCATTATAACACACTTACCACATGCCAGGCACTATTCTAAAAAAAATAATTAAGTACTGTATAAATACTTATTTCACCTTAAAATATTCCTGTGAAACACTGAGCTGGTTATTAAGCTCTTGTCTCTCAGACCTATCTTCCTATACTCTGATTTATGGCTGGAGCTTGTCTCTGCAAATCAGTTCTTTGGCAGCCAACTTCCTGTTACTTTCTGTCAGTAGGGGGCACTAGCTAGAGACTGGAAGGGTGGGAGGTAAGAAGGAATTTACTTCTTTCTGTTTGCTTGCTACTCATTCCTTGCAGTATTCCCACAGCAACAGCCCTTCACCTAGCATCAGTTGTTGATTCTAGGCTCCAACTTAGTTCTGCACTCAAGAACCAGCCCTGCCAGGCCCCATAGACTTAGTAGTGGGTTTCTTCCTCCAGTGGTCCAGGTTCTGATGATCCCAGCCTCTTCCCTTTGTTCCTATAATCTGAAGGATCCCTATGGTTACTATCTGTGATTGCCTCTTGCCTCAATGTTGCCTCCCTTCTTATTCAGCCTTCTCCAAAACAAAACAGAAAACCACTGCCTTCGAGTCTATTGTGACTCATAGCAACACTATAGGACAGAGTAGAACCGCCCCAAAGAGTTTCCAAGGAGTGGCCAGTGGATGCCACCAGGGCTCCATTCAGCCCTCTAAACCAAAAAACCAAACTCGTTGCCATGAAGTCGATTCTGGCTCATAACAACCTTATAGGACAGAATAGAACTGCCCCATAGAGTTTCCAAGGAGCACCTGGTGGATTCATACTGCTGACCTGTTGGTTAGCAGCCATAGCTTTCAACCACTACGCCACGACGGTTTCCATTCCATACCCTAGTACCTGTGAAACCATTTCTTTACATTAAATTCCCTTCGTTGAAATATATCTACTGTGGTTTTGTTTTCTTAATTGGACCCTGCCTGAAATTGATTGGTATAATTATTATCCCCATTTTACAGATGAGTAAACAAAATACAGAGATGTTAAATAACTCAGCTGAGGTCATATAGCTGGTAAGGAGGTAAGCTGGGATTTAAACACAGACTCCAGAGGCCATGCTGGTCACCAGGACACTATGGGTTAACATATGTAAAATGTTTAGCCAGTGCATCTTCGATCATCATCCTATCAGCTCATTGTTACTCTTCACTCTTACATTCTGGACGACACCCAGAACAGGATTGTGTGCAACAGATGCCTACTGGAAAGTGCAGAAAAATCTACTGAATTTGCCTAACCCCAATAGGGGTTGACATTAGGAAAGGACATGGAGGAGCTGGGGGACCGTGGAGCCTTTGCATCCTATCCTTCTGACCCCTTTCTTTTGGGGCTGTTGCCAGGGTAACTGATTCTCCCTTTCTTCGTATGGCTCTCCCAGCTTCTCTGTCACCCTTGTTTTGTCTTATTATACCTTGGCTTCTTGACTTCAGTTTTTCTATTTATTAAGTGGAAATAAGCAGTTCTCTGACATTCTGAAAATGCCCCGGGAGAAATAAGGCAGTAGCTTTGTTGGGTAGCTGAAGGAAAAAATATTATATTCTTCATTTTTCTATTCCGTTGTGTTCTATCTCCCTTTTTTTCTGTTGCATGTCCTAATTTTTTAAACATAATTTTAACAAGAAAAAATTGTTTCTTAAGCAACCACATTTCTAATAGAGGTGGCCCACCCCACTCAGTTATCACAAAAACACTTCGGAATCTTTGTTTATGAACTCATTCAGCCTTTATTCAAGTAGTTGTCGCACCAAACATAGTTGCTTCCAGGTATCCGCTGCCTCTGAGTCAATTCTGACGTGTCGCGACCCAATAGGACAGAGTGGAACTGTCCCATAGGGTTTCCAAGGCTGTAATCTTTACAGAAGCAAACTGCCATATCTTTCTCCCTCAGAGCAGCTGTGGGTTCAAATCGCTGACCTTTTGATTAACAGCTGAGTGCTTAATCACTGCACCACCAGGGCTCCTTTGCTTCCAGGTAAAAAAAAAAATCCAGGTAGAAGGATATAATTTATCTCGTTTCTCATTGGACTCTCTGCCTGATTCTTAGTAAGTCCTGTGGCTAATTTTCAAAAGGCCAGCAGCGTCTAGAAGTTTCTGCCCTGGCCTACAGGCCATCCCTTATTTTCATGGCTAGTTTAAGCACAGTTTACAATCCATTTCATATATGCCCCACTTTCACCTTACAATAGAACTGCCAAGAAGGAAATGTTGCCCTTCCTCAGAGTGACCGGGGAGAGAACTAATAACCAGTAATTCTTGTATATTTTCTAGGCCTCTGGTTTTCCCAGAGGTTGTTTTAAAAAAATCTATTTTCTGACCCTCTTGAAACACTCTGTTCAAGCACTCAGTCCTCTGACAGCCACCACGCCATTCCCTCCATTACGATCCCAGCCCCTCGGCCTCCTCACTCCTCACACACAAGTTAGACAAAAAGGCAACTGTTAGAGAAAGGCAAGACGTGGAAACAGAAATCCATGGCAGCAGCTGCTGAGCTAAGCAGCTGATAAGGGGGAACAAATTTGTGCCCTCAGTGTTTATCTGGAGGTCAGGGCGGTGGCCCAGCAGGGTAAGGAGAGGGCTCTTTGTCCAAGATGTGATTCGTCCATCTGGCCCATTCAGCATCCCCCTGGACCAGCTGACCCTTGCCCCAGCTGCTTCACCAGCTTCTTCATCAGCTCTGAGCTTGTTAAATTGTTAATGAGCATATCCTCCTGCTTCTTAATTGACTTTGCAACAGTCCTGACCCACTTCAATAATGGGAGGAAATTGTTTTCCCTGTTGGCTGCCTTATTTCTCTGTGAGACAAAAATCGTCAGCTTTCTGGGAGGAATTCTGAAGTTCTTGCTAGAGCTTGGGTTGTTTTTGTTTTTAGTGTTTGTTTGTTTTAAAAGCGTTTTAATAGACTTTATTTTTTAGAGCAGTTTTAGGTTTACAGAACAATAGTACAGAAAGTTCCCACATATCCCCTGGGCCCCTGCACACTGTTCCTCCTATTATTAACACCTGGTATTACTGTGGTATGAGTGTTGTATCAATACTTTGTTATTAACTGAAGTACATAGTTTACATTGTTGTGCTGTTGTTGTTGTTATGTGCTGTCCAGTCAGTTCCGACTCATAGTGACCCTACAGGACAGAGTAGAACTGCCCTATATTGTTTCCAAGGAGCAGCTGGTGGATTTGAACTAGTCGACCTTTGGTTAGCAGCAGACCTCTTAACCACTGTGCCACCAGGGATTCATAGTTTACATTCGGGTTCACGATTTTGTGGCACAGTCCTATAAAAACCCCAGTCCTATAGGTTTTGACAAATTGTAGTGTCATATAGCCACCATCACAATATCATACAGAACAGTTTTGAGTGTTTTTTTAAAATTGTTGTGAATATATATATAACGCAACATTTGCCAATTTAACATTTTTCACATGTAAAATTTACGGACATCAATTACATCAATCATGTTGTGCAACCATCACCAATACCTGTTGCCAAATTTCCCATCACCATAAACAGGAACTCAATGCTTCCTAAACGATGACTCCTGCTTCCCCTTTCCTCCTGTCCCTGGTAACCACTAATACACCACTAATAAAACTAAGTATTTCATATGCGCGAGATCATTCAACATTTGTCCTCTTGTGATTGACTTGCTTATTGAGTGCTTTTTTACAAAGCATGTCTTCTGTATGTGCGATTGGTAAAGACAGGTTATTCCTGGCAAACGTGGGTTCTCTTCAGCTGTTTATCACTTCAATTGGTTTTTGTTTTTTCTTCTCACAAGATTTAGGCCCTCAACCCCTCCCCCTGGCTCATATTCAGCCTCAAAATTCCTCAGCCCGGATTCACTGAGCCTTCCCCGCCAAGGACATGTAGTTTGTTTTCTTTGTGGATTCACAAACTTAGCACTTCAGCTTGTGTAGTTTATTATTATAATGGGATGTTATCTGTGTCATCAGGCGGCCCACAGAGCAAGCATTCATTGGGATGCATTCACCCTGCCATGAAACTGAACGTAGACTCTGACTGAAAGGTCAGTGTTTCTCCATCCAGCTCCTGACACTGATGGCTGCAAGCTGCCCGTTATTGGGAACATAGGAACTTCTAAGAGCAGGTGATTTATTTCTTCTTCTTAGCTAGAACTTTGGACTTGGTATCAAATGTAAAACACTGGCTTACAAAAGGTAAAAGTGAAAACTAATCAAGCAGCATCCAAGTGATACGACCTTGAGATACTTAGTTTTTTGCTTTTCAGTCATTACAATTTGCTCCACACCTTTAAAAAAAAAAAAAAAAAGAGGCTTGGCCCTTCTGTTTAAAAGCAGGTTTTGAGACTTCAGCTCCATCAGCATGTTATTTAACACCTTAATTTGCACAACAAAATCAGGCATATAAACCCAGGTTGCCATTTCAAGTTGTCTTCACAGATTTTTGCCAATATAAATTTCAAGTTCTTTGTATAGTGGCTAAGAACTTTCTCTTTGGAGTCAGATAAATCTGGGTTTGGATTCCAGCTCTGCCACTTACTAGCTATGCAGCCCTAGGGAATTTACTTGACCTTTCTGGAACTCAGTTTTCTCATCTATAAAATGAAGAACTTAACTTGTAAGGAATAAATAACTTGGCACATAAGCAAGTCTTTAATAAATACAGCTTATCATTTTAATACTTCTTCTGTATTTCCACAGAACAATTCTTTGCACATAATAGTTGCCAAATAAATATTGATTAAATTGCACTTAGCTCAATTTTCAAAAGTCCAGTGTGAAAATGGAGTTGGTGGTATCTGATCTCCTCCGACCCCACAAGGGGGAAGGAAAACCAAAATCCACAGCCCAAGGCTGATTCCTGTGAGGTGGGGGTCAAACATGCCTCCTCTCTCCACCATCTTTACTAACTCTGACACCAACTATCCCTCCCACAGCACTCTCTACTTCTCTGCTCGGTTCAATAATTCATCGCAATGGCTACACAGAACTCACAGACCATACTCACAGTTCTGGGGTTTATTAGGGAAGTAACAGATTAAAATTCAGGCTCAGGAACACTCAAGGATATAGTTCTTGAAGGCCAAGGGGCAAGGGGAAAGTAGCTGGGACTGAGGCATTTGAGGGTACAACTCCCATGAGGTTGGCCTGTTCAGGGGACAGGACTATAGTAGTAAAATGCTGTGAGTTTTACCCCCAGGGCCAGGAACTGAACACAAGGTCACAAAAGGTCAGACAGTGAGCTCTTCACTCAAGTCAGGCCCTTATAAGGGCCTCCAAGAAAACCTGCTCTTGTTTCCCACAACATAGCCAACTTTGGGTAATTGCCACACAGGGCATCAGCAGTCATGAGAGGACTACAAAGCATAATTTAAATGAAAAAGCTTTTTGTCCCTTCTACTAGTTTCCTAAGAGGTCCCTGTTTGGTGCTAATGGTCTGCACTAGGCTACTAACTGAAAAGTTTGCAGTTCAAACTCATCCAGCTGCACTGCAGATGAAAGACCTGGCAATCTGCTTCCATAAAAATTACAGTCAAGAAAATTCTGTGGAGTACCGTTCTACTCTAACACATGAGGTCTCTATAAGTTGGAACTGACTTGATGGAATGGGTTTGGTTTTGGGTTTATTAGTTTCCTAGGGCTGCTGTAACAAATTACCACAAACTTGGTGGCTTGAAACAACAGAAATGTATGCTCTGAGTTTCCAAGGAGTGCCTCATGTATTTGAACTGCTGACCATTTGATAGCAGCCGTAGCACTTAACCACTATGCCACCAGGGTTTCCCTCTCAGTCGTGGAGGCCAGAATTTCGAAACCAAGATATCAGCAGGGCCATGCTCCGTCTGAAGGCTCTAGGGGAGAATCTTTTCTTTGCCTCTTCTAGCTCTGGTGGCTCCTGGCATTCCTTGGCTTGTGGTCTCATCACTCCAATCTCCTCCTCCAAGTTCACATTGCCTCTTCCTCTTCTCTGTGTGTCTTTCCTCATATAAGGATATGTCTTTGGATTTAGGGCCCACCCAGATAATCCAAGGAGATCTTATCTCAAAATGCTTAATTTAATTACATGTGCAGACTCATTCATAGGTTCCAGAGATTAGGACATGGACATATCTTTTGGGGAGCCACAGTTCAATCCATTACAGCCCTGTCTGTAATCTCCCTTCCCTCCTCCCACACTGTGGGGACCACAGTTCGCAGGGTGAGATGAAAGAGAAAGGGAACAACAGGCTATCTGCTTCTACTCTCAGAGATCCCCACGTCATGTGAAACAGGATCAAGCTTGGGAGAAGAAACTTTGAAGTGAATGTGAGAATGAAATTTTAAATTGTACCTCACTAAACTTTTATTACCTCAAGGTAACTTTGAAGTTTTGCGATCTGCCTGAGATTTTATCAAGGGGAATGAAGGGGAGATCTGACCAAGGCATAACTGAAGGCAGTGAAGGGGAGGGAGAAAAGAGGCGTGTCCTGTTATATTCCATCGAGTTCAGCACAGTTGATAAACTGATTACACTAATATTAGGCTGTTTATGCTTTTCTAATAGCTCTATCTTTTTAGAAGAAAAGCACAATTTAAATGTGATAAATGCTAATACATGTTATCAGTGAACATCATAATAGAAAGGGAGTAACTGTCTGGCAGAAATATCAGTGGAAATCCAAACTATAAAATTGTATTAAATGCCAATCACTGAAGCAGAGAGAGTGAGAACAAGCAGTTCTTTTAAGAGCAGATGTTCTCACCCACCTGCCTGACCACCAACTCCAGACACGGACTGGTAGGATTACAGTGGGACTATTACCTCCTTCAAGCCATCAAAATTCTAGTAATGCAGCCTCATATCACTGCAGATTTTAAAAGCTCTGTCACACTGCTGGCTGTATTGAGTTGTTGTTAATGTAAACCCCAAGGTCCAATGAACTGCTGAAAAGGCAGCTGTCTACTAGAACAATTGATCTCTTGGAGATTGCAGACATTTTTTAACCTAAATATCTGACTCTTCTTTTATGCCTTTTAACCATAATTTTGTTCATTTCAGCTTGTTGCAATCTTTATAACATCAGCTTTGTCATCCAATGCATAAGCTCTTGCTCATTTTTTGCATCATGCATACATTTGGTAAACTGGCTTTTTGGCGCTACATTAGGAGTAACACTGGGGCAGGGCAGGCTCAAGGGCAGAGCTCTGTGGTGTGCCAGAGGAGACCATTTGTCTACTATTCAATCAGCTATAACTTCAATACTCGGAATCCCTCATTTAGTAATTTTTGCAGCATTATACTGCTGGGAAATACCAACATAATAAACTAATAGCAGAGTCAGTAAGAAAAAAATGATACAGTAAGGCTGGACTCAGTCACATTCCTCCCAGGGTCCTTTTCCTTCTATGTCTATACTTACAGGTCTTCAAAGTGAAGATTCATGTTCAGTTTAATGACTTTCAATCATTGCAAGGCAAAAAAAGGAGGCGATTAATTCTCTTTCAGTAAAATGTGAAACTTTTAAAAGATTTATTTAACCCTGAATTAAATGGAAAAATCACTTTTCCAAACACTCTCATTCTCTGATTTGGAGCATAATGAACCTTTTCTTCCTCAATGATGGTTAGATGTATGGTGGGAAGGTGGTTAGTGGGCAGAGAGAGTTTAGTCAGGAGGAGAACTGAGAAGAGAAGTGGGTAACACAGTGTAAAATGGAGGTATCAGACCTCCTTGTCTAATTTCATGAGGGGGGAAGATAATCAACATCAGCATCAGCCCAAAGCTGATTCCCGTGAGGCTGAGATCAAACAACTCCACCCTCCAACCTTTTATCAGTTCTGACACCAGTCATGTCTCCCACGACCCTCTCTACTTCTCTACTGGTTTCAATAATTCATTGCAATGGCCATACAGAACTCGTAGACCATACTCATGATTATGGAAGTAACAGGTTACAGTTTAGATCAGGATCAACTTGGAAAAACAGGAACAACTCAGAATACAGTTATCGGATCAGGACAGCTTCCAACCTCTCAGCTCCTTCTCTGCTGTGCTCACACGCAGGCAGGCCTTGGTGGCAGTCTTGGCCCTCACTCTCTCATTCTGTGGGTCAGCAAGCCCATTTAAACTCACTGACAAGTGCTCAGAGGCATCCAACTCTGCCAGTAACCCTCCTGCCTGAAGACACTCAGCTCTCTTGCTCCATGTGCCAAGAAGCCCATTGTAGCTGCCTCACTCTGTGGGCCGGGAAGCCCAACGTGCCATCTCATGCCAGGCTCCTGGTCCCAGCTGTCTAGTGCTGCTGCCACCTACAGTGTTACAGTTCTCCAGGATTACAGTTTTCCCTGTCAACTGGGTCTAGGAGATCCTCAGCATAGGGATGTGTCCAAAGGACGCGATCTGCTCCTGGCTATTCTTCTTAATGGTAGTGAGGTCCCCCCTCCAACCTCTGGGATTGACTGTCTTTAAATCTAGCAGGATGGCAAAACCAATCATTCCTTTACAAAGCTTCCATGCACCTTATTTGTGTAGTCCTACCCCTGCAAGGTTTCCAAGCAGCTTATTTGCATTAGCAGACTATCCAATCCCCGCATACCTTATTTGCATAGCTCCACCTCCAATCATTTTGTGGAAGTTACAGGACTGTGGCTAGAAGGGCCATACAAAAGCAATTCACTGCACCACATACATGAAGTTCAGAGATAATGCAACTCTGGAGCACAAGCATCTAGCTTGCAGCCCATGGATCAAATACCACTCCTCCATTGGAGAATTCTAGCCCAAATAAAGATTGCTACCTAATTAAATGACACACCTGAACTAGAAAGACAGAGTACTTTTACCACCTGTATGACTCTCCCTTTGTGTAGTGGTGTCATCTCAGCAGGCTTAAGATCAATTTATTAATCATTATGAAAAAGGTGAATTCTATTGTCTAATTTTGAGGTGTTGGGGCTTAATTCCATTAATACTACATCACGATACCAGGGCATTAAGAAGGATTATTGAGTAAGGGAATCATTGATGTTGATCAAGCTTCCCTGTGTGTGTGGCTCATGCCTTAATCACATTCAGCAATCTATACCAGGCATGGATCCTCTTGACTCACTATTGTTAATTAGTAAAGCATCATGCACGAATATGAAAACCCCTGAATGCCTCTGCACTGGGCATCCTGACAATGCCTGGGGTCCTGGACCACGTAGCCTTTTCCAGGCAGCCATGGTTCCCTAAGGAGCCCAAAGCACGTTTGCTTGTTTCCTTATCTGATTCATAGGGCCAGTACATGGTGAGTCCCAACATGAAAAATCACCCAAATGCCAAATTTTTTAATGCAGAAAAGATGCACATATAATTCCTTTTAACTCTGAAACCTTTGGTTGCCACAGTGAAAGGCAGTGAATGTTTTTTCTTATGAGAAATCATGGACAACAGTGATCTTCTTTAAGAGGCTGAAACAGTTCCTTGGCTTTTAGTACATTATAATAGCTTAGGAGGAAAGACTAAAACCAAATCTTAATACTGGATATACCTAACCCAAAAGCATCTATCATATGGGATTGCGACTTTTGAAAAATTTGTTGCAACAAGTATAATCATCAATGCTTTGCTGACAGGGTGTTTAAAAGCTAACTATTAAAAAAGCATATATAGGAGGCAGGGCCAAGATGGTGGAGTAGTCAGACACTTCCGGTGAACCCTTTTACAATGAAGAGCTGAGAAAACAAGTGAAACAATTATATTTATGACAAGCTAGGAGCCCTGAACATCAAAGGCAAAGTTAGAAAATGGACTGGGTGGCAGGGTGAGGGAGAGACAATTCAGAAGCAGAGAGAAGTTGCCGGGCTTGAATCACCGGGAACCCTTAGGCACCTTTCCCGGGAGCGACTGTGGCGGGCTTGTGGTAGCATTTGGCTGCAGTTTCCTCAACCAGAGATGAGTGGCACTCTCAACAAAAGCTAAATACTTGCATATATTTTACTGTGACCCCCACCCCCAAGCCGGCTTCAGTAGCTGTTGGTTTCCCTGGGCCTGAGGTAGCTCCTGCTGAGCACTCTGAGCCATTCTCCTTTCTTTAGAGAAGGAATAAATTCACAATTAGGGGAAAAGATAATCTGCCAGCTCCACTAACCTGGGGAGCTCAGGACAGGAGCAGCTCCTGTCCAGGCATAAACAGTCTGTGGACTCTGAATACCTTTCCCCCCTGCATGGACCTGTGTGGACCTATTTTAGGAGAATAGGCCCCTGCTGAAAGACTGCAATTGTTTCAGTTGTGTGGTGGAGAGGTGGGTGTTTGATGTTTGACACCACTTTCCCTATTAAACAGGGTCCTCACCTAGTGACATCAGAGGCCTAAAGGGTCCACGGATAAGTGGTACCTCCCAGTCCTTACAACCAAAAGCACTGGGTTCCTTTGGTTCATCTGCAGAACCCACCCACCTGTGCACTGTAGGGAACAGGGATGCGCTTTCCCCGCAGTCACTTGGGGGGATGGCTGTCAGCCCCCTGCCTTGTTGAGAGCGTGACCCCCTGCTGCAACCAGATACTGGTACCTACACCAATCACCCCTGCCCCTCTAAGACTGTAGGACAGAGCCTGTACCACACACTTGATGACCGACTACCTGGACACCTGAACTGAATCCATACAAGAAAAGTGAATGGACTCCTAGGCTCATATACCTGATAACAACTCTAGCCATCTGGTGACAGGACGTTAGAGCTTCAAAGGTGAAAATAATCAAGCTAGCTAACTCAAGCAACCTATTTGGGCATATCAAAACAAAACAAAGCAAGAAGCGAGGATACTGTAAGCAAACATAAAATAAACTAATACAATAACTTATAGATGGCTCGGAGACAACAGTCAATATCAAATCACGTAATGAGGCAGACCATGATCGCTTCAACAAGCTCTCAAAAAGGAATGTTACCCGGCCACTTTAGGATACTTAGGCCTCTGGATCAACATGCAAAGAAGGGAGTAGGAGAGCAATGGGATGCGGACCTCAAATTCTCATAAAAAGACCAGACTTAATGGTCTGATTGAGACTAGAGGGACCCCCGAGGTCATGGTCCCCAGACCTTCTGTTAGCCCAAGACAGGAGCCATTCCCAAAGCCAACTCTTCAGACAGGGATTGGACAGGACTATGGGATAGAAAATGATACTGTTGAAGAATGAGCTTCTTGGATCAAGTAGACACATGAGAATATGTGGGCAGCTCCCATCTTCTAAAAAAAAAAAAAAAAATTTTTTTTTTTCCCCATCTGGAGCGGAGATGAGAGGGCAGAGGGGGTCAGAAGCTGGCTGAATGGACATGAAAATAGAGAGTGGAGGGAAGGAGTGTGCTGTCTCATTAGAGGGAGAGCAACTAGGAGTATATAGCAAGGTGTATATAAATTCTTGTATGAGAGACTGACTTAATTTGCAAACTTTTACTTAAAGCACAATAAAAAATTTTAAAAAAGAATATATAATGTATGTACATATACATAACCAAACCAAAAAACCAAACTTGTTATCGAGTTGGTTCTGAGTCATAACGAATGTGTAGGACAGAGTAGAATTGCCCCATAGAGTGTCCAAGCAGGCTGGTGGATTCAAATTGCTATTTTTGTTAGTAGCCAATCTCTTAACCACTGTGCCGCTAGGGCTGTATGTGTGTGTATATATATATATGTTATATGCCATTTATTTATATGTTTATTTATACATGCATAAATATGTATATAAATAAATGGCATATAACAACTTATATATTATTTTTTATTCCTCATTGGTTTTGTTGTAGGTATATCTTTTATTATTAGCAGCCCAAAGTAGTAGATGCCTTAGAAATAGGCAGAAGATACAAAATACTTGTTTTGGCATTAACAATTTCATAGGTATCTTTCAAGATATCTGCAATTTAGATTCATCAAGAACAGATATACTGAAAAATGTATTTCATGGAGTTTCTTCTCTGCCATGGATTGAATTGCGTTCACCAAAAATATGTGTCAACTTGGCTAGGCCATGATTCTTGGTATTGTGTGGTTGTCCTCCATTTTGTGAGGTGTTGTAAATCCTAGCTTCTATATGTTAATAAGGCAGGATCAGTGTGGGGTGTATCTTGAGCCACAGCCTTACAAGAGGGTGTGATTCAAGTCACAGCTTTACTCAAGTCATACCCTTGCTTGAGTCACACCTTTTATAAGAGATAGAAGAAAGAGAAGTAATTAGAGAGGTAAGAGAGACTTCACTACCATCAAGAAATAAGAGTTGGGAGCGAGTGTGTCCTTTGGACCTGGGATCCCTGCACTGAGACCCTCCTGGACCCAGGGGAAGATTAATGCCAAGACACATGGAGGTGTCCAAGGAACACTGGGCCCACAGACATTGAAAGGAGACAAGGACCTTCCCCTAGATCTAACAGAAAGAGAGAGCCTCCCACTGGAGCTGGTGCCCTGAATTCAGACTTATAACCTCCTAAACTGTGAGAGAATAAATTTCTGTTTGTTAAAGCCATTCACCTGTGGTATTTCTGTTATAGCAGCACTAGATAGCTAAGACATTCTCTGAAGTGCGAATACCAGGAATGCATCAATGCTGGCCTCTCCCATTTTGTAACTGATGGTTGCTGCTCTAGATTTCTCCATAAATGCTCTTACCTCACTTGTCCTTGCTTCTGTTCAAGAAGTTACCTCCTCCTGGAGCACCCTTTACTCCCAAATGTCTAAATCGCAAACATTATCCAAGGCCTAGTTCGTATACCATCTTACCCTCCAAGCTTTTCTTGGTACATCTTTTCTCTCAGAACTCCCATATCACTCAAAGTCTTGGTCTGTACTTTAAATGAGTGATTTCCCAGGTTTTGATCCCCAAAGACCACTTCTTTCTTTAATGAATTGCATGTTTTGTCTCCCACGTAAACAGTATTTATTAAGAAAAATTTCACCTATTCCATCAGTGTTATCACTGCTTTTTGTTTGGAAAGTTATAGTGCAATTATCAATAATGTCATCTTTATTTAGCATTATGAATTACATAATTACATGAGTCACTGTCATGGCCGTGGTACTAATTATAATAATGAGGAAGAAGTTAAGTCAGCAGTAAGTGTCCTAACTCCAGCTGTTGTGCCATACTTGTGTCCAAGGTCATGCGTCTTCTGAACTTGCTCGGTTGCAGTACTGAAACCACCAAATGTGTGTCTGCGATAACATGTTACCTACCAATTGTAGGTACCAATTGTATCCAAGAAATTCCAACTATGTCATCAAGCAGCAATCAAAGTTCCTGATGAGTATGAGCTAAGCAGTGTTAACACTGAGTTGATACTATTTCAGCCTAAAGATGCTTGACCTTTCATTTTAGCTGGCGTTGACAAGCACCTACTCAGTTTTTGCAAAACTTGATTTAATGCTGAAAATATCTTTGGAACCTTCAGCTTTACTTTCTAAAACCTCTAAGGCTCTGATGAAATCAAGGCAGAAAGATGGAACCTCTGTTCTAAGCCCCCGATCCTCTTACTAAACCTCAGCTGTATTCAGCACAACTGTAACGTCGAAGGTCCAAGCTCCAGAAAATGTTGTGTATAGATGACTGTCAAAAATCAGTGACATGAAATAGTAGCTGTTAAAGGGGAAATTTTAGTGCTAAGTTTAGTGTCTTGCCTTTCCAAACATCTACTTGGCTGAGTTTGAAAAGAACATTTCTTACCTGTAGTCTCATAGAAGCAACCGTCAAAGAGGGAACTATAAGAGTTATAATTTATTGCAGTCCTGCTGTGTGCCCTTCTCATTGTATCGTGTCAGGGTACGTGATACCTCCCTGACTCATCACTGGCGATGTTAACCTTGATCACTTAGTTGAGGTGGTGTCTTCCAGGTTTCTCCACTGTAAAGTTATGATTTTTTCTTTTCGATAATCTGTTTCTTTGGAAAAGAGTCACTAAGTCTAGCCTATTTTCAAGGTCAGGGGAATGGAACTCCAGGTCCTGGAGAGGGGAGTATCTTTGTACACTATTTGGAATTCTGCAATCTCTTCTCCCCAGTGATTTATTCATCTCAAGTAGTGTGAGTTGGGTCACTGACATGATAGGAACCTTCTCAGTGGGAGGTCAATGGCAAATGGAATGTATGAGTGAGAGTAACAGCCCCAGCTCCTTTGGAATTGGAGTGGCAATAAGCCATTTCCCTGGCCGCCACCTCCCCATTAGGCTTTGGAAAGTGATATTTAAGAGGTGTCTTTTTGTGGAAGACAACCACAGTGGATGTTTCCTGGAAGGAATATGTTTTCTACATTGACACTCCATGATAAATATGAAAATATTGCAGAGATAACTCAGAAATATCTGTGAACAGGTTTTGATGATTTTAGAGGATTCTGTCATTGATTTTCCACAGGAAACCCTTATATTTTAGTAGATGGCACCAAGGGAAACCTAGGCTGTCTACCAAAAACCAAAAACCCACTGCTGTCAAGTAGATTCCAGCTCATAGTGACCCTATAGGACAGAGTAGAACTGCTCCATAGAATTTCCAAGGAGTGGATAGTGGATTTGAACTGCCAACCTGTTGGTTAGCGGCTGTAGCTCTTAACCACTACACCACCAGGATTTCCAGGCTGTTTGCAGTGTTAGCCAAATACAGTCCACAGCATTTTCACTTCAAACTGTGTTTAGCTTTCATTGAAGATCAGAGCAATAAACATGACAGTAAAGACTGCCACTGGGCAGGAACTTGCAATTAAGTGGCAAGTTGGAAGCCTGGGGATGAACTGTTTTAATAAAACTTTCATCTGCTTGACCCATTGTACATTAAATCATATAAGTTAGTAATAACAGCTAGGCTTATTTGTACTTGCATAAATTCTTGTTTAAAAGCTCAGATGTGGAATTTGGCAAGCCTGCAAATCTATATTAGGGTTCAAGACCTAATGTTTTTATTGCATATGCATAGCAATCTCAGTTTCTCAGGATCACAGGATGAAAAACACAGTCGTATAAAATTGAAACCCAGTAAGCTTCATATCAGAACTTCTACCCATTTTATCTCCTGATGCTGCTTTTTCATACAAAGCAGCAGCTTCTGATAAATGGAATTACCATTGTTAATTTACATACAGCCATTCATTCATTATTGATTGAATGCCTTCTTTGTGCTAGATACTAACATTGTGCTAGATTTTATATACACTGTCTTGTATAATCCTCTTAATAATCCTTTGAGTTAGGTGGCATTATCTCTATTTTACAGATGAAGAAATTGAGGCTCAGAGAGGTAACAAATTTGTTAGAGTTCTCTATCTCTCAGAAATTGAGTCCACACCCCAAAGACCTGAACTTTTGAAGCTAATTTTGGACAGAACCTTACCTCATCACTATTGATAGGGACCAGTGATGAAAATATGACCTAAGCTGAGCCAATCAGGTTCTTTCTCTTAGAAAGTTGTAATTGGAACACAGAGATTGTCAGTCTGTGCTTTTGACTGGAACACATAGACTTGAGGTCCTTGGGAAGGCAGAGTCCAGTAATGTGGTTGGAGAAGCATAGGAGGCAGAGAAAAAGAGGATGAAGCTGCTGTAAAGAGAAACAGAGATGGGAAATAAAGAGTCATGAGAGCCTCCAGCTCCTGGTTTCCATCCCTTTTTGCGTTCTAGCTGTATTTGTACACCTGAATTCTAGAAAGTATCCTTATAATACACACCCCTTTTTAGTGTAAAGTAACTCAAATTGGTCTCTGTTACTTTCAATTAAAGAGTCTTAATATAGCCAGTACATGACAGCGCCAGAATTTGAACCCAAGTATAATTCCAGGCCATATTTGTAGCAACTAAACACTATATTGCCTCTTTAGGGAAAGAATCGCTCTCTAGATAAAGAATCCATGGATAATATATAAATTCTGGGTGAAGATATGAGGATTATGCTGATGACTATTTATCATTCATGTATTTCAATGGTAACCAAAAGAGAAAAAACACCCGCTAGAACTTTAAGTGAGGAAAAAGCACATTTTTATTTTGTTAAGCCGTTAATATTTGGGAGTTTATGGGTTTCAGCAGCTAGCATTACCTTAACAGGAATTATCTCTGTGATATATAACTAATTAGCACACTTTCCAAGGCAGAAAAAACTTCATTAATAGATAGGCCTTGTAAACAAGAAAAGTTCTTTAGTCCTAATAGGTCATGTTCAGAAATTTTCCTTTTATGTCTTGACTACATGCCAGGTCTGCCATGGAAATTGGAAGACTGGTTGATTAGCACCCTGGATTTGGAATTATGAAAGATGTCAGTGTTTCCAGGCCTTAATTGATGAATCATATTTCCAGCTAACAGCATGGCAAGAAAAAATTGTCCTCAAGTCCTACCAGCCACTTTCAACAAGAGAACTTTCTTCATGCCTGGAATGGCTGGACTCCTACTAATTGTTTTTGAAAGGGTGAGTTTTCTTTAAGGACTTCAATTTATAAATCAGACCATACGTAGTTAAGCATGACCAGTGCCAACAGATCTTCAGATGAGAAGAGTGGAGCAATCCTGTGGCTAATTTATTTAATTACATGGACCAGCAGTCCAGACAGTAGGCCACAGAAAGGATTATTGTTGTCGCTATTATGACAGTTATTATTTTACATTTTATATATTGAGGACCAATGAGTTCAAATAGAGCTGTCGGCCTGGCAAGAAACACTCCTTTCTTCTCTTTGTCTACCATCACCTTAATCCAGAGTCAAAATATAGCCTGCACAACACCAACTACCTGGAGAATGCACAGTTCCCTGCTTTACTCCATCATGGATATCCTAGGTCTGGGTAGGAAACCCCAGACAAACAAATTGGGAAGAAATAACAGGTTTCATACAGTGGCACACAACAGCTCGAGTGCCATTGGATGGACTGAGACCGAAGGGGACCAAGAATGAGGGTCCGGTAGACCTGCTGAGGGGAGGAGCAGAGATCTGGGGTGAAAACCTGTGAGCATAGCTCAGGAGCCATTATTCTAATGCAACTGGTTAGATGTAACTATTCTAAGCTGGGACCAAAGAATAGAAACCCAAGACATCAATCCAAAGGGCCACAGGATGGAGGGAAGATAGGTGATAATATTGATAACATTAAGGGAGGCCAAAAAACATTAGCCATTGGGGAAATGCAAATTAAAACCACAATGAGATAGCAACACATGTCTTTGAGAACACCTATAGAAAAAACAGTGGTAATACCAAAGGGCCAGATCCAGGAGCTATCATTATTGCTTACATAAAGTTTTTATTTGTACATCGGCTCCAAATTGTAGGTTATGAAGGAGTTCATATCAGGGACTATTAGAGCTGAAAGTTGTCTTCAAGCCCAAGGTCACAGAGACCCAGGAAAATAACAGTCTTCCAACTCTCAGCCCAGTGTTACTTCCATGACCCAAGGCTTTCTCTGCAGGTGCTCCATAAGGACTTGTTAACCAGCTCATTGTGAACCCATGTGTAATGGGTGGCAATTGTTTCCAGCAAGATGAACTCCTTGCCCCAAAAGGGAAACTTCTAATGCAGCCTCTTCAAGGCCACTTGCTGACTTCTCAAGTTTAAGTTGTGTTTACTACTGGTGGACCACCACTTGTCTGTCAGTTTGTTGTACTGTGGTATCTTGTGTGTTGCTGTGATGCTGGGAGCTATGCCACCAGTATTTCAAGTATCAACAGGCCACCCATGGTGGACAGATTTCAGCAGAATTTACAGACTAAGACAGACTAGAAAAAAGGAGCTGGTGATCTACTTCTGAAAAAAACTGGCCAGTGAAAACCTTATGAATAGCAATGAAATGTTGTCTGACAGATATCGTGCCGGAAGATGAGCCCCCAGGTTGGAAGACACTCAAAATAAGACTGGGGAAGAGCTACCTCCTCAGTGTAGAGTCTACCTTAAAGACGTGGATGGAATCAAGCTTTCAGGACCTTCAATGGCTGATGTGGCACAACTCAAAATGAGAAGAAACATTAGTAGTCAGAATGTAGAATGTACAAATTACGAATCTATAAAAATTGGAAGTCTTCAAAAATGAAATGGAATGTATAAAGATCAATATTCCAGGCATTAGTCAGCTGAAATGACCATTTAGAATGGGACAATCATATGGTCTACTATACCAGGAATGACAAATTGAAGAGGAACGGCGTCACATTCATTGTTAAGAACATTTCAAGATCTCTCCTGAAGTACAACACTGTCAGTGATAGGATAATATTTACATGCCTATAAGGAAGACAAGTTAATATGACTATTATTCAAATTTACGCACCAACCACCAGTGACAAAGATGAAGAAATTGAAGATTTTTACTGACTTCTGCAATCTGAAATTGAGCAAACATGCAATCAAGATGCATTGATAATTACTGGTGATTGGAATATGAAAGTTGGAAAGACCTCACAGGATAGAATACACAGAAGTCAAATTGACTACATCTGTAGAAAGAGACGATGGAGAAACTCAATATTATCAGTCAGAACAAGGCCAGAGACCAACTGAGGGACAATCAATTACTCATTTGCAAGTTCTAGTTGAAGTTGAAGAAAATTAAAACAAGCCCACGATAGCCAAAGTACTACCTTGAGTATATCCCACCAGAATTTAGAGACACCTCAAGAAGAGATTTGATGCACTGAACACTAATGACTAAAGACCAGATGAGTTGTGGGATGACATCAAGGACATAATAAGTGAAGAAGACACAAGGTCATCAAAAAGACAGAAAAGAAAGAAAAGACCAAAATGGATGTAAGAAGAGACTTTGAAACTTGCTGTTGAATGTAGAGTATAAAGTGAATGAACAGAAGAAATTATGAAGTAAAAGATTTGAACAGAAGATTTCAAAGGGTGGCTGTAGAAGAGAAAGTAAAATGTTATAATGAAATGTGCAAAGGCCTGGAGTTAGAAAACCAAAAGGGAAGCACACACACAGCATTTTGTAAGCTGAAAGAACTGAAGAAAAAATTCAAGCCCTGAGTTATAATATTGAAGGATTCTATGGGCAAAATATTGAACAGTGCAGGAAGCATCAAAAGAAGATGGAAGGAATACAGAGTCACTGTGTTGATGTTAAGCCATTTCATAAGGCAGCATATGATCAAGAAACGATGATATGGAAAGAAGAAGTCCAAGCTGCACTGAAGGCATTGGTGAAAAACAAGGTTCCAGGAATTGATGGAATACCAATAGAGATGTTTCAACAAACGATGCAATGCTGGAACCACTTACTCGTCTATGCCAAGAAATTTGGAAGAAAGCTATCTGACCAACCGACCAGAAGAGATCCGTATTTGTACCCATTACGAAGAAAGGTGATCTGACCGAATGTGGAAATTATCAAACAATATCATTAATATCACACGAAAGTAAAATTTAGCTAAAGACAATTCAAAAATGGTTGTAGTAGTATATTCACAGGGAACTGCCAGAAATTCAAGCCAGATGCAGAAGAGGACATGGAATGAAGGATATCATTGCTGATATCAGATGGATCTTGGCTAAAAACAGAGAATACCAGAAAGATGTTACCTGTATTTCAAATGCAAAGGCATTTGACTGTGTGGATCATAACAAATTATGAATAACATTATGAAGAGTGGGAATTCCAGCACGCTTAATTGTGCTTATGAGGAACCTGTACATAGATCAATAGGCAGTTTTTTGAACAGAACAAGGGGATACTGCATGATTTAAAGCCAGGAAAGTTGTGCATCATGGTTGTACACTTTCGCCATACTTATTTAATCTGTCCGCTGAGCAAATATCCAAGAAGCTGGGCTGTATGAAAAGAACACGGCATCAAGATTAGAGAAAGACTCATTAACTACCAGCAATATGCAGATGACACAACCTTGCTTGCTGAATGCAAGAGGAGTTGAAGCACTTACTGATGAAGATCAAAGACCACAGCCTTCAGTATGGATTATACCTCAATGTAAAAAAAAAAAAAAATATCCTCACAACTGAACCAATAATCAACATCATAATAAGCACAGAAAAGATTGAAGTTGTCAATGATTTCATTTTACTTGGATCCACAATCAATGCCCATGGAAGCAGCAGTCAGGAAATCAAAGGACACATTGCATTGGGCAAATCTGCTGCAAAAGACTGCTTTAAAATGTTACAAAGAAAAGATGTCACTTTGTGGTTTAAGGTGTGCCTGACCCAAGCCATGGATGGCATTTTCAATCGCCTCAAATGCACGTGAAAGCTAGACAATGAATATACCATTGACTGCTAGAAGAACGAACAAATCTATCTTGCAAGAAGTATAGCCAGAACGTTCCTTAGAAGGGAGTATGGTGCAACATTGTCTTACGTACTTTGGATACGTTATCAACATGGTCCAGTCCCTGGAGAAGGACATCATGCCTGGTAAAGTAGAGGGTCAGGGAAAAAGAGAAAGTTCCTCAATGAGATGGATTGACACAGTGACTGCATCAATGGGCTCAAGTATAGCAATGATCGTGAGGACAGCACAGGACTGAGATGCTTCATTCTGTTGTACATAGGGTTGCTATGAATCAGAACCTACTTGACAGCACCAAACAACAATAATAACAACTGATGGAACTTTTCAGAGTGATACTTAATGGCCTGTGCTGTATTCCTTGCTTTTGAAACCTAGGCAGGTTTCAGCAATAATCATTCCTAAGATTACTGGCTTCTGGGACCCTGATGTAGCACGCTCTGAAATCCATGTGTGTGCACGTCCACAGCTTCAGCTTCAGTGGCATGTAAGGCTGCCCTGCTGTGGGAACAAAGACAAAAGACCCCTTAAGCTTATATCTACCAACGTGCTTTGTTCCACAGGTCCCATCATGATGTTTACCCTGGAGGTTTGTTTTCCAGGTTTTAGTGGTGAAAGAAAAGAGAGGCTAAGTACTTAGAGGATTTAGAATATGCCAGACTTTCTCTGCGGTGGAGATGCTTTTATGCAAATCAGTTTTCCATTTGCCTGGGGCTCTTCCTTCCTGGATCAAGCTCTCAAACAGGGCACTTACAGTGAAAGATCTGTTCAACTAAAAAGAAAAATCTAAACATTGAAAGGGTGGCACATGCATGTGTGTATGTATGCATGTGTGTGTAGGTGTGTCTGTGTGTTATTCAGTGAATGAAAGAAAATATGTTCCCTTGCTGAGAATAACCTAAAGCAACTATGCATTGACACTAATGTGCGTAAATATTTCACCAAGTTAATTGAGTGTGAACGGTTTAATTGGGCAAGTTAATTCAGACAGATAGAATCCCAATTGAAGTTATGTTTATATCTCAAATGGGTATGATCTTTTCTTACACTGGTGTGAGGGACAAAAGAAACTATTTAAGTTGCAAATTCAAGTCTTCTCCCCAACCTCTGCACCATAGAAAGGACCTTTACTTGCTGGATCAACTTTGGGGGAAGGCAGAGTTGGGATGACCAAAGAGTTGAGATTCCTACACATAGGGAACCTATAGGACAGAGTAGAACTGCCCCATAGGGTTTCCAAGGAGTAGCTGGTGGATTTGAACTGCCAACCCTTTGGTTAGCAGCCAAAATACTCAGCCATTGCGCCAGAAAAGTAAAAGAAAGAAGTCAGAAAGATTAAATTGATCTACACAACATAAAATTAAAATAGAGGTGATATTAGAGCCTAAGTGTCCTGAGTCAGGGAAAAGTTTGGAGAGCATGGAGTAGGGCAGGAGAAATACTTTGGAGCAGGTACTGTGGTGCTGCAATGGTTAAGTGCTCCACTACTAACTGAAAGGCCAGTGGTTAGAACCCACCAGTAGCTCCTTGGGAGAAAAGACCTGGCAATTTGCTCCATAAGGAGCCCTGGTGGCACGATGGTCAAGAGTTTGGCTGCCAACCCAAAGGTCGGTGACTCAAACTCACCAGCCGCTCCACAGGAGAAAGATGTGGCAGTCTGCTTTTGTAAAGATTTGAAGCCTTGGAAACCCTATAGGGCGGTTCTACTCTGTCCTAAAGGAATCGACTCAGTGGCAATGGATTTAGTTTTGGTTAACACTATGGGCAGTTCTGCTCTGCCCATAAGGTTACTGTGAGTCCAAATCAACTCCAAGGCAAACGACAACTACGCACGAGGTGGAAAAAGTACGTGAGATGAGAAAAGAAAATTTCCAGTGATTTCTGTTTTTCACTATTTCCCATTTAGTGCTTTTTAAGAGATTTCAACAAAAATTTAAGTTTGTCGTTTATTATTTTGGATGTACAACTAAATTTCTTTGAAATTTGAAACCATGCAAAGGTGGTATCACAATGTAGTAGAAACTCATGCTCAATTTAACTAAATGTTAAATAGTAGCCGTTTTTCACTATTAGCTATTAGGTATATATCCAGATCCTTTCATGTATACAAACATCATTTAGCCTGGTGGGCCATCTAATAAATGCTTCCTGATATTCAAGGGGACCTTACAAATGACAGTCCATATGTTGGAGCAAGTCTGTCTTCTATCCTAGGAGGAAAAAAAAAATATATATATATATATATATCACCTCTACGCTAAATTTCGACGAACAAAAGACAGCATTGTTATATAATCTCGAGGGTATATATAGGATCATGCTAATGACAAAGAAAGAAAAGCATGTGAATCACAAAATTAGACTGTGTAACTTATTTCATACTCTCTTGAAGACAAAGAGTATAACACTACACCTATATAAAATGACTTTGGTAAGTCCAGCTACAAAGAGTTTCATGTATGTGGTCAGTTATGCCTCTAGAAAGTTCTATAGCAGTGAGTGATCTTAATATTTGGTTGGGTCAGGAATCTCTTTGAAACTCAGATGAAAGCTATGGATTCAACCTAGAAAAAATGCACATGCACAGTAAATTCGTACCACTTGCAATTTTATGGGCTCATGGATTCTTCTGGAGCCTGGGTTAAAAACTCCTACCTCTTTCTAGTACATCAACAGCTTGAAATAGAGATTCTCTTGTCCCGTCATGAGAATTAAAATGGAAAACAAATGAGATTCTTCTTTCCTTATAACAATACTATTATATACAAGACTGAGAGAAGAGAAAGCTCTTGGGCAGAAATATTGCTCACCCAATTCTTAGAAATGTTGCTGAAATAAGGATTTCTTTTTAGTGGTTAAGAGTTGGGCTGCTAACCAAAAGGCCGGCAGTTTGAATCCACCAGGCACTCCTTGGAAACTCTTTTGGCCAGTTCTACTCTGTCCTATAGGGTCACTATGAGTTGGAATCAGCTCTACGGGAATGAGTTTGGTTTTTTCGGTTTTTCAGTACATATCATATTGAGTTAAAGAAAGACTCTTCCTTAGAACTCCCGAGAAGTTGAAGAGGAAAAACCATGCAGTCCTTGCCTACCCTACATGTGAAGACGAAGCAAGCAAAAATCCTGAAGAAAACATTTGTACATCATTAGGGTTGTAATTAATTATTTCACTGAAGCTTTCAAATGCAGATTTCTTTGTTCCACAGCCTGAGGAGCACTTAAGCAAATTCTAGGATTGTGGATCAAACTACAAATCAGCAGCCGGATTAGATTTTGTCAACTGAATTTAAACACAGGTTTTTTTAATGGAAAAACTTTTAAGGTTTCATCAAGTCGAAATTTATAGTTCTCCTTTTAGAATGTACTCCTTTGGTTCAAGCATGGAGTCATGACTGTAATTTGAAGTGTGTCTATTGACTGCCATCAGAAAATGTTTTTTTATAGGATTTGAATGGGATAATGTATATAAAGGTCTTAACACAGGATCTTGTATGCAGAAGGAGCTTAATAAATAGCCATGTGAGTAGGCAAAAAGGTACTTTTTGCTGCTGCTTTGCAAATATTTCTACCACCGTAGATGAGTCTTGGTGGCCTGTCTGCCCAATACAGCTCTGACCCACAGCTGCAGCTAAAGGATATCACTAAACACCAATGCTTCGTTTAGTCATACTTCTCGGTGTCTGGTATAGCAGGGCGCACACAAAATGGTACCAGGGCCCTGTAGTTCTTCATTCCGGGGTGAGAGAACAAATTTACATACCTGCCCCTTGAGAGCACCAGCTGTGTGTTTTTACATGACTAATTTCACACAATCAGTCCCTTCCAGGCAGGAGGCAGACCTGCAAGGAGTCTGGGTGTTCTGTCATGGTATTCACTTGATGTTGTTCCGTATTCTTTTTCTGTCATAGGGGGCACAGAGGAAGAAATATAGGCTCGTATATAGGCATCTAAGGTTCCTTATGCTTGAACATGTCAGCTTTGAAGGCCCATGGCTTTAGGCACTTACCCCTGGCCATAAGTACTGACCCTCGTGTCTACTCTGGTCCGGCAGGTAGGCAGTAATTATTATCATATCATCTGAAAGGCTCAGGATGGATGCGTCCCCAGCCCAGTTTTCTAGCCTCATCTTTCATTGATCCATTCCCCACATCTTACAATTCAGCTAAATTAAGCATCGTCTGTATGTATTCTCAAATTTTAGCTTCAGCCTCAACTTCTCTCCTGAACTCCAGACTTCTATATTCAACTGCCTACTTAATAACTTCACCTGGATGTAAAATAATTGATCTCAAACTCATTATGTCTAAAACTGAGCTGCTGACTTTTCTTTAGTTTTCTATAAGTTTCAGCTTATTTCTGGAAAAATAAAACATCTGTTACGGTTTATTCATCTTCTGTACAGGCGGGCATGTTCAGTCTTAGCAGTGCAGGGTGGGCCTTGCTCAGTGTAAGAGGCTTTACCAGTTGGGGCACTGTGAACTGGTCTCCACTGCATCACTCCTTCACTGCCTGGCCAAATCTAACTCATTCATTATGTCCCAGTCTTGATGTCAGTACGTTTCTTCATTCCTCACTTATTTCATTGCCTACTCTGCTCTAAGGGCTGTGTGAGAAGCTGAGGTTGTAAACAAGATAAGTAAGATCCTGGCCCTCATAAAATATATACACTAGTGTAGTGAAATTTTACAATAAAAAAGTAAAGTAATAAAATCATTCCAGACCATGAAAAGTGATAAGAAGTAAGGGTTAGTATGATAGGTTCAGGTGTTTCTGGAGATAGAACTACCATTCTCTTCTCTGAGTAAAGTTCGTCTTCTATCTAGGGTCAACACTCAATTTTAATAAACTCTCTATAGCCCCTGTACGGCAGTTTGAATCCTCCAGGCGCTCCTTGGAAACTCTATGGGGCAGTTCTACTCTGTCCTATAGGGTCTCTATGAGTTGGAATCGACTCAGTGGCACTGGGTTTGGTTTTGGGTTTTACTCCCTGTACAATTGGATATGTCTTATTTTTATTTAGGTGAGAGGTCTTGGCAGTAAGGGAGCACCTATGTAGAAGAAAGAGGGTCAGGAATAAGAGGAGAAGATGGCATGTGTGGCTAATTGCCTCCATGAACAACTGCCTCCTTTGCCATGAGACCAGAAGAGCTGGATGGTGCCTGGCTACCATTACTGAACATTCTGATCAAAGATTCTATAGAAGCATCCTGATCAAAACGGGAAAAATGTAGAACAGAATTTCAAATTCTCCTGGGCTCCAGACTTTCTGGAGCCATGGAGGCTGGATGAACCCTGAAACTATTGCCCTGAATAATCTTTAAACCTTAAACCAAAAATACCACCTGAAATCTTCTTAAAACCGAACATTGGTCTAGCTTAACTAGTAAAAACTGTCTGCCTTGAGCATTATGCTCTTTGAAGAACTATCTATACAGGATCAAATTGACGATAGGAACTCGAAAGATTAAATACGAAACATAGGGGCAGTGAGTTTATGTTAATGGGGGCGGAACAACTCAGAAGAGGAGGGTGAGAATGAATGCATAATTCAAAGAATGTAATCAATGTCACTGAATTGTACATGTAGAAACAGTCGAATTGGTGTTTGGTTGTGTGTATTCTTAACAACAACACAACAAAATAAGAGCACCTATGTAAATTGCAGTCACTATTTGCCCTTTGCACTTCTGAGGGGAACCCTCGGAGCAATGGTGGTTTGGTGGTAGAATTCTCACCTTCCACGCAGGAGACTCAGGTTTGATTTCCAGATAACGCACTTCATGCACAGCCACCACTTGTCTGTAAGTGGAGGGAGGATTGCGTGTTGCTATGATACCGAACAGGTTGCAGTGCAGCTTCTAGACTACGACCAGGAAGAAAGGCCTGGTGACCTACTCCAGCCAATCAAAACCCTGGGGATCACAAGGATCTGATCCTGTCGTGCGTGGAGTCACCGTGAGTTGGGGGCCAACTCAACAGCGTCTAAGAACAACAACGAGGGGAACCATAGATTTATTCCCGGTGCTTCTACTGCCAAAATTCTTGGCAGCTTCCTCTGCTTCCATTTTAATAGCCTACTTAATAGTCCTTCTTAAATTCTACTCAAGCTCTTGCCCATCTCTGTCCTCTAGCATGTTGTCTGATTATTTGAGTTTATTGCATCCATTTTTCAAATGCTGAATTGTTGGTTCAGGCTGCTTGCTCTCCTTTTGCTTCCTCTTGGAATAATATCCCTTCTAGCCAAACTACCTGACCTAGTCTTTTTCCTCTTTGTGTCTTTCTTCACTATAAGTGGATTTGGCTTGTCCTAGTGCCCCTAAGCTAGCACCAATTTCAGCTAGTACTCAAACTGTTTTGGCCAGTGTTGGTTTTTCCGGCACATGTATTGGTGCCATTGTGTATTAATTGCTCATGTGGAAATTGGATATATATTTCCTATCCAAAAATGTTGAGTTTCCCAAGGTAAAGTTATATGAGCATAAATCACTCTTAACATATCTTAGGCTGAGTGTGCCAAAAAGCTTCCCATAACCACCTTTGGTGAATGTCAGGGATTTCATTTGTGGATATATGATTCTACCATATTACTCCTGGCCTCACATCACTCTCAATTGCCAAACATTTTGTACCCCATCTAATAATAAGGTGGTCAGGAAAGGCCTCTCTGACTCTCATCTCATCGTACACCTCCTTACCCTGTACTTCTCTTTAACAACACTTTGCCCTTGAAATCACTTAATTTATTATTGTATATACATAATTTTGCTGAGGGTCTGTCATTGCTATTAGATTCTAATCCTGTGAGGATAGGGACTGTGTTTTCGTGTTCATAACTGCACCCACAGGGTCAAGCACAGTGTCCAAGGTGAAGTACATGCTCAACAAACATAGAGTGATTCACTGACTAAATGTTCATTAAGAGGACAGCAAAGATCTGGTGGCACTGGCCATCTCAAGAGTACACTGTCATTCTGTACATCGTGTCTATAAACTCTGCAATGATCTTTCATTAATTAAAAGCCAGAAGCCAATTGCCCTTGAGTTGATTCTGATTTGACCCCATGTGTGTCAGAGTAGAACTGTGCTGCATAGGGTTTTCGTGGCTGTGACTTTTCAGAAGCAGATCACTGGACCTTTCTTCCGAGATACTCTGGGTGGGTTCGAATTGCCAACCTTTTGGTTTCTAGCCCAGCATAAGCTCTTCCTAAAATCCAATTGCTTGGAAGGCCAGATATAGGCTTTCAACAAAAAAAGTTTGCAAGGTCTCCATGCCTAGACATCACAATCATGTCACTGTCAATTTTTTGGCTACTTTGCTAATACTCTCTTTTCAGAAAAGAGCATTGTCTCTGTCCTCTCCTCATGTGTTTACATGAGTGTCCATAATCTACTGTAATTACTTTCAAGCCTTTTGGGATATATATATACATATGTATTTTTTTTTTTTTTTTTCATTACTCCAAAGCAGCAGAAGACACAGAGCAAATTTATACTCATCGCCCTTGGGCAAAAGTGTGTAGAGAAAACACTTGATCTTCGATGCTGTCCCCCTGCCTCACCTTGTCAGCCTTGTCTTTTCTGGGCTCTCTCTCCACTTGAGTCATCTCCTCCTCTGTCAGCCCCAGGTGATCAGCTCCCTCGTACATAGCCTTGCCTTCCTCCTCCCTTCACACCCCTTACTTTAATACCTCATCCAATGCTCTCTCTACCCCAGAGAACAACAACCCCGTCAAACTGTTCATGGCCTCTAAGCACTAAGGTGTTGCCCATGCCCCCATTAGGTGATAAGTTTGCATTTCAATGAAGTGAAGTTTAGAGCTTAGACCAACCAAAGATATTTGGGGAGGAACATTTTGTCGCTGACATTAAGAATTTTCCGTGTTTGACAATAAAAAAAAAGTAGATTTTCTTTTGTTCAGTTTTGTTATAGTTTTGAAATTCTCTACTGACCTCACACCTTCTCCTTCCTGGCACCTAGGGCATATCACTCCCACTACCACCCTGGGTGTTCACTGTGCTGCTCCAGACTCTACCATTTACTGTGGGATCTTGAACAATTGTATATTTTTGAAAGTTAATTTTTTTCATTATTGACTGCTTCCTATGTGCTAAGACCATGCTAGGTTCTTTGCATATACAGTCTCATTTAATTCTTACAAGCTTGTTAGGTGAGGACTTTGATTATTTCTAGTTGGTAGAAACAGAAGCTTTGACTCAGAAGTTAGATAACTTGCCATAGTTTTTCTCAATGAGTAAATATGCTCACTTGGAATGCGAATTTAGGACCATCTGACTTATACCCCAGGCATTTAACCTAATCTCTTCAAGCATCTCTTTTATCACCTGCAAAATGGGACTAATATGTATTTCACTCACACTTTTCCTGAACTGGTTCCTGCCTATCTCTCCAGAGTGAAATGCTTCGCTCCTTCTACAATCTGTTCCTCCCTGTTTCCTGAAGACTCATTACTTTTTAAGACAGACCTATGGACAGCTTGAAGTGTGAGAAAGTTCTTTGTATATTGATCTTTACCTTGTCACTATGAGTTGGAATGGACTGGATGGCAACGGGTTTGGTTTTTGGGGTTTGTCTCTTTGTAACCTATAGATTTAGCCCTTTTGTACTATGGACCTTTCATCTGAAGGGCATTTTCCAGACTTGTCAACAAATGTATTTGACCAATCCATGGATAACGTCATTTTCTATTTTAGTAAACAGAAAACTGGGAAGATTGAGGGTCCTGTCTCTTAACAACCAACTGGCTACCCTCAGTACCTTAATACCAACTAGTCAACAATCACTGAAGAAGCCGCCTGTGTATTAACAGACTGGTTAGCTTGGTGGATGTGATGATCACATAGTAGCGTGTGTGGGTAAACATGAAGGAAGACTTCCTCCTCCCAACTCATAGAAGCCCCTGTTGGAGCTAAGGCACTACTTCAACAGTTGGTTGGTATCATGGAGTTCCCTTTGGCGAAATGTCCTGGAGTTTTCATTAGCCCAGGTAGTGAGTAAGCTACCTTGAATATTGCCTGTGGACCTTAGTGGTGAGAGAAGTGCCTTGATTTGGTATTTGCCTTTTTGTTTTTAACCCAGCTGGGCAGAATGTCAGCTTTCAAGATGTTTTCATCATGGATGATATATCGTGATATGGTAAAGCAAAGCCCTCCCCAAATGACTCTCGCGGTTCAAAGTGTAGGCGAGGCCAAAATTAATTCAGCATGTGTTTGAAAGAGGCAGATCTGGGCCTCCTAGGCTCCTCCCTGCACCTCTCCAGGGAACTAGATGTTCAGACTGATAAACGTGTGTGCATGCAGCCAGAAGATTTCTCCAGCCCCATTCCCCTTCTCTCATTGTCATGTTTGCTTTGCTGTGTTTGCCATTAGAGCTCTGTGTATTGAACAAACTTTCCAGCCTGTGTCTGCCTGTGGATGTATTTGCTCTGTTCTGTTTTATATTGAAGGAATATTTACATTTTGGTCCTCAGAACTTCTCCTGGGGGCCTGGAAGTGCAGTGAACACTGGGCCTGTGGGCTGCAGAAGCCAGTGTTTTCTGGGGTTGGGAAATGCAGCATTTTACATGGTCCAGAGCCAGAATCAGACCATCCCAGAGCTCCTGGATTCATGATATTGACTTCTCTTGGAGGGCAGCAATGAACCCTGAGAAACTGACATTAAATACTTTTTTTCAAAATAACCCTAAATTGATCACATCAAGTGCAAAGCAAATTGCCTATTGATGTTCCTATAACTTCTGCCATGACCCAAACTAGAATCCTGGCTCTGGCACTTCATTACTGTGATCCCTGGGAAAGTTCCTTAAACTTTCTGTGCTTCAGTTTCTCCATCTGTAGAATGGGCCTAATCATACCTACTTCTTTAGGTTGTTGTGATGATCAAATAAACCAATAAAGGTAAAGCACCTAACAGAGTGCCTGGCACATAATTAATACTTAACAAAGTAGCAATTATTGTAATATTGTTAGTACCCAGTCACCACCCAGTGCCTTCGATTTAAAACTTCTTAGAAGCACATCTATTTTGCTTTTTCTGGTACTTTTCTGCCACAGTGGTGGTCAGTTAAGTTAGCCAATTCACTGTACTCCGAAAAAATATTGTTCTCGCAATTTGGACTATTAGACAAAAATCTCCATATAGCATATTGCTGGCAATCTTCTTTATATTGCCATATACAGTAAAAGCAAAGTCATAAACGATATGAAGGTTAATATTTTTCACATTTTATTTTCTTACTCTTTGTTTTAAAGGAAACCCTCATCGTGTAGTGGTTACAGAGCTACAGATGCTAACCAAAAGGTCGGCAGTTCGAATCCGCCAGCACTCCTTGGAAACTCTGTGGGGCAGTTCTACTCTGTCCTATAGGGTTACTGATTCAGAATCCACTTGATGGCAATGGGTTTGGGTTTTTCTAGTTTTGTTTTAAAGGATTTGTGTTATACCCAGAAGCCTGCATTGCATTTAGAGTTCAGCAGTATTGATCTCTCAAGCTGATAATTGGGAGCGGAATATTAAACCAAAAAACCAAACCCATTGCCACTGAGTCAATTCTGGCTCATAGCCACACTGTAGGACAGAGTAGAACTGCCCCATAGGGTTTCCAAGGCTGTAAATCTTTGTGGAAGCATACAACCACATCTATGTCCCGCAGAGCAGCTGGTGGATTTGAACTGCCAACCTTTTGGTTAGGAGATGAGCACTTAACCACTATGCCACTAGGGCTCTTAAGCCTTAGCTTCTTCATCTGCATTATGGAGATAATACAAGTTTCTACCCATAGGGCTGTGGTGAAGATTTTATAAGGTAAAACAAATACAGTGCTTACCAAGTGTCTGGTATTTAAGTATGCATTTAGTGAATGTTCGCTTTAATCATTATTAATGAAATTTTTGCTTTGATCAATCAATACAAGCCTCTTTTTTCCTTTTCCTTAGACTAGCCTTTTACCTTATAATTTTGCATGCATTTGACTAGTGACACATGAGAAAATTTCCTGCACCTTTCTGGGTCTTATTTATATATTTATTTGTTTGTTGTTAATAAGTTTGGAACCATTGTGGTGGTGAGCTTCATTGGCATGCCATATCTGCAAAGTGGGAAGGATGAAGCAGAAGCAAACTGAGGAATGGAGGGAGTGACGTAGGGAGACCGAGGGCTCACTAGTTTTCATGGTTCCAGTTCCTTTCAGAGGCTGGGACACATGTCCTATTCTGACCTTGGGGTCAGTGTTAGCTGTCTAAGCTAGCTTAAGTGGCTTTCTGGTATTTACAACCAAACAGACCTAATATAAAAACCAAACCAAACCCATTGCTGTCAAGTTGGTTCCTACTCACAGTGACCCTATAGGACAGAGTAGGACTGCTTTATAGGGTTTCTAAAGCTGTAATCTTTATGGAGGCAGACTGCCACATCTTTCTTCCGTGGAGCAACTGTTGGGTTTGAACCACTACATTTTGGCTAGCAGCCAAGTGCTTAACCAGTGAGCCACCAGGACACCTCTAACTGGCTAACAATTATTGTCCATTTTAGGTTATTTATTTCCAAGTATTCACAGCAAAGTTGTAAATTGCTCATGGAACATCAGTGTTTCATGAAGTATAGTTTAAAAACACCAACATGGGATTTTAGAACTAGAAAGAATCTCAGGGACTGTCCCATCCAGTAATTTCCAAAGTGTGGTATGTCTACCAGAGGTGGTGTCTGAGATCATTTTATATAGCATATGGGTGAACAGTGTAAAATCTTTAATAGTTATTTAAGTGTGTATTAGAAAAAAATAACAACCATATCAAACTTCTTATTTCATGGACATTATTAATAAGGACAAGGCTAAATGTAATTAAGTAGGTGAAAAAAAATGTGGTTTCCAGTAATCATGGAGAAGCTAGTATTAGGCTAACCCCTCTATGATTATAATCTTTGGATAAGATATTAAAAACAAAAAAATACTGTTTGAAGACAGCAGAGAGTGAAAAAGAAAAAGAAAAAAAGCAGGCATAAGCTGGAGAGGATTTTACTCTTGAAAGAAGGGAACCCCACTGGGTGAGATCCATATTCATATGGTATTCCACATGAGGACACCACCTGCTTTGTAGAACACTCAGATGATAAAGCTCTGGCAGAAAGCCATCGTCTTATTGGCTTTAAAATTCAGATAACAGAGTTTGGAGATTTCAAAGCAACAAATTAAAACGGAAAATCCTGGTAAGAAGGGAGCCACAAAAAGTGATCCCCAATTTTGCATATAAACTCCTTTCAGATACTTGTCTGACTCCTGAAGCTCCCGTTCAAGGCAAAACTCTAAGTTGCCCAGACAGAAAACAATAGCTACAAGGCAGAAGAAACCAAGCAGAGATTTCAGCAACTGCCCATCATAGGGAAGATAGAATTTAGAGTTTGAGTTCCACAAAGTTAGAAAGACTTGGTAAGACTGTTTTCAGATAGTGAAAGCCAAGAGAATTGGTCACTAGCCAGCTTGAACTACAAGAAATACTAAAAAAGAAATTCTTCAATCTGAAGGAAAGGAGATGATGACAGGTGGAAATTTTAATCTATGGGAAGAAATGAAGGTCAAAGAAATGATAAATATGTGGTTTAATAAAAAGACTGTTATTTCTTTATTTAAATTCCTTAAAAGTCAATTCACTGTTTAAATAGAAAATATCTTTATCATACTCCTGACTGTAATATATGGAGAGCTGGTTTGTTTTTCTAACTTAACTGACTTTGTTTAAGGAGCTTTACTCAGAGAGGATTTACCCATGGAGGTAGTCATGGGCTATGCACTGTGTGAGCCCTCTATACCCGGACCAGAAACAGGAACAATGGCATTAGCTGACAAGGGACTCCTGCCAGTCCACAGTCCCAAAAAATGCCAAAGTGTTTAGTGACTTTCATGGGGTGGGGTGGGAAGGAGAAGAAAGCGTGTAATTTAAGGGGTCTGCAGTATTTTACTGGAGCCCTGGTGGCTCAGTGGTTAAGCACTTATCTGCTAACTGAGCGGTCAGCAGTTTGAACCCACCAGCCGCTCCCTGGGAGAAAGATGTGGCAATCTACCTCCGTAAAGATAATAGCCTTGGAAACCCCGTGGGGCAGTTTTACTCTGTTCTATATGGTTTGCTACGAGTTGTAATTGACAGCGGTGGATTTTGGTTCAGCACTTTACCTCACACCTTGGAAGATGGCGTGGGCAGGGTAGCATTCTCAGCTGAGCTGTCATGACCTAGAAGTGGATTGTGGTCTATGGAGCTCATCACAAGTAATTTATTAGAAATAATAGGTCATGTTTGCAAGCTATTTTCTTTAAAACCCTATTATAGTAGATTTAAATTTCTGTGTATAATAACATCACTGTTTTTTATTGATTTGCTTTCTTGAGTCAAAAGAGAGGGGCCACGCCATAGTTCGAATGCAAGGATTTGTGTGTAACTGGGTGCACCTATGGGCATGTGTCATACATTGAACACCATTCATCATGGGTTGTGAATAAATAGTTGTGTGACATTAAGTAAGTCACACAACTATTAAAATTTTTTGTTAGTGAAAAGAACACTTCATTGTGCAGATGGAGATTTTCAAACATGGAGGCACTCATCTCAGGACAGGAATGGAGGGATCAACGTGCACTGCCAGGAAGCAAAAGGTCAGTACGTAAACAATTTGTTCCTGGGAAGAACATATATAACCAAATTGGCTAATACCACTTCATTCACCTAAAAAACCTAGGGAGTAAAATTTACTCCCCTCTAGCCAAATGGTCAAACTTTACATTTCAAAGGACTACAAAGCTGAAGCTGAATCAACCATTAACCCCTCTGCCTTTCCTTTATTCCCCATGCATTAAAAACTTCTAGTTGAATGGAGACAGTGGAGAGCTTTGTATTTTTACTTAGTGCTGCGCAACTCAATCTGTATTATTTCTTGTTAAAACCCTTTTTTCTTTCACTCCTAACAGAGTACAAGATTGTCTTCTTTGACAGTAGGATAACAACAGGTGAAAGCTAACAGTATGTGAATAAACCCAGCACAATACCTGGTCAGGCACTGAGATGTTAGTTTTTTTTTCTTCTGGAAGTGTCATGAAAAGAGGTGAAGAGTATGGTCAAAATTCACAGCAGAACCTCTAAAAGGAAGAAATAATATTGTAAATACTTAAAACTTTCTATAATCCAAATGATTCCAAGTCCTACCAACCTGAGGGAACAAACAAGTTCACATTAATACCCAAATTTTACACACTCACAGCCCTGCCTGCAAGATCTCAACTCTTCCTCAAAGATGCCCCCAGTTATTTCGGGGAGTCTCTATGTCTTACCAGTACTCAGGAACAAGTCCAAACCTGCCCTATTGCCTCAGCCTTCTTGCCCTATTGCCTCAGTCTGCTGCCCCAAGGCGTGTCACAGCTTCCACCACAGCTAATGCCTTCTCTGACGACCCTGCTTCTCTGCCTGGCTCTCCCTTCCCAAACCACAAAACCCTCCTGTGTTAATGCCTCAATGTGCTAGAGTCATGCATTGTGGGTTGTGAAGAAATGAAAGGAAAGAGAGTCACTCACACCAGACCTTTAGCACGTCTTGCCCATCCTACAGATGACACTGAAAATCAGTAGGACGTAAAAACAACTTCTGCCAAGCCCAGATGGAAGAACAGACGCTGAGATAACACCCTTCCCCCTGCCATTACCACACATTTATCCATCCATTCTCATGTCCACCTCAAACCACATCTTGCTCCCCAACCATCCACACTTATCCCCTTTCTCTGTATCCTTTGAAACCCAAAATGCTCTTAATATTAAACATATGTGTCAATTATCTTACGATGTGCTTTATGTATATTATCTCTTTTAATTTCACAGCAACACTTTGAGGTAAGCATTATGCTTAATCCCACTGGACGGATGGAAATGGGCACATACAGTAAGCATTTTACTCAAGGTAGCAAAGGTGATTAATCACAGAGCTAAGATTGGAGCTTGGATTTCAAGACAATCTGTCTAAATTTAGTCTTTAATCTCTATATAACCCTGCCTGTCTAAGTGGGAAAAAAAGCCATTACTTTGTAGAATAACTGCTTTTTTAGTCTTTGTTCTCCCCTAAACTATGAGCTCACTTAATTTAATCTAATCGTATTCATCTCAATAGATATATATTAAAGATCTCTTAGGATCAGATGCTCTGCTGACCTGATACTCTTTTTAAGGCAGAACTTCTTCTTTTAGTCATCTGTATAGCCCCAGCTCCTATCAGTGCTTGGCACACGTAGAGTGTCTTTAACTGATGCATGACAAAATGACTAAGCATGGGCAACACCAACGAAGATTCCTAGACAAAAAAGGAAATCCAATGGAAGTGAAGATACTAAGTATATTAGTAAATCACTCCTATTTTTCCTTTCCAGACATTCCTTTCCTGCTAATCATTGTACGACCCTTCCTTTTTAACAAAGATTAATCCTATTTTCTTTGGTGGGAGAGTGAAGCATGATTCCAAATTCAACAGTATTGGATTCCAAGTTGGCCACCTAAACACCAGCAAGCACCAACAGCACAGTCTGTCCTCAAGGCAAATCACTGCCTTTAATCCAGATCTCAAGTTGATTGACTCATGAATACACATAGGAACATGCCTGACACCCCTGAGGCAAAGCAGCTTACTCTGCACAGAAAGGCTGACCTTGGGCACTGGGCTGGTGGCTCTGAAGCCTTATACAGGTTTGCAGTTCTCTGTAGGGATCTTCATAGCCTGGGAAAGAATAACAATCCTTGTCCTCCTAGAGAAGAGATTTGTTACCCAAGATTCCTGCAAGGCTGATCAACACACACTTGTTGATCAATTGCGTTAATATGGGGTTCTAAAAACTTTGGATTCCCAATAGCGTTGAATATAACTGATATTACAGGATATGCATGAAGATATCTGGGTGGGTAACATCCTGTGAAGCATGCTAAAAAACAAATTCCAGTGACCTCATGGAGAACCCAAATGTTTCCCTCCTTCGCACAGATAAAGCTATAGGCACAGATTTACCAAAAGCCAATGAAATCCAAGTGTAAGGTCCACTCACTTGCAAGGACAGCTTCCAAAGCCTAGGTTCTACTTTTTAATTTGTAATTTTTTATTCACTTTTTAAGAAATGATCTGCCAAAACGTATAGTCATCAGGCCCCACAAAACTTAAATCTGCTCTAGTTTTAGGCACGATTTTTCTGCATAGAAAAGCTGTACTGATATTAAAGTTTTGTGGCTCAATCTCTCTGTATGATCCAGGAGCTAGTAGTATAATTTGAAGCTTATCTCCTGCCTTTGCCACCTTCATTCTAGCCTCCTTTGATGCTTGTGACACTGACTTCAGGCACTATCAACCAGTGCCTCCAAAGATCAAGATCCATTCCAGGAAGAAAGGCTCTTTCTCACACTGAAGCATCACCTGAGGGATGGATTTCCTGCAATATAAAAAAATCAATATACTCTAGTAGAAAGGCTCTCCTGGGCTTTCTTTGTCACTACCTAGTATCCCAAAATCACTCCAGACAGAGAAAAAAAACATGGAAGTGATGAAATATTTGGCAGTGGTTATTGGTAACAGTTGCAAAACATGATTGATATATTTGGTGTCACTGAATTGTATACATGAAAAATATTGAATGTGTATATGTATATATATATATATATGTGTGTGTGTGTGTGTGTATATATAGAAACCCTGGTGGCACAGTGGTTAAGAGCCCAGCTGCTAACCAAAAGATCAGCAGTTCGAATTCACCAGGCGCTCCTTGGAAACTCTATGGGGCTGTTCTAATCTGTCCTATAGGGTCGCTTATGAGTCGGAATCGACTGTAATGGGTTTGGTTTTTTGGTATGTGTGTGCATGTGTATATATATATATACATACATTTACAATAATAAAAGAAAAGAACCACGGAGGTAGAGAAGAATTCTGTACATGTCACTCTGCCTAGAATTCCCTTCCATTTATATCAAGCTTCTACCTTTCATCCTTTAAGAACTAGCTCTTGTGCCTTGGAGGGAAGGAATTACCTTTGTTCATCTTTGTATCACTAGTACCTACCATATTTATAGGCACTCAGTAAATTTTAGCTGGATAAATGAATGAAAAAGTTAATCAATCAATGAAATGTGAGAGCTGAAACATTAGGAAAGGAGAACAAATTACATGTAAATAGAAAAGGAGAAATGAAAAGCTAGGCCATGTAAACAAGATTTTGAGTTGTGTAAACAAAGTCTAAAGCTACTGTTAAGCAGATATGATTACTCCGTTTAGCTTATAAGAAATCACACAGATTTCCCTTGGATCTTGGTTAGAAAAGGTACTTGGAGCCATTAAGTGAGGCAGCCACACTGTCCTTTATCTCACCTTGCAGCTTTTTATCAGCACAGAGGGCTTCAGTGTAGAGAGGAAACTTTGCAAACATGGAAAAGTCAATATTGACCTACAGATAAGCTTATATGTTTCCTTGGACTTAGAAATTCACCCAATCACTTCTAACTAAAATGTAACGCCATGAGAATTAGTGCAAATAACTTGCTTAAATAGAACTGTAACTCAGTTAACGTAAGCAGCAACTGAATAGACCTGGCTTTCTTTCCCTTTTTATCTTCTTATCCTACTCTGTCACAGAGAGAGCAGTAGGATTACGATCTCCATTTTATATGCCACAAGAAATTTTCATAAAATTGTACAAATATGATCACATCTTATTTATTTTTACTAATTTTAATTAATACTTTGAACATCCACCTGCCTTATTAGTCAGAAATCCTATTTTCCCCAATTGATCTTATTCATAGAGACGTATGCACTACAAAAGGGGTGTGTCATTATGACTTCCATAACTGAGAGGAATAGACCTAACTGCTAGAAGAAAAGAAAAGGAATAAAGAAAACCTGAATAATCTAATCAAAAGCAGAAAAAGAAAACTGAAAAAAAATTTTTAATAGAAAACAAAGTATAAGAAATAAATCCCATCACACTCAACAGCATAGTCATTAGGGAAATACAAATCAAAACCACAATGTGATACCATCTCACATCCATTAGGATGGCTGTTATTAAAAAACAAGGCGGAACCAACGTGGTGCCCTAGATAGATGAACCATGCCATCCCTCTCTATAGCAAAGACCCCAAAAACTAAGTAAAACAGATAAAAATGTCAATCCTGGAACCCTAAGTATAAAATGAAAGGATAAAGAACTAGATCAAACACTGAATGGAAGACGAAACTGACAGAAAACAGAGAATGAGGAGAAATTCAGAGTGGAGGTTTCCTGCCAACTAACACGGGACAGTGTCGCCATCTTGAAGCACAGCCAGCAATGAACCTGGACAGGGAGTACGGGAAGGCAACTTCATGGAACCCCCAGTGGGAGACAGAGCAACCAGTAACCAGAGAAACATGCTTTCCCACCCCTCACCCTTCTGGTGAGTAGCAGCAAGAACTCCTCCAGCCCTGCAGCCCCACCGTTGGGGCTCACAATACAAGCTCCCACCTGCTCCACTGCCTTCTGCCACGTGGCTTTTTTATCTTTCTTTCTCCCTCCCACCTAGCCCCCTACACCACATCCCATCTTTACTGCCAGCCCCTACTGCACCACCATGGCTAGAGAGTCACCAGCCTGCCACTGCCCTGGGTCTACCCCAACTCTACCCACCGGCTCCTGCTGTGCCATATTTTTATCTTTTGTTCCCTTTCTCTGTTTTCTTTCTCTCTCCCAACTAGCCCCATACACCACCTCCCCCCCTTCCTGTGGGCCCTGCCGCCATGCCACAGCTAGAGGGCCACAAGCCCACTACCGCCTGAGCTCGCCCTGCCTCTGCCCACAGGATCCTGCTACCCTGCCAAGTGTTTTTTTCTTTCTCTTCTTTCTTTTTTTCTCCCTCCCACTGAGCCCCATACGTCACCTCCTCTCCCTTCCTACTAGCTCTTGGGCCCACTCTGCCCCCCCTACTTGCTGGCCTCTACCATGCTGTCAGTATTTAAAATTTTTTTTCTGTTTCTTCCTTTTCTTTCTCCCTCCTACCTAGCCCCATACACCACACTCCCTTTCTGTCAGCGTCTGCCAAGCCACCATGATGAGAGAGGCACCAGCCTGCCACCACCCAGGGTCTGCCCCACCCCCACCCACAGCTCCCGCAACACCAGTTTTTCTTTTTTTCCTTTCTTCCTTTTCATTCTCCCTCCTAGCTAGCCTTGAATGACACCCCCCCTTCCCGCTGGCCCCCACCACACCACTGCGGCTAGAGTGTGTCCAGTGCTCAGGCCCCCACAGCACCAGGCCTGCACTGCTGCTCCCCTCCTGCCACGTGACAGGCTGCTGAACGGTGGGAAGCGAGCTCATACCACTCCCTGTCCGACACCCCTGCCCATCTGGCAAGGGGATATGAACACTCTCACACCACTGGGCCAACATCAGGAGGCAGACAGATGCCGACCAGTCCACCCTTAGCCACATTTCCAAAACATACAGCAAAGCAGGTTCACCCTGTCTGCTGCTGCCTTGCCCACCTGGTCAAGGTGGTGAGAGGTATCATGCCCACAGAAGAGCAAACAGCAAACTATACCCAGCCACATATATCAAAACAAAACAAAAAAGCAGGACAAAACAAACATACAATCAAAAAGAAAATAACACCTTAATGTCTCAGAGATAGCAGACAATATTAAAACATATAAAAAAGTAGGACAAGATGGCTTCAGCAAATGACCAAAATAAAGAGTCAGATTACCTTCCAGTAGAAGAAAAGGCAGTGGAAATACTTGATGTGGAATTCAAAAGATTAATATTTAGAAATTTCCAAGATTAGGAAGGATATCAAAGAAAACACAGACAAAATCAGTGAAAACATAGCCAAGGAAAATAAAGACAAAGGAATAGAAGAATTCAGGAAAATAATACATGAACAAAATATTGAAATATATAAACAATTAGAAATCATACAAAAACAACTAGAAATACAAGAGATAAACAACAAAATTTTAGAAATGGACAACTCAATAGAAGGTTTTAGGAGCAAATTTGAAACAATGGAAGACAGAATCAGCAAGATTGAACACAAATCCATGTATGCCACTTTGTTTGAGGGAATATCAGAAAAAATGAAGAAAAACTAAGAATTATGTGGGACACAATCAAGGGCAAAAATTTACATGTGATTGGAGTTCTAGAACAGGAGGATAAAATGGGTAACACAGAAGATTGTTGAAGATTTGCAGCAGAAAATTTCCCAAATGTCATGGAAGATGAAAAGCTGACCATCCAAGGAGTTCAACAAACCTCATATAGGGTAGACCCAAAAAGAAAGTCACCAAGACATGTCATCCTCACACTTGCCAAGAACAAAGACAAAGAAAGAATCCTGAGAGTGGCTCAAGGAAAACAAAAAGTCACTTACAAAGGGAAAACATTAAGACTAAGGTCTCATTATTAGGCAGAGGCTATGCAAACGAAAAGGCAATGGGAGAACATACGTGAAACCTTGAAAGAAAAAAAAAATGCCAACTTAGAATAATAAACCCTGCAAAACTCTCTCAAATGCAATGGTGAAATTAGGACATTTCCAGAAAAACAGAAATTAAAGAAAGTCATAAAAACCAAACCAAACTTACAAAAAATATTAAAGGGAATCCTTCAGTTAGAGAACCAGCAACATCAGACAACAACCTGACTCTAGGACACAGGACAGCATCAGCCAGATACCAACGTAGGTAAAGAACTCTCAATAATAAAACAAAGCTAAAAGACTTAAAACAGGGCAACACGACGATCTGTAAATGACAATAATGTCAAAACAATATAAGGTGGAGTAAACAGTGTAGGTATGTTGTTGTTAGGAGCAATCGAATTGGTTCTGACTCATAGTGATCCTATGAACAACAGAATGAAGTATCGTGTAAGAAAAAATAGGGGCAATGCTAGGAGCCCTGATACATGGCATAAATACAATATAAACCATGATCATAATGATGGCAGTTCCTCAAAAAGTTAAACCTATAATTACCATATGACCCAGGAATTCTACTTCCTGTTCTCAAAAAGTAAATCTTAAGGGTGCTGCAATTTCTTTTGTTGCTGCTTTTGGTTATTCCCATGAGAAGGACAGTTGGAAGGGCTGGATAAGTGATTCTGGTCCTGACTTGACCAAGAATCCATATGACTTTGGATCTCAAATTTCCCACTCTGTAAAATTGGGGGCGGCGGGGGAGGAGGGGAACTGATCTCTTGTAGTTTTAACTTTTCTGATTCTCTTAGTTTTGTAAATTAAGAAATTGAGGCAAAGTTCCTTAGATTGCTCATTCATTCATTTATTCATATATTCCTTCAACAAACTTCTTTGGAATCCATACTATATATCAGACACTGAGCTAGAAACATGGAAAGACCCAGTCCCAGGCCCTACCCTCAAGACTTAATAAGCTAGGAGTGGAAGCAGATGTACACATTATTAATTTTAGTGATGTTGGGAACAACTTTTATTTACATAGATCTATATAATCCATAAAATGCTTCCATATCCATGATCTGTTTGCTCCTCACAACAACCACCTGAGGCATTGTTCTTATCCAGATGATAAATGGTTGAGCGCTGGGCTGCTAACCAAAAGGTCTGCTGCTTGAACCCACCAGCCGCTCTGCAGGAGAAAAGACCTTGCAATCTGCTTCCATAAAGATCACAGGCAAGAAAACTCTACAGGGCATTTCTACTATGTCCTATAGGGTCACTATGAGTCAGAATTGACTTGATGGCAGTAAAAACAACAAGGCCGAGTCACTTGCCAAACTTCACAAGGATATAAATGAGGGTGCTTGAGATTTGCAACCAGACTTTGTGGCTCTAATCCTTTGCTCTGAAATATAGTGGTTAATATTATGGACTTCGGCAGCGCACACTCTAGAGACCAAAATTCAAGTTGCAGTTTCACTATTTAGCAGCTGTTATGATCTTGGGCAAGTCACCTAAACTCTCTGACACTATTTTCTCATTTGTAAAATTAAAATAATATTTGCCTGTATTAGTCTAGGTCCTCCAGGTAGCAGACACTTTGATATGATTAATGTGCAAGGACTTAGTTGTTGTTAGGTGCTGTCAAGTCAGTTTCGACTCATAGCAACCCTGTGTGTAACAGAACAAAACACTGCCTAGTCCTGAGCCACCCTCACAATCGCCGCTATGCCTGAGCCCATTGTTGCAGTCACTGTGTCAATCCATCCTGGTGAGGATCTTCCTCCTCTTCGCTGACCCTCTACTCTACCAAGCATGAAGTACTTCTCCAGGGACTGGTCCCTCCTGATAACACGGCCAAAGTATGTGAGATGACAGTCTCTCCATCCTCGCTTCTAATGAGCATTCTGGCTGTACTTCTTCCAAGACAGGTTTGTTTGTACTTCTGGCAGTCCATGGTATACTCAATATTCTCTGCCAACACCATAATTCAAAGGCATCAGTTCTTCTTCGGTCTTCCTTATTCATTGTCCAGCTTTCACATGCATTTGAGGTGACTGAAAACATGATGTCTTGGGTCTGGCGTACCTTAGTCCTTCAAGTGGCATCTTTGTTTTTTAACACTTTAAAGTGATCTTCTGCAGATTTGCCCAATGCAATACATCCTTTTATTTCTTGATGTCTGCTTCCATGGGCGTTGATTGTGGATACAAGTAAAATGAAATCCTTGACAATTTCATTATTTTCTCCATTTATCATGCTGTTCCTTATTGGTCCAGTTGTGAGGATTTTTGTTTTCTTCAAGTTGATGTATAATCCATACTGAAGGCTATGGTCTTTGATCTTTATCAGTAAATTCTTCAAGTCCTCTTCAGCTAGCAATGTTGTCTCATCTGCATAATGCAGGTTGTTAATGAGTCTTCTTCCAATCCTGAAGCCCCATTCTTCTTCATATAGTCTAGCTAAAAAAAAAAAAAACACTTTTTTCTCGGATTATTTGCTCAGCATACAGATTGAATAAGCATGGTGAAAGGATACAAAACTGACATACACCCTTCCTGACTTTAAACCATGCAATATTCCCTTGTTCTGCTCAAATGACTGTCTCTCGGTCTAAGTGCAGGTTCCTCATGAGCACAATTAAGTATTCTGGAATTCTCATTCTTCACAATGTTATCCATAATTTATTATGATACACACGGTTGAATGCCTTTGTATAGTCAATAAAACACAGGTAAACATCTTTCAGGTATTCTTTGCTTTCAGCCATGATTCATCTGACATCTGCAATGATATCCCTTGTTCTATGCCATCTTCTGAATCTGGCTTGAATTTCTGGCAGCTGCCTGTCAATGTACTGCTGCAGCTGCTTTTGAATGATCTTCAGCAAAAGTTTACTTGTGTGTGACATTAATGATATTGTTTGATAATTTCCACATTCTGTTGGATCATCTTTCTTTGGAATGGGTACAAATATGGATCTCTTCCAGTTAGCCAGGTAGCTGTCTTCCAAATTTCTTGGCATAGACAAGTGAGCACTTCTAGCACTGCATCTGTTTGTTGAAACATCTCAATTGGTATTTCATCAATTCCCAAAGCCTTGGTTTTGCCAATGCTTTCAGTGCAGCTTTGACCTCTTCCTTTAGTAGCACTGGTTCTTGATTATATGCTACCTCCTGAAATGGTTGAATGTCAACCAATTATTTTTGGTATGGTGACTCTTTGTATTCCTTCCATCTTCTTTTGATGCTTCCTGCATCGTTTAGTATTTTCCCCATAGAATCTTTCAACATTACAAATTGTGGCTTGAATTTTTTCTTCAGTTCTTTCAGCTTGAGAAATGTCAAGCGTGTCCTTCCCTTTTGGTTTTCTAACTCTAGGTCTTTGCTCATTTCATTGTAATATGTATTTTGACTTCTCGAGCTGACCTTTGAAACCTGTTCAGCTCTTTTACTTCATCATTTCTTCCTTATGCTTTAGGCTACTCTGCATTCAAGAACAACTTTCAGGTCTCTTTTGACATCCATTTTGGTCTTTTCTTTTTTTTCTTGTCTTTTTAATCATCTCTTCCTTTCTTCATGTATGATTGTCCTTGAAGGACTTTAGTAGGAGAAAACCAGTGAGAGAAAATGGGGAAAGAGCCAAGAAAGGCTAGGAGAGCTGTCAAACAGCTATGCAAGTCCGACTCTGAGTACAGAAGAGAGGGGGAGAAGGTTGAGTTAAAGCATAGTAGACTTACATAAAGTCTAAAGAAAGTTTAGCAAGGCCGCAAGGGAGTCTTTGAGCCAAAATCAGCCATCAGAGGAGTCCCTTGTCTCCCAGAAGTGGGCCTTTCTCCATTCTGTGTGAAGCAAGACTTTCGCTCAAAGGAGGCATTCAATTTCAAAGCAAAGCAGCTGGGACTCTTGATCAATTATACTTTCTGTAGTTGGAAGTCTGTGAGGTGCATTGCCACAGACACCACACTACCTATCTCCAAAACTCAGTATTAGGATAAAATAAAATATGTAGTATGCTTAGCCTGTCATATAATAAGTGTTTAAAATATGGTAGCTGTGTTAGGAAAGGCTAGCTGCTATAATAAATATACTCCCAAAATGGCAGGAGCTTAGCAGCATACAAGTTTACTTCTTGCTCATTTAAGTCCAACGCATTTGTTTCTTGTCTGAAAGTAGAGGGCAACTCTTCTCCATGTAGTCATTCAGGGACCCAGTCTTGTCAACAAATGGCTTTCAAGGGCTCTTTATCCAATTGATAAAAGGGTAGGGAAATGGAGGAGTACTGTGTGGGACTATTGTACAGACCAGGTGTGGAAGTGGCACACATCACTTCCACTCATGTTCCATTGCCTAGAAATCATCTACATGGCCACACCTAATACAAGAGGTCTGGGAAACACAGGCCCTGGCTGAGAAGCCACACCTCTACACTGTGGGAGGAGAACGAATTCGTGGTGGAGCCTTAGTTAGCTTTGCTCCAAGCAGTTGTCAACCAGGTTGCACCACCATATTTAAAGTAGAACACATGCAATGCCTAAAGAACATATTCAATCTCAAAGTTATTGAGAGTCTCACATTTGGCCTCACAGTGTCCAGACTGTTATTCTATCCTTCAAGGCTGGATCTCCTCATCCCTGGCACTTGGTATGGCGGTGACACTTGGGTTTCCTTTTATTTCATTTGGGATATGTAAACTCAGAGCAAGAAAAATATGTGCTTTATGTCATTTGTACATAAGGTATCCCCCCCCGGCATCCCTATCTTGGAAATGAATGATTTTTTTTTCTTCCTCAATACTCTTCATGCTTCACAAGCTGTAATGAAAAGAAATGACATGCTCTGAATCCATCTGATGTAGGAGCATGCATATTGAACGTCTTGTCATTAATTATACTTTTTTATTTGTGGTAATCCAAGTGACAACAGCATTTCCCTTTTATGCTGAAAAGAAAAGCTTTGGGGGAAGAAAAACAATGCAAAGAATTTCAGCTCAGTTTGGTTACATTTGGATGAGTTAACTACGTGCTGATGCCAGTAACAAAAGCTTAACCCAAATCCCCAAGCAGACAGGAATTCAGAAATTTATTTTATTTTCAAGGTGAGGTGTTATCAAACATATTTGATTCTTACCCCCTCAAAAGTAATAAATCTGACTCTCCAAAGTCAACAAAAAGATATTATTGTTGCAAAGCCCTTTGCAGGCTTTGCAAACAGCCTTCAGATCCCTCACTACAGCATGGCAGGCCACATAGCTTCACTCATTTGCTTAGTATCTGTTTAGTGAGTACCAACTACGTGCAAGGCATTGTTCTAGGCATTGGGTTATTATTCCCCTGTTACTTATGAGGAAACTGAGGCTCAGTTATATTAAGTGATTTTCCCAAGTTCACACAGCCTAACAGTGGGATTAGAATCTACTTAAAACCACAAAAATAAAACAAACCAAACCCACTGCCTTTGAGTCAATCCTGACTCATAGCGATCCTATAGGACAGAGTAGAACTGCCTCACAGGGTTTCTAAGGGTATAATCTTTACAGAAGCAGACTGCTACATCTTTCTCCTGTGGAGGGGCTGGTCAGTTCCAACCACCAACCTTTCAGTTAGCAGCCATAATGCTTAACCACTGCACCACCAGGACTCCTAGAACCATTTAGTAAGTATTTGCCATGTGCAAGTAGTTTTATATACTATATCTATCTTCTCAACAGCATTCCAAAAGTGGATAATATTTCTCTCATTTTCCAAATGCAGAAACTAAGATTCATAGAAGTAGGAGTCTTGTCCAAAGTCACAAGGCCTGTAGCTGGAACCTGTAGCTAAGTCCGTCTGCGAGTGGAAAATCAGTTGCCTTTGAGTTGATCCTGACTCATGGCGACCCCAGGCATGTCGGAATAGAACTGGGCTTCATAGAGTTTCCAATGACTGCTTTTGAAGAGTAGATCACCCGATCTTTTTTCCTAGGTGCCTCCGGGTAGACTTGAATGACCAACCTTTCCTTAGTAGCCCAGTGCATTAATCATCTGCACCTCCTCTGTGGGTGGAAACTTCCTTTGTTTGAACTACCCTCCCTTGTTGCTGACTGACTGTGACCATGAGACCCTGCCTCTTTGGTCACAGCTGATTGGGTATGGATTGACACCTAACACAAGGGCCACTTTCCTGACTAAGGCCAATGCTGTATGTACTACATCACCCAGAGGCACACTTCAGGGCACAGCTCTTACTGTGGGTATCAGTTGCTGCCACGGTCCTTGCTCGTTCAAGCTGGGTCACTAATCTCTGCCTGGTTCTGTTAGGTTCCAAAATCACTTGATGGCTATCCTGGCTCCTGTCCTGATAACCAGAAGAGGCCACTCCTTCTTGCTTCCCTCGTTCTTCCTGCCTAGGGAATTTCTAGAAATAAGTCTTTGGTTCAATTCTCCCTGGCCAGAATCAGCTACATAATTTTCAGGGCCCAGTGAAAAGTGAAAATGTAGGGTCTCTTGTTAAAAAATTATTAAGCATTTTAAGGTGGCAACAGCAGAGCATTAAACCAAGCTCAAAGCCCTTCTGAGTTCAAGGCCCTGTGTGACTGCAGAGTTCAACATCCATGAAGTCATCCCCGTCCCTGGCACAGTTTCAGCTGTAATTTTTGGAATGACCCAGCCTTTACCAGAGTTTCTCCCTCTGTCTAGCCCTGTACCTCTCCTGCTTTTCCCTGGAGCAGACCTGCCTTCCCCATGGCTGTTAGAACTTGGTCTCTGTCTGTTGGCCTATTCCTTCCTTTGCAGCTCAGTCCCTAATTTCCCAAAACCAAACCCGTTGCCTTCGAGTTGACTCCTATTCCTAGTGACCCTAATGGCCCCATGGGGTTTCCAAGGCTGTAATCTTTACGGAAGCAGAGTGCCACGTCTCTCCCTCAGAGCAGCTGTAGATTTGGCGCTTCCGAGCACTTAACCACTGCGCCACCTTCCTAATTTCCCAAGGCCTTGATAACCTGCCTCCCTCCAAATCAGTTCTCAAACCCTGACAGTCTCATCAACACAGACCGCCCATTTAGCTTTGCAATGTGTACAGATAGGGGACTGATAGACAGGGAAGAATGCTGGACAGGCTTGGCAAAGTGCTTGTTTATAACAGTTCTGGCATCTGGAGCAATTTTTCCCTTTTATTAAACATATCTCTGCATTCTGTAGCTGACTTTCAACTTGGCCTGAGCTTTTTGAGGGAAATTTTGGGATTTTTGCCCAACAACAACAACACAGAGCTTCATATTTATGTTACAAAAGCCAGAAGTGTCATCACAGACAACTTCCTTTGTTGGAGCAATTTTCACACACACAAAAGATCACAGCATTATTCAGTACAGTAAGCCACACCCTCTACCCCTTTGCTGTTATTGACAACAGCAGGGCAGAGTATGTAGGTCATATCCAAATGGAAAACATTGGCTCTGATACATCCTGTTGTGAAACAATCAAGCATTGGGTTGCAGCACTAACAGCAAGAGAAAAATTCAGAAACATCAGGAGAGGAAAGGAAGAAAAGATTCCAAATGGAGAAATACGAAAAAACAGAAATGTTCAAGAGGCGCCATGCCAGGATGTGCTGAGTATGCCCAAGACTCTGGTTCTCTAAAATCAATATTCATCAATAATGGCAATTATTTATGGAGTATTTACATGCACCAGGCTTTATAAACTATATCTATCTAATCTTCTCAAAAACCTAATGAGATACGTAATACTTCCCTCATTTTCAGATGAGAAAAATAAGGCTCAGAGGAGTAGGACATTGCCCAAGTCACAAGGCCTTTAAGTGGCAAAGCTGGAATCTATATCTAGGTTTCCTGTAGTTGAGAATCCTCTATCGTCTGTACTGCTCCCACTCCCTGACAGACTGACTGGCCACCACTGATTGGCTAAGACCTGGACACCTGACACAAGGGCAGCCATTCCATGGGGTAGCTGGCATCCTATGACTTGTGTGGCTCGAAAATATAATCTGGGTCTATCTGATTTCTCTCTTATAACTTTAGAATCAGGAAAAATCACATCCAGTTAGCTATGGAAGCTGAACTGAAGGTGCATGAGGTAGACTTGATACAGTGGCAGCCATCCTGGGCCGTGTGCGAACAAAAGTGAGGAGAACTACAAGCAGCAGAGAGAGGAAGATGGAGTACATGCAGAGAGAGAAGCAGAGCTGTCAAAGGAAAGTGACTGCAAAAATTAGAGAGACAGAGATAGACAAAGAGAGGCAGAGCAAGAAAGAGAGCAGAGACAGAGACACAAAGCCAAAGAGAATAGAGCCAAGAATGAGTTACCCTGGGTCCTGACAGAGTCTTATTTGGGTCCTGAGGAGTCCTGGCTGCACTATCCTTGAGATCCTTCCAAGCCTCTGGATACTCACAACAATCTTTCCACTTGAGCTGGGGGGAATGGGCCTCTGACACACCCCAAAGAACTCTGACTCCAGCAATCTGATGTCAAAGTCATTGTTACTCCATCTGACTACACGCACATACATTCTTCATTGACAATAATGGCAACACCCACCCTGTACCCCATGTGACTCTGAAGCTGAAGTTTCCATACTCCGAGTTCCTTGTTTCTGTCGTTTTGATTAACTTTTGACTTTCACCATCCTTGAATAAAGACTGTGTCTCTGCCTTAAGGTGACTCCCCCAGTCCCATTTCTCCCTCCCGTGGCCTGTCTCCAGACCTCCTACCACCACGGTTATGATAATCACCTTCTCAGGTCACTGGGCTGGAACTAGAGGGACAAGAAGCCAGTGGTCAGACCTCAACATTGACTCCACTCTCATTCTCCTCTGCCAATACCCAGAAGTAGTTTCTGTGGAGTGTCTAGGGATTCATATGGAAATACAACAAGTAAAAGCAGAAGCAGTGTTGTCAAGAGATTAAGGCATGAGCAGACCCCAGCTTCTTGTCTAGATTCTCTTCCTAATTAGCTGTGTTACCTTGGACAAGTAGATCAACCTTGCTGAATCTTGGATTACTCATTTATATAATTAAGGGAACAGTGGTGGTTCGGCGGTAGAACTCTCACCTTCTGTGCTGGAGACTCAGGTTCAGTTCTCTAGTGAATGCACCTCCAGGACAGTCACCTCTTGTCTAACAGTGGTGGCTTACAAGTTGCTATGATGCTGGACAGGTTCAGCAGAGCTTCAAGGCTAAGATAGACTAGGAAGAAAGGCCTGGTGATCTACTGCTGAAAATCAGCCAATGAAAACTCTATGGATCACAATGGTCTGATCTGCAACTGATCGTGGATTGGCGCAGGACCAGGCAGCAGTAGTTCCTCATGCATAGGATTGACTGTGGTTGGGGGTGGTGGCACTGACTTGATAGCAGCTAAAAACACCACCGCCTATATAATGAGGGTAGTGGTGGACGACATGAGCTAAGGCCCCTTCCAGCTGGACATTCTAAGATCCAAATGTGAGTGCCATTCCATTTCATTGGCATTTAGAGAACAAATCCTGTGTCCTTTCTGAAATTTATGCTTTATCACTTTACCTGTCTTGGCTGCAAGTATCAAAAAGCACCTAATAGCAGTGTCGACTGGATTGCAGAAAAAGAACTAAATTAGTAGAGAAGATATGAAAATGTGCAAACTGAAGTTTCAAGAAAAATGGAGGCAGTCTCATATCTAAGAGACTTGCCTCACCAGCAGCCCCAGGAACTTGTGGGCAACTGTGTGAACAACAGAGGTGCAAGGGCATGTGTATTGCTGAACTGGCAAATTTTTAACCCATGTATCACAGCAGGCCTGGCTTGCAGGCTTTATTTAGGTAAAACTCCCATTGAGCTTTAGCTCCCAGGGCCCAGTCTGACTCAGAGCTTCAGAATCTTGGCCTGTGGCACGATGAGTCATGGTGATGAAATTTCAAGAGAAAAGGACATTTTTAAAATTAGCTTTGAGAGAGCAACTGGCTGTGCCTTTGCTCTGTAAGCGCCTTGTCCAGGTTATTTGAGTTGATCTCATTTTCCAGGGGGCCCTGAATGGTTCATGGTAATGCTGCCTTTTGTTCAGCCTGCCCTCAGCCCCTCAGAGTCCCATAACTCCAGGGCCTCTCTGTGCTTGCTCCAGTCAAGGAAGCAAGCTGAGGACTGGGGCACCCACCCTGAGGCCTGGTCTGACCTTCCTTCTTCTGCCTGTGATCTTGTGGTTCTAAGAGGAGTTGGAGTTCTCTGAGAAGCCCAAGACCAGCGCTGAGACGGGCTGGGCTGGGTAGACCACCCCAGTGCTAGGAGTTCCGTCCCTGAAAAAGGATGGACTGTCAGGGCCTCCTCTTACCCAATCTTATAATTCCTCTGACTCTCTGCACAGACCCACTTTCTGCCTTTTGACCAAGCCCCCTCCCAGGACAGGAAATCAAAGCTGACACTGACTTTGCAGTTGGAATATTTCCATCAGGAATGAGATGCAGATGAACAATTTCTCCACTGTGTCCTGTACAACAGAGGGTTCTGTTGAAATTGGGCAGGCGTGGCTCAGTTTCTGTTTTTTACTTACCCTGATGGAGAACTTGTTCTCTTTGATGTCTCCATTCTTCCTCAGGGATGCACTGTCTCCTGGGTATAATTGGGATTCCCCCAACAAATCTAAATGGGGCAAAGAGCTACTCACATCTTTAGGGAACATGATTGGAGCTACAAGTGGCAACTACGGACACAGCTCAGCTAGCGAGATTCAAGAAGCTCCAAAAGGTCCAAATACATCACTCTTTTGCCAAGCCCTTCTTATCAACATACATACAATCATTTATTCATTTGTTTAACAAAAAATTGGCTGCGTACCAACCATATGGGTATAGAGAATATTAACATGAATAAGACATAGTTGCTGCCCTCAAAGAATTTGTATTTTAATACTGGTCACCAACCAGTGATAATACAAGATGATGTGTTATCATAGATGCTTATTCAAAGTTTTATGAGATAAAGAGAGAAGAAATGCAAAGTTAGGGATGGATCAGGCTCCAAGAAAAAGATGTTTATTAGTAATTAAGAAAACAAACAAACAAACAAACAAGCACTTTTTTGGTTTGTGTAAGCAGTATGTTGAACAAGCATAACTCATGGCAGAATCAAAATGCAACTTTATTGTTGACCCTTTATATCCTAGTTCTCCCTCACCCCCACTCTCTCACTGCCATTTCAGACCCATCATTGTCAAAGCCATGGGCGGGAGGAGAGATAAGGAAATAGGACAGCTTTGACTTGAGTCTGGCCTTTGGCCAAAGAAAGCATCCCTGGGTGGGCCAGAGGAGGATTCTCTTCTCATGGGGCTATGTCATGGATTCCTCCAGTGTCCACTCCGGGATCTCTGTCCTGCAGTTCCTCTGACCCTGGTAGATGTGTCTCTATTCCTGGTGGCACTTGAGGCATTGGGAAGCAGCACATCTCCAGCCTTTCTGCCAAAATCCCCTCACTCTTCCAGGAGACATCTTCAGAGAAGATCTACGATGACCCAACTTCGCGACGATTCTCTTTTTGGTATCTCCTATATCTAGTGCACATCTTATCCTGAAAAACTCTAGGAGTGCAATCCAAATTACTCAACAGCACTCTCTTGGCTCTTCTGCAAAGAGAGCAAGTCATCCATTTCTCATTTTCTACCTCTTGGGGCAGGAGTCAGACTCCAGTTGTAGTCTGATTTCCCTGGTATGACTCAGGCACTAGTTCTGTCTCCCTACTGGGAGGAAAATCTTTCAATATTCTCCTATAGCACCTCCACCCCTTTCCCTAAGAGAGAGAGCAGGGACAGCTATGCTTGAAGGAATCTCTTCTCTCTCCACTCCACTGTGACCCTTATCTCTGTCCTTGAGCTGAGTGAAGGCCTATGAACACTTTCCTTTGAAAATCTGTATTTTGGGAGCGTGCCGTCGTACTTGAATCTTGATATCTATCTTATTGGGGTTTCAGTTGGATTAGTGGCAAGAAGAATCCTATTCTAATAGCCTGTTATGTGTCATTGTCACAACAGCTTGTTCTGGGAAGGATGTTCAACTGAGTTGTGTCCTGTTTGGAAGCAGAGGAACAGGACCTCTCAAAGGCCCTATTATGCCCAAGACGTAGACTATGCGTCTCATCAGCTAACTTTCTAAGCTCCTTGCTCACATCCTAAGTACATTTTTCCATTTCAGACTTTACATGGAAGATTGTGGGGTGGGGTTGTGTCCTGGATTGCACACTGCTTGCGCTTTAGCATTTATGAAGCCCGGGGTGTGGAGACTGCCAGGGGCAGGGGAGGTGACATAGAACAGTGGGTAAGAGCACAAGCTTGGTCATTACACACACTTGAGTTTGAAATCTGGCATCACATTTGATGGGGTCCTAGGCAAGACACTCGCTTCATTTTTTCCATCATTCAAACAGAAAGAATAGTTCACTTGAAAGACCGCATGGAGGAATAAACAAGATATTATTTATAAATGGCCCACATATAGAGACTGCTTTGTAGCAATTTTTCAATGTAGCTGAAAACAGGCAGATTTAAAGAGAATCCATCTTTCCTCACACAGAGCATATCTGCATTTACAGATTATTGTCCCACTCTGACAGCCCCTGTCCATAAAGGGCCACCCACAGTAGTGGAGGGTCCCCACTCAGCATTCACACAGCGTCAGGAGAAATAGAGGCCATCCCCATTGGAGAGACCACTTAAGCCTCCTTGTTCTTGACACCTTCCCCCCCCCACCCCCATGGGCACCTCTGGTGGGTTAAAAGATGCTCTCATGACCCAAAGGAGAGAAGCATAGCCCAACACTCACCAGCACATCACTAACCTCATGCCACCTCGATATAAATCTGTTCCCAGGGTTCCAACAGTAGGACTCTGAGCCCTGCGTAGGAGGTGAAAACTGAGTTAGGTCGGTGAGTCAGTGACATGAGACCACACAATGAGTCAGGCAGAGAAGGCCTGGGGACAGATTTGTAATCTGAATTCTTTAGCTTGCATCTTTCCAGAAAGCCATCCTTGAACGAGAGAAGTCTCCAGGGCAAAAGGGTGGGGAGGCATGTCAGAGAATGATGATGGACCTTGGGTTTTTGCAAAGCTTGGGGCTTTGTGTGATAGATTTTAATGGTGTTTTGTAATCCCTGACCCTGCTTAACTGATAACAAATTCATCAATCACGTCAGATCTGCTGGTTGCCCCTAGTGACTCATCACTGCTCATCGTTCTCTAGCAACCCCTTGTGCTTCAGCGATTATGAAACCCTGGGTGCAGGGACTGTCAGGGGCAGGTGAAGTGATGTACAGCACAGGCTTGGTTATTACACAAACCTGGGTTTGAAACCCAGCATCACATTTGATGGGCTCCTGGGCAAGTCAGTTACTTCATTTTTTTCTATCATTCAAACAGAGAGAATAGGGTTCTTTGAAGGGTTGCACTGAGGAGTAAATGTGATATTGTTTATGAATTGCCTACAAATATAGTAAGAGTGCTAAAATAAATGTTGCATTATTCATTAAGGATTTGTGTTCCCATTAATAATTTCTCTTGGTCACAATTTCACTAATTGTTTACAAAGTTAAAGAATTCTTTATTTGGGTGCAGAAAAAAAATTAAATGTGCCAATATAAAGAAAAAAATCAAACTCGAGCAAGGATCTAAACCTCCTCCAGCACACAAACTCCTTGAGACCAGGACAAGATTTAGTCCCTTTTGTGGCTTCAGGGCCTGGCACCGGGCACTAGGTAAGTGGTTATACATAAATAAAAGGCTGAATGGTGCATATTTCCATACTAAACATTTTTGGAGTTTGTGTCATGCATATTTGGGCATATTCCTTCATCAAAGCAAGAAACTAATGCATACATAGTTCTACACCAGACATTATGTGATACACAAAGTAAGACTTAGGCGTCCACACACAAAATACTAGAGAATCATAATATAACAATGGAAAAATGAGTTGCAGTCCAGTCGAGTTGATTCTAACTCATGGTGACCCCATGTGTGTCAGAGTAGGACTCTGTTCCATAAGATTTTCAATGGCTAATTTTTTTGGAAGTAGATTGCCAAGTCTTTCTTCCAAGGTGCCTCTGGGCGGACTTGAAGTGCCAACCTTTTGGTTAGCAGTTGAACACATTAACCATTTGCACCAAAAAACAGGCACACAGTAAAGTGCTGAGGGAATTCAAGGCCATCAAGTGACCAGAAGTCTTAGGATAATCCTGAAAAATGCTTTTGAGACAAGATTGGGGCCTAGGGCTTGAGAAAATTGGTGGTTCTACCAAAAGCCAAGATGAGGTGGGACATCAGGAAGAAGCAACAGCACTGTCAAAAAGCCTAGAGGCAGAAGCATGCTGGACGTATATAGAGGCCAGCAAGGAAACTGGCTGGGCCAGCCTGAGCTGGGAGTTTGTGAGAGGTATTTTTTGTTGTTGTTAGGTACTGTTGAGTCCATTCTGATTCATAGTGACCTTGTATATAACAGAAGGAAACATTGCTTGGTCCTGTGCTGTCCTCACAATAGTAGTATGTTTGAGCCCACAGTTGCAGCCACTGACTGTGTCTATCCATCTTATTGAGTGTCTTCCTTTTTTTCACTGACCCTCTACTTTACCAAGCATGATGTCCTTCTCCAGGAAGAGATGATGTTAATAATAAAAATTTAAAAAGCCTTGTTGTTGTTGTTGTTAGGTGCTGTCGAGTCAGTTCTGACTCATAGTGACTCTACGTACAACAGAAACAGTGCCCAGTCCTGCGCCATCCTCATGATCATCGTTATGCTTGAGCTCGTTGTTGCAGTCACTGTGTCAATTCATCTTGATGAGAGTCTTCCTCTTTTTGGCTGACCCTCTACTTTACCAAGCATAGTGTCCTTCTCCAGGGACTAATCTCTCCTGATAATATGTCCAAGGTTTGTGAGATGAAGTGTCCCTATCCTGAGAAGGAGCATTCTGGCAGTTTGAGAAAATATGTAATAACTAAAACTACCCTGAATTCAGTAATGTTTTGAGGTGTGTTTGTAGTTTATTAATCTCAATAGGGGTATATATGTTTGAAAAATAGCATTATATGTGTGTTTTGGGACCATGCTATTTATTCAGAATCTAGACAATGTTTGGAATCCTCTGGGTTAATATATTATAAACCCATTGCCTCCCAGGCCTGTGACTGAAAACCACTGATCTAGGTTATCTGTAAATTCCCTTCTGAAAACTAATGATCTATGACTCTAGCCAGAAGCCATATGGCTGCTTAGCTAAACACTGGTTCTTTTTGCCTATGTGTGAAACCCCATAGAGTATCCTGGCTGAGCAAGACTATGCTTCTGACCAAAAAAAGGCATAGAGGGGTCCTCCATTTCCCCATATATCCATTTTTATCCACTGATTTGCAAGAGGGCTGGGGAGTCTAATTGAAGAGGCAAAAAAAAAAAAAAAACCTTGAATCCTGTTTATGTGGAGTTTAAGTATATACAGACTATCAGATAAAAGCCAATTTTGCCAAGAGGAACTATCGATTCTCCAGAAATAGAATCATCCATTAGAGAAAGAAGAGTTCAATGACTCGACAGGGTAGGGGAGCTGTGTTTCCAGAAACAATGTGTTTGTTGATATTAGACCATGTCCTGCCCCAGTCACATGCCTAGATGGAAAGGGAATATATGTGTGAACTTAAAAGAGGTCTCTTACTAAACCCACCAACACCATGTGGCTGAAGCCGTGGACCACTGGTTGAGGGTCACATATAAGTAGCTTTCTCCATGAGGATGGTGGTAGCATCCAGCCTTGGACAGCTGCTGCAGTGGTTGGCAAGAAACCATCAGCACAGATTCTTGGAAACAGGTAAGCATCCTGGGGCTTTTCAGAAAGGCTTAGGAGAAGTTTCTATAAAGTAAGTGAGGGGCTTGGTTTCCTGGAGATTTGTGTACTACATGTAAATTGCCTTTGTGATGCTGCCATTTGGAAGCCTGGAGTGTTTGGATCATAGAAATATAATGTCAGAAACAATGTTCATCAAATAAGTAGTCATTGGCTGTTGCTTTGTTCTTTAGGTTTCTTTTGATTTAATGGTTGTTTGCTATGTGACAACTGGTCTTAAAAACAAAAGTCTAGTCCCCACCCCAGCCACTGAGGCACCCACAAGGGCCATCTCTCTCTACATCACTCAATCTCAGGGTGATGGGAGGTGAATCCAAGTGAACCTCCTTCCACAGTGCCTCTGCCCTCTGCAGATGGCTTCTGGTTTCCTGGGTAATGGCTGGTGTTTAGGTTCAGAGTTGCTGTAGAGTCCCTGGGGATTGACTGCATGAATTCCACTGGACTTCCTCTTGCTCCACCAACTGGGGCCCACCCAGGCTTTTGCTGAGGGCAGCTGCAAAATATGTGGTGTGGCTGCATAGAATATTCTTAAGCTTCTGCCCCAGAGGTAACAGGGACGCAGTGCAGAGTTGTTGAAATAATGTACATTTTGGAGCATGAAAGATGTGGCCTTGAATCCCAACTCAGTCACTGACCAGCTGTATAAAGCCTTGCACAAATCACTTAACTTTGCTGAGCCTGAGTTTCATAATCTGTAAACTGGACTTGATAACCACATGGGCTCGTAAGAACTATCAATAGTGTAGGTTAGACAGATAGGGTTAACTGTGCTGGCAGAACAAAAAAGAGCTGTTAAAAGATTATCATCTAGAAATTGGGTAAACAAGAAACATACCCTGTAAATATGAGATAAGGTTGAAACAACCCATGAATTACTATCAGCTTGTTAGTGGTTTTCTAGTCCCTCCCCCCTTTATAGGCTTGGCACGCGCAGCAGAACAAAGTGTGACCACTTCTGTTTAACCTTCTTTAGCCCTCCGAAGATGGTGATGTAGTGCTGAAGATCAGTGTGCTTGAGCTATATCCCATAATAAGCGATGCCAAGGGCTGCTGAGAGGACTCCACCTTGAATATCAGCAAGTTCCATCTTGGATTCCAGATGTGCTAGCAATCTAATTAGCATGCACTGCCATTCTGAGAAGTACTTGCCCCTTGAAGGAAGCCCACTAAATATTCATTACTCTGTTGTCTCCATGGAACCCATATACGCCCTAGCCTTGCTTGCCTTTTCAAGTCAGTCTTTTGGAGAGGCGTAGTCCCCCACTGACTCGTTTGGCTTGACTCAAGCAAAATAAAGCTTGCTGAAGATAAAGTTTGTCTTTCAAGTGTACTTTTACTCGGGAAAAGACAAAGACATTTCGTGTCAGATTGGTGATTGGTAACATAGGTGTGGTGCCCAGCACACATTCGTTGCTTGAGCAATGTAACTGGTACCCAAGTAAAACAGCAACAAAAAGTTGCCATTGAGTTGTTTCCAATTCATGGAGACCTCATGTGTATCAGAGCAGAACTGTGCTCCATAGGGATTTCAATGGCTGATTTTTCACCAGGCCTTTCTTCCAAGGCACCTCTGGGTGGACTCGAATGTCCAAACTTTGTTAGAAGCCAAGTTCATTAACCATTTGTACCACCCAGGTGTGATACCATAGAGGGAAGCTTATTTCAGAACCTGTATTATGAGGCTGTGTTTGCACTCTCTTCATTCACAGTAAATGTGCCCAGCACCATCCTTGGTACCTAGTTATAAAGATGAGTGAAACCATCTGTGCCCTCTCCCAAGAACTCAGTCTAGTGACTGTCCAGTCTCTTCCCAGTGGCACAGACCTTACTGAACTCTTTCTGCCTTCTGGATGCCTGTGACTCTGGCTGTGCTGGGAATGAAAGTAAGACGGCCACAGAACATAAACAACAGACTGGTGCAATGCTGGAAAACTGTCAGCAGGATGTGAAAAACAAGATCTTGTGGCAAATATTCTTGGAATACTCTTCCCCTGTTCTTAGGGTGTGGAGGAAGAGCTCTCACCCCCAGACTGTGAGGGTGGAGAAATCTGTTCTTCATTACAGGGACGCTGTGTACAAAAGGACCAGCACTTCCAGGCAGCATAGTGCCTACAACTCGGGCAGTGGGTGGCTGAGGTCAGCTGTTCCCAATGCTCAGAACTGGGCTGCAGGTACTGAAGGGAGCTGCTAATTGTCAACAGAAACAATTAGGTCTTTCTACTTTTGTATTCCAGTCAAAGGCATGTTTCTCATTATATTCTTCATAACCAGCCAGAGAGCAACCTTCCCCAACATGGCTACCACTTATTGAGGAAAGATTCTTCCAGAGGAGCCCTGGTGGCATAGTGGATAACAGCAAGGCTGCTAACCAAAACATCAGCAGTTCGAATCCACCAGCCACTCCTTGGAAACCTTATTGGACACTTCTACTCTGTCCCACGGGGTTGCTATGAGTTAGAATCAACTCGATGGCAACAGGTGCTCTTCTAGACAGTAAGCTACATGAGCATTTTTCTCATTGCAGCAGTAAGGGTATAACCAGGCAAAGAGAAACCTCTCTAAGTATTTATAACAGAGGGAATTTTATACCAGAAAACGCCTCACAAAAGATGAAAGAGCGGAGAAGCCAAAGAAGAGGTGATGAGGCAACCCAGAGATTAACTGGAGCAGGAAGCTGAAGGGTTCTTAGGGTGACAGGAGAAAGGCAGGAGGTGGTGTTCCCTGAGCCAAGCTGCTGGACTCACTTGACAAAACTAGAACCACAGTGGACGTGCCTACAGGGAGGTATGGCCATAGGAAAACAGCCATTGCTGGATATCTCACCAGAAGAAGAGGGGTACCCCAGTTTCTTCCTTCTTCCTACCCTCCAACCTCCCACCAGTGCCTCCCATTGACCACACCCAGAGGGAGGCTAGTTGATATGCAAGCTGGGAAATGGAACCTACAGCCCATGACATTCAGAGCAAAGCGTGGAATATCTCCGAGGGTAAACACCCAGGGACAGGAGCATTCACATGATCTTATTTAGTCCACACACAAGCAATCCCAGTCTCAGGTAGGAAGCTTAGAAGAGTTCAAACAAACAAACAAGCAACAACAACAAAAATGGCCATGAGCCCTTTAAACTAAGATATTTTGACATCCTACCTAATCTAAGGAAACCCTGGAGTGGTCGTTAATCTATGCCCTTCCTGAGATTTAAACTCTCATATCTTTGTTTCTCTCCTGACTGGAGAATTGGGTAAGCTCTAATGAAAGTTAACCAAATCTGTCTTCAAAGTAAAGCAAAGGCTTTTAATGCAATTTTGAAAAGCCACAATTAATGGGAAGCACATTAGTTACAAAGAACCAACAACTAAATGAAGGCAGCCTGGTGGAGCTTGACAGCTTGGCTGCCTTGGAAAAGGAGTGTGGGGCCTCCAGGGAATGCAGCATGGCTTGGTGATGTGCGAGGAACACCTTCAAGGTCAGGTCTGCATCTAGTTATGGCTGGCTGAGGTCTTGCCGAGTCATGTGAGCCCTTCTGCCAGGGCCCCTGCCTGACAATATTGCTCTAGAGTTCTCAGATCTGTGTCAGAGATCCTTGAAGGAGCCTTCAGGGAAGGCTATACCACGCCACCAAGAGCCCTCTTTTCCAGGAAGCTTTCTCTGACCTCCAGGTTAGATTATTTGATGGCCTTCTTCGCTATCCCCTCAGCATTCTGTGCCCACCTCCATCATGGAGCTGGATACTCTGTGTATTCATGCTTTGTAATTGCTCATTTTCTCATTTATCTGCCCCAGTGGATTGCGAACACCTCCAGGGTAAGAACTGAAGCCTTGTATGTTCCTTGGACTTAGCACAGCACTGAACGTGTAGTAGGGCTGCAATAGAAAATTGAGGAATGAATGAAGGGACATATAGGAACCCAGGATATTCTTAACAGCATGGTGTAGTGGAAAGAATGTATAGTCAGATATCTTATTAACATGATGACACAACGTGTATTAAACATGGTATATAATGGTTAAGAACAAGGGCTTAGAGTCAGATTGCCTGGTTTTAAAATTCTGGCTCTTTTTTAAAATTCTCATCTTGAAAACAGGCATGATAGTAGGACTTGTGTCATAGAGTGCCCGGCACATGATCAGCACTCAGTAAAGGTTAAATATCATCATTCTTACGGACAAAGCATTGTCCCAAGTGTTTTACATACATTAGCTCATTTGATCTTCACAACAGCCTTGTGAAATATTGTTATTATCCCCATTTTACAGATGGGGAAATTAAGTATCAGTGAGGTTATATAACTTCCCAAGGATTAGCGAAGAGAGCTGTTGGCAGAGTTGGTGGCTCTTAATCATTAGGCTAAACTGCCTCCTCTTTATCCTTTGAAGGTAGATTTGATTTTTGCAAATGGCCAGAGTTATTTTTGTTCAATCATAATAACAGAAATAAAAATAATTCCTTACCATTATGTAGGACTTTACAGTCTACAAAGTGTTTTCTCACCTGAGCCCCTCAATTGAAGAATGTAATGTGTACTTGTATTGTTTGAGAGTATTCAATTTTGCTACAAAACAAATTAGATGAAATTCATCAGATATGTTTTAAAAAACCTGCAACATGTATGTATTTAGCATAGAAAAAAATAGAAGGACCAAGAAATACCTAATACTTATGAGTCACTAAGTATTCCTGAAAGAGCCCTGGTGGTACAATGATTAAGCACTCAGCTACTAACAGAAAGGTTCAAACTCACCAGGCACTCCGTGGGAGAAAAGACCTGGTGATCTGCTTCCACAAAAGTGCAGCCTACTGGAAACAGAACAACCAGAATGGAAATAATGAGAAAGTTGACACACTGGGAAAATGTAACCAATGTCACTGAACATATTGTGCAGAAATTGTTAAATAGGAACCTGATTTGCTGTGTAAACTTTCACCAAAAACACAATAAAATATTTTAATTAAAAAAAAAAAAAAAGATTACAGCCTAGGAAACACTTCAGGCAGTTCTACTCTGTCCTATAGGGTTGCTATGAGTTGGAATAGACTCAACGGCACACAACGACAAATATTCATGAGGCACCTGTGTACTAATACAAATGACATATAAATATGCATGAGATATATGAGGCACTAAATATTCTAGATGCACACAATACACATGAGTAATCAGTATTCATGGGGCCTTAATTGATGACCCATTCTGGCTCCATGTGTCTTCTGCCCAAGAAACACAAACGAAACGCACGGCAGCACAGCAGACTAATTTGCAAGCCATAGCTATTGTGCCAGGTGTACTTGTCTTTGCGTTTTTCTCTAATACAGCAAGCATGTGTTCTCGGCCAGGGCACTTTCCATCTGTGGGCCCCTTTGCTCCAACCTCAACTCTTGTCCTGCAACCAAACCATCAGCAGGGAAGCCTGGTGTGGAAGAGAGAGCGAGAGCGGGAGCGGGAGCGGGAGCACGTAGGAACACTGCCCACTCCAAGATTCAAGTACTGCGATCCAGCTACCCGCTCTCACCCTATCTTAGTGTATTAGTATGCCTCATATCTTTTGCCCCTTGCTTCTCACTATATGTTTTAAACTGATTTTACTATTCATGTGATTTGAGCATTTAAATTTTGTTTGCGAGCTATTCTGTTTCACGACCTCTGGGCTAATTTGCCTGGTAGTGTCTTGGGAGGCTACCAAATTATCAAGTTAATTTTCCATCTGACAAATGGTGGGATGTAAGTAAGGATCATGACCCCCTCTTTATAGATAAGGAAATTAAGAAATCTATAGGGTATGTCACTGGTCCAAGGTCATACACCTACTAAATGGATTAATTGGGAGTCATACACAGGTTTTTCCAAGTCTAATTCTTTTTATTCTAAACAATATCCTCATGCTAAAATCATCATGGAGCACTATAAAATAATGAGTTGTATTTTTCTTGTGTGGCTCTAAAGAAAAGAGCCCTGGTGGCACAGTGGTTAAAGCACTCTGGTGCTAACTGAGAGGTTCGTAGTTTGAACCGTCTAGCACTCCATGGAGGAAAGATATAACAGTCCGCTTCTGTAAAAATCTACAGCCTTGAAAACCCTATGCCGTAGTTCTACTCTGCCCTATGAGTCGGCATCGGCTCGAAGGCAGTGGGTTTGGTTTTGGTTTTTGGCTCTAAAGACAGTTTGAAAAGATGAACTCCAAGGCTGTTCTGAGCAAAGTTTTACCATCTAGGTAGAACAACACGCCACTCTTGCAAAGGACTTGTTTTGATGGGGCCACACTCATTGAGCATGGCCATGCTGGGAGTACCCTTAAAAGGACCCTCATTTTCAGGGTACATTCACCCCTCCTCTGTTCCTCATTGATTCATTAAGCACAGGCTCCTCATGGGCAAGGCTTCCAGCCAACAGACACGTGGAGGGTCTGTCACTGTTAGGAATTAAGTCCAGAAAAAGGAGCGGCTTGAGCCTGAAAGGGTTCAGTTGTCTTCACACCCTTCCCAAAGCTGGATTCCTTTCCAGACAACACCAGCCGTGGAAATTTGGCCTGTGTGTTTGGTTTGGCTCCTTTAACTGTTGACTTTTGGATCAGCTCTAGGTTAGCTTGGGTCTGAAACTTGCTTTCCCCAAATTAATAGTTAACCTGAATAAGCACTTTTTCATCTTCCTTCTCTTCCCGTCCTTGCTATCTTGAAAGCATGTGCAAATAAATGGTGCTGGCCAGAAGGGTTTCAGGCTGTCCACCAAGGCAGTGTTAGAGAAGGAAGGCTCTCTAGTGAGGACAAGACCACCATTTTTATTTCACTTGTGTCAAATTACAAGCTCTTGTGGGAAGCATCGGTTTTCTCAGATGAGAAAAATGAATGGAACCCTGCAAATAATTTTCAGAAATCATTAGACCTCCAAAAAGTATAATTTTTCTGCAAGTTCACACTGGTTTGCTCATTCCATCCTACCCATCTTATTGCCTTCAATTTTTCACCAAATCACTAGGTTAAAAAAACACCACAATAATTACAACACATGGTGGTGCAGTGGCTAAAGCGATAGACTGCTACCTGAAATGTCTGTGGTTTGAAACCATCAGCTGCTCCACGGGAGAAAGATCTAGCAGTCTTCTTCTGTAGAGATTTACAGCCTTGGAAACCCTCAGAGGTATTTATGAGTTGGAATTGACTCAAGTGCAGTGGGTATAGTTATTAACATGGAAGATGGCCACAATATAAAACTGTATTTTTAAAATTGTGTTTGTGTGCCTGTGTGTTTGTGCACATACAGACAACATGAAACATGCACATACAGACATCATGAAAAACTTCTAGAAAGAGAAAAAAATGGTTAAACATACTTATGGAGGAATTATAAGTGATTTTTATTTGATTTTTTAAAATAACTTTCTGAATTGCCTAAATTGTTATAATCATCTTTTGTTGCATTTTCTGTGGTTTTTAAAAAGTTACTCCATTCCCGTTTTTAATAGAAATAACAATATTTGATGTGGTCTTTACTGTTACTAAGGAGCTAAATAATCTCAGTTGAGCTTCATAACATTCCTGGGAAGTCAGTAGCTCAGAGAGGCTGTTCCGAGCAAGGTTACATGGCTACTAAATGGCAAAAACCAGATATTGTTGACGTCAAAGCCTGTGTACTTCCCACTCTTCCATAGCTTCTCCCTGTAAGTACTTTCATTTTTCTGGGCTGAGTTTCAATCAACCCCTGAAACATAATGCTTCACTGGGTGCAATGATGAAAATCCTGCCCTGCAGAAACTCAAAATCCAGAGTAGGGCTTCTCAACCCCAGCTGCTAATTATATTCACCTAGGGAGGCTTCAAAAAAATCCCTATGCCCAGGCCACACCTCTGACTACTTTTTAAAGCTCCCCCAGATGATTCCAATGTGCATGCAAGGTTGAGAACAACTGATCTACCCGGGAGATGGCATGTCTGTAAATGAACAGGTCCCATGAGAAGCAATATATACTCAATGTGACAACTCACTGCCTTGTTTCCAGTAATTGCTTCCTGACATTTTATAGGTCCTGGGCATATGGATCTGTTTGCAAGAATGTTGTGAGAATTTAAAACCATAAACAGCTTTTAGCTTCCGTCCTTGAAATCAGCTGGAAACAACTTTTTTTCCCTCTTACTGCGTGTGTAGTTAAGTAGTACAGAACAGCAAAAAGAACTCTAGACGTGGTACTCTGAATACTTGGGGCCTGGCACTGGCTCAGGCTATAAGAAAATGTCGTTTGATGGACGTCACTTCCCTTCTCTGGCTCTCAGTTTCTTCCTCTGTAAAATAAAAGAGTCCAACTACATGCTGGGGGCAGTGGTGGTTCAGTGGTAGAATTCTGAACTTCTAGAGACTTGGGTTACATTTCCAGCCAATGCACCTCATACTCGGCCACCACCTATCTGTCGATGGAGGCTTGCATGTTGCTATGATGCTGAACAGGTTTCAGAGGAGCTTCCAAACAAAGATGAACGAGGAAGAAAGGCCTGGTGAGCTACTTCTGAAAAACCAGTCAATGAAAACCATATGGATCACAATAGTCCAATCTGCAACTGGTCATGGAGATGGTGCAGGATGGGGCAGTGTATCATTCCATTGTGCACAGGGTCATCATGAGTCAGGGGCAAACTCAAGGGCAGGTAAAAACAATAACAACAACTCTAAGGAGCCCTCAGTGGTGCAATGGTTAAGTGCTTGGCTGCTAACCAAAAGGTTGGTTGTTCAAACCCACCAGTGGCTCTGTGGGAGAAAAGACCTGGCCATCTGCTCTCGTAAAGATTACAGCCTAGGAAACTCTTTGGGACAGGTCTACTCTGTCCTGAAGGGTTCCTATGAGTTGGAATCACCTCGATGGCACAGAACACACACACACACATGCTGCACCTATGTAAATAATCAGCCAAATGTAATGAGACCAGCCTTGTTTTATGTTAAGAATAATCCTTATTTGAAATTGTTTTTGATCAAAAGAGGGGTGACTATAGAGAAAAATTTCATGTTTCAATTGAAAACTGTAGTACAATCTTCTGGATTATTAGATTATAATCTTATTCATTGCTTTGAGCTAGTTTACACCTCTTTGTAAATTGCAGGAAGCTGATGGTATACAAACTCTCTTTTACCTGGTAGAGATTGATTGACTTCTTACTACCTGGTAGAAAAAGAAGTTTCGGTACCTACCAGCAAATTGGTTTGGATCCTTTTACCCTGCCAAAATTGTTAATTCTTACCAAATTTTTAATTCTTCCAGTTTCCTTCAATATCTGGCTACAACCTTCCAAACTAACTTTACCAATTTTCCTCCCACCCACCTGATGGCATCACTGAGAACTTTAACCTGAATGTCCACATTCCTTTTGGAACTTGAGGTTACCTTGCAGTTGGCCCTTTTGCCCAAGATCTGAAGAAACCTTAGGGCTGAAGCTCGAAGACTTCATGTAAACCTCAAAGTTCTCACCACCACAGCAGACTAGGCCTGGGCTAGAATTTTCCCTGGACAAGCTGCTGTCTGGACCACTAAGAAAGTCTGATGAAATGCTCGAGTCATACATACCTAATATGAGAAGTAACCAAGACTATGGATGACATCACCAAGAGCATTGACATCCTAGCTCAAGAGCTTCAAGAACCTCAATGAGCAGTGCTGCATAACTAGATGATTTTTCTCCCTGCCCACTTAGAATCCACTAGATTGGTTATCCTCAGGATTTAACTTCTCATTTTTTACTTCAATACAATTTTTCTACTAGTTTTTTTTTTTATTTCTTTTTAAATTTTAGGCATCCCTCTTTTATGATGCCTAATCTCTAGGACCTAAAACAACTGACCTTTGCCACCACTTCTGGACAAGTGGTTCAACTGGTTTTGCAGGAACAACACCAAAAAAATTCCTCAAGAGCCTATTTCTTAGACCCTGCTTCACTCCATTCCAGAGGTTTATGATCACCTCTGAGTTGTTCAGTGACAAGTGATAGTCATTCATCTTGAACAAAAGGGTAGATTGACAATGTTGAACTTTACCTGAGCCCCGAGCTCCTAGAAAACAAAGATGGTTAAGAAATTCCCTCACCCTTTTGTTCTTCTAAATCCCCCTACTCTTTTGTGTACCAAGAAACAGCTAACCTCAAAAAACAGCCAACCCTGCTCTCCCATATTCCGAGATAAGACCTGTCTCTATCTTTTCTCATGGCTTCCAAAAGACTGTGGATGATGCCATTGTTTATCTGTCTCTATTAAAATCCCAGGTCCCTTCCTCTCCTTGTAGATGTTCTTCATTAATGAACACGTTCCATATTGGAAGAGCCCAAATAAAACCATCTCCTTTTTGACAGGTGCAGTTTATCTCTCACATTCTCCAATAAAAAAAATAGATAAAGCTATGGAAGGCTTATTTCTTGCTTTTGGAACAGTCGTGTGAAGATGTGGTGTCTGGTACAGCAATAGCCATCTTCAGTCATGAGGAACAAGCCTGAGAATGACAGTCAACACGAGAATGGCACAGGGAGATGTGGAAGCACCTGGGTTCTTGATGTTGTTATGCTGCTGATCATCAACTCTCTACTCTCCATTACCTCCAGACTTCTTGTTATAGGAGATCATATATAACCTTATGCTTTACGATACTTTCAGTTGGGATGTTCTCCTTTGAAGCCCAAAACACTCTAATAGGATGTTGATAGGTTTCCAGAGTGTGATGGTTAACATTGTGTGTATAAGAACTTGGCTGGGCCATTATTCTCAGTGGCTTGGTAGTAATATTAATGTTGTAGTTTGGCAGTTATGTAACAATGTTGTTTGGCAGTTATATAATGATGTAGTTATCTTCCTTTTTGTGATATAATGTAATCACCTCCATGATGTGATCTGATGCGATCAGTCAATCAGTTGTAAGGGGAGTTTCCCTGGGGATGTGGCCTGCATCCAATATATACGGACATTCTGGCAAAGCTTCCTGGCTTTCTTTTCTTAAATTTTTGTTGTTGTTCTGCTTTAGGTGAAAGTTTACAGTTCAAGTTAATTTCTCATACAAAAATTTATACACATATTGTTATGTGACATTAGTTGCAATTCCTACAATGTGACAGCACACTCCCTCTTTTCACCCGGGTTTCTTGTGTCCATTCAACCAGTTCCAGTCCCTTCCTGCCTTCTCATCCTGCCTCCGACAGGAGCCGCCCGTTTGTTATTGTGTATCTGATTGAACTTAGAAGCACACTCCTCATAAGTATTATTTTTTGTTTTATAGTCCAGTCTAATCTTTGCCTGAAGAGTGGGCTTCAGGAATGGTTTTTGTTCTAGGTTAACAGGGTATCCAGGGGCCATAGTTTCAGGGGTTCCTCCAGTCTCTGTCAGACCATTAAGTCTGGTCTTTTTACATGAATTTGAGTTCTGCTCTGCACTTTTCTCCCGCTCTGTCCGGAACTCTCTGTTGTGTTCCCTGTTAGGGCATCATTGGTGGTAGAAAGGCACCATCTAGTTCTTCTGGTCTCAGGCTGATGGAGTCTCTGGTTTATGTGGTCTTTTCTCTCTTTTGAGCTCATATTTTTCTTGTATCTTTGGTGTTTCTCATTCTCCTTTGCTCCACGTGGGTTGGGACCAATTGATGTATCTTAGATGGCCGCTCAAAAGAGTTTAAGACCCCAGATGCCACACACCAAAGTGGGATGCAGAACATTTTCTTAATAAACTTTATTATGCCATTTGACCTAGATGTCCCCCAAAACTATGGTCCCCAGGCTCCAGCCCCAGCTACTCTGTCCCTTAAAGTGTTTGATTATATTCAAGAAACTTCTTAGCTTTTGCTTTGGTCCAGTTGTGCTGACTTCTCCTGTATTGTGTGTTGTCCTTCCCTTCACCTACAATGATTCTTGTTTACTATCTAGTTAGTGAATTCCCCTCTTCCTCCCTCCCACCCTCGTAACCATCAAAGAATGCTTTCTTCTGTGTTTAAACCTAACAGTGGTCTCATACAATATTTGTCCTTTTGCAACTGACTGATTTCACTCAGCATAATGCCCTCCAGATTCATCCATGTTGTGAGATGTTTCACAGACTCATCACTATACTTTATCATTTTGTTTATTCATTTGTCTGTAGATGGGCACCTAGGTTGTTTCCACCTTTTTGCTATTGTAAACAGTGCCGCAATGAACATGGTTGTGCATATATCTATTTGTGTGATGGCTCTTATTTATCTAGGATATATTCCAAGGAGTGGGATTGCTGGATCATATGATACTTCTATTTCTAGCTTTTTAAGGAAGTGCCAAACCATTTTCCAAGGTGGTTATACCATTTTACATTCCCACCAGCATTGCATAAGTGTTTTAGTTTGTCCACAACCTCTCCAACATTTATTATTTTGTGTTTTTTGGATTAGTGTCAGCCTTATCGGGGTGAGATTGTATCTCATTGTAGTTTCAATTTGCATTTCTCTAAAGGCTAAATTATCACGAGCATTTCCTCGTGTCTCTATTAACAACCTGAATGTCTTCTTTGGTGACGTGTTTATTCATATCCTTTGCCCTTTTTTTTTCTTTATTAACTTTTATTGAGCTTCAAGTGAATGTTTACAAATCAAGTCAGACTGTCACATATAAGTTTATATACACCTTACTCCGTCCTCGCACTTGCTCTCCCTCTAATGAGTCAGCCCTTCCAGTCTCTCCTTTCGTGACAATTTTGTCAGCTTCCAACTCACTCTGTCCTCCCATCCTCCCTCCAGACAGGAGATGCCAACACAGTCTCAAGTGTCCACCTGATATAATTAGCTCACTCTTCATTAGCATCTCTCTCCTACCCACTGTCCAGTCCCTTTCACGTCTGATGAGTTGTCTTCGGGAATGGTTCCTGTCCTGTGCCAACAGAAGGTTTGGGGACCGTGACTGCCAGAATTCCTCTAGTCTCAGTCAGACCATTAAGTATGGTCTTTTTATGAGAATTTGGCGTCTGCATCCCTCTGATCTCCTGCTCCCTCAGGGGTTCCCTGTTGTGCTCCCTGTCAGGGCAGTCATCGATTGTGGCTGGGCACCAACTAGTTCTTCTGGTCTCAGGATGATGTAGGTCTCTGGTTCATGTGGCCCTTTCTGTCTCTTGGGCTCTTAGTTATCGTGTGACCTTGGTGTTCTTCATTCTCCTTTGATCCAGGTGGGTTGAGACCAATTGATGCATCTTAGATGGCCGCTTGTTAGCATTTAAGACCCCAGACGCCACATTTCAAAGTGGGATGCAGAATGTTTTCATAATAGAATTATTTGCCAATTGACTTAGAAGTCCCCTTAAACCATGGTCCCCAAACCCCTGCCATTGCTCCGCTGACCTTTGAAGCCTTCAGTTTATCCCGGAAACTTCTTTGCTTTTGGTCCAGTGCAGTTGAGCTGACCTTCCATGTATTGAGTATTGTCCATCCCTTCACCTAAAGCAGTTCTTATCTACTAATTAATCAGTAAAAAACCTCTCTCCCACCCTCCCTCCCTCCCCCGCTCATAACCACAAAAGTACGTGTTCTTCTCAGTTTATACTATTTCTCAAGATCTTATAATAGTGGTCTTACACAATATTTGTCCTTTTGCCTTTGACTAATTTCGCTCAGCATAATGCCTTCCAGGTTACTCCATGTTATGAAATGTTTCACAGATTGGTCACTGTTCTTTATCGATGCGTAGTATTCCATTGTGTGAATATACCACAATTTATTTAACCATTCATCCGTTGATGGACACCTTGGTTGCTTCCAGCTTTTTGCTATTGTAAACAGAGCTGTAATAAACATGGGTGTGCATATATCTGTTTGTGTGAAGGCTCTTATTTCTCCAGGGTATATTCCGAGGAGTGGGATTTCTGGGTTGTATGGTAGTTCTATTTCTAACTGTTTAAGATGACGCCAGATAGACTTCCAAAGTGGTTCTACCATTTGACATTCCCACCAGCAGTGTAAAAGAGTTCCAATCTCTCCGCAGCCTCTCCAACATTTATTATTTTGTGTTTTTTGGATTAATGCCAGCCTTGTTGGAGTGAGATGGAATCTTCATCGTAGTTTTAGTTTGCATTTCTCTAACGGCTAATGATCGAGAGTATTTTCACATGTATCTGTTAGCTGCCTGAATATCTTCTTTAGTGAAATGTGTGTTCATATCCTTTGCCCACTTCTTGATTGGGTTGTTTGTCTTTTTGTGGTTGAGTTTTGACAGAATCATGTAGATTTTAGAGATCAGGCGCTGGTCGGAGATGTCATAGCTGAAAATTCTTTCCCAGTCTGTAGGTGGTCTTTTTACTCTTTTGGTGAAGTCTTTAGATGAGCATAGGTGTTTGATTTTTAGGAGCTCCCAGTTATCTGGTTTCTCTTTGTCATTTTTGGTAATGTTTTGTATTCTGTTTATGCCTTGTATTAGGGCTCCTAAGGTTGTCCCTATTTTTTCTTCCATGATCTTTATCGTTTTAGTCTTTACGTTTAGGTCTTTGATCCACTTGGAGTTAGTTTTTGTGCATGGTGTGAGGTATGGGTCCTGTTTCATTTTTTTGCAAATGGATATCCAGTTATGCCAGCACCATTTGTTAAAAAGACTATCTTTTCCCCAATTAACTGACACTGGGCCTTTGTCAAATATCAGCTGCTCATATGTGGATGGATTTATAGCTGGGTTCTCAATTCTGTTCCACTGGTCTATGTGTCTGTTGTTGTACCAGTACCAGGCTGTTTTGACTACTGTGGCTGTATAATAGGTTCTGAAATCAGGTAGAGTGAGGCCTCCCACTTTCTTCTTCTTTTTCAGTAATGCTTTGCTTATCCGAGGCTTCTTTCCCTTCCATATGAAGTTGGTGATTTGTTTCTCTATCACCTTAAAAGATGACATTGGAATTTGGATCGGAAGTGCATTGTATGTTTAGATGGCTTTTGGTAGAATAGACATTTTTACTATGTTAAGTCTTCCTATCCATGAGCAAGGTATGTTTTTCCACTTTAAGTATGTCCTTTTTAATTTCTTGTAGTAGAACTTTGTAGTTTTCTTTGTATAGGTCTTTTACATCCTTGGTAAGATTTATTCCTAAGTATTTTATCTTCTTGGGGGCTACTGTGAATGGTATTGATTTGGTTATTTCCTCTTCGGTGTTCTTTTTGTTGATGTAGAGGAATCCAAGTGATTTTTGTATGTTTCTCTTATAACCTGAGACTGCCAAACTCTTCTATTAGTTTCAGTAGTTTTCTGGAGGATTCCTCCTGGGGTTTTCTGTGTATAAGACCATGTCATCTGCAAATAGAGATAATTTCACTTCCTCTTTGCCAATCCAGATGCCCTTTATTTCTTTGTCTAGCCTAATTGCTCTGGCCAGGACTTCTAGCACAATGTTGACTCAGAGCGGTGATAAAGGGCATCCTTGTCTGGTTCCCGTTCTCATTGGGAAATGCTTTCAGGCTCTCTCCATTTAGAGTGATGTTGGCTGTTGGCTTTGCATAGATGCCCTTTATTATGTTGAGGAATTTTCCTTCAATTCCTATTTTGGTGAGAGTTTTTATCATAAATGGGTGTTGGACTTTGTCAAATGCCTTTTCTGCATCAATTGATAAGATCATGTGGTTTTTGTCTTTTGTTTTATTTATATAGTGGATTACATTAACAGTTTTTCTAATATTAAACCAGCCTTGCATACCTGGTATAAATCCCACTTGATCGTGGTGAATTATTTTTTTGATATGTTGTTGAATTCTGTTGGCTAGAATTTTGTTGAGGATTTTTGCATCTATGTTCATGAGGGATATAGGTCTGTAATTTTCTTTTTTTGTGATGTCTTTACCTGGTTTTGGTATCAGGGAGATGGTGGCTTCATAGAATGAGTTGGGTAGTATTCCGTCATTTTCTATGCTTTGAAATACTTTTAGTAGTAGTAGTGTTAACTCTTCTCTGAAAGTTTGGTAGAACTCTGCAGTAAAGCCATCCGGGCCAGGGCTTTTTTTTTATTGGGAGTTTTTTGATTACCGTTTCAATCTCTTTTTTTGTTATGGGTCTATTTAGTTGTTCTACTTCTGATTGTGTTAGTTTAGGTAGGTAGTGTTTTTCCAGGAATTCATCCATTTCTTCTAGGTTTTCAAATTTGTTAGAGTACAATTTTTTGTAATAGTCTGATATGATTCTTTTAATTTCAGTTGGGTCTGTTGGGATGTGGCCCTTCTCGTTTCTTATTTGGGTTATTTGTTTCCTTTCCTGTATTTCTTTAGTCAGTCTAGCCAATGGTTTATCGATTTTGTTAATTTTTTCAAAGAACCAGCTTTTGGCTTTGTTAATTCTTTCAATTGTTTTTCTGTTCTCTAAATCATTTAGTTCAGCTCTAATTTTTATTATTTGTTTTCTTCTGGTGCCTGATGGATTCTTTTGTTGTTCACTTTCTATTTGTTCAAGTTGTAGGGACAGTTCTCTGATTTTGGCTCTTTCTTCTTTTTGTATGTGTGCATTTATCGATATAAATTGGCCTCTGAGCACTGCTTTTGCTGTGTCCCAGAGGTTTTGATAGGAAGTATTTTCATTCTCGTTGCATTCTATGAATTTCCTTATTCCCTCCTTGATGTCTTCTATAAACCAGTCTTTTTTCAGGAGGGTATTGTTCATTTTCCAAGTATTTGATTTCTTTTCCCTAGTTTTTCTGTTATTGATTTCTACTTTTATTGCCTTGTGGTCTGAGAAGATGCTTTGTAATATTTCGATGTTTTGGATTCTGCAAAGGTTTGTTTTATGACCTAATATGTGGTTTATTCTAGAGAATGTTCCATGTGCGCTAGGAAAAAAAGTATACTTTGCAGCAGTTGGGTGGAGAGTTCTGTATAAGTCAATGAGGTCAAGTTGTTTGATTGTCGTAATTAGGTCTTCCGTGTCTCTATTGAGCTTCTTACTGGATGTCCTGTCCTTCTCCGAAAGTGGTGTGTTGAAGTCTCCTACTATAATTGTGGAGGTGTCTATCTCACTTTTCAGTTCTGTTAAAATTTGATTCATGTATCTTGCAGCCCTGTCATTGGGTGCATAAATATTTAATATGGTTATATCTTCCTGATCAATTGTCCCTTTTATCATTATGTAGTGTCCTTCTTTATTCTTTGTGGTGGATTTAAGTTTAAAGTCTATTTTGTCAGAAATTAATATTGCTACTCCTCTTCTTTTTTGCTTATTGTTTGCTTGATATATTTTTTTCCATCCTTTGAGTTTTAGTTTGTTTGTGTCTCTAAGTCTAAGGTGTGTCTCTTGTAGGCAGCATATAGACGGATCGTGTTTCTTTACCCAGTCCGAGACTCTCTGTCTCTTTATTGGTGCATTTAGTCCATTTACATTCAGCGTAATTATAGATAAGTGTTTAGTGTTGTCATTTTATGCCTTTTTATGTGTGTTGTTTACAATTTCATTTTTCCACTTACTTTTTTGTGCTGAGACGTTTTTCTTTGTAAATTGTGAGATCCTCATTTTCATTGTATCTGACTTTATGTTTGTTGAGTCGTTACGTTTTTCTTGGCTTTTATTTTGAGTTACGGAGTTCTTATACCTCTTTGTGGTTACCTTAATATTTACCCCTATTTTTCTAAGTAAAAACCTAACTTGTATTGTCCTATATCGCCTTGTATCCCTCTCCATATGGCAGTTCTATGCCACCTGTATTTATCCCTCTTTTTGATTATTGTGATCTTTTACATATTGACTTCCATGATTCCCTGTTTTGAGCATTTTTTTTTTAATTAATCTTAATTTGTTTTTGTGATTTCCCTATTTGAGTTGATATCAGGATGTTCTGTTCTGTGACCTTGTGTTGTGCTGGTATCTGATATTATTGGTTTTCTGACCAAACAATTTCCTTTAGTATTTCTTGTAGCTTTGGTTTGGTTTTTGCAAATTCTCTCAGCTTGTGTTTATCTGTAAATATCTTAATTTCACCTTCATATTTCAGAGAGAGTTTTGCTGGATATGTGATTCTTGGCTGGCAGTTTTTCTCCTTCAGTGCTCTGTGTATGTCATCCCATTCCCTTCTTGCCTGCATGGTTTCTGCTGAGTAGTCTGAACTTATTCTTATTGATTCTCCCTTGAAGGAGACTTTTCTTTTATCCCTTGCTGCTTTTAAAATTTTCTCTTTATCTTTGGTTTTGGCAAGTTTGATGATAATATGTCTTGGTGTTTTTCTTTTTGGATCAGTCTTAAATGGGCTTCGATGAGCATCTTGGATAGATATCCTTTCGTCTTTCATGATGTCAGGGAAGTTTTCTGTCAGCAGATCTTCAACTATTCTGTGTTTTCTGTCCTCCCTCCCTGTTCTGGGACTCCAATCACACGTAAGTTATCCTTCTTGATAGAGTCCCACATGATTCTTAGGGTTTCTTCATTTTTTTTAATTCTTTTATCTGATTTTTTTTTCAGCTATGTTGGTGTTAATTCCCTGGTCCTCCAGATTTCCCACTTTGCATTCTAATTAAAAAAAAAAAAATTTTTTTTTATTCTAATTGCTCGAGTCTGCTCCTCTGACTTCCTATTGCGTTGTCTAATTCTGTAATTTTATTGTTAATCTTTTGGATTTCTACATGCTGCCTCTCTATGGATTCTTGCAACTTGTTAATTTTTCCACTATGTTCTTGAATAATCTTTTTGAGTTCTTCAATTGTTTTATCAGTGTGTTCCTTGGCTTTTTCTGCAGTTTGCCTTATTTCATTTCTGAGGTCATCCTGATGTCTTGAAGCGTTCTGTAAATTAGTTTTTTATATTCTGTATCTGATAATTCCAGGATTGTATCTTCATTTGGGAAAGATTTTGATTCTTTTGTTTGGGGGGTTGTAGAAGCTGTCATGGTCTGCTTCTTTATGTGGTTTGATATCGACTGCTGTCTCCGAGCCATCACTAAGATATAATAGTGATTTATTCTATATTTGCTCACTGAGTCTTATCTTGTTTTGTTTTCTTTTAATATACGTGGATGGGCTACTAGATTGTGCTGTCTTGATTGTTGTAGCCCTTGACTTACTTATGACCTATTACCAGCTGGTTTGGGCTGTTGCCAGATATATATGCCTGAGTCTATTCACTATTCTTGAGTAGAATCTGATTTTGGGTCATCAAGTGTGTGCTGCACCCTAACACCTATCCACCTCGAGAAGTAGTGGTGATAGTTGTGTGCACCAGATTCTATTAGCAGCTGGGGTTCACACTCCAGCAGGGGCAGGATGCTGACAGGCTTCCCCCAAGTGTCAGTGAGGTAGGTGTGTCTCTATTCCTATAGCACCTTGGTGGGAGGGCTCTGCAGCTGTACCTTAGGCCCCCAATGCAAGTACCTCTACTGATTGGTAGGTGTCACCCTCCTTAGACCCCTAAGGCAAGAGGCTATGTGGTCTGGGGGGAGCTTCAGCCCTCAGTTCCCTGTTGTGGGTCAGTTAGGGCTCTGTTGAATAAGCAGAGATATCAGACCTGGGAAACTTGTTTTTCCAGTAAACCCGCTAAAAAAAATGCAGTCAGATCCCTATCAGAACTGCCTTTGCATTATAATAGCCACCTTGTTCCCTGTAAGGATGAAAGCCTGAGATTTGGATCATATATGCTTGGCTGGAGCTGGTTCTGTGTTTTTAGTCCAATTAGGGAAGGATTTTTGGTCCCTGGGTTTTTTTGTGGTTGCTTCTCTCAGTCCAGAAGAATGGGTTAGGAAAAGACCAAAAAAAAAAAAAAAAAAAAGGGAAAAGCAAAGCCTCAGAGCCAGAGCTGTTCTCCCTCTGGCTCAGGAAATTCCAATGTTAATGAAGCCGCCTGGGAAGGGGAGGGGAGGGTTCAGAAAAACTGGAGAGGGTACACTCTTGAATAAAGCCAAAGTTGCTTATCTTGCTTGGGATGACTATTTTATCTGAGATTCCCGAGGGGCGTGTTGCCTATGTGTGCTGGCTGTGTGGAGATTGTCCCCGAGGGTCTGGCCCGCTGAAGCTGTGGTCAGATCCTCAGCTGCCAATCCAAAGCCCAGGGTCAAGGTTCCTCTGCTGGGATGCTGCACTCCTGGCTCCAAAATCAGTCGCTGCCTCCCGGGGACTTCTCGTCCTGCCAGCCGCGTAGCCGTGCCACCTCTGCGGACAGGCTGGGCCCCCTCCTGGGGTTAGTTCAGGGGAGTAGGGCTGTGCCCTGTGTTTGCACCGTCACAAGATGTGTTCAGCTCCCCTGCGCCCAGTCCAAACCCGGCGCCAAGTTTCCCCGGCTGGGACGCTGTAGTCCTGGCTCCAAAACTAGTCCCTGCCTCCCAGGGACTTCTCCTCCCACCAGCCACGTCCCCACGCCGCCCGCGCGGACCGGCTGGGCCCCTTCCCAGGGTCAGTTCACGGGGGTAGGGCTGCGCCCCGTGTTTGCGCCATCACAAGATGTTGTGTTCAGCTTCCCTGCACCCAGTCCTAAGCCCAGCACCAAGGTTACCTGACTGGGACGCTGGCTCCAGGCTCTGAAGACAGTCGCTGCTTCCCCATGGTTGTTCGTTCTCTGCCTCTGTCACTCAGGTCAACTCTTTAAATCTGTGTTTGTTGTCCAGGGTTCGTAGATTGTCATGTATGTGATCGATTTACTTGTTTTTCCGAGTCTTTGTTGCAAGAGGGATCTGAGGGAGGGTCTACCTAGTCAGCCATCTTGGCCCTGCTTTGCCCATTTTTTAATTGGGTTATTTGTCTTTTTGTTGTTGAGGTGTAGCAGTATCTTGTAGATTTTAGAGATTAAACCCTTATCAGACATGTTTTATTTATTTTTTTTTAGACATGTAGCTCGATGGCTTTTGCTTGCTCTGGATCCTGCATCAGGCTTATTATCATCTGACCTACGGTTCTTGGGACTTGAGCCAGCAGCCTGCTGCCTTACCTGCTGATATTGGGTTTGTCAGTCCCTGAAGCTATATGAGTCAGGAGAAGCCTCCAGCCTGATGTCTGACCCACAGACTTGGGACTTGACAGCCTCTACAATCACATAAGCCATTTCCTTGAGATGAATTTCTCTCTCTCTTTCCATACATACATACAGTATTTAAGAGCTATGGCTGCTGACCAAAAGGTTGCAGTTCGAATCCACCAGTTGCTCTTTGGAAACACTATGGGGCAGTTCTACTCTACTCTATAGGGTCACTATCAGTCAGAATCGACTCCACAGCAATGGGTTATATATGTATATGTATATATATCCCACACAACTCAAAATATTTACTCTGTAGTGACCAAGGCAGGAGGGTGTAAGTGATGTAGCAATTAGTGGTGGGGGAGAACAGAATTGTCTGGGCTGGAGGCCCCGGTGACTCCATGCGTCAGGGAGAGAAGGCTTGTTCCGGAACCACATGCCCACTGCTGCTGTTATTGTCACTGTGTGCCTGAATTGGTAGAATTCCTGGTGGCCACAGGTAGTGTGGGCCATGACCCTGGTGATAGCAAGATGTGGTTCCCTATGCCATTCGGGATTCACAGAAGCCAAAGGCACAGGAGACCCTCCCTTCCCCTCCTGCCCCACTTAATCTTCCTGCAACTATCCCCATACAGTGCACCTTTTGAAGGAAAGACAAATCAGATGACCAGGGTTTGAAAAAAAAAATAGATAATAAAAGGCAGCTGAGTGTCATAACACAGAAAATGTCTAGAGAAACATTGACAAGGGAGACAGAAATCAAAAGAAGGCCTGAATAGATACTTGAACATATTCTACTTTCTGCACAGAGAGGAGGAAGGAGGGAAGAGCAATTTCCCTTACTCAACCTTACCCATGTTGTTAATGTTGTTAGGTGCCTTCAAGTTGGTTCTGACTCACAGTGACCCTAATGCAGAACAGAAAGAAACACTGCCCGGTCCTGCACCATCCTCACAATTGTTACTATACTTGTGCCCATTGCTGCAGCCACTGTGTCAATCCGTCTCGTTGAGGATCTTTCTCTTTTTCACTGACCCTCTACTTTACCAAGCATTATGTCCTTCTCCAGGGACTGGTCCCTCCTGAGACATGTCCAAAGTATGTGAGACATAGTCTCACCATGCTCGCTTCTAAGGATCATTCTGGCTGTACTTCTTCCAAGACAGACTTGTTCATTCTTTTGGCAGTCATGGTATATTCAATATTCTTCGACAACACCACAATTCAAAGGTGTGAATTCTTCTTTGGTCTTCCTTATTCATTGTCCAGCTTTCGCATACATATGAGGCGATTGAAAACACAATGGCTTGGGTCAGGCACACCTTAGTCCTCAAGGTGACATCTTTGCTTTTCAGCACTTTAAAGAGGTCTTTTGCAGCAGATTTGCCCAAGGCAATGTGTCTTCTGATTTCTTGGCTGCTGCTTCCATGGGTGTTAATTGTGGATTCAAGTAAAATGAAATCCTTGACAACCTCAATCTTTTCTCTGTTTATCATTTCCTGACTTTAAACCACACAGTATCCCCTTGTTTTATTCGAACAACTGCCTCTTGATCCATGTACAGATTCCTCACGAGCACAATTAAGTGTTCTGGAATTCCCATTCTCCAAAATGTTATCCATAATTTGTTATGATCCACACAGTCAAATGTCTTTGCATAGTCAATAAAACACAGGTAAACATCTTTCTGGTATTCTCTGCTTTCAGCCAGAATCCATTTGACATCAGCAGTGATATCCGTGGTTCCACATCCTCTTCAAAGTCTGTCCTGAATTTCTGGTAGTTCCCTGTCGATATACTGCTGCAGCCACTTTTGAATGATCTTCAGCAAAATTTTGCTTGCATGTGATATTAAAGATATTGTTCAATAATTTCCATGTTCATTTGGATCACCTTTCTTGGGAATAGGCATAAATATGGATCTCTTCCAGTTGGTTGGCCAGGTAGCTGTCTTGCAAATTTCTTGGCAAGGACAAGTGAGCATTTCCAGCACTGCATCTGTTTATTGAAACATCTAAATTGGTATTCTGTCAATTCCCGGAGCCTTGTTTTTTTGTCAATGCCTTTAGCGCAGCTTGGGCTTCTTCCTTCAGTACCATCAGTTCCTGATACTATGTTACCTCCTGAAACGGCTGAACATTGACCAACTGTTTTTGGTATACTCTGTGTATTCCTTCCATCTTCTTTTGACGCTTCCTGCTTTGCTTAATATTTTCCCTGTAGAATCCTTCAGTATCACAACTCGAGGCTTGAATTTTTTTTCAGTTCTTTCAGCTTGAGAAATGCTGAGCATGTTCTTCCCTTTTGGTTTTATGTCTCCAGGTCTTTGCATATGTCATCATGATACTTTACTTTGTCTTCTCAAGCTACCCTTTGAAATCTTCTGTCCAGCTATTTTATTTCATCATTTTTTCCTTTTGCGTTAGCTAAAGGAAAGAACAAGTTTCAGAGTCTTTTCTGACTCCATTTAGGTCTTTTCTTTCTTTCCTGTCTTTTTAAAGACCTCTTGCTTTCTTAATGTATGATGTTCTTGATGTCATTCCATAACTCTTTTAGTCTTCAGTCATTAGTGTTCAACGCTTCAAATCTGTTCTTGAGGTGGTCTCTGAATTCAGGTGGGATATACTCAAGGTCATACTTTGGCTCTCATCAACTTGTTCTAACTTTCTTCAGTCTTAACTTGAACTTGCATATGAGTCATTGATGGTCTGATTTGCAGTCAGCCCTCGGCCTTGTTCTGGCTGATGATATTGAGCTTTTCCATCGCTTCTTTCCACACGTGTAGTCGATTTGATTCCTGTGCATTCCATTTGGTGAGGTCCATGTGTATAGCTGCCATTTATGTTGGTGAAAAAGGTATCTGCAGTGAAGGAGTTGTTGGTCTTGCAAAATTCAATCATGCAATCTCTGGCATCATTTCTATCACCAACGCCGTATTCTCCAGCTACCGAAAGTTCTTCGTTTCCAGCTTTTGCATTCCAATCACCAGTAATTATCGGTGCATCCTGATTGCACATTCAATCAATTTCAGACTGAAGGAACTGGTAAAAATCTTCCATTTCTTCATCTTTGGCCTTGGTGGTTGGTGTATAAATTTGAATAATAGTCATATTAACTGGTCTTCCTTGTAGGCCTATGGATATTATCCTATCACTGACAGCATTGTACTTCAGGATAGGTCTTTTTCTTTAATTTTTATTGTGCTTTAAGTGAAACTTTACAAATCAAGTCAGACTCTCACACGTAAATTTATAGACACCTTGCTATATACTCCTAATTGCTCTCCCCCTAATGAGACAGCACACTCCTTCCCTTCTCTATTTCTTTTCGTGTCCATTCGGCCAGCCTCTGACCCTCTCTACCCTCTCATCTCCCCTTCAGACAGGAGATGCCAACATAGTCTCATGTGTCTACTTGATCCAATCCAAGAAGCTCATTCCTCACCAGTATCATTGTCTATCCCATAGTCTATTCCAATCCCTCTCTGAAGAGTTAGCTTTAGGAATGGTTCCTGTCTGGGTCTGGGGACCACGACCTCTGTGGTCATTCTAGTCTCAGTCAGACCATTAAAGTCTGGTCTTTTTACAAGAATTTGGAGTCTGCATCCCACTGCTCTTCTGCTCCCTCAGGGGTTCTTTGTTGTGTTTCCTGTCAGGGCAGTCGTTGGTTGCAGCCAGGCACTATCTAGTTCTTCTGGTCTCAGGCTGATGTAGTCTCAGGTTTATGTGACCATTTCTGTTTCTTCGGCTAGAAATTACCTTGTGTCCTTGGTGTTCTTCATTCTCCTTTGGTCCAGGTGGGTTAAGATCAACTGATGTGTGTTAGATGGCCACTTGCTAGGGTTTAAGACCCCAGACTCTGCCCTCCAAAGTGGGATGCAGAATATTTTCTTAATAGATTTTATTATGCCAATTGACTTAGAAGTCCCCTGAAATCATGGTCCCCAAACCCCCGCCCCTGCTATGCTGGCCTTTGGAGCATTCCATTTATTGATGAAACTTCTTTGCTTTTGGTTTAGTCCAGTTGTGCTGACTTTGCCTGTATCGTGTGTTGTCTTTCCCTTCACCTAAAGTAGCTCTTATCTACTATCTAATTAGTGAATACCCCTCTCCCTCCCCACCCCATAACCATCAAAGAGTATTTTTTCTCTGTTTAAACTGTTCCTTGAGTTCTTATAATAGTGGTCGTATACAATATTCGTCCTTTTGCAACTGACTAATTTCACTCAGCATAATGCCTTCCAGATTCCTCCATGTTATGAAATGTTTCACAGATTTATCATTGTTCTTTTTTTTTTTTTACTGATGTATAGTATTCCATTGTGTGAATATACCATAATTTATTTCTTCATTCATCTTTTGACAGGCACCTTGGTTGCTTCCATCTTTCTGCTATTGTAAACAGTGCTGCAATGGACATGGGTATGCATATACCTGTTCGCGTAAAGGCTTTTATTTCTCTAGGATATATTCCAAGGAGTTGGATTGTTGGATTGTATGGTACTTCTATTTCTAGCTTTTTAAGGAAGCACCAAATCGATTTCCAAAGTGGTTGTACCATTTTACATTCCCACCAGCAGTGTATAAGTGTTCAGTCTCTCCACAACCTCTCCAACATTTATTATTGTGTATTTTTTGGATGAATGCCAGACTTGTTGGAGTGAGATGGAATCTCGTTGTAGTTTTGATTTGCATTTCTCTAATGGCTAATGATCGTGAGCATTTCCTCATGTATCTGTTAAAAACCAAAACCAAACCCAGTGCCGTCAAGTTGATTCTGACTCATAGCGACCCCGTAAGACAGGGTAGAACTGCCCCATAGAGTTTCCAAGGAGTGTCTAGCCGGTTCAAACTGCTGACCCTTTGGTTAGCAGCCATAGCACCTAACCACTACGCGACCAGGGTTTCCATGTATCTGTTAGCTACCTGAATGTCTTCTTTAGTGAAGTGTCTGTTCATATCTTTTGCCCATTTTTTAATTGGGTTATTCGTCTTTTTGTAGTTGAGTTTTTGCAGTATCATGTAGATTTTAGAGATCAGGCGCTAATTGGAAATGTCATAGCTAAAAACTTTTTCCCAGTCTGTACGTAATCTTTTTACTCTTTTGGTGGAATCTTTGGATGAGCATAGGTGTTTGATTTTTAGAAACTCCAAGTTCTCTAGTTTTTCTTCTGCATTGTTAGTAATGTTTTGTATACCTTTTATGCCATGGATCTGGGCCCCTAACATTGTCCCTATTTTCTTTTCCATGATCTTTAACATTTTACATTTTATATTTAGGTCTTTGATCCATTTTGAGTTAATTTTTGTGCATGGAGTGAGGTATGGGTCTTGTTTCATTTCTTTGCAGATGGATATCCAGTTATGCCAGCACCATTTGTTAAAAAGACTGTCTTTTCCACATTTAACTGATTTGGGGTCTTTGTCAAATATCAACTGCTCATTTGTGGATGGATTTATGTCTGGATTCTCAATTCTGTTCTATCAGTCTATGTATCTGTTGTTGTACTAGTACCAGGCTGTTTTGACTACTGTGGCAGTATAAACAAAAAACAAAAAAATTGGTTCTAAAATCAGGTGGAGTGAGGGTTCCCACTTTGTTCTTCTTTTTCAGTAATGCTTTACTTATTTGGGGCCTCTTTCTCTTCCATATGAAGTTGGTGATGTGTTTCTCCATCTCATTAAAGAATGTCTTTGGAATTTGGATTGGAATTACGTTAACTTTATAGACCGCTTTTGGTAGAATAGACATTCTTACAATGTTAAGTCTTCTTATCCATGGGCAAGGTATGTTTTTCCACTTATGTAAGTCTCTTTGGTTTCTTGCAGAAGTGTTTTGTAGTTTTCTTTGTATGAGTCTTTTACATCTCTAGTAAGATTTATTCCTGAGTATTTTATCTTCTTGGGGACTACTATAAATGGTATTGATTTGGTGATTTCCTCTTTGATATTCTTTTTGTTGGCTTAGAGAAATCCAACTGATTTTTGTATGTTTATCTTATATCCCGATACTCTGCTGAACTCTTCTATTAGTTTCAGTAGTTTTCCTGAGGATTCCTTAGGGTTTTCTGTGTATAAGATCCTGTCATCTGCAAATAGAGATACTTTTACTTCTTCCTTGCCAATGCCTTCCTTGCCAATACGGATGCCCTTTATTTCTTTATCTAGCCTAATTGCTCTGGCTAGGACCTCCAGTACAGTGTTGAATAAGAGTAGTGATAAAGGGCATCCTTGTATGGTTCTCAATCTCAAGGGGAATGCTTTCAGACTCTCTCCGTTTAGGATGATGTTGGCTATTGCCTTTGTATAAATGCCCTTTATTATGCTGAGGAATTTTCCTTCTATTCCTGTTTTGCTGAGAGTTTTTATCATGAATGGGTGTTGAACTTTGTTAAATGCCTTTTCTGTATCAATTGATAAAATCATGTGATTCTTGTCTTTTATTTATATGATGGGATGTATTAATTGTTTTTCTAATGTTAAACCATCCTTGCATATCTGGTATGAATCCCACTTGGTCATGGTGAATTATTTTTTTGATATGTTGTTGAATTCTCTTGGCTAGAATTTTGTTGAGAATTTTTGCATCTAAGTTAATGAGGGATATAGGTCTGTAATTTTCTTTTTTTGTGCTATCTTTACCTGGTTTTGGTATCAGGGATATACCGGCTTCATAGAATGAATTTGGAAATACTCCAATCCTTTTCTATGCTCTGAAATACCTTTAGTAGTAGCGCTGTTAACTCTTCTCTGAAAGTCCGGTAGAGCTCTGCAGCGAAATCATCTGGGCCAGGGCTTTTTTTTGTTGAGAGCTTTTTTGATTACCTTTTCAATTTCTTCTTTTGTCATGGAGTCTATTTACTTGTTCTACCTCTGTTTGTGTTAGTTTAGGTAGGTAGTGTGTTTCTAGGAATTCATCCATTTCTTCCACGTTTTCAAATTTGTTAGAGTACAATTTTTCATAGTAATCTGATATGATTCTTTTAATTTCAGTTGGGTCTGTTGTAATATCGCCCATCTCATTTCTTATTCCGGTTATTTGCTTCCTCTCCTGTTTTTCTTTTGTCAGTGTGGCCAATGGTTTATCAATTTTGTTGATTTTTTCAAAAAACCAGCTTTTGGTCTTTTTAATTCTTTCAATTGTTTTTCTGTTTTCTATTTCATATTCTGCTCTAATTTTTATTGTTTGTTTTCTTCTGGTGCCTGAGGGTTTCTTTTGTTGCTCTCTTTCTATTTGTTCAAGTTGTAAGGATAATTCCTTGATTTTGGCCCTTTCTTCTTTTTGGATGTGTGCATTTATTGATATAAATTGACCTCTGAGCACTGCCTTCGCTCTGTCCCAAAGGTTTTGATAGGAAGTGTTTTCATTTTCATTGGATTCTATGAATTTCTTCATTCCATCCTTAATGTTGTCTATAATCCAGTCTTTTTTGAGCAGGGTATTGTTCAGTTTCCAAGTGTTTGATTTCTTTTCCCTTCTTTTTCTGTTATTGATTTCCACTTTTATGGCCTTATGGTCAGAGAAGATGCTTCGTAATATTTCAGTGTTTTGGATTCTGCTAAGGCTTGCTTTATGACCTAACGTGGTCTATTCTAGAGAGAACGTTCCACGTGCACTAGAAAAGAAAGTATCCTTGGCTGCTGTTGGATGGAGTGGTCTGTATATGTCCATGAGGTCAAGTTGGTTGATTGTGGCATTTAGATCTTTTGTGTCTTTATTGAGTTTCTTTCTGGATGTCCTGTCCTTCACCGAAAGTGGTGTGTTGAAGTCTCCTACTATTATTGTGGAGCTATCTCACTTTTCAGTGCTGATAGAGTTTGTTTTGTGTATCTTGCAGTCCTGTGATTTGGTGCATTAATATTTAATATGGTTATATCCTCCTGGTATACTGTCCCTTTAATCATTATATAGTGTCCTTCCTTATCCTTTATGATGGATTTTAAAGTCTATTTTGTCAGAAATTAATATTACTACTCCTGCTCTTTTTTGATTGTTCTTTGCTTGATATATTTTTTTCCATCCTTTGGGTTTTAGTTTGCTTGTGTCTCTAAGTCTAAGGTGTGTCTCTTGTAGGCAGCATATAGATGGATTGTGTTTTTTAATCCATTCTGCCACTCTCTGTCTTTTTATTGGTGCATTTAGTCCATTTACATTCAGTGCAATTATGGAAAGGTATGAATTTAGTGCTATCATTTTGATGTCTTTTTTTGTGTGTTGTTGACAGTTTCTTTTTCCCACTTAATTTTTTGTGCTGAGTAGATTATCTTTATATATTGCCTTTTCCTCATATCCGTTGTTGTTGATTTTGTTTTCCGGAGTCTCTATTTTTTTCTTGTATTTTATTTTGATGTGTAGGATAGTTTGCCTCTTTTTCTAAGTTTAAACATAACTTTTATTTCTTTGTATCGCCTTGTCTTCCTCTCCACATGAAACATCTATGATTACATTTCTTAGTCCCTCTTTATTGTTTTAATGTCGTCTTTTTTTTTTTTTTTACATAATAACATCGCTGTTTCCCTATTTCAAGTGTTTTTTTATCTTGATTTATTTTTGTGATTTCCCTGTCTGGGTTGACATTTGATTGCTCTGCCCAGTGTTCTAGTCTTGGGTTGATACGTGATATAATTCATTTTCTAACCAAAGAACTCTCATTAGTATTTCTTGTAGTTTTGGTTTGGTTTTGACAAATTCCCTAAACTTCCGTTTGTCTGGAAGTGTCCTAATTTCACCTTTATATTTGAGAGACAGTTTTGCTGGATATGTAATTCTTGGCTGACAATTTTTTCCCTTCAATTTTTTATATAAGTCATCCCATTGTCTTCTTGCCTGCATGGCTTCTGCCGAGTAGTCTGAGCTTATTCTTACTGACTCTCCTTTGTAGGTAACTGTTCGTTTATTCCTCACTGCTCTTAAAATTCTCTCTTTATCCTTGGTTTTTGGGAAGTTTGGTTATATTATGTCTTGGTGACTTTCTTTCAAAATCTACCTTTTGTGGAGTTCGATGAGCATCTTCAATAGATATCTTCTCATCTTTCACGGTGTCAGGGAAGTTTTCTGCCAACAAATCTTCAACAATTCTCTCTGTATTTTCTATTATCCCTCCCTGTTCTGATAGTCCAATCATGCATAGGTTATTTCTCTTGATTTAGTCCCACGTATTTTTTTAATTCTTAGGGTTTCTTCATTTTTTTAAATTCTTTTATCTTTCTTCAAAAATATTGGTGCCACATTCTTTATCTTCAAGTTCACAACTTCTGCCTTCCACTTGCTCAATTCTGCTCCTCTTTCTACTGAGTTGTCTAATTGTGTAAATTTTACAGTTAACCTTCTGAATTTCTGATTGCTGTCTATGGATTTTTCCAGCTTATAAAATTTTTCATTATGTTCCTGAATAACCTTTTTTTAAATTTTTTCAACTGCTTTATCTGTGTGTTCCTTGGCTTGTTCTGTGTATTGCCTGGTTTTCTTCCTGATGTCTTGAAGGGTTCTGTATATTAATCTTTTGTATTCTGCCTCTGATAATGCCAGGAAGGCACTTTCATCTAGAAGATACCTTGATTCTTTGTTTTGAGAGCTTATTGAGGCAATCATGGTCTGCTTCTTTATGTGACTGGACATTGACTGTTTGTTGTCTCTCAGCCATCTATAAGTTATTGTATTAGTTCTTTTTATATTTGCTTACTGTATCATAGCTTCTTGCTTTGTTTTGTTTTGATATGCCCAAATGGGTTGCTCGAGTGAGCTAGCTTGATTATTTTTGCCCTTGGAGCTCTAACATCTTGTCACCAGATGGCCAGAGCTGTTATGAAGTATATGAGCCTAGGAGTGCATTCACTTTTCTTGTATGAATTTAGCTTAGGTGTCCAGGTAGCTGATCATCAAGTGTGTTGTACAGGCTCTGTCCTACAGTCTTAGAGGGGCAGGGGTGATTGGTGTAGGTACCAGTATCTTTTTGCAGCAGGGGGTCACACTCTGAGCAAGGCAGGGGGCTGAGAATCATCCCCCAAGTGTCTCTGAGAAAAGCGTGTCCCTGTTCCCTAAAACATACAGGTGGGTGGGTTCTGCAGATGGACTATGGGCACCCAATGTTTTTGGTTGTAAGGACTTGGAGGTACCAGTTATCCTTGGACTCCTATCACGTGTGGCTGGGTGACCTGCGGGGATCCACCAGTCCGTAGGCCCCCGATGTGGGTAGGCAAAGACCCTGTTTAATAGGCAAAGTAGTGTCAAATATCAAACACCCACCTCTCCACCGCTTAGCTGAAACAGTTGTAGTCTGCCAACAAGGGCCTATTCTCCTGTAATAGGCCCACACAGGTCCATGCACAGGGGAAAGGTACTCAAAATTCATGGGCCATTTATGCCTGGGCAGGAGCTGCTCCTGTCCTGAGCTCCCCTGGTTAGTGGAGCTGGCAAATTATATTTTCCCCCAATTACAAATTTATTCCTTCTCCAGGGCCTGGAGGATAGCTCTAGGTGCTCAACAGGGCCTATCTCAGGCCCAGGGAAATCAACAGCCACTGAAGCTGGCTTGGGAGTGGGGGATGCAGTAAAATATACACAAGTACTTAGCTTTTGCTGAGAGCGCCTTTATTCTCTGATTCTGGAGGTTTGAGCAGGCTGTGTGGCTGGCTGCTTTTCCCTGAGGAAACTGCAGCCGAATGCTAGTACCAGCCCACCACCACCACTCCTGGAATGGTGTCTCAGGGCTCCCCGTGATTCAGGTCCAGTAACTCCTCTCTGCTTCTGAACCATCTCTTCCTCCATCTGCCCCTTAGTTCATTTTCTAAGGTTGCCTTTGATGTTCAGGGCTCCTAGCTTGTCATAAATATACTCGTTTCACTTGTTTTTTTGGGTCTTTGTTGTAAGAGGGCTAGCCGGAAGTATCTGTCTGTTCTGCCATCTTGGCCCCATCTCCCAGGATAACTCTTTAAAATTTCTTTTTGATGATGAATGCATCGCCATTCCTCTTCAAGTTTTCAATCTCAGCATAGTAGACCATGTCATTGTCCCATTCAGAATGACCAATACCAGTCCATTTCAGCTCACTAATGCCTCTGATATCGATCTTTATTTGTTCTATTTCATTTTTGACAACTTCTAATTTTCCTCAATTCATACTTCTTATATTCCACATATTAATGAATGCTTAAGACAAAGGTACCTCATCAGACCCCTTTCTCATCAAGATGCAATATCCCCTTCCAAAAGCTTTGAGGTCACTTAAACACAGAATCAGAAAGGAACAGTACCCCTTCTTCCCCATAATAAATGTAGTTACACCTGCCTGCATATGCATCCCCTTCATTAGATCTCAGAGGAAGAGGCATACCTCCTACTGTCCAAAGCCATCCCCTCCCACCCCAAGGGCTTCATTCTATCCATTATCTCCTCTCTTTTTTAAAATGTTAACTTCTCCCTCACCTTCCTGATACCCTATAAACATGTTAGAATCTTTCCCACCTTTAAACTCATCCTTTCCTGAAGCTCTCATCTGCTCTAGTTACCATCTCTCTTCTCTTTTCAGCTATGTCAAGCTTCTTGACAGTGGTTTATACTTGCTTTTTTTTTATGTCCTCTCCTATCTTCCACTCCTTTGGTTCCTATTCTCCTGTCAAACTTTGGCAAACGTCACAGATAGCCGACTACTACCAGGTCTGTTGATAACATTTTGAAATTATCTTACTGGGCATCTTTATGTCACTTGACACTACCAATCACATCTTTTTAAATATCTCTTGAGTTAGCATCTTTGGGTGGTGTAATTGGTTAAGTGCTCGACTGCTAACCGAAAGGGTGGTGGTTTGAACCAACTCAGTGGCACCTCAGAAGACAGGCCTGGGGATCTGCTTCCAAAAGATCATGCCTTGAAAACCCTATGGAGCAGTTCTACTCTGCACCCATGGGGTCACCATGAGTTGGAATCGACTCCACTGCAACGAACAACAACAGCCTTGAGTTAGGAGACTGCTCTTTTCTTTTTCTCTTTTTACTTCTCTGATATTGCTCCCTCAAGAGATCCTTCAGGGGCTCCTTTTTCTCTTCCCTCATCATCCCCATCTTCCACCCTCCCATTTACTGTACATTGTAATGACGCTCAGTTGTGTGACTGTTTATATGTATCACACTGCTTCATGCCTTTGCTTATGCTGTTCCCCTTCCTCGAATGCCCTTCTCCTTACTTTACCTGGTATGATGGTTCAAGTTGTGTTTCAACTTGGCTGAGCCATGATCCTCAGTGGTTTGGCAGTTGTGATGTGGTTTGGCAGCTTTTTAAAGATGTAATCACCTCCATAATGAGATCTGGTGTAATGCAGTCACCTCAATGATGAGATCTGTTGTGAGCAGCCAAACAATTGAAAGGGAGTTTCCTTGGGGGTGTGGCCTGCATCCGGTATAAATGGACTTTCTGGCAATGCTCTCTGGCTTTTGCTCACTCTATATCCTGCAGCTGGCTCCCGTTCATCTGACCTCTGGTTCCTGGGACTTGAACTACCAGCTTATCTGCCATCTTACTTGCCAATCTTGGGATTCATCAGCTTCTACAGCCTGTGAGCTAGGGGCCTGCTATCTGACCTTCCAATCTTGGATTTGCCAGCACTTGCCACCTTGAGTCAGGCAATGCCTCCAGCCTGACCCACAGACTTAGGACTTTCTAGCCTCTATGACTACATGAGCCATTTCCTTTATATAAATTTCTCTCTATATGTATTTACATACTGCACTGGTTTTGCTTCTCTAGAGAACCCAGCCTAAGACATCTGGCTAACTCTTACTCATCCTTTAAAGGTCAGCTTGGAATTTGCCTCTGTTCTGAAAACTTCCCTGACTCTGTCCCTCTTTCCCTTCATCTCCTAGGTATCATCCCTCCTATGCTCAATAGCCCCATCTGCTTACCTCCTTTGTCACAGTGTACTACGATTTTTCTTTTTTTGGTCACTCAAACACTGGGGATGGAGAGTAACCTGGGTAAGGGTGTATGTGTGTGTGTTTTACTCATCTCTGTGAGGCCTGAGAGATGTGCAGCAACCAGAGGTTGGTACCCACAGCACAGGGCGGAGCAGTGCAGAGTTGGCTCCTAATAACGCACATGGAGCGGGCTAAATTAGGAAGCCCAGCTGGAATCACTGAGGTCCAATGGGGAGCCCCTCTGACCCCAAATCCAAAGCCTAGGTGCAGCCAAGCACTCTCTGTTTGCTTTGCTTCTGTTCCCAAGCTGGTCAGTGTAAATGGAAAAAGCCGTGCAACAGGGATGATAAGCACAGCTGTAAATGCCTGTTATCTAATCTCAGCTGGGCTCTCAGGGTCATTCAACAATCCTTACTGGTCCCGGTTGACTCCCCATCACATTTTCCCCCAAAGCACATTTTCCAACTGTTTTCACTCTTCTCAAGCCCCCAACCCACTCCAGCCCTCTTACCCACATCTCCTTCTTTGCTTAGAAGATTTTGTCACTTGATTTCCTTCCCTTCCTGCTAAAAGCCTCCTTGTTTCTTCCCAGCTTTTTCTCTCGCCCCCACGCCATCTCAGATGAGGTCCACTCCCTAGGCTTCCAGGGTGATCCCCGGTCCCAGTCCTTGAGAGTCTACTCCCTGTCTCTTCCCCTTGTTCCCACATCTACTCCTTTAGCTCCCCCAGCTCCACGCCCTCAGTTTATCTACAGGCTCCGGAGTCCACCATGTAAATAAGCACATAAATTAATAAACAAAGTTTTAAACATGCTTTCTACTCAAGACAGCATCACACCTTTCTCTTTAAAGATGGCTGCTGCTGCTTCTTCACCTCTTGGGTTTTATAGTTTTAAATTATATAAATAGTCTATGTTCCTGGTATAAAAGTTATTAGAAACTACACATAAGCAAAAGGAAAAAACAAAAACAAAAAAAACCACTATCACAACCCCCTGGAAATAACCCTGTTAACAGCTTGGAGTATATCTTTTTCCATGCATTTATATATATAAAGATATAAAAACTTAAAAATAAACATTAAATTATTATACATAGTGTTCTGTACCTTGCTTTTCTTAATTCAGTGTACTTTTTTAACATCTTAACATCCATGTTCATCAATATCACAGTGTACTTTTTTAACATCTTAACATCCATGTTCATCAATATAGAGCTATGCTATCTTTTTTTAAAAACAATTTTGCAGTTATGGTGGATTCTTAGTATTTTTTGCCAACTCCATCTTCCTTCCTTTCGGAAGATGCCTTTCCTCCACAGTATGTGATTCTGGTGTTCTGGTGAAGGAGGGCACAAGCGATCCAGGCTGGGGCTCAGCGGACATCACCTGAGCACGTGGTTCCAGATCTGCCCATAGCCAGACAACTTCTGGACTTTTTAATTGCGTTAGCCAAAAGATTATTATCCACCTTTGCTTCAGCCAGTTTGATTCATGTTTCTGTCACGTGAAATCAAGAGTCCCTACTAATGTAATATTATTCCATAATATGGATGCATTAAAACATAATTAGCCAGTTTCACTAATATTGGGCCTTTAGACTGTTTTTCCAGTTTATACTATTTTAATACCACCATAGTAAATACCCTTGTACATAGATCCTTGTGCATATGACTAATTATTTCTTTAGAATATATTCAAAGAAACCCGCCAGTGTAACCCACTGTAATCTGGCTGCAACCCCACAGCTCTGCTTAAATTGCTGTTCCCTGTGTTACCAAATATGCCCTAATGGCCCATTGCAATAGTCTTTTCTCTATCCTCATCTTATTTAGCTGTTTCCCACTCCTTGGACTTCTGAAAATTCTGAAAAATCCCCATTGGACTTCAATGATTTTTTTCTCCTGACTTCTCTTCCTATTTCCAAGACTCAACTTGGGTGTCAATTCCGCAACATTGGCAGGACTACTGGAGTACAGTGTTGAGAAAGATTTTTGAAGTTACAATCAAGCTTAGAGGGAGAATGTGTGGTCAATTAGCAAAATTTACCAATGCACTGGTATATGTAGGTGTAGGGGGCAGGGGTGGTGAAGATTGTAACAAGAAGGTCAAGTATTTGCCATTTCTTTAGCCAGAGATTCTTAACCTGGAGGAAATAGACCAGGCAATTCCTGAGGGCTCCAAAGTGACCCAGGCATTTCATAAATCCCCTGGAGTTGTATGCAAATATTTGTATGATTGTGCATTTTTCTGGAAAAAAAAAAAAACATAGCTTTTTATCAAATTCTTAAAGGGATCTGGGAGCCCCACAAATTAAGAGCCACCTCTGTAAACAGTTTCCTAATCCATGTTTCTCTCAAGTGGCCTTGTGGAGCTCACAATTTATAGAAAGCAAAAGTCAAGGAAACCAGTAATTACTGTCCAACCTGACACATGGAATGAAGTTAGGAAGATATGAGACTTCCTTGAGAGATTCTTCAAGGAGAAAGATGGTCACTTAACACTGCCTTGTGGGCCAGACCAGAGGGACTTAGCTGAGTGAGAAGGGGGCACAGCAAGTTAAGAGAAGTAATAGCTACTCTCCACGATACCTGTTTCATTCTTTAATCCTGTTCTTCCTGTTTAACGCCATCTCCTGTTTGCTCTGCCTCAGCTTCCCTAAAACTATTCCTAGCTCTCCAGTACCCAGGCAGCCAGCACAGTGGCTTCCCTCCAGCTATGCTCAACCACAGAAGTTTGTGACATCTGGAAGTTTGCACATCTGGAGCAGTGTTCAGGCAGCTACCATATTTCACTTTCAACATGATTTTCTCACTACCCTTTCCATGCACTGTACCTGTAAAGCAGTTGCCGTCAAATTGATTCCAACTCATGGCTATTCCCATACATGTCACAGTAGAATTGTGACCTATAAAGTTTTCAATGGTTGATTTTTGGAAGTAGATCACCAGGCCTTTTTTCTGAGGCATCTCTGTGTGGACTTGAACTTCCAACCAGACAAGTGTGTTAACCATTTGCGCTGCCGAGGGACTCCTCCTACGTGTTGCAGGCTTCTTAAATCGTGGTAGCCCTGTCCAGATCTCCTTATCTGAGTGACTACCTATGTTTTGAATTCTTCGCTTTTTCCCTCCCAAGTTTAATGGGAAATGTTTCCTGTCAGCATTTCTTCTGTCCTCTTTGGTGACTCCAGCTGATTTATCTTCAGTAAATTTCATTAAAAAGGATGAGTAATCCATGTTCCAAGATCACTAATGGAGATACTAAATGAAACAAGATTGAACCTCAGGCTCCCTCACATCCTCTTGAGACCTCCCAGAATCCAGCCTAGCAACAATTTTGTATTTCTGTTTACTCCATGGTCATACTTTCACACCACGCCTGACAGGCCACATTGGATTCTTTCCAAAAATATAATTTCTTAAAAATTTACTCTGCTTTTTCTTGTTCACGAATGTCTCTAACTCACATTTTCTCAATACCATTCAATTGTCCACAGAGTGCCTATATTTTAGCTAATTCCTCCCTACACGGTTACCTGCAGCATTGCTGCATACACACTAAAAAGGTCCGTGCATCTCATCTTGACATTCAAGGCCCTACAGTTGGACACCTTTTTCTTCCTAACGTATGTGCCCTACAAAAATATGACCTGAGTTCAAATTCTGGCTCTTCTACTTCCTAACTGCATGACGTTGGGCAAGCTAATTAACATCTTGGTGTCTTGGTTTCTTTGTCATAGAGTGGCTGACAGGATTAAATTGCGCAGCATTACTGAGGGAATTAAATGAGAAAACACATTTAAAGCACTTAGCAAAGTGTTTGGCCCACAGTAAGTGCTTGTGGTAGGCACATGTATGATAGAATGAAATGTCGTCTGGTCCTGTGCCATCTTCATGATTGTTGGTATGTTGGGGTCCATAGTTGTAGCTATTGTGCCATTTTATCTCATTAGGGGTTTCCCTCATTTTCACTGACCCTTTAATTTACCAGATATGATATCCTTTTCTAGCAATTGGTCTTTCCTGGTGATGTGCCCAAAATAAGCTGAAGTCTCGCCTTCCTCGCTTCTAAGGAACATTCTGGCCATGTATCTTCTAAGACTGATTTGTTTGTTCTTTTGGCAGTCTATAGTATATTCAATTCTAAGACCTTAAAATATGGAGAGAATCCTAGATTGTGTGGGTGGGCCCATTCTACTCACATGAGCTCTTAAAAGTAGATAACTTTTTCCAGGTGGAGGCAAAAGAGATGCAGCTAAAGGAGGAATCAGCGAGATTTGAAGCCTGAGGACTTTGCTGGTTTGAGGATGGAGCGGGCCGTGTTGGGGACTGCAGAGAGGCCTCTTCCTAGAGGCTGATAGCCAGGAAGGAAACCAGGACCTCAGCCCTATAAGAAACCAAATTTGGCCAACAACCTGAATGAGCATGTAAGACAATTCTTCTCCAGAGCTTCCCATAAGGAATGCAGCCCTGCCAATACCTTGCTTTTAGCCCAGTGAGACCCATGTTGGACTTCTATCTTACAGAAACTGTGTGATAATGAATTTGTGTTGTTTTAGCTGTTATGTTTTTGGTAATTTGTAATGGCAGCAATAGAAAGCTAATAAAGTGCTCAATAATATTGGCTATAATTTGGCACCTCCTTTTTTTTTTTTTAGAAAGCTAGAAATAGAAATACCATAGGATCTAGCAATCCGTCTCCTAGGAGTATGTCCTAGAGAAATAAGAGTTGTCACACGAATAGACATATGCACACCCATGTTCATTGCAGCATTGTTCACAATAGCAAAAAGATGGAAACAGCCTAGATGCCCGTCAACAGATGAATGGGTAAACAAACTATGGTACATACACACAATGGAGCATTATGCAACGATAAAGAACAACGATGAATCTGCAAAGCATCTCACAACATGGATGAATCTGGAGGGCATTATGCTGAATGAAATAAATCAATCACAAAAGGACAAATATTTTATGAGGCCACTACTGTAAAAACTCATGAAAAGGTTTACATACAAAAAGAAACAATCTTTGATGGTTACGTGGGAGGGCAGGGGTGGGGATGAAAAAACCCTAAATAGAAAATAGATAAATGGTTAACTTTGGTGAAGGGTAAGACAGTACACAGTACTGGGGAAGCCAGCACCACTTGTACAAGGCAAGGTCACGGAAGCTCCATAAACACATCCAAACTCCCTGAGGGAACAAACTGCTGGGCTGGGGGCTGTGGGAACCATGGTCCCGAGGAACATCCAGCTCAATTGGCATAACATTGTTTATAAAGAAAATGTTCTACATTCTACTTTGGGGAGTAGTGTCTGGGGTCTTAAAAGCCTGTGAGCGGCCATCTAGGATACTCCACTGGTCTCACTCCTTCAGGAGCAAGGAAGAAAGAAGAAAATGAAAGATAAAAGGGAAAGATTAGTTCAGAGGACTAATGGACCACATCTACCACGGCCTCCAGCAGACTGAGCCCAATACAGCTAGATGGTGCCCGACTACCACCACTGCTCTAACAGGGATCACAATAGAGGGTCCCAGACAGAGCTGGAGAAAAATGTAGAACAAATTTCTAACTCACAAAAAAAGACCAGACTTATTGGCCTGACAGAGACTGGAGAAGCCCTGAGAATATGGCCCCAGACACCTTTTTTGCTCAGCAACGAAGTCACTCCTGAGGTTCACCCTTCAGCCAAGGATTTGACAGGCCCAGTAAAAAAAAAACAAAAAAAAAGAAAAGAGACTAAAGGGGCACACCAGCCCAGGGGCAAGGACTTGAAGGCAAGAGGGGACAGGAAAGCTGGTAATAGGGAACCCACAATTGAGAAGGTAGAGTGTTGATATGTTATGGGGTTGTTAACCAATGTCATAAAATAATATGTGTACTAACCATTCAATAAGAAACTAATTTGTTCTGTAAACCTTCATCTAAAGTACTAGAGAGAGAGAGAGAGAGGCTATGATTTGCCAACCACATCAGCCTACCTAAGATTCCCAGCACCCCTGCATTCTCCTTCCTTCAGGTCTGGAAATGTCCTTTTCCTCAGCCACATTCAAGATCTTGTTCAAATCCACCTCCTCCAAGTTGCCTTTCATGATCGTTCCATGAGAATCAATCACCCTTGAGCTTCTAGAGAATGTCATCTGTTACATACTCCTTTCAGTATATGATTCCTTCCTACTTGTCATCTTCCCAACCGCATGGTGAGTCCTGGGGGAAAGATCCTGTGTCATACTCATCTACATTTTGCCCTGTGTATTTATCACAGACTCCATTCTGAGGTAGGTGGGAAGGGAAAGAAAAACTAGCACTCACTGAGAATTTTCTCTGTACCGTTCCCTGAGCACATAAATTATTTTATTTAATTCTTAAAGAACCCTATGGAGTAGACAGATATATCCAATTTTTATAGATGTTTCACTGAGACAAACTCACCCAAAGTCCAACAGCCTATGAGGAAAAGCTGTGATTTTATTTCCACTGAATTCAGGCCTGCCTGATTCTAAATTTGTTGTTCTTTCTACTTTGTGATAGTGTTTCTCATAAATACCACCACAGGGAAACCCTGGTGGTATAGTGAGTAAGAGCTATGGCTGCTAACCAAAAAAAGGTCAGCAGTTTGAATCCATCAGGCACTGCTGGAAACCCTATGGGGCAGTTCTACTCTGTCCTATAGGGTCACTATGAGTCGAAATCGACTTGGTGGCAATGGATTTGGTTTTTGGTTTTGGCACCACCACGGTAGACATTCATATAGCCCTTTACAGCATACTTCATACAGTAACACTTTGAGGAAGGTTTTATTATCCTAATTTTAAAGATGAGAAAATTGAAGCCCATGGCATTTAAGTGATCTGCCCAAGATCACACAGTCCCTGAGAGACGTAATTAGAATTTGATCTCAGCATGTCTGACTGCAAAAACACCGCTGTGTTCCTTTCACCATACCACAACTAGTTCCAGTCAATGTTTACGCATTAAATGTGGTATAGTCTCAGGTTTGCTTCTTGCTCTCTGCTAAAATTACCGCAAGGCAGTATTTCTAGCACCTCTGAGTCACATTTCAGTCGTTTCTCTGACTTGGTGATACATGCCACGCCTTCAATGCTGGGTCAGCTGCAAATTACATTTGTGTCACGCTGACTTCTACCAGATTATACGCCCAGATAGAGAATCAAACAGATTCTGATGCCAGATTGTGAAGTCTCCAGGGCCCCACTTTCTTTCCCAACACAGACAAGCCAGCTCGAATTCCCTTTGTTTTGGATCCTCTGGTGAACTTTCAATCAATGTGAGTTTTTACTAGTAAAATTTTATTTACCTTTTTATTTCAAAAATAATATATCAATTTTTTTTAAAAGAAGTTTAAAATCACTTTTTCTCCCACCACCCAGAAAATCAAAAGAAGTTACTTTTAAATTAAAACGATCTTGGAAGTTGTTAAAACCCAAAAACCAAACCCATTGCTATGGAGTCGATTCTAACTCATAGCGACCCTATAGGACAGAGTAGAGTTGCCCCACAGGGTTTCCAAGGCTGTAATCTTTACTGAAGCAGATTGCTACATCTTTCTCCCATGGAGCAACTGGTGAGTTTGAACCACTGAACTTTTGGTTAGCAACCAAGCGCTCAGCCACTGGCCCACCAGGGCTCCTTTGAAGTAGCTTAGGGATTTTATATCTAATATTCTAAAATTTTTTTTTAAATGGATACATTAAATGCATAATAATTTCTTCATCTGTTTATTTAGGAACCTAGTATTTTAAATTTCTTTGATTTGATACACTTTCTTAAAAAAAAGAAAAAAGAAAACGCTTATTGTGTTTTGCTTATTACGTTAAATATTTTTTTCTTTAAGTCTCTAGGTTTACTTTTTTAACTTCATAGTTGTTTGATGATTTTTACTCCTGGATGAAGCAGGATCTATATTCCTCTTTGAATGTAATAAATCAGTTTCCTTTGAAACTACCTTAGTTTTTCTTTACATTGCAAACATTGATGCAAATACCCACTTCTAATACTCCTGAGAAGACATCCAGCCCTGCTGATTTTGTGACATTCTTGTTTGCAAAGTGCTCCCAAGCCTGCTTTCCATCAAAGTTACAACAGTGTTTTCATTACTTCCAAATCCCATACTACTTGGCTCTGGATTCCTTGTGAGCAGGAGCAAATAATAATCAGTGCAACGGCATTTTCAGTTGTTTAGATTATTTCTTCCTCCGTAGAGGAGCCCTGGTGGTACAGTGGTTTAGCTCTCAGCTGCTAACTGAAAGGTTGGCTGTTTGAATCCACCAGCGGGGGGAGAAAGATGTGGCAGTCTTCGTCTATAAAGATTTACAGCCTTGGAAACCTTATGGGACAGTTCAACCCTGTCCTATAGGGTTGCTATGTATCAGAATTGACTGGATGGCAACCAGTTTTTCACCTATAGAGTTTGACTTAATGTAGCATTTTCTGTTTTCATCATTACATATAACAAATATTTTCTCAAAGCCCTCAATTCCATCCTATTGATTCATCATTTTTCAGCTAACTCTGGCCCTATTTTAGGATGCTTCAGCTTAGATTACTAGCTTTTCTCACGTTTCTCCTTTTCATTGCTTTTTCTGTGCTAACTTTACAGATACAGTGCTGCTTTACTTACCTATAAAGTAAAACATTTAATAAAGTCTTATTTGTAGAGAGTGTATCTAACTGTTCAGTCACAATAATATTTATTGATCATTAGCCTTGATGAGTTCTCACTTATTAAATTATTCCATGAATATTTACTCTATACCTAACAATAATATTTCCTAAGTATTACTATGTGCCCGGCATTGTTCTAAGCATTACATACACTAACTGAATCCTCATAAAAAATTGTGATAACTTAATTGTCTTCATTTTACAGTTGAGGACATCAAAGAATAGAAATATTAAGTAACTTCACTAAGGTCACACAGCTACTAAGCGGCACAGCCAATATTTGTACCCAGGCAGGCTGGCTCTTATATTAGGTTGGTTCATGTGACATGTTAGTGACTGTCTAGGAACACACATGAATTTTTAAATTAGTATTTATTCTTTTAAGAATTAGAGTGATGGAAATAGCAAAAAGATGGAAACAACCTAGATGCCCATCAACAGATGAATGGATAAACAAACTGTGGTACATGCACACAATGGAGCAATGATAAAGAACAACAATGAATCTGTGAAGCATCTCATAACATGGATGAATCTGGAGGGTATTATGCTGAGTGAAATAAGTCAATCACAAAAGGACAAATATTTTACGAGACAACTACTGTAAAAACTCACGAAAAGGTTTACACACAAAAAGAAACAATCTTTGATGGTTAGGAGGGAGGGGAGGGGTGGGGATGGAAAAACAGTAGATGGACGATAGATAAGGTGAAGGGTAAGACAGTATACAATACTGGGGAAGCCAGCAGGGCCACAGACACATCCAAACTCCCTGAGGGACCGAATTACTGGGCTGAGGGCTGTGGGGACTGTGGTCTCAGGGAACATCTACCTCAACTGGCATAACATAGTTTGTAAAGAAAATGTTCTACATTCTACCGTGGTGAGTAGCATCTGGGTTCTTAAAAACCGGTAAGTGGCCATCTAGGATACTTCACCGGTCTCACCCCTTCAGGAGCAATGAAGAATGAAGAAAACTAAAGATACAAGGGAAAGATTAGTCCAAAGGACTAATAGACCACATCTACCATGGCCTCTACCAGACTGAGTCTAGTACAACTAAATGGTGCCTGGTTACCACCACTGACTACTCTGATAGGGATCACAATAGAGGGTCTTGGACAGAGCTGGAAAAAAATGTAGAAGAAAATTTTAACTCAAAAGAAAAACCAGAGTTGCTGGCCTGACAGAGACTGGAGAAAGACTGAGAGTATGGCCCCTAGACACCCTTTCAGCTCAATAATGAAGTCATTCCTGAGGTTCACTTTTCAGCCAAAGATTGGACAGGCCCATAAAACAAAATGAGATTAAAGGGGCACGCCAGCCAAGGGGCAAGGACTAGAAGGCAGGAGAGGACAGGAAAGCTAGTAATAGTTGAGAAGAGATAGTGTTGACATGATGTGGCATTGTTAACCAATGTCATAAGACAATATGTGTACTCACTGTTAATGAGAAACTAGTTTGTTCTGTAAACCTTCACCTAAAATACAATTAAAAAAAAAAAAGAATTAGAGTGATCAGAAAATTTGGAAGTGGATAACGGTGATGGTTAAATGACATGACGAACATAAGTTAATGTCACTGAACTGTACATGTGAAGAATGTTGAAATGGCCAATGTTTTGTAACACATATATTTACCGCAGTTTAAAAAATTAATTAGAATACATTAGTTTATTCAAAAAGTATTTATTCAGCATTGGCTCTCTGTCTCCACTATGATAAATTCATGGAGAACAGAATTAGCACATCCAGTATCTACCTTTGAAAGGAGCCCTGGTGGCACAGTGGTTAAAGCACTTGGCTGCTAACCAGAAGGTTGGAGGTTCAAACCCACCAGCTGCCCCATGGGAGAAAGAAGTGACAGCCTGCCTCCGTAAAGATTTTCAGCTTTGGAAACCCTATGGGGGAATTCTGCTCTGTCCTATAGGGTCATAATGAGTCTTAACTGACTTGATGGCAGTGGGTTTGGATTTCTGTTTTTTATCTACCCTTGAGGGGGTTTAAATTTAGCTGAGGAGACTCAAGATACAGATATGACATAACTAAATCACAATAGAATCAACATTTTAGTAAAAGATTATGTAGAGCAAGTTATCTGTGATACTGGAAAACACAAAATAGGAAAATGAGTGTAGGATCCATTTTGCCAAAGCAGTACAATGGACTTGAACCATAGCATTAGTAAGTTAAAGGATATGAAAGCAAAATCTTGATACTATGAATTATTTCAAAAACATTAACCAAGCACCTACTATGCACAGAGCACCTACTATGTGCCAGGCACAGTTGTTGATATTGGTAAAGAATTGTTAAACCATGGAATGCATTATTGAGAGAAGCTACAAAATTTCTCTATCTTGGAGAGCTAAAAAAAAAAAAGGACAATCTGTATTTGGTTATGCCCAGAGGTAAGGAGATGAGCTGAAAGAGGGACAAGTCATAGCAGTCTTTCCATTGTTGCCGCCTTTGAAGTATACAGGCGGAAGAGTCATCAGGCCATTCCAGGAGCTCACAGAAGTTCAAGGCTGGTGCGTGCATGTTTCATCATCCAACCCAAGCCCTTACCCTTCAGTTTCCTCCTCAACCCTTTTCTAGTGCCCTCAGGAACTAGACCTGTGATCAACAAACTCTTTTCCTTCCTCATTGCTCCAACTGCTCCCTCCACCACCTGGCCTTGTTAAAATCCTGCTTTCCTCTGAGGCCAATATTTCCCCTGTAGCCTCCCAAGGCTGTGTTCTTACGCAACTGTGTATTAGGACTAGGAGGTGGAGTGAGTACCCTATTTGCTCCTATTGCTGCTTTAAATGATTTCTCCCCTTTCTTCTCTCAAAAACTGCAGCTCTTTTGAAACTCCTGCCTTCCAATAACACAACTGCCTTGAAGTCCTCAAATATCTGCCCAACTCCCCTGTTCCCCAGTCACTAGTCACTGTTCTCCACCTTTCGTTGAAGGCTTTGGTACAGGCTGTAGGTCTCATTCTCCTCCCTACTCCTGTCATCTTCTCAGGTGTCTTCAACTTACATGTGAATGGGCTATTGAAATCCCTGGCCTCTCCATTCCTTGACTTTCTCACCTCCCTCAACCATAAACACCCTTGCCTACATTCACACCCTACTCCTTGATACTGGTGAGGACTCCACCCTGATTTCAAACATCCCACTCCCTGACAACCACCTTATCAAAACTTCCAGTCTTCTGTCCCTACCACATTTGTTATTACCCTTCACCCCGTCCTCATATCTTCCCCTACCTGGTTTAAACAATCACACCCTTGCAATCACCCTCAACTTCTTTGCTCAACTCTCTCTCCCCATCATACTCAGAAAAACCTTAGCAGTCATTGAACCAAGTGCCTAAATATCCCTGTGGGGGCGGGGGGGCGGAACACAAAACTAAGCTAATTGGTTTCATTTTAAATTCCCGACCACAAACCTCAAATGAACACTGCCTGGAAAACCTACTATGTATCTCCAACAAACTCATGTCCCACTCCCCAAACCATCTAGTTTACACCTTCTTTCTTCTTAAACTTCTCATAGCCCTCCTCGCTGCCTTTCGCTCTCAAATGAAGACTTTGACTTATACTTCACTGAGAAAATGCTATTGAGAGGAACCCCCTCAAATCACTCCCAATAAAACTCATATCCATCTTCTATGCCTCCTCTCTTATTGAAATGACAGTGCTGTCACTTTTTAAAATCAGTGCTCAACCCCTTTACTAATGCTTTCCATCTCAGTCCCTCTGATCTTCTTAAGGACTACACACCCTCTGTTATTCCCTATACTCCCTACATCAGCAGTTTTTGAAAGTGTGGTCTACAAACCTCTGGCAGTTCCTGAGACTCTGAAACCTGTTGGCCCCCAAATGTTCCCCTGCTCACTAAATGGTACCAAGCCAAAACCCAGGAGCCATCCATGAGTCCTCCCTTTCCCTCGCTTTCACTTTGAATCTATCACCAAATCCTGTTAATTCTCCTTTCTTCATCATCTTGCATCTGCACTCTTCTTTCCATCTCTGTGGTCTAAGCCTCTCTCACCCCTCCTCTGAACTGGTATAATGATCACCCAATGAGTTCCTCTGCTTCTGCTCATGTCCCCCACAATCCATTCTCCACACAACAGCCAGAATGATCTCTTCAAACCCCAAGTCAGAACATGCCATTCCCCTAAGTGAATCAGCTGATAGCTGTCTATTGCTTGTAGAAAAAAATGTGAGGTGCTGTAGACTCTGGTCCCACCTAACTCTCCAGTCTCCCAGCACTCCATTCACAGAGGCCAGCCGCTCCTCCTTTCATTCTTTGGAGCACTCCAAGCCCATTTCTATCTCCTGGGTTTTGCACTGGTTTTCTCTGCCTAGAATGCTTATCTACCAGCTCCACAGAGGATTGGCACATTCTCATTCTTTAGGTCTCAACTCAAATGTCTTACTCAGAGAGACCTTCTTTGACCATCGTATCTTCAGTAGCTTCCTCAGATTACTTTTTATCTCATCACCTGATTATTTCTTCATAGTATTTATTACAGCCTACCATTATATTATTTGTTTCTTTATGTATTAGCTGCCTCCCCAATGTGACTGTGAGTTCCATGGGGGCAGAGATCTTATTTCTCTTGGTCGTCACTGGATCTCTAGCCCCTAGAACAATGCTTAGCAGAAAGCACATCATCAATATCTGTTAAATGAATAAACTGGATAAATGAATGAGTTTTTAAATATTTGTTATGTACTAGTCCTTTGGCTATGCCCTTCAAATACAGTATCTCATTTAATCATCATAACAATCTCATGAGGTATTACTACTATTATCTTTAGTTTGCAGATGAGGAAATTGGAGTTCAGGAGCTCAGAGTCACATGGCTGGCTCTGTCTGAGGTAAAATTCAAACCCAGAATTCTCCAACTCCAAAGATGATATTCTTAATTGTCAAATCATGATGCTACCCGGGCTCTAGGTCCCAAGCTCTGCCCATGTCCTGAACTTCTACATGCCAAGCTTCATACATTGGCAGGGGTAGCTTATTTGGTTTTCTCTCTCACCCTCCTCAGAGATTAGAGCCAATGGTGCCAAGCCTGGCTTCACTCTTAACTACCTTTGTGACTCTGAGCCAAAAACGTAATATCTCTGAATGTGCCTCAGTTCACCCATCAATGAAATGTGAACAGTAACAGAACTTAATCCTAGGGATTTCCTTCAGGTGGTAAGAAAGGGAAGGAAACAGATCTTGGGCAAGCTCACTAAATATTTTGGAGCAAAAACAATGCATGCCTCCAATGTCTTTTTGTTACAAATATTTCCCAAGTAACAGCAACAGCTGCACAGACAAGGGTGAGAGGAAGCTTCCTTAACCCCAGCATGGTGATGCAGCCTGTGGGAAAAGCCCTTACATGGCTGTGAACAGTGTTTTATCCTTTTTCCTTGTGTTGAATCATCATACTTTTGTTCTATGTGAATTATTTTTCTATTTGGCTCATTTTCTCCACAGACTATGAAGAAGCACCCCAAGGGAATCATTGCAGTGGGTGGCCTGAGCCCACTGTGATGGGTGTCACCCTGTCTGGAAGTTCTCAGAAATGTTAAGTTACCTACTTGGGATCAATAGACATCTGAAGTAGACTTAACAAGAAGAACAGTAACAACAACAATAATAGTAACACACAGTAACATGGTACCCAGTGGTACTATTTTAAGTACTGCATGCATATTAATTCATTTAATCCTCACAATTACCCTACCTAGAAGTAGGTGATATTCCTAAGTAGGTACTATAATAATCATCCCCAGAGCTAGAAAGTGGCAGAGCTGGGATTCGAGCCCAGGGACTCTGGCTTCTCCTGACACCTGTTGTTCCTCCCTGCCTGCCCTGGAGGCCAAGCTGGTAGATAAGGCCATTTTGGAGGTCAGAGGAAGGAAGCACAGGTTTGGGGCTGGGAGAGTGAGGTGAGCTAGGGAGCACCATCTCAGGAATGGAAGCAGAAGCCAGAAGTATATGTGAGCTTCAGTCGCCTCTAAGAAGGTTGGGGATATGCCTCTTCCCAGGGTCTAAGATCACCCTCTGCTTTCCCTCTCTGGTACCACTAACCAGCCTGTGTTGCAATTTTTAACTCAGTTATCTCCTCCAGGAGACAGTGAGTTCCTCCTGGGCAGGAATCAGCTCAGTGGTCCCTCAGTAGACAGTGGCCAGCAGCAGGAGGGCAGGGACCCAGTCCATGACCCAAACTAATGGTATCCTGGGTCCTAAAACAACGCAGTTATAGAATAAAAAAAAAAAAAAATTTTTTTTTTTATAGAATAGGTGTTCATAAATGAGGCGATGAAATAGGCCAGGAAACACCACACTAAACACATAATGCTTTTTGAATGTGTATAATTTCTTTACCTTCTGTTTGTTTTCTCTTAGTGTGATGGTCTTCAAACGTGAATCACCTGAAGAGTTTGTTAAGAATGAAGATTCACAGGCCTCAACCTCTGAGATTCTAATTCAGTTGGTTGGGAAGGTTTTTAAAAACTTTTTACTGTAAAAATAATGAATATAATGTCCAACCAGAAAAGTGCACATATCATAAGTGTACAGCCTGCTGGATTTTCACAAACCAAATACATCTAAGCAGCCAGCACCTAGATCAAGAAACAGAATATTATTAGCACAATTTTTGGTGTTTTTAACAAATAATCCCGATAATTCTGAGACAGATTCCCTGATTGCCTTTAAGACTGCAGGAGTGGTTAGTGGTAATGCTCTTAAAATGGGAACAGCACACATGTGGGTCTTTTAGGAAAACAAGGATGAGAGAACTGGGAAGAGTATAGGACTCGTAGGACTCCCAGCAAGCCAGTGTATGGCATTGACCCTGAGGGTGGGGAGCAAAGAAGGCCAACTGAGTCACCAACAGACCTTCTGGACACAAAAGAAGCAGAGCTCATAACTACCAAAAGTGAAGAGGGTCCCAAAGAATCAGTGGGCGAAAAGGCCATGGATGCCAGGTACAGGCCTTCAGGCTATTAAACCACTAAAGCAAACAAACTTTCAGAGCAAAGAGGGGCTTCATGGGCTGTAAACATTGAGTCACCTGTTTCCAAAAGACTGAGCATTCCTCCTACCTACAGGTTCCATCTGAACCAGACTGGAACAATGCCTTCCGGGTCTCTCTCTCTGTCTCCATGTGAGTGTGTCTATCTGTCTGTCTGTCTTTCTCTACATACATACCCACATACCCACACACACTCTGTCCCAGAATTGCCATGGAATGTTCTTTCCCATGTTCCAATCAAGGTCATTTACTATGGGTCAGATTTGCTTTGATTCTTGGAACACCTCTTTTTTTTTTTTCTTTTTTTCCTTTCTTCAGACCTTTTTGATTCCTGCTAGTTCAGACTTAATGACAACACAAGGAATTGTGAACCTGACCTTCCACAATAATCAACACATTAGGTGGTGGGTGGGAAAGAAGAGGTTATCAGGATTATCTCTTGACCACCCACCTGAGGGTCAGGTTCACAACTTTTAGTGCTGCCATTAAGTCTGAACAACCAGGGATGAAAAAGTTTTGAAGAAAGGCAAATAGGAGGAAAAAGACGGAGGTACTTCAAGAATCATAGCAAGTCTGACCCATAGTTAGGGTTCTCAGTACTCTCCAATCAGCCTGATTATTCCAAGTGGCATGTCTTTATTTCCTCTCCCGCATTAAAAGCCTAGCTCTTTAACACATCGATATAGAGAGGGGGAGTCATTTTGGCATTAGACCTTAAACATTTTCTCTAGTTTTCTATTGTTAAATTACTAACAATCCCTCCAACTTTTTTTTTTTTTTTTTTAACACATTTTATATTCAATCAAACCCACTGCTGTCGAGTCAATTTCGACTCATATTCAAGAGGGTTGGAAATTTTTTGTTTACTGGGTTTGGCTCCTGAATTCTTGCCCCAGAATTTGTTTTCTGTGGGAAAAGAGTTTGAAGCATTTCAAAATAAGTTTGGGAAGGAGTTGGCTGGTTCCTGTGAAGATGTAACATGAGTAAACTGCTTTCTGCATGATTCCTTGTCTCCCAGCTAATCAGTAACCAAAGTGACTGTCTCCATCCTGTGGCCCTGTGGTGAGCTCATGCATAGCCAACTCCCAGAAAAGTCACACAGAGGGGAATTTCCACATTCTACTACTTATTCGCTCACCATTCATTCATTCAAAAAATAATTTCTGAATGTGAACTATGTGTCTCACACTGTGTTAGGTGCGGATCACCAAATGCGAGCAACTTTCTCTGGTCTCTCCTTTTTATCTCTTGGTTGTTGTTGCCGTTAGGTGATATCAAGTGGGCTCTTAGTCATAGATACCCCATGTATAACAGAACAAAATGCTGCCCAGTCCTGTGTCATCCTCACAATAGTAGGTATGTTTGAGCCCATTGTTGCAGCCCCTGTGTCAATCCCATCTCGTTGAGGGTCTTCTTCTTTTTTGCTGGCCCCCTACTTTGCCAAGCATGATGTCCTATGTGGGGCACTCAAATCAAAGAAGGAAATAGAGATCTCTGAAATCATCTTCTTTCCCCTCCACCTGTCTCCAGTCTTCCCTGTCCCCAGTTAGAAGAGTTACATAATTGAGGGAAAAGTGATTCTCTCCCAACCTGTATCTTCCAACGGTGTTGTTCGTTGTTAACATCTGTGCTTGTTTCAAGATGATTCTCAGGAGCCTAATCAGGGCAAGAGGCTCCCAGGGCTTTGCAAATCCAGCCTGACACATTACAGCAAGCAGACAGCCTCACAGGGCCTGTTGATTGCAGTGGGACTTATAACAGCATTCAACATTTTTTTCCTTAATGCAGTTCAGGTGTGTGTACCTGGCTATAAAGCAAGTCCAGCATGTGAAAATGGATGTACCCCCATTAATCAGAGATGACAGGTTCACTTTACAGAATGATTGACTCACTTTACAGAATGATTCTTTACTAAAGGATTTTCCATAGGGTTCTTTGAAAGGGGTACGTGCTCCTAGTGTACCTAAGCACTTTGTAAGATTTTAATTTAAGTATACTTTTCAGACAGGTACTACGCAAAAAGACTTCTCAGATCAGGCAGATGGCCCTACATTATTTTTGGAGCCGTTATTCCATTTCAGATGGAATCCAAATGACTTGTTAACATCTGGTTGGCATTCAATGCCTTTGTATAGATTGATCTGAAGCAAAGCTTATACTTGCTACAAGACTTAGGGCAATAGTTAGTCCTTTGTCCAACCCTCTCAGACAGCCCCCAATCCTTTCCCAGACTTGAAATCTTTCTGGTATTTATGTAAAAAAAAATAATAATAAGATTGTAGTTGATTAAGTACAACGAGAAGGAGTCATCACTGTTCTGAATCAGGGTTTTTGGTTAGCAAGAATTCATCCACTGAAATGAGAGCTGATTTGGGTCACAGGGCAGTGTTTTTAGTGGCCCTGTTTCCCATTATGTTAAGCTATCTCATGGGCAAATTCTTAAAATGATAATAGAAAAAAGACCTAATACAGGTTTAAGCTAATCAGCAATGATCTTTCATAGCCAGAGGGACTGCTTTAGGAATGTGTAGGTGACCAATGGGAATCAGGCCCAGGATGTTTGCTAAAACAGCTGGGGAAGTCAAGCTCTCTCTTCTGCTGGGTTTAAACCCATTCTCACAAAATATTAGCCAGTAGTTTCTGGGGGTTGCTTCAAAATGAAATCAACACAGAAGAAAAGCTGAGGGGTAGAGAAACTCAAATCTTGATGACATCATTCGAGCCCCTGGATCTAGCAGTTCATGAAGCTGAACTATTTTCATGACTTTTGAGTGAAGTGAATAAGGAAATTCATTTCTCAACTGATGCAATTTTAGGCTGACATTTTGTCGCTTACAAATGAAAGACACCTGATTCCCCTCTTCTCCATCTGGTCTTCACATCAATTATTACATCCTATGATTTTTTTTTTTTTTTTTTATGATTTCTCTATCTAAAGTATCTCTTTTATCCATCAGTTCCTCTCCATCCCAATACCCCTAGTCTAGTTCATGATCTCTTGCTTAGATGTGCAAATTCTTAGTTTGTCTCCCAGGCTTCACTTTCCTCCTATCTTCCCAAAGGCTGCCATATTAATCCTCGTAAAGAAGGTACTCACTCCACTGCCTAAAAACCTTCACTAGCTCCCCATCGCCTACCGAATAAAGTTCAAATTATTTAGTCTGACATTCCAGCCCCTCTACAATCTAATTACAATCTCTACCTTTTCAACTTTTATTTTTTGCTATGTATCTCATACAATTTAAACTCAAGAATTATGCATTCTGGTTGGGCACTCAAGACCTCAGAGCAAGTTTGATGTAGAGCCAAGGTGAACTTGCTATTCCCATGTCCAAATCTTCCAACTCCCAGCTCAAATGACACCTTGTCCATAGAGCCTTCCCTAATCCCACAACTGGAGATAATGTCTCCATTCTCTGAATTCTTATAGCCCTTTATCTCTTCACTCCTTAGGACTTTACCTACCACTTTTTCTTATCTTTCTACATTTTATGATAGCTATTTATGGATATATTTTATCTAGTCTCCCCTCTAGAATTCCACCCTACTAGATAGCCACTGTCCTTCAAACAGGATTTGTTTCTGATTCACATCTGTATGTACACCATTGCCCCCACCCCCATGCTAATATTCCATATGTTTATTGAATTAGTACGAATGAATGCACGAGGAAGGCTATTTAATAGATTTGTAGGAAATTGCTTTTTAATGAATATAAAATGTTTTAAATAACCTATTAATTATCTAAATATAAACAAATATTCTTGACATTCTTGAGGATGCTTAAAAATTGGTTTTCTTATCAAAGCCACAAGGGAAATATCAGTACAAAGGACTAAGGGACCACATGAACCATATCGTTCACCAGCCTGAACCCAGAAGAACTGGGTAGTGCCCGGCTACCACCACCAATCCTATCCAGGATCACAATAGAGTGTCCTGGATAGAGCAGGGGAAAAACATAGAACAAAATTCAAATTCACAAAAAAAGACCATACTTACTCGTCTGACAGAGACTGGAGGAACCCGCAACACTATGGCCCCCTGACACTCTGCTAACCCAGAACTAAAGCCACTCCTGAAGTCCACCTTTCAGCCAAGGATTACACAGGCCTATAAAATAAACAATAACACACCTGAGGAACGTGCTTATTAGTTCAACCAAGTATGTGAGACCAAATGGTCAACACCTGCCCACAAGCAAAGATGAGAAGGAAGGGACAGGAAATTTAGACAAATGGACATGTAAAGGGAAACGGGGAGAACGATGACATATTGCTGGGATTGCAACCAATGTCACAAAACAATTTGTGTATACACTTGTTAATAAGAAACTAATTTGTGTTGTAAACTTTCATCTAAAGCACAAAAAAATTAAAAAACAGAAATTATTAATAAAATATATTAAGGAAATAAAAGAAAACTTACATTTTCTGAAAAAAATTGGTTTTCTTAAGTACTAAATTTCACACTTTCCTCCAATTTTGCTCTATTAACTTACCAACACAAAAGTAAAATTTAGGTAAATCTTTGGCAAAGCGCTTAAAAATTCTTAATTACCATGTTTGATGATCATCATGCATGATTGTAATTGAAAAAGTATCTCATGATCAACAGTTCTCTTTGAACTATGTTAACTGAAGCAATAACATGCACTTAAGTAGTGTGTTACTGTTTGCAAAATGCTTCTACAGACATTACTTCATTCGTGTTTCACAACAACCCTGTGTCAGCAGGCCGGGAATCGTCATCCCTTTTTTACCAATAGTGAAAGTGAGGCTATGAAAGACTGAGCAACTGGCAAGTTACCATAACTAAGCAGATGACAGAGCTAGGACTAAAACTCATAATTTCTGACCCCTAGTCTGGAGCTCCTCCAATTATTCCATGCTACTTAGTCAGGCTAGGGGAACTTCATTCCCTTGCCAACTATTGATTTAGCAAAGGATTCGTGAGATCTGATTTTAGTATTTTTCAGTGGCCCTGTTTCCCATTATGTTAGATTGTCTTCATGGACAAGTTGTGGACATTTCAATTTAAGGAGAGGTCTGGAGAGTGGTGGAGTTTCCTTATCCCTGAGAGGGTAGACTCCGGAAGAGAAGCTCCCTCTTTATTTCCCCTGATAGTAAATGTAGACAGTATTTGCTTGTTACTTCTCCTGCCATCTTGCCACAAGCCTGAGGGTGAGGCCAATACTGAAGAGGGTAGAGCCAAGAGAAGCAGAGATGGAGACTTGAGTGCCCCTCACCTAGGGTGCCCCTATCCTCAAACTTCTTGATATGTGAGATAATCAATGTCTTTATTGTTCAAGCCAGTTTGAGTCCAGATTTGCTGTTACTTGCATCTGAAAAAATCCCAAGAGAAACAACATGGGAAACTTTATGATATGTGGATTTGGGGTTGGAGAACTCTGGGTTTAAATCTTCTCTCTAATACTTCAAACTAGGAACATTACTTAAGTGTTCGGAGTTTCAGTTTCTTAATCACTAAAAATTGCTCTTAATCAGTAAAAACGGAAATACATGTTTCTACTTACCAGATTTCTTTTTTTTTTTTGGTCAAATGCAATAAGTAGTGGGGAGTGTCTAGCACATGGTAGATAATAAAGGATCCCTATGGGACAAAAAAAAAAAAAACTTCTACTCTGTCCTTTGGGGTCGCAAGAGTTGTAATCCACTCGATGGCATTGGGTTGGGTATTGTTACTATGGCCTGCAACCATACCAATGTAATGGACACTTTAAAAGGATACTGTTTAGACTATAACTTCACACAAAACAATTTTATTGGCTTACTCATCCCTTCTCCTCTGGTCAGGTAGGTATTAGGATAAATACAAAGGCTGATTCCTATCAAGCTTATATAAAGAATATCCAACCTCTGAGTGAACTTCACTTCCCTAAAGCTTTGAGATCATTGGGCAGGGGATGAAAGAACTGGTAATAAGATCACTGATAGGAGCTGGGGCTGGGGGGCTGCTACCAAGCCTGGAATTTGCCTTGAAGTCAGCAATCAACCCCTCAAAGAACTGTCTAACAAATCAAAGACTTGTCATTTATTTGTTTTTAACTTTCCCCCAGAAAAGTTTTTAAGGATTTAATAGTTCAATTTTATTGCACTGTAAATAATAAGAAGAAGATACTGCCATCACTTGCATCTTTCATCCTGTCCTGGCAGAGAAGATAAAGAAACTTGGATAACCTCACTTTACCAAAATGCTGTTTATACAACTGTGAGTTCATAGTAGTTTAGGACTGGACTGGGCCTTCCGGGGTCTTCCTGGATTGAAGCCAAATGCCTTTTTCATTTCAACATTAAAACAAAAAATATCATGTCATCTTGGAGTGGTGCCACATTGCTAGGAAAAGCCCATTTATTGGCAGCATAATTTCCAAAGAACCCTGTTACCTGTTTCCCCTGTTTGATGGAGTGGACCTGCTGCTTAGCTGGAGAGTATGCCTTGCTCTGGCCACACACAGTTGCCCAAACTGGGTCTCAGCCAGCCCTGAGTAAAGAGACAAAATGCCTATTTGCTCCAGGAAAGGCCAGCAGACCCCAGATCAGGCCCCCTAGGAAAATGTGACTCTTGTGGGCACTGTGACTTCAGAGCTGTGGATTAACAGCTTTGGCTTATGTCTTGATTTCCCAGGGACAGGGATGATAACGTGAACTACTTTACAGATTCTGCAGGATTATATGGGGTAAGTGTTCTTCTCACTCATTTTAGTCTGCCGGAAACCCGGATAAAAAAGTCACTCCTCCTTGAAGGAAGTCCCTACCTGCAGCTGCTGGTGTCAGTACTGGAACCTCCTCCCAGCATGACCTTCAGTGCCTCAGTCAGTGTGGCAGGCTCCCCAGAGCTGTCACTCTCCCAACTTATCCTTCATCTAAGAGCTTAAGAGGCAGAGCTGCAGCCAAAGGCAACTGTGCGGGCACCAGGTCTCACATCGTCTTGCTTTCGTGCGGGTAAGTCCCAGATCGCTCCCCCAGCTCCTGTGAAAGGCAAAGGGCCTGCCTCATATCAGGCGCGGAGCTAGCCCTCCACCCCATGGCATGGAGTTCAACAGGGCTTTGATGCAAAAAGCACAGGGGTGATTATTTGTGTTTTCCCTAATCTGTGTACTGAGTGCAGCAGGAGCTAGGTGATCCTGTGTTTGAAATAAAGCATGTTGCTTGTCTGAAAGAGCAGGAAGCAAATTGCTTCTCCAGATACAAATCCTGCTTTTTACCCTTGAGCTGGCCTTCTTTATCTCGCTTTCAAAATGTGGCAGATCACTGCCATTCCCAGTGATCTCTGTGGGTTGCTCTTCACATGCTGGCTTGGTTTTCAGTAACTCTCACCACCACAGAGGCAAAGGAAAACCTAGAAGCCTTAGGTTGTGTCTAAAGTACCAGAGCAATCTGTTGAAAACTAAAACTAAGTCTCAAGTAGGTTATTTAGCTCATTGTTATCTGTTTTCAAGGTCAAATTGATTGAAAATTTCAAAACAAAGAGCCCTGGTGGTGCAATGGTTAAGTGCTTGGCTCCTACTGAAAGGTCAGCCACCCTGTGGGAGAAAAGACCTGGTGATCTGTTCCCATAAAAATTACAGCCTAGGAAACCCTATGGGTCAGTTCTATTCTGTCCTACAGGGTCACTATGAGTCGGAATCGACTCAATGGCAAATAACAACAGCCATAGAGTCCCTGGGCAGCACAAATGGTTAAGTGCTGAACTATTAACCAAAAGGTTGGTGGTTCAAACCCACCCAGAGGCGCCTGGGAAGTAAGGCCTGGCAATCTGCTCCCAAAAAGTCATAACCTTGAAAACCCTATGGTGTGCAGTTCTATTCTGCATATATGGGGTCGCCATGAATTGGAATCAACTTGAAGGCAACTAACAACAACAACAACAACAAGTCATAGAGTAATTATAATAAAGATAATAAAAAGAGTAGTTAACATAATTTGTGGATCAGCCACTATACAACACGTTGATGTTTTGAGTTGTTTTGTTGTTGTTGTTAGCTAACGTCAAGTCAGCCCCTAACTCATGGCAAGCCCATGTACAATAGGATTGGATCATTTAAATAGATCACCAGGCCTTTCTTCCTAGTTCATCTTAGTCTAGAAGCTCTTCTGAAATGTGTTCAGCATCTTAGCCACACACAAGCCATCGCTGACAGATGCATGGTGGCTGTACGTGAGGTGCGTTGGCCGGGAATCAAACCCAGGTCTGCCACACGGAAGGTGAGAATTCTACCACTGAACCACCGCCACCCCCAATATTTGGTGTACCTTTTCCAATTGAATCCTCACTACAACTCTGTGAGGATACTGTTAATTACCCTTATTTTGCATATGAAGAAACAAGAGCCTTTCCCTACGGTGCTGGTTATTCTCTGTCTACCCTTCTCCCATCAATTCCCCACCCTTCCCTGCTCTGCTCTGTGCCCAGGGGGCTGATCCCTACAGACAGGCACAACCTGACTCCCTTGTCAGCTGACTTTGGTAGATCTCCGGAGATAAGAGGATGGGAGGAGACAGAGGTCAGAGTGTTTCTTTTGCACTCCCTCCCTGCTTGGGTGCCAGATCTCTCACAGTAGCTACATCCCGCCATGGACTACGCAGCTCCTGCCAGGAGGCTCCCCTCCTGGTGCCCACACCCACTGGGCTCTGGTTCAGCATTTCCTCCCTTGATCTCCTCTCGTAGGAGCAGTGATGGCTTCCCACTGGTGCTAGGCCCTGGCTGCCTCTCCATCCATGTCTATTCCCTTAACTCTGTCCTCACCTGCACAAGTAGCCCCTTCATTAAAAGCTCTTCATTTGAGCCATCTGGGGCAAACTGGGTTCCTGCCAAGACCCTGACTGATATACCCAGCCAAAAAAGTGACAAACCAGAGGTTCTGTATTCTTAGTAGGGGAGAGGATATGTTCACTGATAATAAAAGAAGTAAAGTTGTAAGGGCCATGTGAAAGTTGTGGACAGTGTTATGGGAAACCAAAGGTCAGTAAAATCACATTGTAGAGGATGTGACACTGTTAGACTTTAAAAAATGGGTAGAATTTAGACAACTAGATATGAAGGAGTCTCAAATATGAACAAAGATATTGAGGCAGAAATGTACAAACCACATATGGGGAATAGCAAGTGGTTCAGCCCCAGAACGGAGTTAGCTTATGGATGGTGTTTCTCCAACTGTGTCCTGTAGTATTCCACCATTCTACGAAAGGTTACAAATGTCCTCAAAAAAGATCCCACAGTCAAGTAATATTGGGTAACTTCAAGGCAAATGAACTTCACCAGGTTTCTTTACTCAGGATTTCTTGGAGCATTTTAAATGCTGAGATGCATCTTCCACTCTCTTTTTTTCACGGACAATCTATTAAACTCTTCCGGAAGTGTGGAAGGAAGTAGAGTTTGGGAAACACAGACTGTCCAACAGGATTCTATTATTCCGCAGAATTCCTGGTAGAGTAATTCGGAACACAGCGCAGTGGCCAGAACCCAGAGCATACTCCAAAGGACTCCGCAGAGAGTCAGTCCAAATGTGATGAGAATGGACAAATGACACCTAAAATGATGTCATGTGAATCATAGTCTGAGTAGTGAAATGCAACTAGCAGGCCAAGTGGGAACTGAGTATGTAAACTTGACCTGAGCCATAAGGAAAAAATGGTGAACAGACGTCAAAGACCAAAGTTCAGATTTATATTCTGGAAAATCTTGGAGCACCAATGATGAAACTTCATGTACAAGGTGCTCTGTTCCTAGTGGCTAGTGACTCAAATAATCTCAAATCTGATATTTTAACCCAAATTAAAAAAAAAGAAAAGACTAGCAAACAACCTTTAAAACAATACAACAAAAACAAATGTAGTATTTATATTACACTTCAAATTTTCTAAAAGTTCCCATTTTTGTTAAGTATAAAAAAAACCCAAAACCCAAACCTGTTGCCTTCAAGTCGATTCTGACTCACAGTGACCCTATAGGATAGAGTAGAACTGCCCCCCCATAGGGTTTCCAAGGAATAGCTGGTAGATTTGAACTGCAGACCTTTTCGTTAGCAGTTGAGCTCTTAACCACTGCACCACCGGGGCTCCTTGTTAAGTATAGGTCACTCATTTTTAGTGCTTGGAGTTATAAGCAGGCAGCATACTCTGATTACATATATGTGAAGGCGTAATATATAAAAGCTTACCATATAGCATAGTTATAGAGCTAAATTGCCACATGGGTACATATGGTACCCTAAAAAAAAAACCTGCACAGTAAGGAAACGTCTCACTTTAGTCCTACTTAAAAGAATATAACAATCTAAAATTATCAGGAAGAAAAACAGGCTTTGTGCACTAGCAATTTCCTGTATATTGCGGGCACTATTCTAAAGTGAAAAATTAGAAACATTCTGAAATAACTGTGTGTTTCTCATTTTCTCTGGTCAAATTCAAAAAGTTCCCAGAGGCCAGCACTGGGCTTCTCTGATGTACTCTAACTCTGGTATTGTATCCCATGGTCAAGAATAAAAGAGAACAATTTTTTTTTCTTCCTTTAACTCAAGGAGAAGCAGCAGAACTGTTTGCCTTTAACAGGACTTTAACAACCCCTTGATATTCTCTTTATATTTATGATAAACATTTTCTTCTAAATCTCTATAACTTTAGAATGAATTTTTGGAATTTTTTTGTTTTAATTTATGTTTACACTTACTCATCTATGTTGAATTCTCTTTTTAAAAATCTCTTATTGGGAGTAAGCTTAAGCTTATATGCGGTTAAATATGGGGTCTGGATATTCAAATTCAATGTCTTTCATGTGGTTTCTCCTTTCCCTCTGGCAAATTCTATTCATCCTTTAAACTCAAATATCTGCTGTTTTCTGAAGCCTCCCAAGCCCTTCCATGCTAGACTTGTAAGTTCATTCTCTGTGTTCTCAAAAAATTATATTGAAATTATATCCGGCATTATAATTATATATTTACATTTTTAACCACAAGTAATCCAGAGTTTCTTATGAGCAAAGTTTGTCTTATTTTCTTTTATAGTCTGAGATCTAGCACAGAGCCTGGCTTTGCACTGATTATCTCACCAAGTCCTGACAATGGCTCTAAATTAGCCCCATCGTACAGGTAAGAAAAGTGAGGCACAAAATGTGACATAACTTGGCCAAGGTCACCCAGCGATTAAGTGGGTTCTAAATTGAATTCAAGTCAGCTTGACTCCAGAATCCCACATTTTCCGCCACTCCAAGATCTGTAGGTATAGGCTGAGCTCCCATGAGGATTACAATCACATAGACTCAAAGACTGTAAGGGCAGGTCATCTAGGCTCTCTTTACAGGAAAGAAACCACACCACTAAGTGAGGTGATTCACCCAAGGTCACAGCACATTTATGGCAAAGCCAGGTTTAGCATGTCCTCCCACCACCTGTGTTGTCTAGCAGCCTGAATGTCTTTTCACTTACTATACGGAGCTGAAAACTTCCCCACTTACTGAGTAATTACTAGAAGCAAATAGCACGTTGTGATTAGAACAAAGAAGCTGTATGGAAAGGATTTTTGATATGCATATCTATCTCCTTAGAAATAATCCTCATTGATAACTTTCATACTGACTCAAATTGTTGAAGCTGTACAGATCAGCCCCACGGAAAATAAATACTAAAATGGAGATCAGCAGTTTAGAGTTGGGTCTCTGACGTTTTAGCCACCTTTAAGCTTCCAACCATCTTTCAGCCTCATCTGTCTCCTGCTGGGAGGTCTTTTAACAGGTCACTACTAAACTACTGCACAACTGGAATGAAAGCAAGATAGAATCCAAAGGATTTTTAGAGCTGAGTCAACATCAATAACTGATGCAATCTGCTTACTGTAAGCACGAGAAAAGGCAAGTCTGGGAAGCAGTATATTACAGCCAAGCCCAGCTGAGGAATGGGACAGACAAGGCAGAAGTCCCAGCTGTGGAACTTAGTAATATTGCACTGTAACCCTATTTGACCACTTTGAACTTCAGTCTCCTCATCTGTAAACTGGGGATATTTTCCCCCATTTGTATCTAAGATTACATGCAATAAAATATATCCCACAGAACCTGGCACATGACCCTATAGGACAGAGTAGAACTGCCCCGTAGGGTTTCCGAGGCTGTAATCTCTACGGAAGCAGACTGCCAAATCTTCCTTCTGCAGAGTGGCTGGTGGGTTCAAACCTTTTGGTTAGCAGCTGAGCACTTAACCACTGCGCCACCAGGGTTCTCTTGGCATCTAGTAGGCATTCAATAAACACAGTTTTTACAGTCTAGTCCTAGTATTGCGCCTTAATTCTCATATTGGTTTTCTCATCTCTACAGTGGAGATTGTTCTCCTTGCCAATGTTATAAAATAATTTTGAGAACCCAATGAGATAATCTATGCTAAAGCTTTGCCCAAATCTTCGTCATCCTTTTGAGCTTCAGCTCAAATCCTACCTCCTCAGGGAAGTTTCAGCACCTGCTGGAGTGGCAATTAATGATTCCGTCGTCTTCCGTGCTTTCTAGCTCATGTCTGTGCCCTGATTCAGCCTGTGTCTCACTTTCTGCAGTATTTGATTTTGTTTTGCTTATGGCCATGACATAAACTTCCTGAGGTAAAGGGTTTTTGCTTTCTCACTCCCACAGCCCTCTGGGCAATAACCTTATATACGGTGGGCATTCGGCAAACATGTGGGGCCTTGCCCCATATGCATTTTTAACAAAGAAATTGCTATGTACATGAGAAGTATTTGAGAATTATGATAATGGAGTTGAGCTGAGAAGGAAGTGGTGAGAGATTTTTTTTTGGCGGGGGTGGAGGTCAGGTAGGACAAGGGCAAAAAGAAGCAAACATCTATGCTCAGCAGGAGGACACCTGCTATTTATTTGCACAGGGCATTTCTCTCGAGGTCAAAGTACTCTACAGATTTGTCATTGTTGTTGTTTTTATGGCAATCGCAATGACAACCTAAGGGCCAGGTAGTATCTTCTCATTTTACAACTCAAGCTAATGGTGCTATTCCAGCCCTGAGTCCCTGTGGGTTATCTATATTAGAACTCCTGCTTGTTAGCTATTTGGGTAGGGGGCACTAGCTCTCAACTTGTGGTGGCAGAGGTGTGCTCTTGGGCCCTTCTCTACCTCAGTTTCTCTCTCTCTCTGAACGGTGGTGAGAATATCCTGGTCTTTCTGATTCTACCTCCTGAAGTTAGTTACAATGCAATTTTTAAAACATTTCGACTGCCAAGACAAATAAGCAGTCAATATCAAAGTGTTGAGGTGGTACAGGAAGACGGTGCTACAAAGCAAAGCTAAGGCACGTTCTTTTTACACAACAGATATGACAACAGCCAAAATGTATTAAGAACTTACTGTGTGCCAGGCACTGTTTGAAGCACTTAATGTGTATTGACTCATTCAATTCTTAAAACAACCCAAAGAGGTAGTCCCCATTTTACAGAGGAGGAAACTGAGGCACAGAAAGGTTATGTGGCTGCCCAAAGCAACACAGCTAGTAAGTGGCAGAGCCTGGAATGGTACCCACATAACTCGATGCCACAGTCACACTCTTACTCATGCTGCTGTACTATCTTCCAGGGGCCATTTCTTTAAATCCATGCCTTGTGCAATGCTTTGCAGAGACAGGTGCTCAATAAGTGTTTGTTGAACCAGAGTAAAACTAATACGACTCAGAGCATGGTTGAGAAGTTTGGCCCTTCTTTCCATCTTTCCACCTTTCCCCCTACTCCTCTGTTAAGTAAGGTACTTGATTTTGGTGCATCTTTAGCTGAGAGCTACAGACCTTTGGCAATCCATATATATATACATATATATTTCCTTTTTTTATGACAAAAAGTGAATATAAGCATATTCTGGATCATCTGGATGACCATCTCATACCAAGTCCTACTGTGTGATTTCGACGCCTGTGCGTGCTATTCCTTGGCACCAGGAGGTATCACTTTACTTGTTATGCTACTTAGAAAGGAACAGCACAAAATTAATCCCCAAATGATGTGTGAGAGTTAAGTGAAAGCTAAACATTATAATGGCACAGGGTGTGAGCAAAGGAGGTGTGGTGGATGGAACAGAAGAAAAAGGTGAGAGAACTGAGTCAACAGAGGGTACCTAGCACACTGGGAGGGTGGTAGAACAACAGAATTTAAAGGCACTCACACCTCACAGTCAAGTATCTCAGTCATAATACTGGTTGTGGAGTTTAAATAAATGTTTTTAGTTGCTGTCGAGCCCATTCCAACTCATGGTGACCCCAAGTGTGCAGAGTAGTACTGCTCCATAGGGTTTTCAAGGTTGTGACCTTTTGGAAGCAGGTCGCTAGGCCTGTCTTCTGAGGTGCCTCTGAGTGTGTTTGAACAATCAACTTCTCAGCTAGCACTCATGCACTCAACAGTTCACACCGCCCAGGGACTCCAAATAAATATCAGTGATTTAAATTTTATTATTTTGGTAGGGGAATTTTAAACTTAATTTATAAAATTTGTTTTGGTTTTATGCAAGAGTTGTTCAAGAGCTGTGTCCTAAGTTTATGTTTGGCTTTATGTTATATATATTAATACAATCTTTTAACAGAAAATAATTTAAGGCAACATTGAGAAGGTCTAAGAAAATCTTGCCTTTAAAATGGTGGAGAATATAGTTTTCCCTTACACTTGAGAAACACCACACAGTAATACACAGGACGGAAGGCTAAATGGCTTGATAGAAAGAGTGTGGCCTCTCTGGGAAACCTTGCCCTACCACTCAACAGCTGTGTGACCCTGTGCAAGTCAGTAACTCTCTCTAAATCTCTGGTTCCTTATCTGTAAGGTGGTGGTTACCTCTACACCTTGCTCGCCACAAGAACCTCCTATATATAAAGCTGGTTCACAGAAGGCCCTCATAGGGGCTGCTGTTGTTAGCTGCCCTCGAGTCACCCCCCCTCCCGCCCCATGTCTACCCCATGCATAGCAGAACAAAATGCTGCCCAGACCTGTGCCATCTTCCTGATCCACTGTGGATCAGACCATTTTTTGCAACTGGCTAATTTTTTGGAAGTAGATACCTAAGGTCCTTCTTCCTAGTCATAGTCTAGAAGGTCCACTGAAACCTGTTCAGCTTCATAGCAACACACAAGCCCCCTGCTGACAGAAGGGTGGTTGACTGTACATGAGGTGCAGAGACAGATGACCCAATAAGCAAAGTGTGCACGGGTTTACTTGTGCTTACTTACTAATCTGTAGTGCACGAATTCAAACAGGTGGTGAAACCCATGTGAAATTGTGCACTACAGATTAGCAAGTAAACACAAGCCTGCGTGTACCTTGCTTACTGGTTAATCCGCCCCAGGGTGCACTGACAGAGAATCTGTATTAAATACGAAGGTGTCAGGATAGGATGTTGTTGTTTTTAGGTACCGTGGAGTTGGTTCCGACTTACAGTGACCTATGAACAACAAAACACTGCCCAGTCCTGCACCATCCTCACAATGGTTGCTGTTTGAGCCCATTGTTGCAGCCATTGCATCAATCCATCTTGTTAAGAAGGGTCTTCCTCTTTTTCCGATAATCTTTTACCTTACCACGCGTGATGTCCTTCTTCAGGCACTGGTCCCTTCTGATCACACACCCAAAGTATGTTAGATGAAGTCTCGACATCCTCGCCTCCAAGAAGTGCTCTGGCTGTACTTCCTCCAAGAGAGATTTGTTTGTTCTCCTGGCAGAACCCGTGGTATCTTCAGTAGGCTTCGCCAACACCATAATTCAAAGGCATCCATTCTTTGGTTTTCCTTATTCATTGTCCAGCTTTTGCATGTATATGAGGCAATTGAGAATATCATGGCTTGGGTCGGGGCACCTTAGTCCTTAAAGTGACACCTTTGCTTTTCAACACTTTAAAGAGGTCTTTTGAAGCAGATTTGTCCCATATAATAGCTCGTTTGGCTTCTTGGCTTCGTAAGTATTGACTGTAGATCCATTTGGTTCTTAAATAAGGAGGTCACCGGTCTGGCTAGGGGAAGACTGTGAGCCCCTGGAAGTGACTCAGGGAAGCAGGCCCACTGGGTAAGGAGGTGGCTCCACCAGCTGGTGCTCAGATACAGAACTGAAGCCAGCCCACCATTCAGAATCTGTCAAGCTTCTGCAGTGCTGGGGTCCGGCCCCATACGGAATGCTCTAGGGGATACAAAGTATTGGTGATCCTGCCACCGGACTGCGGTGCCTTGGTGGCACCTGAGAGTCTTGATGAAGCGGTAAGGGGCCGGGCACTCACCTAAAAACGCTCAGAACGTCTATGTGGGATGGGGGCGCATGGGTTCTGCTCCAACTTCTCAAATTTGCCCAAGGGCTCCAACTGCACCAGGTGTGGCCCGCAATCCCTGGTGCACAAAGAATGGAGCCCCTCGTCTTTGCGGCCAGGCAGCAAAGGCCCTTAGCTCCAGAGGCTGCGGCGCCCAAGCCCAGGGGGAGGATAGTGTTGAAGGATGAAGACACGCGGATCCTGGGCAGGGCGGGTCCTCCAAGAAAGCGGGCTCTGGCGAGCGCTGGCTGGCGCGGGGAAGTCCAGACAGGCGAGTGCTGCCGGGGCCCACCTGCACCGAGCCACAACCACACCGTCCCTCGTTGCCGCCCGCCCTAGCTGGAGCCGGAGGCGGGTAGCGGAGGGAGGGGAGCGCGGGCTGTGAGCGGCGGGGCGGGCGGCGGCCGCGCGGCTTCCCCGAGGCCGGAGGCGGGGCGGGCGGACCTCGGGAGGCGCGGGGGGCGGATCTGCCCCTGCCGGCGGTGCTCGCCCGTCTGCCCACCCGCTCACTAGCACTCAGTTGCGCGGCTAGGCAGGCATGGCACCCGCGCGCGCCTTCCCGGCGCCCACACCTGTCTGAGCGGCGCAGCGAGCCGCGGCCGGGCAGGCTGCTTGGCTCGGGTGAGTGCGGGCGCGGACTGGGGGAGCCCACTTGGACGCCGGGGAGCGAGGCGCCGGGAGGATTGGGACAAAGGCCGATTGCGCGCGGGGTGCTGGGTGAGCGCAGAGGCTCGGGGCACCGGAGAGCTTGCCTGGGCCGCCCTGGGGTCTTGGGGGCTGGGACCGGGATTCTTAAGTTGCTCCGGAAAGACGCGAGGGCTCCAGGGCATTTGGTTTCTCTAAGTTGTCACCCACGAAGCGGTTGGGGAAAGCAAGTTTTGAAACTGTTTTCTTGGATGCTGAGTGATCCGTGAGAGTAGAGAGAGCCGATATTGGGCAACACCCTTTGGGCTGGGGAGATGGCAACCCCCTACATCCATACACACACACCCATCACTACTTATTTCTCTTGAGTTTTGCATATATGTGATTCTACCAAGTTCTGAACATTAATTTTTAACTTCCTGAGCACGTTAATGTGAACACCTAAGCAAGCAAGAAAAGTTGCAGGCTGGGAAATAGGCTCTTTTCTCTGGAGCCTTAATTGATAGCCGTGTGCTTCTCGAGGGCTGCTAAATGTAGAAACTAGTGTCTGTGAGCTATCAACAGTTGTTGGAAACAAATATTTCTTCTTCAGCCTTAGGCATTCATCACCGGTTGTTAACTTTTAAATAAAAGCTCTTGAAGTAAGGGAAGGGAGACTTATTTCGATGATGTAACACTACCCCTCCGTCTCCCCCCCACCCCCGCCAGATTACAAATTAGGTTTACTTTCCAGCATCTCACAAGAAAGCAGCTGATAAAAATCCTGATTGTTATTGCCCTTTGGACGACACCCATGAGATTTCGGAAACAGCCGTGTCTGGTGAAAAGCTCCTATTGTACATCATCAGTGTTGGGGCGGGACTTGCTGCTTCTCTGGGCTCCTGAAACTCAGTGGAGCTTGAGGGATCCCTTTGCACCCCTTAGGGGGAGGTAGGCCAATGTCAGAGTAATGAGAGTGGCCCGGTGAGTTACCACATTGGAAGGAGTTGGATTTAAAGTTGAAGTCAGCTGTGGCCAAAGGTCATGCCAAATTAATATCATGATGTGTATTTATGGTATTTCAGTGCAAATACTTGTGCAGGGGAACATTTAAAACAGGATTTAACACTGGTCTCCCAAGCAGTCTGTTAGAAAGGAGAAGACTGGAGGTGGAGCAGAGAGAAGGAACTTAGAAAATGCCACAGAGGCCACTACCTTTACTTGTGAAAATTGTGATGATAAGCACACCATCTGCATTTGGATGAATTGCTGCAGTTGTTATTTTTTCCAGTTAAATAAAGTCAAGAGATAACTTGCCTTCCTTTCCTGTGCCTGAACTTGGAGAAAAGCATTTTTCCAAGGTAACTAATATGGATCTCATTTTTGTAACACTGACAGCTTATCCAGGTAGATGGTGAATGTGGGTGCATTTTTCTGTCTGTAGCATAAGTGCCAAAGTGCCCATTAGTGTGTCTGAGAACATTGCTGGCCCAGGTCTGCACTGTTCAATAGTCTCAGGTTTCCTTGCACATCTTTTCTGGTTGATCCCTTAGGACTTAATCCACTAGGCATTATTCATGCATAACTCCCACTGACTCCTGGGAATTTGTTTCTCATGGTCTTGCCATTGAGGGTTTTATACACTCTATTCTTGTTCTGCTGCCAGGTTTGTCCCGAGCTCACTGGGGTCATTCATTTTGCATAAAATCTGATAGAGACAAGGTTAAACTTCCTTTGACCACAAGACTGTGTGTAAGGTTGCTAGACTTGTAAGTGCACTGCATTTTCCTGTACAAGACTAATTCTTAAACCATTATGTGATTAGGTCTGTTTTGTTTTAACAGGCTCTGTGACTCGGGAAAATGAGAGCAAGCCTTGCTGCAGAGTATTCCCGGAGCTTTGTTCATTTTAGATATTTGCTTTACGAATTAACGTGATTTCACTGCTCAATATCCCTGGCCACACATTCCATGGAAAACCCTTTTTCATCCTTCCAAATGGTGCCTAAAACTTTTTATCTTCACAAACTTTCACACTGTTTCTTTCTGTTTTACTGTCTCTACTGGTCACAGGAATTCATAAATTGTACAATAGACAATGTGTGTCCTAAGGATTAAGTTTTTCTTCCCATCATTTGTTTCCTGTAGGAGTTAATTCATTCTCCCATACACTTGCCTGTAGAGAGGAAACCTGTGATGTTGCCATTTTGAAGACTAACGTGCAGAACAAGAAGGCAGCAGTCTCAATGCCCAGTCTCCAAACAGATTATTGTTGTTTTCACATCTGATAGTATGCACAGTGCCTCCATCATAAGGTTATTAGTGGGTTTATAAAGTGGCAGCGTTCTCATGAAGCATAAATATTTTTAGGCATTGGGACAGTGGCTTACATTGAGTGATGGAGCAAGGAATATGTAACCTCTTATGAGTCAGATATGCAGAGTTGGAAAAGGAACACAGTTCCTGTATTACTAAGCATGGTGAAACAATATTTGCTTACCTGGATTTTCCATTCTGCTTTGCCATTTAGATCAAGTGATTCATGACAATACTTAGTTGGAAACTTTAAAAGGTAATTATGTACATGAGGAATCTTTATCCAGCAAAGCTTTCTTCCTGGAAGTGAGATGTTGTAGACCTAAATTTTCTTCATCCAGATTTAGATATAATGAGGATAAGATTTGGAAATGTTCATTTCTTTTTTAAGGCCAGTTTTCCAGAGAGCTCTGTAAGGATAAAGTGGTTTATTTGTAAAGGCGAGACAGAGTTTAAAGTTATATAACCCATTGGTTGCCATTCCAGTAGTGGGATTAGGAATGTTTCCATTGTATCTATTTATATCATTTATGCTTAAATAAACTTAAATAGGCATAGCACAGGCCTACCTAGAGCTTATAAAAATGGAAACAATAGAGACAAGTGAGTTAAGAAATTTATGCAAAACTACAAACCTAATTTTACAGTGTCACAATTATCTTTGGGGTGTTATTAATGGGCAGGGGGTTGGGGCAAGGTGTAAATCCTCAGAGAAGGACAGGAGGGTTGCTTTCCTTCCCACTTTTCATTGGGAACTGTCCTAAGAATGTGCACACTCACCCTTCCAAGGAACCAATCCCTTTACTCTTCAAAACTGCCCTCTGCTGGATGCCTTGTTTCCTTCACAGACTGATGGAGGAAATCTTGTCTAGCAGATAAGTAAGAGATTAACATGATAAATTTTCCTTTTCCTTTTCCGCTGTGTCTCCACCCTCCATAATTCTATGAGTAAACGCTCCTGAGCAGTAAATGACAGTGCAGACAATGTTTATAAACGAAATAGTCCCTGATCTGGACTTTTGTAACCCTGCAAAATTAGAAAATCACCAACCTGAAAAGGCCAGTTAAGGAGATCATCTGGTTCAGGTCTCTATTCAGAACTATTTCTAAACCCACCCCAAATAAACATTTCGTAAAGGAGTGGACAATTTATGAGGCTGGTAACTTTAGTACAGATGGCATTTTAAACCCATTTGGGGGCCCGAGAACACACAGCTTTATCCCCCAATTTCTGATCAGGTATAACCAGAAATTTGGAATAATTGACCTACATTAATTTCTAAAGGGAGCCCTGGTGGCCCAGTGGTTAAGTGCTGAGCTGCTGACCAGAAGGTGGGCAATTAGAACCCATCAGCCACTCCTTGGGAGAACGACGTGGCAGTCTGCTTTCGTAAAGATTACAGCTTTGGAAATTCTGGGGCAGTTCTACTCTGCTATGGGGTTGCTGTGAATCAGATTCAACTTGACAGCACACAACAACAGCAACACTTTCTAATAGTCTGTATTGGTTTCTAAATATGAATCATAGTTTCTTAAAATGCAGTTTTATGACTTTCAGAGTTACATAGATACTTCAATCAAGATACAAAATGTCATGGATTACAGACTGTCTGGAATGATTAAGGCTAGATAAACCCGTGAAACTATGACCCTTGAGGTAATCTTTAAACCTTAGACCAAAAATATCCCCTGAAGTCTTCTTTAATCCAAGCAATAAACAAACAAAACAAAACAAAGAAACTGCCAATGAGTCAGGTCCAACTCATGGTGACCTTATAGGACAGAGTAGAGCTGCCCCGTAGAGTTTCTGAGACTGTAAATATTTATGGGAGCAGACCACAACATCTTTCTCCCGCCAAGGGACTTAGTGGGTTCCAACCACAGCATTTCAGTTAGCAGTCCAGTGCTTAACCACTGTGCCACCAGGGCTCCTCAACCAAACAATACCTACCTGCTGCCGTCGAGTCAATTCCAACTCATGGTGATCCTATAGGATAGAGTAGGACTGCTCCATAGGGTTTCTGAGGGGCAGCCAGTGGATTCAAACTGTTGACTCTGGTTAGCAGCTGAGCTCTTAACCACTGTGCCACCAGGGCTCCTCAGTAGTTTAGCTTAATTAGTAAAGAATGTCTGCCTTGAGCATTGTGCTTCCCCTCCCACCTTCTGACCATTTTATTGAAAGAGCAAAAGACAATTTTGCAAGGACTCTGAGGAGAAAACATCATGATTGAACACAGGGAACAGTGTCATTGTAACATCATTTGTTCAAAGAGAATCATCCAAAAATGGGTTTCAGGTGCACCGGGCCAGCAGCATTATACTTATTTAAAGAACTATCCGTATATCAGAAATGTACAACAGCAACTTGAGAGGCTAGATAGGAAGCTTAGGGGTTAGTGAATTTATGTTAACGGTGGAATAACAGATCAGAAAAGGAGGGTGGGAATGCTTGCACAACTTGAAGAACGCAACCAATGTCACTGAATTTGACATGTAGAAATTGTTAGTGTATGTTTTGCTCTGTATATTTTCAACAACAAAAAAAAAGATGCAAAATGTCAGAACAAAATGCAACACAAATTAATAATTCCATTGCTGTCAAGTTGATTCTGACTTATGGCGACCCTATGTGTTACAGAGTAAAATCGTTACGTGAGGTTTTCTTGACATTAATTTTTATGGAATCAGATCACCAGACCATTCTTCAGTGGCGCCACTGAATGGGTTCAAACTGCTAACCTTTAGGTTGTCAAATACAAACCATTTGTACCACCTAAAGGACCTATAAATTAATAAATAGAGCTTAAGTAATAATACAGTGAACTTGAATGCAATGGGTCAAACTAATAGAAATTAGTGCTTTTGAGGTATCTGAAAAGTTTATTTCTAAGGGGTTAAATCTTCACCCTGCCTTATTAGTGCAGCTGGCAGTCTTTTCTCATAGATGGCTGACTTCTCTTTAACCCTTGGCTAAAGGACCAGAATTTAAGTTGTAAGGACTCTGATTTTGTAATATTCTGTTATTTATTTATTTATTTATTTTTAATGTATGGTACACTGTTTCACATTCTCTGACAGCATTCTGTGATTGCCAAGTGATCCCAGAGGCCCTTGGTACTTAGTTATCTGTCATTTTGCTGAACAACAAACTTGAAATCCTCTATGCAGAGAGGCTAGAGTGAAGCTGTGGCTAGTGAGAGACCCCAGCTGACTATTCACATCCCAAGAAAGACTTGTTCCCATTTTTCCATACCCAGTAATTCTTACAAACTGGTTTTTAAAAACATTGTCTATTTTTGACAGACTGGAAAATAAAATATATGCCATGGTGGCACTTATCAAATGGGGCATGCTTCAAGGCCTTTGGAAATTTTCTGATTTTTTTGTATTTTTGTTTTTAAACAGGAATTTACCATAGGCAAAGCACCTGAAAAAGCAAAATTAGAGTTAACTTTGCCTGAGAAGGAGTTTAATTAAGACAAAGTTCCTAGATCTCATAAACCCGTTGCCATTGAATCAATTCCGACTCATGGCGATCCTAGATAGATTTTTTAAAAAGTGTATTTGAACTAATTTTGGACTTCTTCCTGCCATTCACTTCCCTGGAGCCCTTGGCAATGGACTATTTCAATTTTTGGATAAGTGGATAAAGCCAAAGACAGGTGCCACTGGAACAATTTTGGTATAGTAAAAAAAAAAAGATAGATAATTCAAAATCTATACTCTGAGGATCCAAGTTACATACAAATTTCAGATTTGAGATTTGAAGGTCCATGCCCTAGGTGATAATATGAGCATATCTTAGCTGTCATGTTCTTCATGTGCATTGAAAATATTGTCTAAAGCTCATGAAAATACATAGCATGATGCTATCTAATCTCCTAGTCTCTCTCTCCCCCAAGAATCATATTTTAAAAGAGGAACACTTGGCAGCTTGACCTCTGGACTTCATGTTTCTTTTCTAAAGATAAAAAAAAAAAAAAGATAAGCTGAGCTAAAACTTGGCTTAACATACCTGCTGTACAACATTAGCAGGCATTAACATTCTTTGCCTTAGTCAAAGGAAGGTGGGGATGGTGTGTAGGAACACAAGATACAGCCATGTGGGAGACACATGATTCCTCTGAACACATGTCATACTTGGTAAGGATTCTGGTAAGAATGGGGCATTTAGTCACCTAGACAACTCCTTACTTAGAGATAATGGTGCCCAAGCCCTAGAAAAGCCCAAGAACTAGATCTTCAGCTGAGGAGATAGGAATAATCAGGCACAGAGCCAGCCCTAGCAGATCTTCTAAATGGTTGTCATCACCACATCTATTCTACCCCCAAGTTCTCCGCTGGGGAAGAGGGCACTGCTAGCATTAACATCCTCTCCCTAGTCCACTTGGGGAGTTTAAGTGGTTCGGTGGTAGAATTCCCACTTTCCATGCGTGTGACCTGGGTTCGATTCCCAGCCAATGCACCTCATGTGCAGCTACCACCTGTCTGTCAGTGGAGGCTTGCATGTTACTATGATGCTGAACCAGGTTCAGGGGAGCTTCCAGACTAAGATGGACTAGGAAGGAAGGCCTGGTGATCTACTTTCAAAACTTAGCCATTGAAAACTTGTGGATCTCAACGGTTCAATCCACAACTGATCATGGAGGACTGGACAGTATTTTGTTCTGTTGTGCATGAGGTTGCCATGAGTCAGGGTCTGACTCGATGGCAGCTAACCACAACAACCCTAGTTTACTTAGAACCCTTAGTCTCCATAGTACCCCCAACATACTCATGTACCCCACAGTTCCATGGACTCAGAGAAATAACTAAATGAATTTCCTCTCCACAAAAGGGCCCCAGGACCCTCCTATGGTTGAGAGAAGCAGAATTTCAAGGAAACAGGAAGTTCCAAGGAATTGGCTCTTTAAGGACCACATTCCCTTCTTTTCCCATCTCTGTTTTCCATGATAGAAGTAGAGTCAAAGAGAAAAAGCCAGGCAAAAAGATTCTAGAGATGTGTGTGGCGATCAGGGATTTGGATTGGCATGCTCAGCTGGACTAGATGAGATCAATGGGATTTTCCAGATCTATGAAAAAAAGAACACCAACACGTACCCCAAAAGTTTCCAGTGGGTCTGTACCCTCAAAGAAGAAGAGGGTGAGAATAATGAGACAATTTCCTCTTGGCTCCTGCTGTGTCCCATGATGTATTGAGAACTAATCCCTCCTTGTCCTTTTGGGATGCTTGATGGTGAGTGCTCCATGTTCGATGAATTACCCTACCTGCAGAGTCAGCTTCTCTTGAACCAGAAGATTCAGAGCCAGTCAGAGCTGACTGATGCTTAAGCATTTAGGAAAGTACTTCCAATCTTTTTCTTCTCCTCCTCCTCTTCATCCTTATTCTTTTTTGTCATTTTTCTTGTGGGACGATTGATCCAGGTCCTTAAACATGCCTTTCAGGATAAAATCCAGACTCCTTAGTTTAATGCACATGGCCCTTCATACTCTGGCTCTTCCTTGCTGCCCCATCACTCCCCCATTTGCACCCTTGCTGAGTTAAGTATAATTCCTAAAATGATTCACACTGTTGCACGTTGCTGTGTCCTTGCATAGACTGTTCACTCTCTCTAAAATGTCCCCTACACTCTGCCTTCTTATGTTACCTACTTTGCGTTCACCTTCAACACCCATCTCAAGCATCCCCTTCCCTGGAGCACTTCCCCTCTTCTTCCTCCCCTCCAACTGGATTTCATGCCCTTTGTCTGGGATACTACGCCATCTCCTGTACATCTCTGTCATGAGCACTCAGCATGCATCGTTCTTTGGGTGTTTTTGAATATTGCTATTCATTCACTCACTCACTCATCCATAAAAAAATTTTTTTTTCAAGCATTCATTTAATACATTTTTATTGAGTGCCGACATGGACCCAACTTCCAGGCATTTATACTAACTGGGAACACAGATACAAACACCTGAATAAGCAACCAACAGTAACAGTCACAATGGGATAGCTGATGCAATATTAGATCTTTGCAAAGATCTTGATAGCGGACAACAGAACCTAAGGGAAGAAGGAATATTTTGTTTGTTAGAGGCTACTTTGTAACTAAATTTATAATAGTAAAGATTGCTCTCAATTCAAAGCAAAAACAAAATAAAAAGTCTCATACTCTCTTTTGATTGTGACCACCGTTTAGAAGCTATAGGCACCCTAGTATGTGTGACATGGTGGAGCTGCCCTCCTTGATGCCTTGGTCACTCAGTAAGCTATGTAATTTACCTTCTGATTGAGCAAGTTGCTCTGAAAATGTTCCAAGTACTTGCTATAAGGAGGATAAGAGGGAAGGTAAAAAAGACAGGGGAACCAAGGATGTGGGGAGGATGAAGATTTAGAATCAAGCACAAAGAAGGCTCAAAATTCTGTGGAAATTTGAGCTGGTCAAGCACTTCATCTGGGATGTAATGACTGGCTACACACTGCCCTGCAGTGGCCGGAAATAGGGGCATCTTAAACATGTAAGGCAGTGAACACCCAATCTCATCTTGGGCACCCAGCCACAGGAACATTCCCCAGGGCAAGCCCTTGAGTTGTAAGTGAGACCTTTATCTGAGGATTCCCTCCACACCCTGATTCCAGAGGAGTGTTCACAGTCTTAGAAACAACGCCAAGCATGTTGCCGGGCTTCCTCTGTAGTGAGTGAGTGTTCAGCCATTTGCCCTCCTGACCTGCTCGTCTTTGTTTTTACAGAGTGGTGCTCAGCATGGCGGGGATTCCAGGGCTCCTTTTCCTTCTCTTCCTTCTCTGTGCAGTGGTGCAGGTGCGCCCCTACGGTGTTCACTGGAAACCGACTTGGCCTGCTTACCGCCTCCCTGTCATCTTGCCTCAGTCCACCCACAACTTATCCAAGCCCGACTTCGTGGCCGAGGCCAAATTGGAAGTGTCCTCCACATGTGGGCCCCAGTGTCATAAGGGAACTCCACTACCCACCTACCAAGAGGTCAAGCAATACCTGTCTTATGAAACTCTCTATGCCAATGGCAGCCGCACAGAGACCCAGGTGGGCATTTACATCCTCAGCAATGGCGGAGGTGGGGCCCAGCGCCAAAACTCAGAGTCTTCAGGAAGGTCTCGAAGGAAGCGGCAGATTTACGGCTATGACAGCAGGTTCAGCATTTTTGGAAAGGACTTCCTGCTCAATTACCCTTTCTCAACATCGGTGAAGTTATCAACAGGCTGCACCGGCACCCTGGTGGCGGAAAAGCACGTTCTCACAGCTGCCCACTGCATTCACGACGGGAAAACATACGTGAAAGGAACCCAGAAACTTAGAGTGGGCTTCCTGAAGCCCAAGTTTAAAGACGGCGGTCGAGGGGCCAACAGCTCGAACTCGGCCATCCCGGAAAAGATGAAATTTCAGTGGATCCGGGTGAAACGCACCCATGTGCCCAAGGGTTGGATCAAGGGCAATGCCAACGACATTGGCATGGATTATGACTATGCCCTCCTGGAACTCAAAAAACCCCACAAGAGAAAGTTCATGAAGATTGGGGTGAGCCCTCCCACTAAGCAGTTGCCAGGGGGAAGAATCCACTTCTCTGGTTATGACAATGACCGACCAGGCAATTTGGTGTACCGCTTCTGTGACATCAAAGATGAGACCTACGACCTGCTCTACCAGCAGTGTGATGCCCAGCCGGGGGCCAGCGGGTCAGGGGTCTACGTGAGGATGTGGAAGAGGCAGCAGCAGAAGTGGGAACGAAAAATTATTGGCATTTTTTCAGGGCACCAGTGGGTTGACGTGAATGGTTCTCCTCAGGATTTCAATGTGGCCGTTAGAATCACCCCTCTCAAATATGCCCAGATTTGCTATTGGATTAAAGGGAACTACCTGGATTGTAGAGAGGGGTGACATAGTGTTCCTTCCTGGCAGCACTTCGTGGTCTTCATGTACTTATTTTAGGAAAGGCCAAATTTTGCCATTGGAGTGTGTGTATGTGTTTATAATGTGTCATATAGTATCTTTTACCTAGTTTTTTAAAATTGCGAGATGGCTGGCTTTATTATTTGAAAATTGGTTTGTGTATCATATATCATTTAAGCCGTTTGAAGGCATACTTTTGCATAGAAATAAAACTTATACCGATGTTTAGGGTCATGGGGGGAATTTGGGGATTAAGTTAATCTTTCACTTTTTAAGAACTTTGATTTTTATTTCATCTGTCAAAGGTTTATATTAAACGTGTGGTGTACAGGAGGTGTAACTTTTATGTGTATGGGTGTGTGTGTTCTCTCTTGAGATTCATCTTTTTTTTTTTTTTTTTCACCCCAATGCCTGAGCACTAATGCCTCCTGCTAGCAGATGCCACAGGATACAACTCTTAGGAAATTTTACAACACTTCCTGGGGAGATAAGCAGTGTTATAATATTTTAGATTTGGTGCATTTAGACAGTAGTTCTTGAACAATGAAATGATTTGTCAGCTATGTTTGTACACATTAAACTGTAGCTTATAGTAAACCAGGACACCAAGCTGCTTTTAGTTCTGAAATAATTTCTTTTCCGAAGACTGTCGCTTTTCTTTTTTTGGAAGCTTCTGCACATGGCCTTGTCGGTTTTGCAGTCACACCAGCGTAGGCAAGGATTGTTTATCCCAATCCTTCCATTTAATGGGATTTCACTCACATTTCTACAACTAGCTGCTTCACGGGAGACAATAATCAGGGCCTAATTAGTACAGGCTGTGTTGCTCCCCAGCCAACTGTTGTGGTCACACTAAAAACAATCATAGCATTTTATCGCTGGAGTATAGCACATCTCCTGTTTTATCATTTGGATGGAGTAATTTAAAATGAATTAAATTCCAGAGAACAATGGATGCATTGCTCAGCAGATGTCGTAACAGAATAACCACTTGTTTGTAGCCTGGCACAGTCAGACGACCTAATCAAAAATTATTCTGCATAGTTTTCCATGTGCTCTTGGGGAGCAGTGAATGTGTTCAATTTGGAAACGTTTCTTCTCACTTTACTTATTTTATAGTCAAAATACTTGGAGGGTACTTTAAGAAAAACCAGTATGGCTTTTTTTTTTAAACTAGCTTTAAAGGGGCCTTTCTTGCTGGAATGCTCTAGGCTAGAAACACATATAACCAGGTACAATAGTAAAAATGAAAATTGAGAGAAGGCAAAATGGATCAGTCATGAAACACCAATAAATGCCTTTACTAATGTTATATCAGATAACGTGTACAACCACAGTGCTGTCTTCAGACCACTTAAGAAATGTTATGCATAACAAGGAGATGCATGGCCACCGGGAATCATCCCCGTACAATTTGCTTTGGAATCTAGTAGGAATCTAGCCTGAGGAAGAGGAGAGTTCTCCGTGTCTACGACTGGTATTTGGGTTTTTTGTGTGACTTTTGCTTTTCTTTGTGCAAACAGGGATTTACTGAATGCCTAAGGCCGGAACCAGTTTTTTTAAATAGATGCTTCTTTTATGAAGTTCCTTAATTTCTTGCAAAGTTGAAGTTTCCCGTAACAAGGAAAGCCAATAGCACAAAGTGAAAAATATCAGCGTTCAGTTCACAAGTCAATGTAGTTTATTAAAGGATAGTACCTGCATGCTGTGTGTAGCATAGCTCATAGAACCGTAAAAGAAAGCTGTAAAGTATTGAGCATGTCTATCTTTTTAGTGCTAATAAAAGAAAGCATGGTATTAAACTATTGTGGTAGCTGAAATAAAAAAAGAAAAGAAAAGAAAAAAAAAGACTCAAGATAAAATTAATACAATCAGTGCTTAATATGTATTAATTATATACATTGGAAAGATATATGCCTAGAAGGCTAATAGAACGCTTCCCAAAGTGTGTTCCTTAAACACTGGTCCCTACAGATTTCTTACCCAAAGTAAAAAGGCACCACCAAGTCAGAGAGCAATACCTCTACATACTCCCTCTCTTTATCAGAGATTCATATGCCGATGGGCGCAATAAAAGCTCTAAAAAGCTCTGTGGTAAAGAAACACACTGACATTTAAAATTTTACCTTTCAATAAGCATCTTTGATCGCAGAACCCCTTTTCCTCATATAATGCCGATGAGCAATCTAGTAATGAATGCATTTTGAGAATCCCTGTAACAGGTGATGATGGAGAAAGTAGGATGAGCCCAAGTAGTGCAGAAGCAGGTGCCTTTTGGGTCTCACCAGAGCCTGTCATCAGGATTTGGAAATGCTTGCAACATAAAATTGGGGAAGGGTAAACTTGAAAGTCATTTGTTTCTGAGAATCCAAAGGTTGTGGCAGAAGGTGGGACACATTTTATACGTAAACTTTATTCAGAATTTTGAATTTTAGAAAGGAGCTAGTCCAGAAAACTGGGAAAACAGGGATAAAGAGGTAAAGAAAGATAGTCTGTTAGTGGCAGAGTTACACTCATATTCTTCCTTTACTTCTTTGGGGGACCAGAAAGTAAGCTGGAACTCTGAGATCATGCTCTTAATTCACTGTCTTTGTGTAGCTCAGTCAATCTGCTCAGTGGACAGGGAAGCCCCCAGTGATCCCTGGGTCACATATTTAAGGTAGTGACCTGACCCTAACAACCTTTTGAAGAGGTCTTTAATTCAGAACTTGTTGGAAATAACTAAGTCCACACTGGAATGATGACTCTCTGGACCTCTGTCTGCTAAACTGCAGGGTAAATGACACCATCCAGGAGTTCTTACGTAAGCCGTGTTATGTTTGAGATGTCTAATAGAGATACAGGTGGAGATGTCAAATAAGCAGTAGGATCTCCAATTGTGAAGCTCAGTAGAAAGAGCTCGAACTGTCATGGAGATGGTATTTAAAGCCGTGAAGTGAGATAATATCACCCGGGAGAGAAGGAGGCTAAAGAAGAGGGCTGAGTACAGAGTCCTGGTCTGCCATCACTTAAAGATTTGGTTTTGGTAGAGGAGGAGGAGGAACAAGAGGAGGCAGCAAGGAGGCTGAGAAGCAGTACCTTCTCAGATGTCAGAAGAAATGATGTCAGGAAAATCAGGAAAATGTGGCTTCACAGAAGCCTAGAGAAAAAAAGGTTTGAAGAAGAGAACAGGGAACGTGGCGATGGGGTGTGAAATAGGGTCAGGTGCATTTTAGGTGGTGTTCAGAAATGTCCCTGTGGCTACTGTGGGCAAAGAGGAGTGGAGGGCAGGAAACCAGGGAGGAGTCTATTTAATCCTCCAAAGCCCCGGCTCTCCACGACAGAGAAGAACCTCTGTGCTTTTCTGCAGGAAATGCAGAAAACGGAACACAGACCTTGATCACCAGGTATACTCAGTGCATGCCCGTGAATGAACAGCTGATTAACTGAACCCTCCTGTGGAGCCATGGTGCAGCCCCTGCTTCTGGGAGTGCAAGGACTTGGGTCCAGACCCTCCTGGGAGAGCACAGGCTTCAACTGGTTGTGAAAACCGGGGGCTCAGGGAGGCCCACTGCTATCCCCTCCTGCCTAGCCTGATGTTTTCTGAGGGGAAGAAAGTGCAGGATGACTCCTCAGTGTGGTATGTGTGTTCGTGTATCAAGTGCGTAAAAATACCAAGTGCTCCTTTAGTCTTGATTTATCACAGCCCCTGTCTCCAAACTATTAAAAGGACTAAGTCGCACTCTTCCATAAAGAGCAAGGACAGTTTTGAGAAGCATCGAGTTCCAATCCAATGAAGCAAGACTGAAGTGTTTGCACTGCAGAACGAAGAGCCTCCAGAAATCAAACAAATAGAGCGAGTGGCTGGAATTAGGGCAGCAGCCGTGAGAACAGCAGCACGACCTTGCCATCAAGTGAGCTGTCTCGGGAAGGCCCTCCTTGGCCACCTTTTCTAAAAGTTCAACCCTCCCCAGCCCCAGCCCTTGCCAATGCCACTATCAGCTCCTATTCCCCTTCTCAGCTTTACTTTTTCTGCTTAGCACTTATCACTATCTCATATACTCTATATTATGTGTATTTATCTTGTCTATTGTCCTCCCCCACTGCAGTGTAACTTGATGAGGGCAGGGATTTTTGTCGGTTGTCCTCACTGCTCTATCCCCAGCACCTAGAACAGTGCTCATAGGTTCTCAGTGAATCCTTTTCAAATGAATGACTGAATGAATGATCCTAGTAGGTTTGTATCACCTATAACACCATGACTTGTTATTAAAAAAAAGTTACATGGGCTTAAATATTCCTTGGGTCCAAATATATTCTGGAATGAAATTCTTGTAATGTCTTGTACATTCATCTATCTCAGCACATATTACATTGCTGTTGTTATTTATGCATCTGTCTCTCCAAATAGACTAGGAGCCTTATAAGAGCAGGGACTGAATTCTACTTTTCTCTGTATCCTCCATGGTCTGGCATATAGCATGTGAGATACATAGTGAGAAAATGAACGGATGTAGGGGATGACTTAGCCTGTGGCCCAAGGATTCCTTCCTCTCCCACAACTTATATGTAATCAGGCAACAAGTCCCTTAGATGCGTGTGGTATCCATCCCCTTCTCTCCAGTTCCTCTGCTGCTACCCTTATCCTCTCTTCTGTAAACTATTGCAACAGACTCTTAACTGGATTCTGAGCTCCCAGCCCTCTCTACAGCTGCTGGAAAGATCTTCAAAAGCCAAGACCTGATCATGTCACTACCTTATGTTTCCTATTGACTGGACTCTAAACTAAAGCATCGAATTTAGTTTAGTTTTCTTAGCCTCAGCTGTACAACTCATCAAGTATATTGTCAGGTTTTATCCCCATTGTCCCCGAGTCATGCAGTTTGGACTCCAGCCAAGTTGTGCTGAAGATTTCTCCCCTCTGCCAAAGTTGCCCTTCTCCCACATCTTTGTGACATTCATTCAATCATCCATTCAGCAAACATCCCTCAAGCCCTTCTCTGTTCCAGTCACTGGCCTAGAACTGAAGCCTCAAAGACAAATGAGATGCATCCCTGTGCTCATGGCGTTCATGTATTCTCCTCTCGACGTCACTGGAATGGTGGCTCTTGCTTTACCTCCCAGAGTAATAAGGCTCATTAATTACCCTCTCCACAAGAATATCTTGGCGCCAATGAAATTGAATTGCCACTTTGTAAATTGAACCAATTGAATGTTCCTCTCACATTTTTATATATCTTTGAGTTAGATTGACCTACTTGGTTAGCGTATTTCTTTTGTTGGATTTATTAATACTTGTATATCCAGTTCCCCAATAGAAAAAAGCCATATTTGGTAAACCAATTTAACTCAAGCATGATTAATATCCTCTATGGAGAAGCCATTGTTAGGACAGAAGGACATTGAACTTTAATAGTGACCCATCTTACCACCCCAGAATATTTGCCAGACAGCTAGACAAGGGTTTGAAGATTCCATAGAAATGCCACCATTTTGTTTTTCTATTCTAACAGAAAAGGTGTGTTTGTTGACTGACCATAACATAATCCCAGGAAGAATTCATTCATTACCTTATTACATTTTTATTGAGCAGCTTCTTTATGGGTCATTAGGTTCTTCAAACTGATTTATGTCCCATGTTCTCTTTATTCCATTCACCAGAGGCCTCAAAAATAGTAAGATGTTATGGAGATTCATCTTTAAAAAAGGAATTTGACTTGAAAATCCAATTATTTATAAGACCTACCTGTGTGAAAGGATAAAGCATATAATGATCACACCTGGGTCCATAAATCCAGACATTAACATTTGTGATGTTTTCTTTTCAGTCTATAGTTTTTCAAATAGCCCGTTTTTGCTTGAAAATAAAGGGGTGAGAAAGAGCCTTTGTGAGCTTCTGTTTCCCTAGATATTTTCTATCTAATGTGTCTTGGATCATGTTTTTCTTGACTCTGGAGCTCTGTAACCCCTTTATATAACATTTCTTTTTGATGCTGTTATAAAAACCTTTTGAAATGTTATCAGTCTGTTTGGAGAGTCAGGTTAGTGATTTGGCTATTTTAAAGCTCTTTACATGGTTACAACTGAGAAGATGAAAAACAAGCAAGAAATTCTGTGCATGCAGCTACGGCTTTTCTAAGTGGCTGGCTGACGTTCTGAGACAAAGCTCTACACTTTCATTGAAATCTTCTATATTTCCAGCTCACTGATTGCAGCTGTATTCTAGAGGTGAGACAAAGAGACTTGTCTGGTGCACCTTAACACCAATTAGAGTTTCTTTTGTGAAGGGTCTCGCTATTCAATGCTCCTATTTGGAGCAGTGGTTAAGAGCTCTGCTGCTAACTGAAAGATCAGCAGTTCATATCCACCAGCTGCTCCTTGGAAACCCTATGGGGCAATTCCACTCTGTCTTAAAGAGTTGCTATGAGTCCGAATTGACTTGAGGGCAACAGGTTTGGTTTTATTTTTTATTTATTTTGCTTTATTTGCAACAGGCCAGTTGATTTTTTTTATAGCCAGGAAAAGCCCATTCAAGTCTCCTGCAGTTTCTTAATGAATTTATCCTTATAACCAAAAGCCAAACCCACTGCAGTCAAGTCGATTCCGACTCATAGCGACCCTATAGGACGGAGTAGAACTGCCCCATAGAGTTTCCAAGGAGCACATGGCAGATTCAAACCGCCGACCTTTTGGTTAGCAGCCATAGCACTTAACCACTTTGCCACCAGAGTTTCCATTTATCCTTATAGTAAATTTATATTGCAAAAGAGGCCAGTATCAGAGCATTCATTCATTCAATTAAGTATTTATTGAGTACTGCTATGTGCCAGACACTGTTCTGAGTGCTTTACATGTATTAATTCATTTACTTCTCACTACAGACCTGTGAAGTAGGTATTGATTTTATCTTCACTTCAGAGATGGGGAAATTGAGGCACATAGAAGAAGTTAAGTAACTTTCCAAAAAATGAACTGTTGGAATTGGGATTCATATCCCTGCTGTCTGGCTCCAGAGGACTCTGCTCTTTTTCTACGACTAGATGTGCATACAAGGTGCCACGGGACTACTGAGATGGAGCAACTAATCATGCCTCCTGGTGGAGGAAGAGGAGTATCAGGGAAGGCAGCAGAGAACAGACGTTTGATCCTTGAATATGCATTGGTTAGCAACTGGTTAGCACACACTGAGTTATCTGGAAAGAAAATGCATCATAAAAAAGCTGTTTGCCCATATATGCCAAGCTGCATTACATACCTAAGAACTTTGTATCATCAGAGCAAGTAGCATAAATCCTGTGTGCATTTATTCATTTATATATGCCAATGAAACGCTGTCAGATTTCCCTTCCGCTCTTGTCACATCTTATGTATCAATAATGAAAATCTATTTACAATAGCCAACATTCAGAAGCTTCTCAAGTTCTTTGGAGAAAGGATCAGCGATTATTTAATACGTATTTACCATTGCCTTGCTGGTTTCAATCATCATAATTCTGGTGGCGCAGTAGGTAAAGCTACTGGCTACCAACCAAAAGGTCAGTGGTTCAAACTCACCGGCTGCTCTGCGGGAGAAAGATGTGGCGGTCTGCTTTTGTAAAGATTTACAGTCTCGGGAACCCTACAGGCAGTTCTACTCTGTCCTATAGGGTTGCTTTGAGTCGGGATCGACTCTAAGGCAATGGGTTTGAGTTTACCTCTCTGAGTAAAAAAAAAAAATCAAATAAATTGACAGTCTGAAATATCATCTTGGCCTGCTCATTCAGACTAAACGCTCTCAGATTTCTTCATGCCTTAGAAAATACACTTTTTAAAAAATCTCTCCCCAAGTGAACTTTCCTTTACCAATTGGGCTGACTTTTGCTCATGCCTGGATTGCCCCCTAGTGGCTTATTTATGATTCTTTCTCAGTTGTTACTAAGACCTCCTTGCGGCCTTGGGTATTTGCTTTTAAATTTTTCCCTTCCATACCTTCTCCCAGTTGCACAGAGAGCCCTCGAAAGACAACATCTTTTTGTGAACAAGTGAACTACGTGAAAAGCGATGTTCAGTTTAGTGCCGTTCAATACACACCCTTTGTGGTGGTGGTGAAATCCTTCATTCAACGTTGTGCTCTTGCTTTTCCTCTTTGTACTGTCTTTACTTGTCTACCCCTTATTTTCTCCCCTTTTTCAAATTCCTATTGGAATGGTGTCAGCTAATTTGGGGACATGATGACGACTTACAGGCAATGCCGTGCTTTGAAAACACCAATTAGGATGCTGAATGCTGCTAGGCTGGAGTTGGAGTCCTATATTCTCACCCACATGCACCAGTTGGCACGCTAGAGACCTCAGTCAGTCCCAGACTTCTTGGCTCCTTCTTGGTAGCTGAGGCTGTGACTTGCTGACCCAGGCACTTGAGCATCATCCAGACAGCACAAGAAAAATTTGAGATTCTGCAGAAAGCCACGGAGAGGCCCAGTGTCATAGGTTTGACCCTCTATAGAATGCTGGGTCTTGGTCCCCTGCACTGATTGCAGAACAAGGAAGCTCAGGACAACACACATTATTCATCTGAACAACTTCTTTAACAAGCAAAAAGCCAGTACTGGCTCAATCTAATAAGTAAGAGTACCAATAAATTTTTATGAAGTAAAACGGTTTTATTTAAGGATTTTCAAGGAAAAAGAAAACACACGTTTTTCCTGAATTTTAAAAGGATTGATATCACAGAGCAAATGAAGATGAGTGCAGAAGAGAAGATATAAATGAATCCTCCTTTACATGCAAAATAATGCCTATAAAATGGGACTAGTAATTTCTTCCTGGCAGGGCTGTTGTGAGAATTAGAGAAGGTAAACATAAAGTGACCAGTGAATCGTCTAGCACATTGTAGGTGTGCATTCATTTGGCAAATATTTACTGTGCAGCTATGATGTAAAAGATACCCACCCAGGTAAGACAGACAAGATGTACGCCCTTGTGAAGATTGCATGGCAATTTCCCCTTTAACCAAGGAATGAACTTAGGGGAGAGATGCCTACCATCTTTTAGAGGTTTGTGGGGAGCCTGATAAGAGAGGGGCTGCCATGTTTTATGTGGTGATAAAAGCAGAGCTAGAAGCAATGGATGGACATGCAGGAGCAGATGTTTTTCATTCAGTGAAAGGAAAACCCTAGTTATGATCAGTGCTGACCAGGAGTGGAATGGGGCTGCCTCTGGAAGCAGAGAACGATGAGCTGGGGGTTGTTCTGTCAGTGGCGGTATTCCCCTCCAGGGACTTTCAGAGCTAGTACCAGGGATTGCTGCAGTGTCCTTCTACCTTTTGATTCCAAGATGGTGGGACTGGGATGGAAAGCCAACATCACTGGCCAGAACCAGGGCTGAGACTGAAAAGGTGAGTTCAAACCAAAAAACCAAAACCACAGTTGTCGAGTCAATTCTGACACATAGAGACCCTATAGGGCAGAGTAGAACTGCCCCAGAGGGTTTCCAAGTCTGTAAATAATTATGGAAGCAGACTGCCACATCTTTCTCCCACTAAGCAGCTGATGGATTTGAACTGCTGACCTTTTGATTAGCAGCCAAGCGCTTAACCACTGTACCATCAGAGCTTCTTGAATAAGGTGAGTAAAAAAAAGGTGAGTAGGGAAGATTAAATACAGGGCCCATGCTGGTCATGGATGAACTGGAGTCACAGACTCCTATCATCTTCTGCCTCTAGAAATCAAGCACCTCAGCTCTGGATGTGGCAAGCCTGGGGGTGAGAGGAAGAACTCATTAGGAGATGGGGGCAGGTTACTGTCCCCAAAAGAGTCATAAGGCCATATCTGGCAACCAGACACACACGTATAGGCAAAAGGGAATAACAATAATACCTACAATTTATTCAGCACCTTTTTCTCTTTCTTATTTTTAATCTGCAAAAACACTTTGAGAAATAGGTAGAGTTAATCTCGTTTTGGAGTCCCTGAGTGGAGCAATCAGTTATGTGCTCAGTCGCTAACCGGAAGGTTGGTAGGTTGGAGTCTACCCAGACATGCTTGATGATCTAAACCCATTGTGGTGGAGTCAATTCCAATTACAGTGACCCTATAGGAAAGAATAGAACTGCCCCATAGAGTTTCCAAGGAGTGGCTGGTGGATTCAAACTGCTGACCTTTGATTAGCAGCCTGAACTCTTAACCACTGGGATGATCTAATTCTGAAAAATCAGTCACTGGAAACCCTGTGGAGCACAGTTCTACTCACACACATGGGATTGCCATGAGTCAGAATTGACTTGACAGCGACTGGAATCCCATTTTACAGATGAGGGAACTGGGGCCTGAGAAGTTAACTGATTTACTTAAAGCTACATAGATTAAAGCTACTAGTTAGTAGTGAAGCTAGAAACTGAGCTCGCGATCTATTTTTTCTCTATCCCCTGAGGCATCCCTGGTGAGTAAAATGAGCACTGGACTGAGACAGAAACTTGGGCTCCATGTTGCCCTGGATCTAATTCTCCTCATCTGTGAAATGACAGGAGTGGACACAACAATTTCTCATTCAATTCAATAGCCACCTCTTGAATACCTACTAGGTTGCAGAACCTGGCTAGAAGCAGAGATACCAAGCTAGAGAAGACTGCGGCCTGCCCCCGTGGAGTTCACAGAAGAGTAAAGGAAGTAGGTTTACCTTCTTCCAGTGTGCTTAGTGATGCTTAAATCTCTTTATGCTTCCATACTCTGTGATTCATTTTAATGGAGCAAAGCAAGCTCACCATGGCTGCATAAAGGATTCAGAGCAGGGGGCTTTGGGGACGGGAAGAAGAAGCTAGAGAAAGACAGTGCCCATGAGAAATGAGATTTGAGAAAAGCAGGACAGAGTCTTTGAGCTCTGAAATTGTGATGGAACCCACTCCCTCTCTGGAATTCCCAAGACCACAAAACCCAATAAACAATGGCAGAGAACTATGTTTGGTTTCCCGACCCTCTTTTAGAGGATCCTAGATTATTTATTACTTCGTTATGACTTAAATTTCACTTTTTCTACCATGTCTCTCCTCCTCATGCCTACGTTGAATCCCAGCACACAGTGGGTGTGCAATAAACAGAAATTGATTGATTGGATATGACTCCTTGACCCTGTCTGTGACACAAGGTATTGCTAACCCAATAAGCCCATCTTTCTGAGGCTTTTCCAGAGTGGAAGTGGGAAGCCATTACTTCCTTTTGTGGGTATGAGCAAATGGGAGAGAGATACCTACATCAACCAAACAACTCCGCAAATAGATTGGCATAACCAATGCGTTTCCAAAACAGAAAGATATACAAGCCTCTCTCCAGTCTCCATGGAATGTGGCCCAAATTTTTCCAGGGAATAATAGCTCTGTGGTATCATTGAATCCAGAACCTAAATATTTGCTTTAGGAAAATTTAGAAAGGCTATTAAATTATAAATGATATCCTGATTTTGTACTCCCAAGTATAGGCCACTCATTGCATTTGTTGAAATGGGGGAGGGGGAGCCTTCGCTTTCCTTGTGTCTATTCATTGTTTTTCTTAATGTCGTGTGTGAATTTTATAGAATGTTTTACAATTTGAACATCTTTTCTGCTCCCCTTCCATAATGGCTTTGATTACCACTTTCATCATCATATTCCCTTATGATTAGGTATTGCTCTTCGCAGTTATGAAACATACATTTATGATCTCATGAATCCTCAAATAGTCCCATGAGGTCAATAAAACAGTTGTTATCATCAACATTTTCAGGTGAGAAAACTAAAGGCTGAAGAGGTTAAATCCCCTGCTCCAGGTTGGGAAGTTCAGAGGTTAAGCTGGGAATTGAACCCAACCCTCCTAATGCTAAACTCTGTACTTTAGCCACTACACATTTCACATTGTTCACACAGATTAGTCAATAAGCGCAAGTAAACCGTGCTTACCTGGTTTACTGGGTAACCTACCCCTGCAAAAGACAGACAGTGAGCTAAACAGAGGAGAGAGGAGTGGGCTGAAGACGTCGGTTTTGGAGCCTGCAGGGTATGGATGGAGATGGAATGCACTGGAATGGGTAAGATCTTTCAGGAAGAATGTATAGAATGTAAATGGAAGAGGGTTGGGCAGAATGTTGAAAAATCACCAACATAAAAGAGACAGATGGAAGAACAGATGCCAGCAAAGGGGCCTGAGCTAAAGCAGCCACGGAAGTAGGAAGGAAACCAGGAAAATGTAAACTCACCACAGTCAGGGAACAATTGTGTTCAGTTTCTCCTCAAAATCTGTGACAGGGAGACAGTCTCCTAGGTGCTGTTATTGCCCCCATAGCCAGGCATCTGTGAGCTAATCACTCATCTGCAAGGGCCAGCTTGCTTGGTTAACCTGGTGGTCAGAGGCCAGGAAGTTACACTTGTTTTCAGGTAAGTCTGGATCAACCCAGCTGATGGGCATCACCTCAGTGGAGCTACAGCAGCTGGTGCAGTTGTACCTGAGGAAGCAGGTAGGCATTGCTGGAAAGGGTTCCCCTGAGCAAGATGACCACAAAGGCTAGATAGAGTGAAGTCTTCCAGTGCCCAGCAATGGGGCACTTCTGAGCTCTCCACTGGAAGACAATGGAACAGAAGACAACACAGTCAACTGTCCCAGCACCATTTCACTTTTTAGCCATAAAAATGAAATTCAAGAGAACACTCTCTGCTCCATGCCTTTGTTAATGGACTATATAATATGCTAGACCTTTAGATGTCCCAGCTCACTTAATACTAAGGTGTTATGAGTTGCTTTTTAAAATTAATAGACTTTTTTTCTAGCAATTTTAGGTTTACAGAAAAATTTATCAGAAAGTAGAGTGCTCCCATATACTCTCTCTCCAACACACACACAAAGTCTCCCTGTTATTAACATCTTGCATGTGCTAGGCTGCTAACTAACTGAAAGGTTGGAGGTTCAAGTCCACCCAGAGGTACCTGGAAAGAAAGGCCTGGTGAGCTACTGCAGAAAGCAGCCATTGAAAACCCTGTTGAACACAGTGGCTGCCGGGGGCCAGCCTCAGCAATGAACAGGGTTACCAGAGGAGGGGTAGAGTTCGGCGAAAAAGAATGAGAGGTAGTGTGTCTTATATTTTCATTTTGCAGAAAAAGAAGCCTCTCTTTATTTTTTACATGGTCTTTTATATCATAAGCTTACAAAAGCATAACATCGCATGATCAATAAAGGGGCAGTACAAGATATAATCATAAACATCATTTCCCAGAGACAAAATTTTCCAAGTGACACATAGTACAGTTCCGCATACACACACAAGTACAATGAGTTTTTGTTTAATTGAAGAGAATATTTTGTTGATATATTTTTACACAGAGTAACAATTGACTTCATACTGCTTTACACTTTATGCTTAATCTTGCAATTCCTTCCACAGTTTTTATAATAATTAATCTTTTTGCAAAAACCATTGCCACATAGGCTTTGTCCATTTTGTCCAGGGTGGCCAAATTCTTGTAGTCCAGCCACTTTGGGTTACGTCATATTGTCCACGATTATGCCAAGGACAATTAGCCCAATCTCTATACCCAAAGACTAGTCAAGCGCAGCAGTGAGCGGGGTAGACGAGAAGGTTGACCTGTAATTGGCTGAGAAATTGGCTGAGAGAACTCACTGCCTTTTGTTTTTCCACTTTTATGGGGTCATGTGTGGGTGGTGGTTTAATCACAAAAAGGGCCTTGGTAAATACCAGGATTCCACCATCCTGTTTTTGTTTTCCATAGTCGAGCTATTTGTTTTTTCCCCTAAGACAACTTCATGTTGATCCCCAAGTAATACACGGGCTGTCCCTACCCGGGATTTCACCAGGGGATTATGAGTAGGACGCCCCCCGTCCAAAGGTCCCTAAATCTATAATGGAATTTTATGCTTATACATTCTGCTATACACAGGCTGAAAATGAAACAGAAACATAACACAGATGACAGAGATATTCCTGACTTTTCAGGAATTCTTCAATGTCTATGCTAGGGGCAGTGGGTGCAGAGGGGCCGCCCTTGCAGCCTGGCTCTTCCTGACTTTTCAGGAATTCTTCAATGTTTATGCTGGGGGCAGTGGGTGCAGAGAGGCTGCCCTTGCAGCCTGGCTCCTCCTGACTTTTCAGGGATTCTTTGATGTTTATGCTGGGGGCAGTGGGTGCAGAGGGGCCGCCCTTGCAGCCTGGCTCCCAGCAAGTGGCACTCTGTTACACATGGGGTCGCTGTGAGTTGGAACAGACTCCATGGCAACTGGTGGTGGTGGTGGCCTGGTGTGCATTGGTTACACTTGATGAACCAATACTGGTGCGTTATCGTTAACTAAGATCCGTCATTTACCTTAGACTCGCTCTTTGTGTTGTACAGACCTACGGGTTTTTACAAATTTATGATGTCATGTGTGTACCATTGCAGTATCGTACAGAATAGTTTCACTGGCCTAAAAATCCCCTGTGCTCCACCTAGTGATCCTGCCCTCCTCCCCCGATACGAGTTATTAAATTGCAATTTATAGTTGAGGAAAATAAGGTTTAGAAAAAGTAAGTAGCTTGTCGATGGTCCTCCTACCTGAGTAGGACTGGGTATTCTCAGGGTTAGAAAGATGAATAAAGCCAAGCCCCTATCCTTCGGGAGTTTATAGTCCTGAAGGAAACACTGACTTGAACACAATCAATTAAAAAACAGACATAATAGTACATACGCCATAATAGAGGTACAAAACGCAGGAGAGGGAAGGAAGAAGGAAGGAAGCTAACTTAGCATTGGCATAGCTGTTGCCCTCAGTGGCAGCACATATCTTTGCCAAGTGGAAAGACGTGAGTTGCTAAGATATGAATTTGTTCCCAAATAGGTACGGCAAATACATAATTTACTTTTCTTAGCTCTAGTACATCATGCCCTGGCCCTTCAGATAACACACAGACACTGGCATTTTTCCGGTACCTAAATAGTGCCCCCGCTGCAATATCAGGGAGAGTTTTGCACAAGGTTATTTTAGCTGAGTCCTCTCTTCATGACTGAGAGCAGGGAAGCAGGGCTGTAGTGGAAAGAGAAATGGGATTGATGATCTGCCCTGTGGAACCTCCAGGTTAAAGGAGACTAAGGTGGTGACGCTATGAGTGGGAATAGACTCGACAGCCATGGGTTTGGTTTTAAAGAGGTGACAGCTAAATGCCATGGATAATCCGGGAATGAATTCTTACCTGGGGTGGGTGTGGGGTGGTGGGGAATCACCATAAAGGACATAGTTGGGACAAAGAGCAAAATTTTAATATGGACTGTAGATTATATTATTACCTCAATGTTAATTTTCATTTTTTAATGACTGAGCTGTACTTATGTCAGAGAATATCTTTTTGTTCCTAGGAAAAACACTATGAAGTATTTAGGGGCAAAGGAACCTAGTTGTTCCTCTAGTGATAATAATAGTAACAATAATTTTTAAGGTAAATTGGACACATTTTAAAATTTTTCTTTATTTCGTTGTTGGGAATATACACAGCAAAACATACACCAATTCAATGGTTTCTACGTGCATACCTTCTTGCTGGAGCTGGGGACAGAGTAAATGTGTCTCTTTGTGACCAGAACCCTGTAGACCTTGCCTACCGCAGAGCCCACCATATGCACAATAGCAAAGACTCAGCAAGTCCTTATTTCTCTCACCAGATGAATTGCTGATGAGAACAGTGGGTGTGAATATTCCAGAATTTGAGGAGTGGTGGCCAGAATCCATTGAGGGCAGTGAAAGTAGGTCACTTGTTCCTGACAAGGCAGGATTTGTCAACAGCATGGGCTTTCTGGGGAGGAGAGAAGGACAGGTTATCTTAGGCAGCACCTTCTATATGGAGACATCAGTCTCAGAGCTGTCTGTACTTAAGGTAGAAAAATCCCTGCTAGCTCACCCTGCTTAAAGGAGTAGGATATAGGGCAACTAACATTTAACAAGCCCCCACTATGGCCAGGCATTCTGCTAAGCACTATACATGCATAATGTCATTTAATCTTTCCAACCCCCATTTTATAGATGAGGAGAAGCTCACCCAAGTAACTCACCCAAGATCACATAACCAGTACGTGATAGGTAGTGTTCTAACCCAGATGTCTGGCTCCTGTATCCACCCCATAAAAACCAAACCAAACCCGTTGCCATCGAGTTGATTCTGACTCATAGTGACCCTACAGGACAGAGTAGAACTGCCCCGTAGAATTTCCAAGGAGCACCTGATGGATTTGAAATGCCAACCTTTTGATTATCAGATATAGCTCTTAACCACTATGCCAGCAGGGTTTCCTAACCACCCCATACTTCTAACTATTTTATGTGCAGTGAAAAACAAGAAGTATCGAGATATATATTTGAAAACTAGTCTTCACGTACCACGGCAAGGTCCCAGAGAGTCCTTGGAAGAAAAATAGATCTGGGATTTCCCTTGAAATTTTGAAGACAGTCTAGACCTGAAGCTAGAAAATTGAGTCCACAGCATATGTGTCCCATAGGGAAAAAACAAACCCCAAACACTGGCTGAGACTCCTCTGTGGTCACTGCTTGGAGGAAGTCCAAGCCAACAGGGTAGACAAGAGCTCGGGTGAGTCCTTTTGCTGTGAAAGACAAAATGGTGCATTGCCAAAGGCGTGAGTTCTCAGACTCCTACCCGCCCATCCTCAGAGAGCTTGTCAGGTCTGCACCCCTGGAGGCCTCTAGCCACAGGGTCAGGATGTCAGTCATGAGAAAGCACTCTGCAGCCTTGCTGTAGGGCCAGCCTGTGGCACCTAACTCACTCATCCAAAAATAAAACTAAACCGGTTGTGCTGTCGAGTCAATTCCGACTCATAGCACCCCTATAGGACAGAGTAGGACTTCCCCAGAGAGTTTCCAAAGAGCGCCCGGTAGACTCAAACTGCCAACCCTTTGGTTAGCAGCTGTAGCACTTAACCACTACACCACTAGGGTTTCCACTCACTCATCCACCTGTTCATTAATATATCCACCTAACATTTATGAAGTGCCCACTCTGCCAGGCAATGAGATAGAACCTGACATGGAGTATAAACCAAAAACCCCAAACCCATTGCCATCAAGTTGATTTAGACTCATAGCGATCCTATAGAACAGAGTAGAACTGCCCTGCAGGGTTTTCAAGGAGAGGCTGATGGGTTCCAAATGCCGACCTTTTGATTAGCAGCTAAGCTCTTAACTGCTTTGCCACCAGGGCTCCGAGATGGAGTGTCCCCAAACCCCAGTGCCGTCCAGACATAGAGTGTAGTGATACCTAAATCGGGGCCTTGTGTGTGTGTGTGGCGGGGAGGGGGGGTTGATTATAGAAGCACTAAGAGGCAGATTTAATCTATGATGCTGTGATAATAATATAAAAAAAAAAATCAAACCCATTGCCATCGAGTCAATTCTGACCCATAGCCACCCTATAGGACAGACTAGAACTGCCTATAGTTTCCAAGGAGCGGCTGGTAGATTCAAACCGCCAACCTTTTGGTTAGCAGTCATAATTGCAATTTATTAAGAGCACACTATTATTTTGTTAACCCACACATACCTACACACATATATAAAACTATCTCATTTAAATCTCTCTACAACATTTTAAGTTAGATAGTATTATTGATTATTTTTATAGATTACTATCAATTAACTTATAAATGAGGATCTTAAGGCTTGATGAGTGAGTCTGAGGCCATGTAACCACTAAGCTAAGATTTCAGTGCAGCTCTGTTTTACTCCAAAGCCCAGGGTCTAATACTGTGCATCTGGCGACTGAGAGATAATGTAGAGAGTAGTTAAGAGCATGAATTCTGGACCCAAATTACCTGGGTTTGAATCCCAGCTCCGCCATTTCCTGGTTGTATGATTTGGGGCAAATTACTTAACCTCTCTTTACCTCAGTTTCCTTATCTGTAAAATGAGGACAATAGTAATATTTGCCCCATAAGCTTGTTATAAAGTTGAAATTAGTTAATAAAAGGAAGATGCTTAAAAACGCTACATATGTGTTTGCTATATATCAAGAACCAATAACCTGAACGGAGGCCTTGAGAACTAAGCAGGGCAGGGAACTAGAGGATAAAGAGGGACAACATAAGGAAATAGGGACATGGGCTACAAATGCTGGGCAGTCCAAGGTCAGGTCAGGAAGGGAAGGCGATTAAGGATGCAGAATCTGGGTTAAGGCTGGTTTTAAGGCCCTGGATTATATTTAAGTTACCAGAGAATATGCGCAGTATTGGTTTCATTTTATCCAGCATTCTGCATGTGTTCACAGAAGAGCTCATTTGGAGGAAGAAACTCCAATTGGCCATTCTGTTCTATATGCAACGTTTCTTCCGGGGTGTGTTCCCCATGAGGACCAACAGGTTACTTACCTGTATGCCAGAACAAAAACTAACACTCTTTAAAGGAAGAACAAAATCAAGCATGAAACAATAATGTAATAACAATGTAATATTATAATGTCCAGTTTTAATAAAAATTTAATAGAAGTGCAAAGCAGTAGGAGAACATGACCACAACCAGAAATCAATTAAATTATTACCTAAAAGGTTTGGGGTGGGGCTGAAGAGGATAAGAGAGACGTGACAGTTCTCTGAGTATGCCTTTTCATATAGTTTTGACTTTCGGACGCATGTCAGTGTTTTACATGTTGAAAAATAAAATCATATCCATAAGAATAGGGAAAAATTCTAAAACAGAATGGAAACAGAAACAAATGAACTCAACTGTGTTTCACATGATTGGCATAAACCACAATGAAGGAAAAAGAAAACTTCTGACACAGTACTTCCACAATGTAGCCTTGGTCTAGGGGGAGAAAGAATTGCAAACGAATCTTGAACCCCTTTAGTAAGTTTATTTTTTTCATAGTGGTGTAGCAAATCTAAAACTATCCTGTGTGTATTGTAAGATTGAGCAACTGTATAAATGTTTGGTATTACTGGGAGTCAGGATTCTCTCTGAGGAAGAGGGAGTACACAAATATGAGATATGGAGGTAACAAAGGACCCTGTGTGGTTGGGTTGGAATTGGAGGTATCAAGAGGAACACAAGATTTAAAATTCTTTCTCTCTCTCTCTACATTCATACATACGTCTATATGTATACACACACGTATATATACACACACACTCGCTCCTCACTTATCAACAAGGTTAGGTTCCAAAGACCAGGTCATTATGCAAAAATCAGCATTATACAAAACTGGAGGATGCCCACATTATATCATAAAAAATGGAGGATGACTGTTGTTGTTGTTAGGTGCCATCAAGTCAGTTCTGACTCACAGTGATGCTATGTACGACAGAACGGAACACTGCCCGGTCCTGTGCCATCCTCACAATTGTTATGTTTGAGCACATTGTTGCAGCCACTGTGTCAGTCCATCTCATTGTCAGTCTTCCTCTTTTTTGCTGATCCTCCACTTTACCAACCATGATGTCCTTTTCCAGGGACTGATCCCTCCTGACAACATGTCCAAACTATGTGAGACCTAAGTCTTGCTATCCTTGCTTCTAAGGAGCATTCTGGTTGTACTTCTTTCAAGACAAATTTGTTCATTCTTTTAGCAGTCCATGGTATATTCAATATTCTTCACCAACACCACAATTCAAAGTCCTCAGTTCATCTTTAGTCTTCCTTATTCATTGTTCAGCTTTTGCATGCATATGAAGCGATTGAAAACACCATGGCTTGGGTCAGGTGGACCTAAGTCTTCAAGATAACATCTTTGCTTTTCGACATTTTAAAGAGGTGACTACATCATTACATACCTGCCAAATTACATCATTACATAACTGCCAAACCGCTGAGAATTATGGCCCAGCCAAGTTGACACACAACCTTAACCATCACGGCCAGCGTTACTCTCACCTCACACTTTGGCATTCATTACTGCTAGACAGAATTGTTAATAATCAGATAGTAGATTTTTTACTATTGTTGTAAATGCAAAATGTCAAATAACGAGATAGTAGGTGAGGAGTATATATACGTAATCTCGTTTTACTTGGATCCACAATCAACACGCACAGAAGCAGCAGGCAAGAAATCAAAAGCTGCAATGCATTGGACAAATCTGCTGCAAAAGACCTCTTTAAGTGTTAAAAAGCAAAGATGTCACCTTGAAGACTAGGGTACGCTTGCCCCAAGCCATAGTGTTTTCAATTGCCTCCTATGAATGTGAAAGTTGGACGATGAATAAAGAAGACTGAAGAAGAATTGAGGCTTTTAAATTGTGGTGTTGGAGAAGAATATTGCATATACCATGGACTGCCAAAAGAACAAACAAATCTGTCTTGGAAGAAGTGCTTCTTGGAAACAAGGATGGTGAAACTACGTCTCACATACTTTGGACATGTTGGCAGGAGGGATCAGTCCCTGGAGAAGGACATCAAGCTTAGAAAAGTAGAGAGTCAGCAAAAAAGAGGAAGACCCTTAATGAGAGGGACTGACACAGTGGCTGCAACAATGGGCTTAAGCATAACAATGATTGTGAGAATGGTGTAGGACTGGGCAGTGTTTCGTTCTGTTGTAAGTAGGGTTGCTATGAGTCAGAAGCGACTCTGTGGCACCTCACAACAACGTGTATACATATATATATAAATCCACTGCCATCGAGTTGATTCCTACTCATAGCGACCCTATAGGACAGAGTAGAGCTGCCCCATACAGTCTCCAAGGAGCGCCTGGTGGATTTGAACTGCTGACCTCTTGGTTAGCAGCCGTAGCACTTAACCATTATACATATACACACACACATTACATATATGTAAAACACATTGCTGTCATGTTGGCTGTGACTCATGGTGACCCCAAATGTTACAGAGAAGAACTGCTTTACAGGGTTTTCTTGGCTGTAATCTTTACAGAAGCAGATCACCAGGCCTTTATCCTGTGGTGCAGCTAGGTGGGTTTGAACTGGCAAACTTTAGATTAGTAGGCAAGTGCAAACCATTTGCACCAACTAGAGACTATATATATATATGCTGAGAGGGCCTAGAAGCAATTTTAACACAGTAACAATGAACACACCTAGTGCCTGTATCTTGGGCTTTTATCCAATAAAAGGAACTGGGACTCCTTGGAGAAATAGAGCTGGGATAGGGAAGGTTCAAGAGAAGCCTGGAACATCTTGTTGGGCCAGAAAGTAAGGATATGCTCAAAATAATAATGATAATGATGACTATAATAATAATGGGAACAGGTAAAAAAGACACAGAAGCCAGCTTGAAGGAGCTCCTACTGGCCAAAGCTGGAACCGTTTATGGATCACAATAAATATGGATAATAAAGGATTATAACTCATTGAATAAAATGGGACACTATGAGTCCTATGCTGATAGTAAATAGATAATAAACCAATTAATTAATAAACAGGGGAGAAACTGGAGCTCTTTCTTATAAGCTGACCGCCAATTGATAAACATGGAAAGAATTTTAGAGTTGGAAAAAAAATCACCATTTTGCAAACATCATAGTAAAGCATAGCTCAGAAAAGAGTCGTCAATGGATGCTAAATCTAGGTGGAAAAATTTCATGAAGGGCAGAATATTTGCGTGATGACAAAATATCTCCCCACAAATTGCTTATTAGTTGTAAGGGGAAAAATAATAACTGTACGGTGGAGAGAAACTGAACATCTTTGACCAGGTCATCAAAATTAATATCACCAGTGAGAAGCAGACATAGTTTGTGCTTCTAGATTTGATACCCCTGGAAGGATAACTAAATATAATTCCAGCAGGGATAGGTAATCTGTATCTAGTCTTAAGAAATATTTGATGAACTCTAAATTGAAAAAATTTCTATAACTAGAAAATTTCAGTATCGGGATTGACAAAGAGTGAGGAATTTTCTGACTAGAGGACACTAAACAGACATGGCAATTATACGCAATTCTGGATCCTGGACTGGGGAGGGGAAGAGGTTATTAATGATATTTTGGGGACAGTTGACAAAATTGGACATAAACTGTTGCTTGGAGTATAGAAATGGAATATCATCTCTCTAAAATATTATATAGGTGTTAAATTTCTGAATATGGTGACCATACTGTGATTATATAAGAGAACATCTTTGTTCTTAGAAACGACACACGAAGGTATTGAGGGGGGCTTAATGTAGCAACTACTTTCAAATGGTTCAGAAAAAATAATGGCGTACGCATGAATTTAAAAATGGGTGAATCTGGTTAAAGGTTTGTGGGAGTTCTCTGTATTACTCTTGCAACTTTTCTGTAAGTTTGAAATTATTTCAAGGTTAAAAAAAATGAAGTCAGTCTCCGTGTCTCAAGAGGGAACAAATCTGTGATGCAGTTTCTGCTCCGGAGTCCACCCTCTGTAGATCAGGCCACAGCTAAGTTATGCAGCCACATCCCTGCTTGGTGTTCTGCTTCCTGTTCTCCTTCATTCCCTCCTTTACAGAATTTTCCTGCAATAATTCATGTGCACCTGAACCCCTGTCTCAGACTCTACTTGTAGGGATATAACACCTATCTGACCAACCGCATCCCTCCTTCATTCTTAATTCTCTTTGGTTCTTGTAGTAGGCTGAATAATGCCTTCCCAAGATATTCAGATCCTCATCCCTGGAACCTGTGAATGTTATCTTATATGGGACTTTGCAGATGTTACTATGTTATGGGTCTTGAAATGGGGAGATTATCCTGGATTCTCCAGGTGGACCCGATGTAATCACCAACCAACCAAACCAATTATCCTTGAGTCAATTTTGACTCATGGCAACTCCATGTGTTTCAGAGAACTCTGCTCCATAGCGTTTTCATGACTGTGACCTCTCGAAAACAAATTGGCAGACCTTTCTTCCAAGGCACCTATGGGTGAGTTCAAACCTCTAAAGTTTACAGCTAGCAGCTGAGCACTTAAATGTTTGTGCCCCCCGGGGCTGCCTATGTAATCACAGGGGTTCTTGTTAGAGGGAGGCAGGAGATCAGAAGGAAAAGGCAATATGATGACAGAAGCAGAGATTGGAATGATACTCTTTGAAGATGGAGGAGGAGAATATAAGGAATTCAGAGACGGTCATTAGAAGCTGAAAAAGACGAGGGAATAGAGTCTCCCCTTAGAGCTCCCAGAAGGAATCAGCCCTGCTGAGACATTGATTTTAGCCCAGTGAAACTGATTTCAGACTTCTTACCTCCAGAAGACTTCTGACCAGCAGGTGCCCCTAAGTGCCCAATGGTAGACTTCCCCTGCCAGTCAGCCTGGAATCAGGTTGGGAAAGCCAGAGAGTTAAATGGACCTTATAATTCAGCCCTTATAATTCATTGTCTCAGAAAAGGGAACCTCGGGGAGCTTTGAATATTTGAGATTACAGGGACATTTCTCATTATGGCAGAATTGTCACTTCCAGAATTTCAAGTCCTACAGCATCTCAAATACCCTACAATGCTAAATCCATTTGCTTTTTTCCACTTACCAGATTTTTCCTAGATCTGTTTTCTCTTCCTCAAAGTCCCATCATAGACTTTAAATGCTTCAGCAACCCCTCAAAGTATTTTTAAAGTATTGCCTTCCTAATGACTAACATAAAAAGAAAAAAGATAAAGCCACAAGCTGTGGGTAGAATTTAAATCCAAAATCATTCTATATTGTTGAACAAGCCTATATTGTAATTTTGTACTTCTGAATTATAGCATAATGCCTGACACAAAGGAATTGCTTCATTTCCAAATAACTGAATGGCCATTAAACTTGAGATCACTTCGTAACTTATATACATGACTCATGTTTAAAATGTATAAGCATAGCAGTAATAGCTGCCCTTCATGGGGGATTTACTTTGTGTCTTACGCTCTGCAATATATTTTGTATAAGTCATCTAATTTTTCACACAACAACTCCCTCCATGAGGTATGTTTTCCTATCCTCATTCTACAGATGAGGTCACCAAGACTGAGAGACATTAAGAAACTAGCTTTGCTTGCATGCGACCATCCAGGGGACGATGATTGGTTTCTATTCGCCTGGAACAACAGAGGAGGAAGGAGAGTCAGGAATAGGAGGAGGATATGAACCAAACCAAAAAACCAAACCCATTGCTGTTGAGTCGATTCCGACTCATAGTGACCCTGTAGGACAGAGTAGAACTGTCCCATAGGGTTTCCAAGGAGCACTAGGGGGATTTGAATCACTGATCTTTTGGTTAGCAGCTGTAGCTCTTAACCAGTACGCTACCAGGGTTTTCGAGATGTGTGGCTAATTGCCTCTATGAGCAACTACCTCCTTTATCATGAGACCAGAAGAAGTAGATGATGCCTGGCTACCACTACTGAACATTTTGATCAAAAATTCCGTAGAATAATCCTGATCAAATGGGGAAACAACACAGAACAGAATTTCAAATTCTCACGGACTCCAGATTTCCCAGAGCCATGAAGTTTAGATGAACTCCTAAAACTACTGCCCTGAGATCATGTTTAAACCTTAAACCAAAAATATCCCCTGAAGTCTTCTTAAAACAAAAACAAACAAACAAAAAAGTAGTTTAGCTTGACTAGTAAAAAATGTCTGCCTTGAACATTATGCTCTTTTAAGAACTATCTGTATGGGATCAAAGTGACAACAGCAACTTGAAAGATTAGACAGGAACCTTAGAGAACAGTGAATTTATGTCAGTGGGGAAGGAACAACTCAAAAAAGAGGGTGAGAATGGTTGCACAACTCGAAGAATGTAATGTCACTAAGTGGTACATGTAGAAACTGTTGGATTGGTGTGTGTTTTGCTGTGTATATTCTCAGCTACATGACTAAACGAAATTAAAAAAAAAAAAAAAACTGTCTTTGAGTCTGTGGCCGTAGCCATTACACATGCTGCACAGTCTGTGATCGTAATCATTTTCACTTGACTTTTTCTCCTAAGACTGGTGTTCCTGACACAGGCCCAGGCAGCAGAGTGAAAAAGGAGAGGGTGGTGGCAAAGCTAGTGCTGGCAGTCAGGCAGCTACATCAGGCTCAGTCTGTGACAGGAGAGGCAGAGTCACAGGAGGGAGCCAAGTCTATCACTGGGGCTCCTGAAAGCTGAGTAATGGAGGGGCTGAAGCCATAACCCAGAGGAGGTGCCACATGGTGAGGCCTGAGAAGCATGGCAGGTGGTGCCACCAATTCTGGCCAATGACATCAGTCTCTCTGGGGCTGCCTTTAACAATCACCAACTCTCATAGTGGCTCCTACTCAGCAGTGCCCTTAAAGGCACCTCTTGTCATCTGGTAATATTTTACAGGGTGTATTAGTTTCCTATTGATGCTGTAACAACATTACCATGAACTTAGTGGTTTAAAATAAAACAAATTTATTCCCTTAGGTTCTGGAGATTAGAAGTCCACAAATGAGTCTTACAGACTAAAATCAAGGTGTCAACAGAGCTGCATACCTTCTGGAGGCTCTAAAAGAGAATCCATTCCCTTGTTTTTTCCAGCTTCTAGAAGCTGGCTTTATTCCTTGGCTCACGGCCCCCTCCATCTTCAAAGCCAACAGCGTGGCATCTTCCAATCTCTCTTTGACTCTGCTTCCATTGTTACATTGCTTTCTCTCACTGTGACCCTCCTGTTTCCCTCCTGTAAAGGCCCTTGTGATAGACAGAGCCCACCCAGATAATCCAGAATAATCTCTCCAACCCCAAATCCTTAATATAATCACATATGCAAATTTCCTTTTTGCCATCTAAGATAACATATGCATAGGTTCTGGGGATTAGGACGTGAACATCTTTGGGGACCATTATTCTGTCTACCATACAGGAGAAATAGTAGGAGCTCAGTGGGTGACATCCTAGAACTGACCTTCCTGCTGTATGGAGGCATCGTGATACAGTGGAAGGCCACAGGATTTGAATTCTCAGCTCCACCATTTATTGTGGTCAGAGCAAGTTATTTTACTTCTGCCAGCTTCAGTGCCCTCTTGTGGGAATGACTATAGTACTCATCTCCTAGGGCTATTGTGTAGCTTGGAGAGGATACATGCAAAGTGCCTGGCACATAGTTAATAAACGAGGGGCTATTATCGTTGACCTTCTGATGTTGCTTAAGCAAGTTCTGTGAGAGTAGTGATAGAAATGCTAATTCCAAATGCTTTGGGGGCAGAATAGCTCTCTGCCTGGGCCTCGGTGGGAGTGCCAACTACAATATTTCTTTCCAGAGAACAGGTGTGTGGAGTAGCAGGAGGGAGGAGGTGAACTGCTCTGTAAAACGCAGGGCGTAGTCAGACTCTCTGTGGTCATCAGTACCAGGGCAATGCTCATCCACTTGGCAGTTTCTAATCAGGTGTCCGCTTTCTGGCTTTGGTTCCAGGAGGGCTCTATGGATGGTGCTGCCAGCTCAAATGCCTCCTCCTACCTGCCTAATGCTGCCAAGGTGTCCTCAGGGTCAATGTGAACAACAAAGCCAAGCCAAGAGGATGGTTGATGGCAAATTCATTTTCCATTCCATGGAAAAAATGGGAAAAGCCAACACCTCACAGTTCTTTGAATTGAAGTCACAAATGCTTCCCACAGAAGACCGAGTACTTTTCACATGGTATTGAATAGTCTTGCTTGGGAAACTAGTCATCAATCATCACTTCTTTCCATTTTATGGATAAAGAAGTCAGGGAGTCATGCTCCATGTTGCTAATATAGGAGGGAAGCCTTCTTTCCTTGCCCTTTGCACAGCCTTTAAGACCTAAACTGAGCTGAGCTTTTTCATAGGTTGTGAACCAGCCTGATGTGTTATTCTGCATTTCTCTTGCATTTAAAAACAGACCCTCAAAGGAGTAGAATTCAACCTCAAAGTGGTAAATTATCCTATAGCTCCAGGCTAATCGTGCAGTAAATCCTATAGAGTAACCCCAACGTTACTGCCCCTCCTCCTAGAGAGAAGCACATGGCCAGAGAACATTGAGTGAAGAGACCATAGCGCTCTGAGTTCAAGGCCGGGAGCTGTGGTTAGTGGGGAAAATGGTTGAGTGTGGTGACAGGGTCAGTGCATGCAAGGATGAGAAGAGATTAGGAGAAACTGGTCTGTGTAGGGAAGTGAAGTGCTTTGGAGTCAGGGCACCTGCGTTGAGTCCCTTCTCAACTCTGTGACTTTGGTCAAGTTTTTTAATTGCTCCAAAGCTCATATGGAATGAAAAACAGACATTATGTCAACTACTGCAAATGACTATTGTGTGAAGGAAAGTAAAAGGTAATATATCATATTTGGGATAACATTGCCTGGAACACGGTAGGCATTCATAGTAGGCCATATATTATTACTGTGAAGGAAATTAAAGTACCATCATGGGACCAGAGATTTCTGCTATATCCAGAGAGCAGCAGCCACCCACCATCCATGGAAGCCAAAGAATCCATCCCCTGCTTAATACCTCCTTGGTATGTACATTCCTTCATCAAACATTAATTGAGCACGGAAAGGAGAAAGTGAGAGCTGTAAATAAGACATACGTGTACCCTGCCTTCAAGTTGCTCAGAGCCTAATTGAAGCCTCCACCAAGACTTCCCCCTGCCCTGATGCTGTTCCCCACCCGTCTCACAGCCCGCCAAGCCACAGCTTCTAACTGCGGTTTGGCCTGACCACACTGTGGCCATAACCACAGTTTGAATCTGGTGCCAGAATCTCGCGCATGCAAGAACCAAGATTTTGGTGCATGTGCAGGACATAAAGAGCTGTGTCCTCAGTCTGTCCTTAGACCTGAACAACACTGACATGATTCAACATCCAGACCTCTGAATGTGGACATGGAAGGGCTAAGGGCTAAGAGTTCCGGGCACCAAACCCAACCCCCAGATGCCATTGGAAATAAAAAGCTCCCCGACCGCCTCAGACAGCAGACACATGGCCTTCTGGTCTATAGACCCCACCTTGCTCCTTGTCTGCGCAGACAACAAATTTCCACTTTCCACATCCCTTGTAACTGATGGTGTGGCATCTGTCTTATTTCAATCGGCTCATAGGACGGGACAAGAACCCTTGTTTGGTTACAGATTTTTGGTGACTCTGGTGGGACTTGCAGACTCCGAAACCTGGGTGGAGAGCATCCGAACCCCTATAACCCCTTAAGGCGTGCCCTGACCCTGTTTGGCCAGTAAGGAGTTTTGGGTGGCCACCATGATCCCTGCCCCTGGATGAGGTCCACCAGGTCCCCACCTCAGCTCTGAAACAGAAACTGGGAACTGGATGGGAAAGGCCTCTGAATTAAGGTAAGTGCACACAGGACCAGGTTGTTCCACTGGTCATCTGAGGGGGGTTAAAATCCCCCCTGAGGGGGGTTACAGTCCCCTGGGGAGCTAGGCAAAGAGTAGGGTGTCAACAGTGCAGTCCTAAGACCCCACCCCAAGGGTTGTAAAACGAGGGAAGTGGGGGTCATGGCCCCTGGGATTCGTCCCTCTCCCCATCTGAAACCAAGGGTATCAGGTCACTGTGCCATCAGTGACAATACTTTGTCCATCTGTGATCACCCAGGGTTAATCGGTAGTTGATTATTGCCCTGCCATTGCGACAATCTTTCTTTTGGAATACTCTTTTCTTCTTTCCTTTTCTTTGTCTCTATCTCTGCTCTCCGACAGGAGAAAATGGATGATTTAATTTATGGTCACTGATTTTGGTTAAGTCTTGGTTTTGGTTTTTGGTTTAGGGGACATCCTTTTTGCATTGGTATTTTTTGTCTGGTGGGCGCTTTTCTAGGTTGGTGGGGGGCATCCTTCTGTCTGAATGCATTTAAAACTGGTGTTCTTTGTCTGTGTGTCTTTGTGTGCGTGTGTAGGTGTAGGAAAAGTGTTAATCCTAAAAACGTTCCAAAGCATTCACCCTTAAGGTGTAGTTCAGAGAATTGAGATAAATTCAGTTGTAATTGTGGGAAAAAGAGATGGTCCACAGTGCCACCACCAGGGTTAGTGATGAGCAGCCCTTACAACTCCAGCAGTGTGCAGAGCTCCCTCCTGGACCTGTGCCAGGCTTGGGGAAAGGGTGGTGAATTAATCAGGGAAGGCAGTTCAAATGTCCTGGGAATTTTCCCTTGCCATTGCCGCATACAAGGTTGGGGGACACCCCATAGAAGGAAAAATGTGACCCTGGGTGCTGCAAACCCAGAACAGAGTCAACTGGGAGGGCTAGCCCCAGGCCAGTATCCCCTCCACCAAACCACTCCAGTGGTGAATAGGGGCCAGGTTCCGTTTAGTACAGTGGACCTGATTAACTGGAAGAATAACACCTCAGAATGTTGAGAGAAACCAAAGAAATTGTATGAACTATTTACTGCCATCTTTAACTCTTTCAATTCCGCTTGGGCAGGCTGTCAGTCTCTCTTAAGCACCTTCCCCCCCCCGCCCAAGAGAGGAAGATGGTCCTAGACAAGGCCAGAGAGGAAGTCCAGAGGCGACATGATGCTCAATGGACCAGAGATTCAGTCGATGACATCTTCCCCCTACAGGACCCCACTGGGACCAAAATTGCACAGTGGAATACGGTAGGCTCACCTGATATCAGAACTGTCTTTTAGTGAGCCTAAGATTTGCAGTGCCTAAGCTCTTAGATTAGAACAAAGTACATGAAATTAACCAGTGTAAAGATGAGGACTCTGTAACCTTCCTCAAAAGAGTTATAGAGGGGAGAGCAAGTGGGAGTAGGGAGTGAGATGTATGTAAACTTACATGTGACAGACTGATTGGATTTGTAAACGTTCACTTGAAGCTTAATAAAAGTTATTAAAAAAAAAAAAAAGAGTTATAGAGCTTTTAGACAATATAGTGATTAAGATCCAAAGGACCCAACAAATGTTCACATGGTCAATAATATTTTTATAAGACAGTGTGCCCCATATATTGTGAGTCAACTTCACAAAATAGAGGGAGGAGTAACTATGAATATCCAACACCTAGTTGAGTTGGCATTCAAGGTCTGTAACAACAGGGAAGAAGACAAAGGCAGAAAGTGCCAGGTTGCCCTACCAGCAATAGCACAGAAATGGTATAGCCCCCTAGGAGGAAAAGACCTGCAAACCCTAGTGAGGCCCGGCCCTGACCCCCGCTGGGAGAGAACCAATGCGCATATTGTGAACAAGACGCCCACTGACAAAGACAGTGTCCCAAGAAAGAGTGAGTACTGAGTAACTCAATACCAGACCTCTCTAGTCAGTAATCACAGCACATCAGTCCAATCTGTTGCCACGGTAGATTCAGCCACCTCTCTTCCCACTCTGTCCCTGGGAAACTCTGTCCACCATGACTGGGTCCGGATGGCGGGCCTGGTCCATGACAGCTGTCCAGACCCACAAAATCAGCCTTTAAGAGACACCAGTTTAGAGACCTTCAGAGTTGAGCATAGCTTTGTCAAGGGTGGCCAAAGGAGAGTGGGCTATGCAGTTGTCAGCCACACCAAGGTCCTCAGGCAAACGCTCTCCCAAACGGAACCTCAGCTCAAAAAGCTCAGCTGGTTGCAGTGATCCAGGCCTTGTGGCTGGCCAAGTCCAAGTGAGTGACCATTTATACAGATTTGGAGTACGTGTTGTCAGTTTTACATGTATATGAGACTTTGTGGAAGCAAAGAGAGCTTTTAAATTGGATCAGTAAAGAAATCAAACATAGCCAACAGATTTTACAACTCCTTGAGATGGTTTCACTCCCTGCCACTCTGGCTGCGGAACACTGCAAAAGACATCAACAGAAAGATACAGTGGTGGCCCAAGGCCACCAAAGGGGCAACTTATAGGTCAAGCGAGCAGTGAGAATGGTGACCCCAATAGGAGTGACTGATTCTAGCTTGCCATAAGCTACAGAAGACCTTTATAGTTGCAAAAATAGGGGCCAGACAGGGAAGGAACAACTGATGAGGCTTGGAGGAGTAAAAGCGTAGAGAGCAAGAAGAATGAAGAGAAAACAAAAATGTGAGAAAGAAGTAGAAAGGGAGAGAAGAAAGGGAGGGATGGCTCCAGACTGGACTGTCCTGGGTTTCCAAAAAAAACCTAAATGTAAATATATTAATTTTTTCTGCTACTGGATCAGGTTTTAGAGTCTTGTGAGCAGCTGGCTCTGTACCACTTGTCACCCTGTATGGTCCCTCTCAATATTAAAGACCACTAACCTATTCAAAACCACTACTTAAGATAAAAAAAAAAAAGAGGGAGAGACAAGGAGATCTTCTTGGCAGCGTAAGAGGAGACTAAGCACCAGGAATATGTTCTGGAAAAAAGTTGCAAGAAAAAAGTAAACTAGACTATTAAAGCCCCCCAGGCCAAACCTTGCGAGAAGACCTAATTAGCAGGGACTAAGCCCCTTCCCTGGGCTCTGTTCAGGACTAGGGTTGCACCTCAAACCAAACTTAAAGGAAACGTTTTTGGGCTCATGTGTGGGCGCCCCCTCCTCTGTAACTTGTGGGAGGGCTTTATTACTCTGGGTCCTAAGGATACCTTGGAGGCTAGAGACACGCACAAAGCTAGTTCGCTATTAAACAATATTTGTATTCTGTGGCAGGGGTGCTTGACTCTCTTTACAGTCCACAACGTGACAGGCTCTTCCACAGCCTGAAGTCATTCTCTCGGTGTCAAGACCTGGAGAACTGTAGACCCGGCAGGAGAACAAACTGCAATCAAGATCGCCAAAAAGGGAGAGTGGATCACAACTCTCGCATCAAGCTGGCTCCTACTCAAGCCCTGAAGAACGGTAAGAATTGACAAGATAGTAATAGTTGAAAAAGTTAGGCTTCAAAAGATTTAAAGTGATAGACAATTGTGCCAGTTGATTGTTATCCCCTGACAATTACGTAGGTTGTTATCCATGATTCTGTTCAAGTTTACCACCTATATGCAGCCTTATATCCTGCTTGTTTATTTCCTGTGTCTCTCTAGAAGAAAAACACAGCCCCCAGAATGGCAAGATAATTATCTCATAAACACCTCCAACACTCTCCACTTAAAAGATCACTAGGTCTGCATCACCACCTCCCCCCCCCCATCCCCGCCCCACAGAACTAAAGACAATGTAGAGGCAGTCCCGGTCCAGGTGCCCCCACCTACTAAAAACACCACTAGATTCCCCATGTGATGGGTCTCCCCCTGGGCCCATCTTTCATTAATTACAATAGGGACTTTGTCCAACAGACTGTCCAGGGTCTCACTGACTCCACTGCGAAAACCCCAGACAATTAAAATGAGAACCTGTCTCCAGACTAATCTGACAAACCAAGTCTGTTACAGGGGATACCTACTGAGAGAAGTTATCCAAAACTTTCCCAAGAACTTTTTATTTGCTCCTTGACTGTTGCTTGCCCAACAACATAGGGCCTACACCCCCGGGCACACCTATTTACCTCCAAAACACATTTACAATGCCACAAGAAAAAATACCAAGCTCTGAGTGCCAAGTGTGCCAACCTGGGCTTTGTGGTCCCCTGGCCCCAAACTTGTGGAGCAGCACTTGGTTCGAATGAGCTGGTGCCACCTTCGGTGGCTGTGCCGTCGCTGAATCGTTGTGTGCCCCCGGTGGATGTGTCTGAGTGTGTGGGTCCGGCTCGTGCCTGGGTGACTGCAGCCCAGCTTGTCGTTGTCCTGACTGTGGATAGACAGCTTCTCACATCGGCCCTGTCACAACCACCGGTTAATGTTCCCTAGGATTTTTGTTTCTCTCAGGCACCAGTGTCTGCATGTACTGGGCCTCCAGGTGAGCCTCAGGTTGTAGACTAAAGAGGGCACTGGATTTAATCCTAACTGGGGCAGGTGCAGTAATAGGGCTCCTGGCCCCTTGTTGAGGACTCAAGTCCCTCCATAATAAATGACTACACGAGTTCAACCAAGGCCCAACTTCACAAGATATCTGGGATATAGTAAATGCAACAATCCCGAATTTAACATGGTGTCTTTCCCTTCTAAGATCCTTGGCCATGTTCATCCTGCTGCTTGTATTCAGGCCTTGTTTGTTTAACCTTTTAGTAAGGTTTGTGTCTTCCAGCCTTCAGAAGTTACACCTGAAAATGATGCTGCAACAGGGATATCACCCCATTTCCCCTGAGCAGGTTCCAGCTAGAGCCCAGTTCTACGCCAGCGCCCCTAGCCAGCAAGAAGAAGCTACAGAAGATGAGACCTTCGGCCCTAAACCCCTTCTAAGATTAAAACGAGCCTGTTAGAGGGGGGATTGAAGCCTCCGCGGAGACTTCCCCCTGCTCCGCTGTGGTTTCCCTCCCTCTTGAAGCCCACCAAGCCATAGCATCTAACTGAGGTTTGGCCTGACCACGCTGCGGCCATAACCACAGTTTGAATCTGGTGCCAGAATCCTGTGCATGCGTGAACCAAGATTTTGGCACATGTGCTGGACCTAAAGAGCTGTGCCCTCAGTCTGTCCTTAGACCTGAACATCACCGACATGATTCAACATCTGGACTTCCAAATGTGGACATGGGAGGGCTAAGGGCTGAGAGTTCCGGGCACCAAACCCAACCCCCAGACGCCACTGGAAATAAAAAGCTCCTAACTGCCTCAGACAGTGAGCACGTGGACTTATGGTCTCTAGACCCCCCCCCCCCCCATTGCTCCTTGTCTGCGCAGAAAATGAATTTCCACTTGTTTCCCTTGCAACTGGTGGTGTGGCGTCCATCTTTTTTCCATCGGTGAATAGGACAGGACAAGAACCCTCGTTCGGTTACTTAATAAGGGAGATGCCAACAAACAACACCTGTAATCCGCCACGCTAAGTGCTAGGCTAGAGGAGTGGTCGTTGTACCATGGCGAGGGCACCAAGAAGAAAGGGCTTGACTGTTTTTGGTAGGTGGGAGGAGGAGGAGAGGCTCAGAGAAGTCACTTGCCCAAAGTCATACAGCTGGGCTAATTGCTGCACACCCCTCTGAAAACTGGAGATTAAGGTGCCTTATCATGCTTTGTGCCATCATAGTGTTCACACTGCCCTGCATTGCAATTGTTTTAGAGGCTGGGATCCAGAAGCATCCGGATCACCAAACACTCATCACCTCCCAGACTGGAGACTATGAAATAAGCCATGTCTCCACCACCAGATTCTGAGCAATTTGAAAGGAACGACCACATCTCTTTTATCTTTGCAGTCCCCCTGAGCCTAACACAGGGCTTGGAACATGGTAAGTCTTAAGCAAATATTGAATACTGAATGGTGCTCATAGACGTTAACTCACTGGCTCAAGGTCACTCAGCTAATAATCAGGAGAGCTGGTTCAGATGCAAGTCCTCTGACTCTGTCCCCGGGTTTTCCCCTCGGACACTGAGTGAAGGAAAAAAATCAACAACCAAAAAGTGATTGACCCTGCCTGGACCTGGAGTCTCACTTCTCCATTCAACAAAAGCTTGTCAAAGGAGAGGAATAAACTCCCCCGTTCTTTGTAAAACCCAACTCCTGTATTTTCTTTCTCTCTCTCTCTCTCTTTTTTTTTTTCTCTGTCTACCTTTATCTGTCCGTGTTTCTCTCATTCTTACTCCCACTACCCCCTGGTGAGGCCCTGAAACAGATTTAGAAGCCTTGGGGAATTATAAAGGGCAAAAATTTATTTTTTATTTTTAAAAAGCAATAAGAGCGCAAGATTCAAATTAATTTTTTCCAACAAATTGTGTCCACAGTGGAGTGAGCATGCTGTAATTCCATCTGACCAGCAGAGGGCAGGTTCGGACGGAGTTAGCGTCCTAGTCCCGCCGAACAGTGACTTCATTGGAGGGCCGGGTCGTGGTTAGGCAGAGATGTCGGATTTTAACAAATCGGATCAAAAAAACACCAAAGCTGTAAGTTTTTTCCAGATTATCCTACTCGTGTCGACATCACCTATTCTGGCCCTAAGAGAGTTATCAATAATTTCGTTACGTTATACTTTAATATGTGAATAATGGGAAAAGGTGTTTAAGTGAACCATGCTCTTTTTTCAATATACAGATTCGAAGCCTGAAGTCTAAGTAGTGCCCTGGTTACCTAGCTGAAACCAGGGAAGAAAGTCATGACTGTATCTTTCAACTTTAGAAATCTGAACTGGAATGGACCTTTAAAATCATCATATTTCAGAGGACTAGAAAAGTTGTCATTCCTCTGGCATCACGCATGTAGGAAGTGTCAAAAGTGGGACTAAAGTCATCATCAGAATTATTTTTTTTATAAGTCCTCATGGTGCAGTGGTTAATGTGCTCCACCGCTAACTGAAAGGTCGTTGGTTTGAACCCACCAGCCGCTCCTCAGGAGAAAGATGTGGCAGTCTGCTTTCATAAAGATTCCAGCCTTGGAAACCCTATGGGGCAGTTCTACTTTATCCTATAGGGTCACTATGAATCGACTGGAGGGCAGGCAATGGGTTTGGATTCTGGTTTTTGGATCCTTTTAAGCAGAAGGCAAGAATTTTGAGTCAAAAACTCAGGTGTACAGAAGGGCAATAGAGTATTTTTCCTGTAACTGTTGTCCTCATCTGCCTGTTGGTAGAAATATGATCTAGTGACTTTAAGGTAAACGCAGTCACATTTAGTGATTTCCCGATCATTTCAGATGTAAATAGTCAAATTCAGGATTTCTACTGCCCCTTTCCCCAGGGTTGGCTCTAAATTTGGGGGGAAACTGTGGTAATACTACAGTTTTTGCAGCAGGGAGATCTAGACCTTGATGGTCATCTTCTATTCCTAGCTAGCATCTGCTGAGGGGGGTAGTTGTCCTGTTATAACCCTCAGTTCCTCAGATGTCATTGCCCTTCCAAATGGGCATCAGCTGAGCTGACAATGGCCTGCTAGCCTGCTCTGATTTTGTGGTCCAGCTGTTATGTGGTGCATTCCCTCGCCATGACTGTGAAACATGGGGATTTCTTTAATGCTCCTGCATACCATTAGACCTTGGAAACTCTGGGCCTGTCTTAAGTCTCTCCCTAATCCCATGGCCCATGTGGCAATCTCTACTCTGTCTACTCCACTCTCATGTCCTTGTGGTATAGGCTATAGCTACAAAGCTGCCACCTCCCAGAATTCCAAATAGGAAGCAGGATCCATGTTCCTATACTCATGTATCCCATAAATTAAAGGGGAGGATTATATCATCCTTTTTCCATGAACATGGCCTATTCATTCATGTTCTTGGGATTGTTTTTCCCCTAACTACAATCATGTACTTTGCACAGGAAATTCTGTATTCTTACAGACTGTACCACTGGCCACAGATGATTGATCTACGGGTGGGAACCTAATCCAAGCAAGGCTAAACAGAGCCTTTCCCTCAATTTCTCAACCTAAAAGTGAGGAAATGAGTAAAACTCTCTCTGATGGTGAAAGTTGCAAAATGTGAAAGTTGGGAGATTTTGACAGCCATGTTTCCCATCAGATGGAGGAAGCTAGTCTCGAGTGAGAAAGAATGAACTGACGTGCAGAGAGCGTTGCCAGATCACAAATAGGGTGCCCTGTTAAATGTGAATGTCAGTTAAACAATAAGTTATTTTTAAGTATATCCCAAATATTCCGTGAGAATTATTTTGTTGTTGTTGAGAACATATACAACAAAATATGCACCAATTCACAGTGTCTGTATGTATGGTTTAGTGACACTGATTACATTCTTTGAATGGTGTAACCTTTCTTACCCTCCTTTTCTGAGTGGCTCCTCCCCGACTGACATTAATTCACTGCCCCTAGTTCCTATATAATCCTTCAAGCTGCTAGTGTCAATTAGATCCCATGTAGATAGTTCTTAAAAGAGCATAATGCTCAAGGCAGACATTTTTTACGAGTTAAGCTAAACTATTGTTTGCTTTTAAGAAGACTTCAGGGAATGTTTTTGGTTTAAAGTTTAAAGATTTTCTCGGGGCAATAGTTTAGGGGGGCATCCTATATTTTTATTTGCTAAATCTGGCAACCCTAAGCTTGTGGGAAGCTTGAACTCAGTGTAGATGCTGCAGATTTCGGAGTGTAGCAAGTGGGGCCATCAGCCAATCATGTTTCCTCAGCAGGAGATCAGCAAGGCATGTCCTCATGGCTGCCACAGTCCCCAAGTACAGCTTCCAGTAAATTTCTCTTTCCTAAGCTAATTTAAATTGTACTTTTATCACTTGCAGCCCAAAGAGTTCTAGTTGTTACAGTTATCTATCTTTGTATAAAAAACCATCCCAAACTAAGTGGGGTAAGACAAAAACTATTTTGTTATGCTTGCAGATTCTGTGAGTCATGAATTCGGGCAAAACACGGTGGTGATGGCTTGTCTCTGCTCCACAAGGTCTGAGGCCTCATCTGGAATGTAAATAGGTGGGGAAGATATGAATGGTTAGGGGATGGAGTTATCTGAAGGCTTCTTTACTCATCTGTCTGGAGCCTGGGCTGGGATGACTTGGAGACTGGGCTAAACTGGGACTGTCAACCGAAAAACCTACATGTGTCTTTTCCACATGGCTTGGAATTCCTCAAAACATGGCTGCCTCGGGTTAGTTGGATTTTTTTACTTAACAGTTTGGGGCTTCAAGCATAATCGTTCTAGTAAACATTGTTCTTTCTAGTAACAGCTAAGTCTTTTATGACTTAGCTTCAGAAGCCTCAGAGCCTTACTTCTGCTGTGTTCTACTGGTCAAAGTAGCCACAGGTGTGCCCAGATTCAAGGAGAGGGGACGTAGATCTCACTTTTCCACGTGAAAGAATTTATAGCCCTGTTTTTAAAGTGCCACACTAATTAATTGGCCAAGCTCAGAACATCACTTTTAAAAACACCTCATGCCTCCTAATATGTCCTGCTCTCTCACAAATTAAAAAACTCAAATGCTTACTGAGCCCACTGGATAAAGTCCTTTTGCAGATACCTATTCAGACTTGGGGAGCTCTAACATGACCACTAACTTTTTCTGCACTATGTATCGACCAAATCTTTGATTAAAAATTTAAACAACTGCATAACATAGCAGGAACATCAGAACAAGCTTTATTTCTTTCTAGACAGTGATCCTCAACAGCATCAATTATTCTCTGTCATTTGGCATAAAGCTGTGAGTATGTGTGGCAACAGCTGTGAGGATGTGTGGCAGGGAAATAAGAACAGCACCTTTATCTTCAGAGATCATGGGAAGATCAACTAACATTCTAGTGATTAAGTGTCCAAAGGTTTTTGACAGCCTGAACATCGGTAATAAAAAAAATACTTTGTTGAGAAGAATTTCTTTGCTGTATCATGTGTGCAAGATACTGAGATTAACAGTAAAGTAAAACACTGTGGGCCCCTTAATAAGGCAGACATAGACTTAAATTCCTTTTTTTTTTTTTTTTTCACTTATATCTAGCTAGACTTGGGCAAGCTACCCATGTCTCTACGCCTTAGTTTTCCCACTGTGCAATGCAGATAATAACATTACCTTAGAGAGTTAGTGTGAGGATTAGAATAACAGATATAAAATAAAGCACCCAGAACATCACATATGGCTGTTGGGATATAAAAAGAAATTTTGGACTAAACCAAGATCAAATGCTTGCCATGTGACAGACACTGCATTGGAAACTTCAGGGATACAGTGTTGATCAAGGCATAGTCCTTGTCACCAGAGATACCACAAATGATTAACGGGGCATGGTATCTGCTATCATGAAGTCAGACAGTGTGAGGCTGAGTTTCAGGTAGGGTGCCTCCTAGCTTCTTCTGACTAGCCAATATGTGCCTCAGTTTCCACATCTGTTTTAATGGGAATAATAATAGCCACTCTGCCTTCTTCATAGAATATTACCTAAGATGGTAGATATTAAAGTTCTTTGAAATGTTAAAATTTAAAGATGTGGTCTCACCTTGCTGGACAAATTGTGGTCCATGGACCATAAGAATTAGCATCACCTGGGAGCTTGTTAGAAACACAGGTTCTCAGGTCCCACCCCAGACTTGTTGAATTAGAATGTACAGTTTAACAAGATCTTCAGGGGATTAATGTTTGAAAGGCACTGGTCTATGACAGTACTGCATTCTGGTGAAACGAAAACAAAGTCTTTTAAGATCCGTTACAAAGCAAACTATGGGCCCATGCAAAACGATCTAATAAAACTTAAAAGCTTAAATTCTAAGGGTACCAATTAAAAAGAAAACAAAGCCCCAACATAAGCTGGACTAATTGTAGAAGGAATCCTAAAGGTTTTGAGATGTCGGGCACATGCTTCAGTCTTACCACACACGGTCCACCCAGTAAAGGCTCTATTGTAAGGATGAATTGAATTACCTCTCTTCCTTGCCTGGATGGCTGAAGTGTAGCCCAAAAGATCATTTTAGCCATTTCAATGAGCAGGGCACCTTATGGTGCACTGGCTCACTGTGGTAATTTCAATTGAGCCAAAATGGCCTCCAGCAATTCGCAGCAATGCACAGTGTAGGTCTCTAGCTCTTGGAGTTTCTCATCCACCTCCCTATTATGACCCTACCCATTGTAGAATATTATCTGTGTTCAAGCCAGTCTCTTCCACTGAACTGTGAGCAACTTGAAGGCAAGGACAGTGTCTCTCTGTCTTGACACACTGCCACTGTGAAACTGGTGGGAAGCTGTAGTCAGGGGATAAAGGAAAAGTCCCCATTCTAATCAGCTTCACTGTGGACACCTCTCCCTTTTCCCTACACAGTCCCTATTATCCTATTCCCTTTCTGTGGTGCTTCTCAGAAAGTTCTCACTCTTTAATGTACAAAGGCTCTAGATTCATTTTAAACATAGGATTTTTATGGACCTGTTTCCATCAAGGCTTCTTTATCCTGAAATGCCTCTGAAGAACTCTGTCTTCACGGATTGTTTCAGTCAGTGGTCAGTCAAAAAAAATTAATCATTCTAGATATTTTCACAAGAGAGGGTTTAAATACATAATTTTAGATTACAAAGTTGCTGGAAAATTGGAGGAGCATAAAGAGGGATGGTAATGTTATCCAGCATCAGGAGCTGCAGAAAACCACTACCACCCCTCAGGACCCAATACTCACCTGCACCCATAATGATTTGCCCCGGTAGCATGCAAATGGTTAATGGGCTTGGCTGCTAACTGAAAGGTTGGTAGTTCAAGTCCACCCAGAGGTACCACAGGAGACAGTCCTGGTGATCTACTTCCAAAAAATCAGTCAGTGAAAACCCTACAGAGCACAGTTCTACTCTGACACACGTGAGATAGCCGGAGTTACAGTGGACGCGACAGCAACTGCTTTGTTTTCGTTCACTTCTTTATTTTATGTCTTTTTTTATTTATGGTAGTATGTAGACCTTCCAGGGGCATCTGTGGCAGGAGTCTGATCATACCTGCCACTGCCTCTGTCATTGTAGTGTTACTGCTTCATCCACGCTGCCACTGTGCTGGAGCCACTGTCGTTGCTGCCAGAAGGGAAATGTTTTTTTTCTTTTTCCCACCTTTTAATTCATCAACGCATACTTCCTTTGGCAACACTTAACCCCAACCCAACTAACAAACGAGAATAAAAAATATAATTTGAGGTTTTTAGCCAGCACCAGAAGTACAGACGAAAGAACAGAAAGGTGAGTGTGAGGTTAAATGCCGACAGTTATGCCGGAAAAGGCCTTTATCTTTTGCCTGGCACAAGATTGTCTCCTAACCCAACAGCACTTTCTTACATACAATCGTTCTTACATACTGAGACAAAAATCCTCACAACTGAACCAATAAGCAACATCATGATAAATGGAGAAAAGATTGAAGTTGTCAAAGATTTCATTTTACTTGGATCCACAATCAACACCCGTGGAAACAGCAGTCAGGAAATCAAAAGACTCATTGAATTGGGCAAATCTCCTGCAAAAGACGTCTTTAAAGTGTTGAAAAGCAAAGATGTCACCTTGAAGACTAAGGTGCGCCTGACCCAAGTCATGTTATTTTCAATCGCATCATATGCATGCAAAAGCTGGACAATGAATAAGGAAAACTGAAGAAGAATTGATGCCTTTGAATTGTGGTCTTAGTGAAGAATATTGAATATACAATGGATTGCCAAAAGGACGAACAAATCTGTCTTAGAAATAAAACCAGAATGCTCCTTAGACGCGAGGATGGCGAGACTACATCTTATGTACTTTGGACATGTTGTCAGGAAGGATTGGTCCCTGGAGGAGGACATCATGCTTGGTAAAGTAGAGGGTCAGCAAAAAAGAGGAGGACCCTCAATGAGATGGATTAACACAGTGGCTGCAACAGTGGGCTCAGGCATAACAATGATTGTGAGCACGGTGCAGGACTAGGCAGTGTTTCTTTTTGTTGTACATAGGGTCGCTATGAGTCACAACCGACTCGACGACACCCAACAACACATACTGAGACAAAATGTTCTAGTAATTCAGTGTTCTCTTTCACTATTAGTACTTTTTTATTCAGAATTCAAACTGAAAACATGACCTTCACATAAGAGTCATTTTTGTTCCCATCTCTTTGCTTTTCGTTCCAACTTACTACAACACTTTCTTTTTATTAAGATATAATTGACATATGATTCACTCTTTCAAAAGCATGCAATTCAATGGTTTTTAGTATATTCACAAAATTGTGCAACCATCACCGCTAATTCCAGAATATATTCATCATCCTAAAAAAAAAAAAAAAGAAACCCTATGCAGTAGCAATCACTCTCCATTCATCTTCTCCCTAACCCTTGGTCATCACTCATCTACTTTCTGTCTCTATGGATTTCCTATTCTGGATATTTCATATAAATGGAATCGTATAATATGTGGCCTTTTGTGTTTAGCTTATTTCACTTAGCATAATGTTTTCAGATTCATCCATATTATAGCCTGTGACAGTACTTCATTCCTTTTTTTGGCTGAATAATATTTCATTCCATAGATATAACCACATCTTGTTAATCCATTCATCAACTGATTAACATTTTGGTTGTTTCTACTTTTTTATTATTATGAATAATGCTGCTATGAACATTTGAAATTTTTATGAACATATGAATAAACATATGAATAATGCTGCTATGAACATTTGAAATGTCATATGAACATATGAAATTTTTATGAAGACATTCATTTTCAATTATTGTGGGCATATACCTAGGAAGGGAATTTCTGGGTCATATGATAACTCTATGTTAAACTTTTTGAGGAACTATTAAACTGTTTTCCATTTTGCATTCTTACCAGCAATGTGGATGTGCAATTTAATGTTTTTTTTCACTCTGTTTAAGAAGTTTTGGCCATCATTTCTTCAATTTTTTTTTTCTGCCTCTTTCTCTCTCTCTTCTCCTAGGACTCTCATTACGTATATGTCAGTACCCTTGATGTTGTCCCACAGGTCTTTGAGGCTTTGATCATTTTTCTTCATTCATTTTTCCTTCTATTTCTCAGAGTGGTTAATCTCAATTGTCCTATCTTCAAGTTTGCTGATTCTTCCTTCTGCCTATTCAGATCTGCCATTGAGCTCCTCTAGTGAATTCATGTCATTTATCGTACTTTTCAACTCCAGAATTTCGATTTGGTTCTTTGTAATCATTTCCATCACTTTGTTGATATTCTGTATTTGGTGAGACATTACTCTCACACTTTCGTTTCATTATTTACATATCATTTCCTTTAGCTCGATGAACATATTTAAAATAGCTGATTTAAAGTCTTTGTCTAGTAAGTCCAACGCCTAGCCTTCCTCAGGGACAATTTCTCTTGGTGGCTTTTATTCCTATATATAGGCCATACTTTTTGTTTCTTTGCAGGTTTCATAATTTTTTGTTGAAAACTGGATATTTTAAATAATGTAATGTGACAACTCTGGAAGTCAGATCCTCCTCTACTGCTCCCCAGAGTTTGTTGTATTACTACTTATTGTTGTTGCTACTGCTGCTTCAGCAGCTATTTAGTGATTTCCTGAACTAATTCTGTAATGTCTTTATTCTTTGTTGTGTCTGGCCACTTAAGTCTCTGTTAGGTTACTTTGGTGGTCAGTTAATGGTTTTCAGAGATTTCCTTAAGTGCCTGGAAATAATAAGCCTCCCAGCCTTTCTCCAGTGGCTCTGTGTGCATGTAGGCCAAGCCTTCCACACTCAAGCAGGCAATTTACACCTCAACCTTAGCCTCCACTTCCTCCTTGCTCAGAGCCTCAGAATCAGCCAAAGGTGAGATGAGGGCCTTCTTAGGTCTTTCCTGGGAATACACACAATCCTGAAATGGGAAAACAACAAGACGAGGATAAGAAAACAGGAAAAAACCAGAAACCTGAAAGTCCTGAGAGTAAAGCCAGGCCTGTCCAGGAGGGGGAGCTCTGGTGGTGCAGTGGTTAAGAGTTCAGCTGCTAACCAAAAGGTCAGCAGTTCGAATCCACCAGCTGCTTCTCGGAAGCCCTATAGGGCAGTTCTACTCTGTCCCATAGGGTCTCTGCAAGTTGGAATCAACTTGACAGCAATGGGTTTGGTCCCAGAAGGAAGATTTTATAGCACCAGAGACAAACACGAAGAAATAGATGAGAAATTTAGGAAATATCCCCTGCAAGCTCTTGGAACATACCTTATGGAAGCACCTTAAAAAGCCAAGTAGCCCTGAGACCCACTATTAAAAAAAATTTTTTTTATATATCTATAATTCAATTCTACCCATACTATTTACCATGTACCTACATGACCCCAGTCTTCATGGAACTCACAATCCAGTGTATTGGGAGCAGAGGCCAGGGATGGAAGGCATACAGACACAGGTACTGAACTACTAAATATTACACAATGCAGTTGAGCATCAAGTTAGGAGAAAGATTAAGCTGCCGTAGAATGTGTAGTTAATTCTGCCCAGGAAGGCTTTAGAAAGAAGGTGATGTTTGAACAGGGCTAGAAAGGTAACAGGGCTTTGTGCGGTCAAGGGAAATTTGAAAGACTAGACTATTTTCTAAGGGGAAGAAAAGGCACGTGCTATTATTTGCTTTTCTCGGGACTGTGAACAGTCATTGCATTGTATCTTGTTATAGACTGTGGGGCACTTGGAGTTTTCCACATTTCAACAACTTGGGGAAAGTCCTCTGGGAGAACCACCGTAAATCCAAGCACTTCACCCTCTGAAAGGTTTGTCATGGCGCAAAAGAAATGGTCCTTTGAATTCACATGTCATAAAACTCCAGCAGGGGCAACATGTGCACAGGAAGGCAGCCTGTGTTCAGTGGAGTTACATGTAGGAAACAGATGTTCCACTATATTCTGAGAGATTTTTGATCATTGCTGAGAGGTTGGTTGATCATTCCTGAGCCATGTCCCCACAACACTTAAAGGAGCGCCCCATCTGTAAGCCCTAGTAGCAGGCTGTCTAGACCACAAGAATGCTATCCTAGGCTCTAACAATGGGGCACTTGAAACTGAGAAGTTTGCTTCATCCTGACAACACAGTTACCAACCAGATGGTTTGAAGCCAGAGGATTCAACCAAATTGCTTTAGAAGGAAGAGTTTCCCAGTTCCCAGTACTGCCTAACAGATGGCAGGTTTGCACTTGGGAAAGGTTTGCTGCCAGGATGAAGTAATGTCTTTTTGCAGTTACTGTCTTATTATTTTTAATGAATGCTGATGTGATGCAGCAACGCACCCTAGAAAGGCCTGGTAACCCATGATGGGAATGTTCCTGGTCCTACTCCTTGGTGGGGGGGGAGGGGAATTAAAGAATTAAAAAGAAGTGGAAATGATACTTTCAGCCCATCTCTGCTATTAACTAGCAGTAGTCAAGTGGCCTTTGACAAGTCCTTTAGTTACTCAAGCAAACTGATATGGAAAGTGGGTACCACTGGACCCTCATGCCTTTCCTATACAGGAACTGTGGATGTCAGCAGGCAGACAGAGCAAGCTCTTTCACTGCCATCCAGATCCGGGTCCTCTGAGACCCAGGGGTAAGGGTAGTTCAGGCCCTTTCTGCCTAGAACTCTGGGGAAACAGGCTGAATAGGCAGAGAGCTTTACCCATTACTCTGAGGCTTGTCCTTCAGGCATGTCAAACTCTGGCTATGTCCCTCTCTTCGTGTCTCTCTCTGAGATGCAGTGTTTCTGCTCATTAAAATCATTTGGGGTGAACGTAAAAAAAAAAACAATGTAAAACAATGTTATGGGCCCTACCCCAGAGATTCAAATTTAATCGGTCTGGGGTGGGGCCTGGGAAATCCTCTGCTTGTTAAAAGCTCCCCAGATGCTTCTAATATACAGCTGGTGTTGAGCACCACTGTGCTAGATTCTCCTGTCTATGCATGAAGTGTGGCTCTTTTATCCAGCTCTATACCACAGCAAGTTTACATCAGTTGCTGGTAACGGCACCAATAAAAATATTATGAATAATAATTGCTTAAGTTGTACTGTTTGGCAATTTACAATTTACTGTCTGCAAGATAACCTTAGACTCAGTGAGGTAAAATGGCCCACCAGAGTTGAGCAAGACCTATGTAGCAGGGCTTGGTGTAAAAATCCTGGTTTTCTAATTGTTTGAGCTGAGCTGCTTCCATTGTTTTACCCTGACTCCTAAGTTACCAAGCCTGTTTTCAGTTATCAGACTGTTTGAGGCCTGTTAAGACGTTTACAGCTGGCCCTCCACCAGACTAAAGTGGAACACTGAGGTAATTATCTGAGTAATTCAGGCAATTGAAGTTTATTTTTTCTGAATTATCTGGGTAATTACCTCAAGCCTAATAAGATGGAAAGAAGCCAGAACCACTTCTGACTGTTTTATTGCCCCCTCAACAATGCATTCTTATTTAAAAAGTCCTGATTTGAAGAAATGAGTTGTTGAAGCTTACAGTCTTCCTTATTTGCCACAGGATGCCCCATTAATCACCTGGGGAAAGATAACAGTTTTAATTGTTCAGGCCCATGTGGCTGTTAAATGCCCCTCCAGGCTGAGGAACACAGATGTCCTGGATTCCTGACATGTCCTCTGTGCCTCAGGGAGTCCTCACCTCAGCTAATGAGGTGACAAAGATGAAGTCTTCTGGGTGCTGAGTTTTTGTTTCTGCTTTTCCTTTTCTGTTTTCTCCCATTTCCTTCTTAAACTAAGTAACCAAACATTCTGCCCTACTTCCTATTTTCCTGGGCCAGGCTTGGTCACATCTATAAAATGGAGCACCTTTGTCCACTTGGCAAGGCTTCGCCTTTCACACCAAGGCTTGTGGCCCCAAACTGGAGATCTACAAGCAACTAAAGGGCCAGGCACTCCCTGCTTCTGCTGCTGTCACTATTTGCCTTGTTAAAATGACCAGATGTCCCAGAGGAAGAGGAGTCCTTCCTCTTTCCTAGGGAGAATTCCTCCTCCTGGGCACTTGATCATCTCTCTGGATCCTTGTTTCTTTGATCACTCCCTCTTCTTTCATCTCTCTTCAATCTTAGCTCTTCACAGGCTCTTTACATTCTGCCTAGAGGTAGGACTGAGTCTTCTCCATCCCTGTAAGTAGAAAGAAGGAGCGAATAGGATTGGGTGAGGAGCAGACATGGCAAGAAGTTGATAGAGTGACAATATTAGGAGATGAGAAGAAGAAAACAGAAGCCAGAAAATGGAGCCAAGTTAGAGACACTCAAGTCAATGCACTAATATGGAAGCCAAGGGAGATGAGATTTCCAAAGAAGTATGATGTAGTGGAAAAACATGTGTTTGGAATTGAATTTTGGTACTATCACTTTCTGGCTGTGTGATAATCTCTAAAACAGCAACATTATTAAAACCTATTTCCCAAGGTGGTACGAGACAGAAATGACTTATTGCATGTAAAATTACTTAGAGAAATTTTGACTAATTATTACTATTACTAATGCAAAAAAGGGAAAGGTTGGCCAAAATGTTAAATGCTTCTCTGGCATCAAATTGAGAAAAGTTGGTGGAAGTCTTCTTGTCCTGTCCTTTAAGCTTTTTAGACATCATCCCATGGTAGGAAACGGATTTTACATAGTATTCAAGAATACATATTTATTCATATATACTTGTATGTATCTGAATCCAGAGCTTCACAAAACACCCTTACTATGGACTTTGATATTTTCTGTTAATGCTGGTTGTGATCCATTGAAGTGATTTCATGACCCACTGATGGGTTGTGACAGACAGTTGTAAAAACACTGTTCTATTTTGTTTTTCAACGAGAATGAACGACACCTGAGGAAAGATGTTTACATTTTTGATTACGAGTCAGTGCTGACCTTCCAGGGAATAATTGTAGTAGGATGGTAGGTGCTATCTAGTTAGGACAGAGGTTTGAGCCTTCTAACAAAAGCCCAAACTAACGGTGGCTTGAACAAGATAAAAGTTTATTTCTCTTATTAAAGAGTAACTTTTTAAAAGGTAAAATATCAGCTGTTACACAGATATTAAATGAACATATGTCAAACATTTTATTTAACTTATCAACTAATGAAGGAATTAGTAGGATGTTACAATTGACTTAAAGGAGAATTCCAAGTACCACACTTAATACAGGTCAATCAGGAATGCTGAAATGAATTTACAAGTAATGTAAAACTGGCTTTTTCCACAGGTGCGGGTGGGTTGAAGATGGAAATCAGTTGTCCTCAGCAGGATAAACTTCATTTGTATGTGGGAAAGAAGTAACCATTGGCACTACTATCAGTATCTGTAATTCAGAGTTATAAAATAGTTCAAAGATAAGGTAGAGATAACCTGGGTGGGTAAGTTACTCAGGATATCCACTTATCTTTTTGTTGGCCATTTCAAAATACATAACAACTTTTCCTGATACTTTTTTGTATAATAATATGAGAGTATTTCAGAACAATTACGGCAGCTCCCAGTGTCAGGAACTCAGTTCCTTCTGTCTTATTACTTCACGATACCTAAGATGACATTTTCACCCTCATGGACCAAGATGGCTCACCAATACCACAACCACATTATTATCAACAGGAAGGGGGAAAAGGGAAAAAAAAGAAATAACTCTTCCCTTTAAGAGTATAACCCAGAAGTTGCATATAGCACTTCTGCTTATGTCCCAGAATGTAGCAGATATTCATACATAGCCACAAAGGAGGCTGGGAAATGTAGTCTTTATTCCATGTGACCAGGTGCCCAGCTAAAAATTGAGGGCTGTCTTTCTACAGAATACAGAGAGAACAGATATTGGAGGACAGTTAGCAGTTGTAACCAAAGGACCTAAGCCATGGGGTTTAAGGATTGATAAATAGTAAAGAAATGAAGGAGAACATCTTGATCACTCATTGAAAAGTCTGACAGTGAAGGGAAGGAGAGAGAGAGAGAGACTAGAAATAGGAAGGGAAATCCTTCCATCATATTTTGTGATGGAGGACTACCCTTTACTAAACATCTTCTTAATTTCAAAGCTCACAGTACAAATGCCATCTCCTCCAGGCATTCTTGCCTGATCACCATTGCTAAAATCTTCTCTCCATTCCCTAGACTCCCATATCCCTTGATATATGTGCTTCTTCCCTTTCATTGACTGCTTATGCACATGCCCTATCCCTGCTTTAGGCTCTAAGTACCTCTTTTTTTTTTTTTAATTCTCATAGCTTCTATTATGCTGCCTTTCCCAGTGCTGAGGTCTTACTCATTTATCACCTTCCTCCATTCAGTACAAAGCAAAAGAAAGAAACTATTATTTCCTTTTCCCTTTTCAACAACATAATTCTTTGCCATAGAGTCTATACTTACAGTGACCCTACCGGACAGAGTAGAACTGCCCCCTAGAACCGGTTTCCAAGGCTTTCATCTTTACAGAAGCAGACTGTCACATCTTTCACCTGCAGAGGAGCTGGTGGGTTCGAACTACCAACCTTTTGGTAAGCAGCCAAGAGCTTAACTACTGTACCACCAGGGCTCCTATATTATTAACAGTACTCTTTAGATTTAAAGTGAGACTTCAGATTTTGAGTTGAGAATCATGGCTTTAAGTGAGATTCCATTTTGACATGCAGTAATACATAAGGATTCAATCTAAGAGTTAAATGGCTGTTCTATCCAGGACAGTCTAGCGTATTAGAAAGTGAAAGGAATTTGAATACTGCAGACCAGAATATAAACCCTGGTCCTGTTACTTACCAGCTTGTGACCTTTTAACTGCTCTGAGTTTCCACTTTCTTATCCATTAAATGAGAATAATAATATCTACTTTGTACAGTTATTGTGACATATAGGGCTATTGTGTATACAGTCTCTTTCATAAGCTCAATAGCAATCATTACTGTTATAACACAAAAGTGAGAGTATCAGAATTTTTAACTGCATTCATCTTTTTTAACCAGGTATTTGGTATTTATGTAGACACAGCTACCATTAGCAGAAGGGGAGTCATATTTAATATGATTATGGCCTATATACAAAAATGTATTAAAAATGTCTTTCATTGATCCAACAATCATTTCAGGCAAATCACAGGTAGTCCCCAACTTACGACAGGGTTCCAGTCTGATGACTTTATTGAAAGTCAGTTCTGACCTAAGTAGAATACCCCCCTTTTCTTTTTTAGTTTTCATTATTATTGCCTTTTATTACCAGTATCTTTATAAATCTAATCTTTATTTGTCTTTGGGGATTGGAAACATTAATATATAAACTTACAGTTATATTTTAATAGATACATAAAAAATACACAAATCATTAAAAAAAAAGGTGGTCATAAGTGTGGCTTGTCATAACATGAATATGTCAAAACTCGAGGACTACCTGTATTGGGAAGTTCCAACTTTTTTTTTAGTGCACTTTAGATGAAGGTTTACAGAACAAACTACCTTCTCATTAAATAATTAGTACACATTTTTTTTTGTGACATTGGTTACCAACCCCATAACATGTCAACACTCTCCCCTTCTCAACCTTGGGTTCCCTGTTACCAGCTTTCCCGTCCCCTCCTGCCTTCTTGTCCTTGCCCCTGGGCCAGGGTGCCCATTTAGTCTCGTTTTGTTTTATGGGCCTGTCTAATCTTTGGTGAATTTCAGGAGTGACTTCATTACTGGGCTAAAATGGTGTCCAGGGGCCATACTCTTAGGATTTCTCCAGTCTGTATCAGGCCAGTAAGTCTGGTCTATTTTTGTGAGTTAGAATTTTGTTCTACATTTTTCTTCAGCTCTGTCCAGGACCCTCTACTGCTATCCCTGTCAGAGCAGTCAGTGGTGGTAGCCAGACACCATCTAGTTGTGCTGAACTCAGTCTGTTGGAGGCTGTGGTAGTTGTAGTCCATTAGTCCTTTGGACTAATCTTTCCCTTGTGTCTTTGGCTTTCTTCATTCTCCCTTGCCCCTGATGGAGTGAGACCAGTGGAGTATCTTAGATGGCCGCTAACACAATAATTTTTTTTAAATGACTAATAGTTCATCTTTCAGTAAAGTGGGTAAGGTGGGGATCAACTTATGGTAGTAGCTGTACAGCTTTTAAAATCTGCCTTTATTTCTTTTACTTTGGAAGAAAGTAGACGCCTTAAAATTTTAAGTAATTCTCAGACACCCCAATCAAAACTACAATTAAGTTTGTATGGAAAACCTTTCTCTTCTTTTCCAGTTACTGTGGTACTAGGAACCATGAGCAGCAAAGTCTCTTGAGTCACCCTCTACAAGGCATTGGGAGAAGTCCTACATGGAAAGTGCCGGAAGTTTTTGGAAACAGTGGAGCTGCAGATTAGCTTGAAGAACTATGACCCTCAGAAGGACAAACACTTCTCAGGCACCATCAGGCTTAAGTCCACCCCCCGCCCCAAGTTCTCTGTATGTGTCCTTGGGGACCAGCAGTACTGTGATGAAACCAAGGCTGTGTATATCCCTCACATGGACATCGAGGTGCTGAAGAAACTCAACAAGAATAAGAAGTTGGTCAAAAACCTGGCCAAGAGGTATGATGCCTTTTTGGCCTCTGAGTCACTAATCAAGCAGAGCCCACGAATCTTGGGTCCAGGTCTGAATACGGCTGGCAAATTCCCTTCCTTGCTTACCCACCATGAGAACATGGTGGCCAAAGTAGACGAAATGAAGTCCACCATCAAGTTCCAGTTGAAGAAGGTGCTGTGTCTGGCAGTGGCTGTTGGCCATGTGAAGATGATAGGTGATGAACTTGTCTACAACATCCACTTGGCTGTCAACTTCCTGGTTTCACTGCTAAAGAATTAGCAGAATGTCCAGGCTTTGTACATCAAGAGTACCATGGGCAAGCCCCAGCGTCTATACTAAGCACAGCTCAATAATCCCTAGTGTTACTGTCCAAAAAAAAAAAGAAAGAAAGAAAGCCTTTTTCTTGTCCAAATGTAACTGTAAGGCAGATATTTTAGTATGTATATAAGTGATGGTATTTTAATAGTTTTGTTAAGGGTCATGGTATTGTATCAAATACTGCCCATTCCTTCCAGTTGGGGAATAGGAAAAAAGGGGAAAAGTGGAGTGGAATGACTTGCTCAGCCTTCCCATTCTTTAATAGGGCTCTGACCCTTGTCAAAGAAAACACATACACACACAGACATAAACAAGGACTCCCATTTACCTTATTCTCAAATTAAAATTATAGTATCCGGTCATTCATCTTTGTCACAACCCACCAAACAGTTTTGCAAGACCATGTTTCATAAACAAGCTTTCCTTTCAGCATCGGCCAGGAAGGTTAAGGTTTAGATCCTGTGTGATAGAAACCCTTTTTGTAATTCTCCCCCAAACATCTGTTCAGTCGCTCATCATTAACATCTGTCACCCATTTCTAGGCTCAGCCCAGACAAAGCTATGTTTTTATAACAAACTCCATTCCAAATTGTTACCAAGTGATTCCTACTCAGACTAATCTTACACAAGGATTGAGAAGAAGTCTTATTAGATCAAATTCGTCTTCCACTAACGCAGCATCTACCCTGCAGCCTTGGCCAAAACACAATGGCTCAGAGGAAGGGAAGTTCCTTATAACATGCTAACACTTTCTTGCCTCGAATTGTTACACTGAAGACTTTTAGACCTCTTTAACTCTTTAGGGTTAGCAAAACACTCTCCTACACTACTATCCACATATGTGTACCTTTAACTTCAGCCCATCATTTACTCTATTCAAGCCCTAGCAGGGCTGCTTTACAAACTGAAAGAAGAACATGTGAACAGTTCTTATTTACATAGAATAGACTAGAAATCCTGGCTCATTTGGACAAATAGCACAGTGGTTAATAGAATGCAGAGACCTGAATGGAGATCTCAGAAATGTCACCTCTAAGTCAGGTAACCTTGGACATGATAGTTAATGGCCCTGACCCTCAGTTTCCTCATCTACTTAACAAACCTCATAGGATTATAGGAATTAAAAGTGATATAGCAGATAGTGTTTGATACAGTGCCAGGCATATAATAAAACAACCCAGTAAATGGTAACTCTTGCTTTCTTTCTTCTCCTTCCTCCTCCTCCCCATTCCTTTCTTCTTTTTCCTCTTCTTCCCCTTATTCTTCCTTCTCAAGCAAAAAGAAGGAAAAAAAGACCAGGATGTCTTTAGCTTGCTTTTCCTGTGCTCTTAGCATCCCTTTTTCCTCATTTGTATTCAACCAGCATTTACTGAGTGCCTCTTATGGGCCCAAGGAGTGCTGGTAGTGCAGTGGTTAAGCCCTTAGATACTAATCAAAAGTTCAGCAGTTTAAACCAACCAGCTGCTCCACGGGAGAAAGATGTGGCAGTCACTTCTACCCTGTCCTAAGCCAAAAAAAAAAAAACCACACTTATTGCCTTCGAGTCCATTCTGTCTCATAGCAACCCTGTAAGACAGAGTAGAACTGCCCCATAGGATTTCCAAGGTTGTCATCTTTATGGAAGCAGGCTGCCAAATCTTTCTCCTGTGCAGTGGCTGGTGGATTGAACTGCTGACTTTTTGATTAGTAGTAAGCGCTTAACCATTGCACCACCAGGGCTGCTTCTACTTTGTCCTACAGGGTTACTATGAGTCGAAATCAACTTGATGGCAATGTTTTTTGTTCTTTATTTTTTTTAATGGGCTCAAAAATATGCCAAATAACAACGCAATTGAAGTAAATTTCTTGTCCTCAAAAAATCTCTTTCATTAGTAGAAGAGATAGACATAGACCCTGAGTCAAATCAAACTTAGTGGTATAAAGTTATAAGGAAAGCTCCCCACAGATTTTGGAAGATGTTTTAACACCAAATCTGTTTTTCTTATTGTATGACTTTAACTGGGGTTTCATTTTACACAGTAAGTTAGGAATGTAAACCCCAGGGCAGACCTTTCATTTCAGTGAGAACCTAATGGTTATAATTTAGGCCAATGTTTATAATGTCAATAGTGCAGTGAGAAGAAGAAGCATTTTCACCTCCATTTCCATGGACGTTAAAAAAGATAATAATGAAGAAGGCCCCCAGACTAAACCAGATGGGGCTACTAAATTATTCTAACTTATTTATTTCCTTTATAGAAAACCAAAACCAAACCTGCTGCTGTCGAGTTGATTCCAACTCATGGCGACCGCACGTGTTGCAGTTTAGAACCACTCCATAGGCTTTCTTGGCTGTCATCTTTACATTAACAGATCATCAACCCTTTCTTTCATGGTGCCACTGGGTGGGTTTGAATCGCCAACCTTTAGGTTAGTAGCCTAGAGCGATCCATTTGCACAACTCAGGGACATTTTCTTCCATGAAGTACAATATTAAAACTATTTGAGAAAGCATTCCATGGCTCATTAGAACCAAATATTAATTTGCTATTACGATATATACATACATGTACCCAAAAACCAAACCCAGTGCCATCGAGTCGATTCCGACTCATAGCGACCCTATAGGACAGAGTAGGACTGCCCATAGAGTTTCCAAGGAGCGCCTGGTGGATTCGAACTGCTGGCCCTTTGGTTAGCAGCTGCAGCACTTAACCACTACGCCACCAGGGTTTCCACATATATGTATGTATGTATGTATAATAAAATTGAAGAACAAAGTCCCAAGGGCTGCATTCTCCATTGAATGGAGCCAGTAGGGAAAGAGTCCCTTTTGCATCTTGGCCTTCCCTATGGGTTCTTTTCACCACTATCTGGGAAAAGGGCAACTGGAACTTCAGAGCCACAAGGTTCCTGCTGTCATTCCTTCATGGGCCCCTGTCCTGGGGAGTTTATTTCTTGTATTTCTTAAAAGTGTCACACTGAAACCCATTGCCATTTCAGTGTGATTGATTAATGACTTTTGTGTGGCCTTTCTAGCCAGGGTTTTGTAACTCCTACCCAGGTGATTGGGCAGAACTGCGTGATAGTGTAATCCAAGCGGATTAGTCAGTTTAGCCTTAAAAGCGAGTCAATTCCAGAGCAAAGGAGAGGAGCCATCGCCACCAAGGAAGGAGAGACCTGGCAGCAAGAGATGGCGCGGTGGGCTTCCTGGCCCACAGAGAGAGAAAGCTGAGCACCTTTGTGCAGAGACTGAGGGCCAGGGAGAGGTGTGCTTGCAAGCACGGCTGGGAAGAGGTTATCCTGATGGAAAAACTGCATCCTGAGTGTTCTTGAGCCTGAATTGTAGCTGTTACTTCCCTAATAAGCCCCACAATTGTGAGTATGGTCTGTGAGTTGTGTGTGGCCATTGCAATGAATTATCAAGCCCAGTAGCGAGTGCTGTGGGAGGGACAGCTGGTGTCAGAAAAATTGTAAAGATAGAAGAGAGAGGAGGCTTGTCTGGCCTCCACCTCACGGAAGTCAGTCTTGTACTGTTGATCTCCGTTCTCCTTTCCTCTTGTGGGGTTGGAGGAGGTTAGACACTGCCCTCAAGCCATTTTTACAGCCGTTGAGTCAATTCTGACTCATAGCTGAGCCCATCAGAGAGAATTTGAGTTCCTCAGACAAGGGAGGTTGGGGCAAGCAGAGGCTTTCCAGGCAGAAGGAACTATACAGGGGCGTGTGGGGACAGGCCTGTGTAGGTAAAGGGCAAAGTAGGTGTGGGGAGAGGTGAGGGAGCTCTGAGACTGAAAAGAATAGGCAAGAGCAGGTGAGAACCAGGGCCCATTCTAGAGACTCCTCAAAGATGCTCACTGAATGCCTCGGGGTCCACATGTCTGCATAGAAGTTTCACAGTTTACAAATTGCGTTGTCATGTTTTATCATCCAGTGGTAGGGTATGGTATCCTATGGTATGGTATCCTTTGTTGTTGTTGGTTGCCATTGAGTCAATTCTGACTCATGGCAACTCCATGTGTTACAGAGTAGAACTGAGTTCCATAGGGTTTTCTTGGCTGTAATCTTAATGGAAGCTGATCGCCAAGTCTTTTCTTCTGAGGTAATTTTAGGTTAGCAGTTGAGTACAAAAAGTTTGTGCAACCTAGGGATCTGGATCCTCCTTTAACAGATTTTAAAATTGAAGCTGTATGTCTTTGGGTAGATCCCTTAACTTCTCTAAATCTCTGTTTTTTCACCTCTAAAAGCAGAAATGTGTCCCTAGGTGTTGCAAACGGTTAACGTGCTTGGCTGCTAACTGAAAGATGGGCAATTCGTATCCACCCGGAGGTGCCTTGAGAGAAAGATTTGACAATCTGCTCCTGAAAAATCAACCGTTGAAAACGTTGTGGAGGACAGCTCTACTCTGACACACACACATGGGGTCTCCATGAGTCAAAAACAACTCAACGGCAACTTTTTTTTTTTTTTAAGTGGAGATAACAGTACCCGCCTCACTGAGTTCCAGGAATATATATGTACATTGTTCAGCAGGAATAGTCACTCATCTATGCTAATTTCTTTCTGGCCTAGGGTTACTCAGCTAGGAGTTGATAAGAAATCAATCCCAGATATTCTGACACTGGATCCATGAATGTTCCAGGCACAGGTGGTAGCCCAAACACTCCTGTGTTTCCCAGCTCATCTACTGCCATGTTTACAGTGTGAGGTTGGGAGGTAATTGTCCCTTACCTTTCAAACCCCACATACTTTAACAAACCCAGGCCTTGCCAGCACACATTTCTGTGCTGATCCCTTCCCCAGCCCCCATGCCCCACCTACCCGGAGCTGGGAGGGAAGAATCAAACTGACTCTAACAAGGCAAGAAAAAATATTACCCCAAGGGAGACCTCAGCCATGAAGTAAATGGGGAGGGGACACTAAATGACAAATGACACTAAAAAGGCCGGATTTTTTCAAGATGTTTTCACTTGTTTAAAAAAAAAAAAAATCACAAAGGCAAATCAGATAACCAAAGAATGCATGGTCTGTGAGGGGAAAAAGTAGGAAATTGAGTTAGAAAAGGGAAGGGGCTGACTAAACACCACTTTGAAAATAGAGATATTTCTAAATCAGCGGGCCCTAAGGACGTGTTTCCTGAGATACTTATAGACAAATGTGTTCCTTTCTCTGAGAATCAACTTAAGACTGGAATCTTGTTCTTTAAGTTGCTGAGATCTTGTAAAACTCAATTTATTATTTCTCCTCAAAGCCTTCCTTTCCTGCAATTGCAGACACTTTGGGCTGTATCTCATGGTCTGTTAAGCAGCATTCCACCTCCCAGGCAGAACATTTGGTAGGGGAGGCAGGAGAAAGAGTTATCCAATGGGATATGTGCCCAGGATATGCCCAGCCGCCATGCCTACCTTGCCACAGAGTTTGAAAAAGCAAGTTGCCCAGGGTGCAATGCAGGTAAGCAAGATACAAAATGAGCTGTATTATCCCACTGTGTTTTGCTTAAAGGCAAATCTGATCTATTCTACACAGAGAATTCAGAAATGTTTTTTAATGTAAGCGGCTCATACTACTTACCTGCCTTCCAACCTTCTGTGACTTCCCATTGCAGCCAGAATGAAATCCACACATTTTCCCAGGAACAATGAAGCCCAACATGGTCTGGTCCTGGGCTACCTCAACCACACTCATTTTGGGCCACTGTTCCCTGCCATGATTATGCCTCAGCCACATTTACCTTCTGACAGTTTATAGGAGATACTTCCTTTTCTCTAGCAAAATGTGCACATATGCTATGCCTTCTTGCCTGGAATCTCTTCTGCCAACTATTCCCGGCTAGCACCCCTTCCTGCAAGTCTCAGAATTATTGTTTCTTTCTTAAAGAGGTATTCTCTGTCTCCCAACCCAGGTTAGGAACACTCCTGTTATACACTCATAACACCCTAGTTTTTTCCTGGTTAGCACTTATTATAATTTGTGGGGCTATTTATTTAATGTCTGTCACCCCATATCCAATAGATAGTAAGCTTCATAGAGACAGAGACCATGTCTATTTTATATGTATTTGTCAAAAGGAACTAAGTCAATAATAAAATTAATCTCTTAAAAAAAAAAATCTCTTAGATGAGGTTTATTCAGGCAAAAGATTAGTGAATCAGGTAGTAGCACCAAACCACATGTGGAAAGGTACTCCACTGAGTATCAGCAGTGATTAGTTTATATTATCAAAACAAGGAAGTGAAAAGCTTATTTCTGGTTGGCTTATACAATTTACTATTGAGACATTTTCAGCATGTCATTGGTCAATGAGGGTGGAAGCCATATCAGAATTGGTCATTGGTGAAGGAGAGTGCCAATTTACACGAAAGGTAGGCTTAATTTCGGGAAAGACAAGTCTTAGGGGCATTGTCAACTTGACTGCCATGTCATTTTGTCAACTACAATTCTCCATTTTCATTTCATTTAACATATTGTATACCAAGAATGTGGCATAGCTCCCAGCTCAGCACAGTGCATGATAAATGTTTGGAGAATGAGTGAATGGCTGGCTTCAGAGAACCACCAGATTTTTCCCTTCTGAAGCCTGGCTTGAATGAGTATAAGTGGCTTCTGACCAAAATCACCTCACAACAGAACACCAAATTATTAAACATGCCTGAAACCAAATTTAATTAGAGGCAAAATGGTAAGCTGTCAGACTATCCTCTCTTTCTAGGCAAGGAAACACTATAAAGGGGAGCTGCTGATCTGAAAATTTATAAAGAACTTTGAGAAAAATAAGGTCCATTTATCAAAACCAGGAAACTTCTAATCAGAAGTCTCCTGAGAGAGCTGGTCACCTAAATAACTAGTTGAACAGTCACTGTATAACTAGTAAATGACAAAACGTCAGAATTTAAAGTTGGTATTTGAATGAGAAGCAACTGTACTTCCAAAGAAACTTGGACCCTGCAGATCCTTGCTTACGTTATATGGTGTTTTCCAGTGCTATCCTGAGAAGAAGCCCAGCAGTTCCTACAACTAAATGCAACTTCCAGTCATTCCTTTGGTTTTCCACTGATTGTAGACTATTATTATAAATGCAGAACATGTCAAGCCACGGCCATTTATAAAAACCAGGGCACTTTCTGGGCAAAGTAGATAAAGAAACTCATGCTTTCATGTCTGTCTGCCTTTACTGGACCAGAACCAGGCAGAGACTGGATCTTGCTCATCTTTGCTTCCTTGGAGCTCAGAATGGTGCTGGGCACAGAGTAGTTCATCAATTAATGTTTGCTGAATGACTACATGAATAACCAAAGGATGACAGTGCGTCCAAGCAACTTCTCGAGTTTTCTTTTTCTGAAATAAAGTTGACATTGTACGTTTAATTTGACCCACCTGTGTTTAGATCCTGTAGTGACATTGTCTGTAACTTCCAGAACTTCCTGTTTTTACTCCCAAATTCTGCTGTTTTTGGTATTGTTAGGTCCCATTGAGTCAGTTCTGACTCATAGCAACCCTATGTATAACAGAGTGAAACACTTCTCGGGTCTATGCCATCTTGACAATCATTGCTATGTTCGAGCCCATTGTCACAGCCACTGCGTCAACTCATCTTGTTGAGGAACTTCCTCTTTTTCACTGGCCATCTACTTTACCAAGCATGATGTCCTTCTCCAAGGACTGTTCCCTCCTGATAGCATATAGAAACTATGTGAGATGAAGTCTCACCATCCTTGATTCTAAGGAGCATTCTGGCTGTGTTTCTTCCAAGACAGATTGTTCTTCTGGCAGTGCATGGTATATTCAACATGCATCGCCAACGCTGTAATTCAAAGGTGTCAATTCTTGCTTGGTTTTCCTTATTCACTGTCCAGCTTTCACATGCAGATAAGGCGACTGAAAATACCATGCTTTGGGTAAAGCCCACGTAGTCCTCAAAGTGACATCTTTGCTTTTTAACACTTTGAAGAGGTCTTTTGCTGCAGAATTGCCCAGTGCAATACACTGTTTGATTTTTGGAAGCAGCAGCCAAGAAGTAGAAAGTATTTAGGCCCAGAACGTGGGGCACAAATATGGATCTCTTCCAGTCGGTTGGCCAGGTAGCTGTCTTCCAAATTTCTTGGTGTAAACGAGTGAGCACTTCCAGTGTTGCATCCATTTGTTGAAATAACTTAATTGGTATTCTCTCAGTTTCTGGAGCCTTGTTTTTTGCCAATGCCTTCAGTGCAGCTTGGACTTCTTCCTTCAGTACCACCGGTGCTTAATCATATGCTACCACCTGAAATGGTTGAAGGTCAACCAATTCTTTTTGGTACAGTAACTCTATTCTTTCCATCTTCTTTTGATGCTTTCTGTGTTGTTTAACTTTTTGCCTATCAAATCCTTCAATATTGCCACTCGAGGCTTGAATTTTTTCTTCTGTTTGTTCAGTTTCAGGAATGCAGAGCGTGTTTTTCCCTTTTGGTTTTCTAATTCCAGATCTTTGCACATTTCATTGTAATACTTGGTCTTCTCTAGCTGCTCTTTGAAATCTTCTGTTCAGCTCTTTTACACTTCATCAGTTCTTTCTTTCCCTTTAGCTACTCTACATTCAAGACCAAGTTTCAGAGTCTCTTCTGACATTCATTTTGGTCTTTTTTTTTTTCCTGTCTTATTTAATGACCTTTTGCTTTCTACATGTATGATGTCATCCCACAACTCATCTGGTCTTTGGTCATCAGTGTTCAGTGTGTCAAATCTATTCTTGAGACAGTCTCTAAGTTCAAGTGGGTTATACTCAAGGTCATATTTTGGCTCTTGTGGACTTGTTTTAATTTTCTTCATCTTTGACTTGAACTCGCATATGAACAATTGATGAGCTATTCTGCAGTTGGCCCCTTGCCTTGTTCTGACTGAAGATATTGAACTTCTCCATTGTTTCTTTCCACAGATGTAGTCGACTTGACTTCTGTGTATTTCATCTGGCGAGGTCCATGTGTACAGTCGCCATTTATGTTGTTGGCAAAAGCTGTTTGCCATGAAAAAGTCGTTGGTCTTGCAAAATTCTATCATGTGATCTCTGGCATCATTTCTATCACCACAACTATATTTTCCAACTACTGATCCTTCTTCGTTTCCAATTTTCACATTCTAATCATCAGTAATTATCAATGTGTCTTGATTGCATATTTCATCAATTTTAGACTTTAGAAGTTGATTTAAAAAATCCTCAATTTCTTCACCTTTGGCACTAGTGGTTGGTGTATAAAATTTGAATAAAAGTCTTAGTAACTCGTCTTCGTTGTAGGCATATGGATATTATCCTATCACTGACAGCATTGTATTTCAGGATGGATCTCGAAATGTTCTTTTTAATGATGAATGCAACACTGTTCCTCTTCAATTTGTCATTCCTGGCACAGTAGACCATATTATTGTCCCATTCAAAATGGCCAATACCAGTCAATTTCAGCTCACTAATCCTAGGAGATCTATCTTCAAGCATTCCATTTCACTTTTGACAACTTCCAATTTTCCTCGATTCATACTTCCTACATTCCACATTCCTATTATTAATGGATGTTTGAAGTTATTTCTTCTCATTTTGAGTCATGCCAAATCAGCAAATGAAGGCCCTGAAAGCTTTACTACTCTGCTTAGACTCAGCCTATTTCCTATCCTTGACAATATCTCCCAGTTAGAGTCTTCCTTCCCTTTCGACAGGCATTTGTACTCAGTTTTGTACTTCTTAAGAACTGTGTCTCAGACTATCTCATTCCTGTCTTTGACTGGCTTTGATAAGAGTCCTTGTCTTAGTTTCCTAGTACTGCTGTAAAAGAAATACTATAAGTCCATGGCTTTAAAGAACAGAAATTTATTTCTCACAGTTTTGGGGGCTAAAAATCCAAATCCCGGTCTTGGCCATGTCAACTTCCTTCCTTGTCTGTAGCTCTGGGTTCCTTAGCGATCCTCACATGGCATCTGCTTTTCCCCGTGTGTGTGCACATCTGTGGCTAAACTGCTCTTTTTATAACTCAGGAGTGGTTAGGTTTAGGACAAGCCTTCCATACTGGTATGGCCTCATTAACATAACAAAGAATACCCTTTTTCCAAACATCCACAGTTATAAAGGTTAGAATTCCAACTTATATTTTGGGGGGATACATTCAGTCCTTAATAGTCCTCATCCAAGCTTCAGCCACTTTAGGTTCAACTGTCTTCCCTCAGCCGTAAGCCCTTGAAAGAGATTTTAGAGAGTGAATGTCCTAGAGATTGGATAATTCCATTAGCTGCCACATGATGACAGGTAATAAGCAAGGTATCATAGACCCAACTATCAAACTACTTCCAGATGAAAAACTGAGGAGAAATGATTAATGCACATGAAACCGCTACACATGACTTTTCCAGAAAGACAGTAAAGAAAACTTTCTAGGAAGAGTAGATAAAGAAACTCATGCTTTCATGTCTGTCTCCCTCTACTGGACCAGAACCAGGCAGAGACTGGGGTCTTGCTCATCTTTGCTTCCTTGGAGCCTAGAATGGGCAGCCTGCTTCTGTAAAGATTTGCAGCCCTGGAAACCTTATGGGGCAGTTCTACTCTGTCCTGTGTGGTTGCTCTGAGTCGGAATCTACTTGACCACAGTGGACTAGATTGTGGGCTAAGGGCAGAGATGGGACCTTAACTTTTTATCTATGAATCTTTATTTTTGTGTCTCCAGTACACAGCACATAAATACTACCCAGTACCTGAAGTAACAAACTCTGGGAAAAGGGAATAATAATATCTCAGTGCTATCTCACGGGGTAATGAGGCTTATGGGAGAAAGCATGTGAAAGCACAGGACAATGAAAATGAACCATACAAACGTGTGGTACTCTTACTAGGAGCATTATCAGTTGCAATACCTGTGGGGCAAGGAAGTTAAAGAGGGAGAGAGGCTTGTAGCCTCTCCAGGAAGGTGGAGAGTCATATACAGGTATAATATTTCTCGTCACATGCAGATACAAAACTCTCAGTTCTCTCAGACTCATAACTTCTCAGAATAAATGGACCCGGTGTGTTGTGCGTTAAAGGCTTAGGTCAGATCATATGCTACTAGTTGACACATTTTTAGCCATAGCGAAGTCTCGAAGCTACCCTGAAATACCTACACAGCCTAGCAATATCTGAGTATTTATTTTCTTTTCTTTAAAGTTCTCTTTAACGAATTGCCTAACATTTGTTTCCAGAAAGTGTCTATATTTAAACCTATTATATTTACTCCTATCAAGTTTATCGTCATGCCTAACAGAAGGCAGGAATAGATGTCTGAGTTATCAAAGTGTGGAAACTGGGAACTTTAGAGAATAAATAAGCAGAAGGAGAATAAGGTCCCTCTGGGCTAGGGATCCTGCTCACTTCCAGTGCACAATTGGCCCTTATCTAAGGACATATCCCTTTTATACCATCACATTGTGCCCAACAGCACAATGGAGTGAACAAAAGGGAAGTCCCTGGGTGATATAAACTGCACTCACTCAGCTGCTAACTGAAAGGATGGCAGTTTAAGTCTACTCAGAAGCACCTCAGACGAAAGGCCTGGAAATCTACTTCTGAAAAATCAGTCATTGAAAACCCTGTAGAGCACTCAGTTCTACCTGACACACCTGGAATTGCCATGAGTCCGAATTGGCTCAATGGGCAACCAGTACTGGATGCAGGTGTGTATTATTTATTTTTATTCTTGCTTGTTTTACTTCCCAATCTGTTATTTTCTAGAAAGTCAAGAAAACATTTTCCAGAAAAGAAGGCCTTGTGATCTACCTCCCCCAAAATGAGCCATTGAAAACTGTATAGAGCACAATGCTACTCTAACACTCATGCAACTGGTTTTTGTGAACAAAAGGAGTGTGTGAGGAAAATGATAATTAGTGAAAGATGGTGTCTTCTTATCTCCCAGTGCCCTAGGCCAGTTCCTACAAATGACACTAATTCTTTACTTTGTTCATTCACTTATTTAACAATTATCCTGAGAACCTACTCTTTGCTAAACTCTATTTTGGGAATCCATATTGCAGAGAGAACAAGGCATCACTCGGATTTCATAGAAGTGCCATCTTGGAGCAGGCAAAATATATATTGTAAATCCTAACCTCTATATGAGGGCATCAGGATTGGTGGAGAATACTCAATGACAACCTGTGTTATGCGGGTGATACAACCTTGCTTGCTGAAAGTGAAGATGACTTGAAACACTTACTGATGTTTCAAAATTCGGTGGTTTATATCCTCGCTAATCAGAGTGCGGGCCACTTGAGCAGCAGCCAGCCTCACCTGGGAGTTTGTAAGAAATATAAAATCTTGGGCCCCACTCCAGATCTACTGAATCAGAATCTGCATTTTGACACAATTCCCAGGCGATACTTACGTACATTATAGCTTATATTATCTTTTCAAGGAAAAAAGAAGTTTTTTTTAGTAAGTTTCCCTATTTTGGTCTTCAAACAACCCTATGAGTTGTCAGGGCAGATGTTATCCCCATTCTACAGATGAAGAGACAAGATTGGAGTTAAGTGACTTCTCCAGGGATATGGACAGTTTAGTGTCTGGATCAGGTCTCCACCCCAAGTCTCCTGAATCTGCTAGCTGCTGACAGCTAATTCCAGGACAGCCACGGCCTGTCTGGCCTTATGTTTATATGCCAGGCCTTCTTGCGTATGGCCTGAGATGAACTGCCAGTGTTACCTCTCTTCAGCTCAACAGCACATGGTACTCACCAGTCCCCATTACAGAAAGAAGAACACAGGCCAAGGAGACATTCCTTTAAAGCCTCTCTGTCCAATAATTCCCTGATGACACTCCCCTGAGCCCTGATCCAGGAGGTGAGGCTTAGTGTTTGTGAACCACATTGGGACTGTGGGGATGAGAGTAAGCAGGGGAGAAGGCTGCCATGCATCAGTTTAAAGCCACCTTGGCACATATCTAGTCCAATCCCATTCATTTTCAGAGGGAGAAACAGACCCAGGAAGGGCAAAGTGTTTTGGCTCAAGCAACAAAGCTAGTTAGAGCGGGAGGAGAGGTTACCATGCAGGGCAGCCCAGATATTGGATTACAGGGCGGTTTGACTGCGAGCATGTGCAAAGGCACAGGCAGTGGAGGGACCCTGTCCCTCCTTGCCAGGTGGGGAGGGAGCCAGGGGTGCCCACACCATTCCCTGCAAAACAGACCTGCAGTTTCCTCCCACAATGTTGTGACATTTTGTCAGTCCTGTACCCTACTTCTGATCAAAGGGTTATCCTAGCTCTCCATGCTGAAAAACGTTGCCCTCCTGTTCCACGTGCTGTGCATTCTCAAGTGTTTATACTCTCTTCAACGACTCAGAAAGCTGAATAAAAGTAATTTAAAAGGTGATTAAGGAAACAAAATTAACATTTTGGTGAATTTTGCTCATAAATGCGCTTCTCAAAATAGGATTTGGAGACAGGCTTCTTCAGGAGAAGCAAATTGCACATTCAATTAAAACTTTCAGCAACAAAAAAAGTTGAATTGTTTTGAATTAGTCTCCAAGAGAACGTCTGTACAACTTGTGGGAAGTGGAGGATCATTAAAAGACATGGTTACATAGAGATTAATGGGGAAATGGAACAGAAATTAATACTGCTCGAATTCAGATTGCTCCTATAAGATCTGCAGGCATTGCATGACAGGGCAAGATCTTGCAGAACAATATTTCATCAGGAGGTAATAGCAGTATCTCATCAAACTAAAGGGAGATGATAGATGACAGAAGATCAATTTTCATTACAGCTTTTCTCTGGTCATAATTATACCTTGTGCCTTCTTCAAATGGCTGAGAACTAAATGCATACTCAATCTAAATAACACTGAAACACTGAGTCAATTCAATCTTTTAAAAAATTGATCAAAATCTGTTTTCCTCATATACAGACCCAGCCAGGAAATCTAGATTGTATCTATGCAGGCTATATTTCAGCATTTTACAAGTAAAAAGTCTAACAATAAGCCAGTTGCTGTGGCATCAATCCTAACTCATAGTGACCCCCATGTGTGTCAGAGTAAAACTGTTCTGGTTTTCAATGGTTGATATTTCAGAAGTAGATCACCAGGCTTTTCTTCCAAGGTGTCCCTGCATGGGCTTGAGCCTCCAACCTTTCAGTTAGCAGGCTGACGCTTTAACCATTTGCCCCCAGGTTTGATTCCTGGTCAGTGCACCTCAGCCACCTGCCGGGGGTGAATTGTGTGTTACTATGACGCTAAACAGGTTTCAGCAGAGCTTCCAGGCTAAGACAGACTAGGAAGAAAGGCCTGGTGATCTGCTACCGAAAATCAGCCAATGAAAACTCTGTGGATCACAACCGTCTGATCCACAACCAATCATGGGGATGGCACAGAACCAGGCAATGTTTTGTATTGTTGTGCATGGGGTTGTCATGAGTCAGGGGCTGACTTCTGGCTTGATGGCAGTTAACAACAACAATGGAACCCTGGTGGCACAATGGTTGAGAGCTAGGCTGCCACCCAAAATGTTGGCAACAATAGCAGAAGAGTGAATGGAACCTGTGCACCAAGGTTCACTTCAGCACTTTTCACAATAGCCAAAATGTAGAAACAACCAAAGTCTCCATCAACAGATGAATGAATAGCAAAATGTGGTCTGTACATACAATGGAATATTACTTAGCCATAAAGAGAGATTAAGTCCTGATACATACCACAACACGATTGTACCTTGAAAACATTACGCTGAACAAAATAAGTCAGTCACAAAAGGACAAATACTATATGATCTCACTTACATGAAATAAGCAAATATACAGAAACCAAAGATCATTAGTGGTTATCGAGGGAAGGAGGGAGAGTGAAACGGGGAACGGGAATTTGCTTCGGGAATACTGGACTTATGTTAATAGTGATGGAACGATTTGAAAAAGGATGGAGATAATGGCTACACAAGACAAAGAATGTAATCAGTGTCATTGCATTGTAAATATAGAAATTGTGGTATTGGCAAATGTTTTGGTGCATATATTTTCACTACAATTAAAAAAAAAAGAGTGAATGGAAGGTAAGAAAGTACAGGTGGGTCTACATTTACAGATGCCTTCAAAGGATTTTACTTGTTTTTCTTTGTTCTTTTTCCACACACAGAGTTCATAATCATATACCACATAATGCCTGAAAAGTGAAGTTATCTTCAGCCGCTTTGCTTCCTATTTTTAGTTGAATATCCTCAGAAAAGTGCCACCTGGTTATGCTTTCACAAGCATTTAGATAAGTGGTAACTTTGGTGAAGGGTAAGACATACACAGTTCTGGGGTAGCCAGCACAACTTGTCCAAGGTAAGGTCATGGAAGTTCCAAAGACACATCCAAACTCCCTGAGGGACTGAATTACTGGGCTGAGGGCTGTGGGGACCACGGGCTTGGGCAACATCTAGCTCAACTGGCATAACATAGTTTATAAAGAAAATGTTCTACATTCTGCTTTGGTAAGTGGCATCTGGGGTCTTAAAAGCTTATAAGCGGCCATCTAAGATACTCCACTGGTCTCACCCTGTCTGGAACAAAGGAGAATGAAGAAGATCAAAGACACGAGGGAAAGATTAGTCCAAATGACTAATGAACCACAACTACCACAGCCTCCACCAGACTGAGTCCAGCACAACTAGATGGTGCCCGGCTACCACCACTGACTGCACTGACAGGGATCACGATAGGGAGTCCTGGAAAGAGCTGGAGAAAAATGTAAAACAAAATTCTAACTCACACACAAACACAAAAACCAGACTTACTGGTCTGATGGAGACTGGAAGAACGCCCCTGGACTCCCTTTCAGCTTAATGCTGAAGTCACTTCTGAGGTTTACCCTTCAGCCAAAGATTACACAGCCCCATAAAACAAAATGAGACTGAATGGGCACACCATCCCAGGGGCAAGGATGAGAAGGCAGGAGGGGACAGGACAGCTGGCAATAGGGAACCCAAGTTTGAGAAGGGAGAGTGTTGACATGTTGTGGGGTTGGCAACCAAAGTCACAAAACAATAGTGTACTAATCGTTGAATGAGAAGCTAGTTTGTTCTGTAAACCTTCATCTAAAGTACAATAACAAAAAAAAAAGATCAGTAAAGTTGATAAAGCTCTACTCAGGTTAATTAAGGAAAAAGAGACAGAGGGAAAAAAAATTTAGAAGCAAATGATTGGCAAAAAAATTATGATGTGACATATACTTTTGATAGTAGCCATAAATAACTTTTCTTGCATTCAACATTCACCTCAAAAGATTTTATAGTTTTACCTACCACTAAAGTGTTAATTCACACTTCCAGTTAGTTGGAATCTCAGGATGCCCTTGAGTAGCTCTGTGGCTCTGGGCTTAATCTTCCTGAGCCTTAATTTCCTGGCAGAGGTAATAATAATCATAACAACAGCATCAATAAGAGCAATTAGGCATTCATTTAATGCTTACATATAATAAATAATTTAATTCCTCTAATAACTCTGTAAGGTAGATACTATTATTATCCCCACTTAAGACGAGAAAACTGAGGTACGTAGAAGTGAAGATACTTGCCTAAGGTCACAGAGCTAATAAGTGGCAGAGCCAGGATTTGAATATACAAACAAAGTACTCATTAAATGGCAACTGATGTTGTTATTACTACAATTTATTCATTTATTCAACAAATATTTATCAAGTGCATATTCTGAGCCAGGCATCATACAAGGACCTGTGTATATAGTGGAGAACACCAAAATCTGGTCCTAGTTTTAGGAGATTCTAGCCTAATCAGGGAAATGGGCAATTAGAGGATGAACAAACAAATAAATATGCAAGTGTAACTTACATACATACTATGAAGGAAACAAACACGATGTAGTAATAGAGAATAATGGAGTATCGTTTACCCTTGTGTCATTGGGTGGTAAGGGAAGGTCTCTGCAAGAAAGTAGACATTTAAACTGAGGTCTGGTAGGTAAAAAGGAGCCATCCATAGGGAGTGTTATGAGAGGAATATACCAGGCAGGAGAATCTGCACTGTGAATGTTCCAAAACATGTAAGACCTAGCAGGCCATTTTGGCAGGGGGAGCGTGAGATGAGAAAAGGTAGCCAGGTCAAGCAAGGTCTTTCAGGCTGTGGTAAGGAGTTTGGATTTTATTCCAAATACAATGGAATATCTTTGAAATGCTTAAAGTAAGGAATTAGCATGGTTTAGGTTATATTTTTAAAAGATCATTCTGACTCTGATATGGAGAATATATTGGTAGCAGAAGGCAAGATTTGGAGAGAGGAGATCAATCAGGAAGCTGTTGGTGTAGCTCAAATGAGAGATGACGGTATCTTGGATTGGGGTGGTGGTTGGGTAGATGAGGAGTCCCAGAGTAGGAGGCAAGAGGCACTCAGTACCAGCCTGCAGTTGCACCAGAGGGAAGCTGGTGGACTCTTGCAACTAACTGATTGCCATAGCAGTGGCTACAGTAGGAGGTGAGGCCAAGATAAGTTGAAGTGCTGCACAAGAAATATCTATGACAGCTTCTATTTTATCTCAAAGAAAATTCTTTTGTAGAAATTCTCTATTAGACTTCCCTTAAATCTAGTGGCCACCATTTGCTGGAGGTCAGGAATGGGAGTATCCAGCAGTGGGGACTGAGATTGCTATGATGGGCTTATACTAATCCTGAGTCAACCCCTGGGTTGGACATCTTGCCTCTGAGCAAAATCAGGGTTCTGTAAAGTAAGGAAGAGGCAGGGAATGGCTATTGGGTAGATAGCCAACAATGCCTGCCACAGAAGGTTTGGGAGAAAAACATCAAGAATGCCAACATAAGCCCCCAATCTCTAAAATCTACATGATACTGCACAAACTCAACTACAAAAAGACAAATAACCCAATTAAAAAATGGGCAAAAGATGTGAACAGCTGCTTCACTAAAGAAGACATTCAGGTAACTAGCAGATACATGGGGAAATGCTCACTATCATTAGCCATTAGAGAAATGCAAATCAAAACTACAGTGAGATTCCATCTCACTCCAACAATGCTGGCATTAATCCAAAAAAACACAAAATAATAAATGTTGGAGAGGCTGTGGAGAGATTGGAACACTTATACACTGCTGGTGGGAATGTAAAATGGCACAACCATTTTGGAAATCGATTTGGCACTTCCTTAAAAGGCTAGAAATAGAACTACCATACGATCCAGCAATCCCACTCCTCGGAATACATCCTAGAGAAATAAGAACCTGTACACCAACAGATATATGCACACCCATGTTCATTGCAGCACTGTTTACAATAGCAAAACAATGGAAGCAACCAAGGTGTCTATCAACAGATGAATGGATAAATAAATTATGTTACATTCATAGAATGGAATACTACGCATTGATAAAGAACAGTGATGAATCTGTGAAACATTTCATAACATGGAGGAATCTGGAAGGCATTATGCTGAGTGAAATTAGTCAGTTGCAAAAGGACAAATATTGTATAAGACCACTATTATAAGAACTCGAGACATAGTTTAAACTGAGAAGAAAATATTCTTTGATGGTTACGAGATGGGGGAGGGAGGGAGGGAGACAGATATTCACTAATTAGGTGTAGATAAGAACTATTTTAGGTGAAGGGAAAGACAACACACAGTACAAGAGAGGTCTGCACAACCAGACTAAACTAAAAGCAAAGAAGTTTCCTTAATAAACTGAACGCTTCGAAGTCCTGCGTAGCAGGGCTGGGGGTTTGGGGACCATGGTTTCATGGTACATCTAAGTCAATTGGCATAATAAAATCTATTAAGAAAACATTCTGCATCCCACTTTGGAGAGTGGCATCTAGCAAGCGGCCATCTAAGATGCATCAATTGGTCTCAACCCACCTGGAGCGAAGGAGAATAAGGGCACCAAAGACCAAAGGTAATTATGAGCCTGAGAGACAGAAAGGGCCAGGTAAACCAGAGGCTACATCAGCCTGAGACCAGAAGAACTAGATGGTGCCTGGCTACAACCGATGACTGCCCTGACAGGGAACACAACAGAGAATCCCTGATGGAGCAGGAGAGCAGTAGGATGCAGACCCCAAATTCTTGTAAAAAGACCAGGCTTATTGGTCTGATTGAGACTAGAAGCACCCTGGTGGTCATGGTCCCCAGACCTTCTGTTAGCCCAAGACAGGAACCATTCCGAAAGCCAACTCTTCAGAGAGGGATTGGACTGGGCAATGGGATAGAAAATGATACTGGAGAAGAATGAGCTTCTTGGATCAAGTAGACACATGAGTCTATGTTGGCATCTCCTGTCTGAAGAGGAGATAAGAGAGTAGAGGGGGTCAGAAGCTGGCTGAATGGACATGAAAAGAGAGAGTAGAGGGAAAGAATGTGCTGTCTCATTAGGGTGGGAGCAATTAGGAGTATATAGCAAAGTGTATATAAACTTTTTTATGAGAGACTGACTTGATTTGTAAACTTTCACTTAAAGCACAATTAAAAAAAAAAAAAAGAATTCCAATATGAACACATTAAGTTTCAAAACATCTGAGAGGGATGTCAATTAAACAGTTGAATATGCAAGTCTGGAATTCAAAAGAGAAGTTTTGGACTTGTTACATTTTTTTAAAGTTCAGTATCTTGTTTAAAATGTGCTGAGTTGCCAGGGGCATCTTAGATCTCAGAAATTGTTGAGAATAAACGGGAATTCAAATGGGGCACAAATAACCACAAGGACTTCAGTGAGTGTATCAGGATTCAGCTTTACAATGTGGAGACGTGATTAACCTTCCAGCCAGCCCATCTGAGAACAAAGGAGGGAGGGAACATATGGTGCAGCAGTTGGGAACCATCAATCGCATCAGCCCAGCTGCCTGGGAACTTTAAAATGGAGACTGTTTAACTGGGAAGGCCGGAATCTTACTAAGGAACCGGGGTATCCACGGGAATGTGAAAGGAACGAGATTAGGGTTAAGATTTTTGGACAAAGAAAAGAAAACCTGTACATCACAGATAATGACTCTCTAAGACAGCCCCTAGGTGGTATAAAGTTAAGCGCTTGATTACTAAACCAAAAAGTTGGCGGTTCACCTCTGAGGCACCTTGTAGCTAAATAACAGATTGGCTCACAAAATAATGAATATCACTCATAAGTACTGTGATCCATTAAAAATCGCCTATATAAGACCAAACTGTCAACAATTACTTTAAAATAAAGATGAGAATGTGGTGGGATGCAGGAACTAGATTAATGGCGATGGAATAACCAGAACGGAAATAATGAGAATATTCATGCATTGTGAAGAATGTAACCAATGTCATTGAACCATTTGTGTAGAAATTGTTGAATAGAAACCTAAACTGCTGTGTAAACCTTCACTGAAAACACAGTAAAATATTATTTTAAAAAAAAAGGTTGGCAGTTCAAAGCCACCCAGAGGTGCCTCCGAGGAAAGGCCGGGTGATCTGTTTCCAGAAGTTCACAGCATTAAGGTCCCTGTGGAGGCCAGTTCTGCCCTGCATACGTGGGTCACCATAAGTCAACTCAATGGCAACTGATCTTTGGTTTGGGGTAGAGAGAGCCGAGCACACGTAGGGTGTAATAGATACTGCTGGCTCAGGACCTGGGGAGATCTGGGTTCAAAGCCTGGGTTTGACCTTGGGATGGTTCCTAACCCTCTTTGAATCTCAGTTCCTTCATTGTTACAACAGTGACAATGCCTACTCCGAAGGGTTGTGATGAGCAAATTAGAAAAGGTAAGGGGCCAGAGGTGTCACTTAATCGAGTATCTTCTTAGAGTTGTAATCATATAATTGCCCCCAAATGGGGGACATTTAAATATTCAATAATAGATTGACCCACTAAATCACAGTGCAATTATATAATGGAATGTTATATAAAAACCCATTGCCTTCGAGTCGATTCCAACTCATAGAGACCCTATAGGAAAGAGTGGAACTGCCCCATAGAGTTTTCAGGAATGCCTGGTGGATTTGAACTGCTGACCTTTTGGTTAGCAGCTGTAGCACTTAACTACTACGCCACCAGGGTTTCCAGGAATGTTATATAACTGTGTATAATTATGTTCTGAAGAACATAATTATTGGGGACATATAGAGTTATGTGAACAGAGCAGGATATACAACGTATAGCCTTAAAAAAAGATTTTTTTTTTTAAGAATGTATATACATCAAAATGTTAATAGTAGTTGTTTGGACTGAGTGGTTATAGGTGATTTTGTTTTCCTTTTTATAAAAAGAACAGGTTTTTTTAGTTTCCTGAGTTTTCTGTGATGACAATGGATTGCTTTACAAGAATGTGAAAACTTAATTGGAAATAAAATGGTGGATGTTTGAATTTCACTGTTGTTGCTACCCTTGTTAGCGTAGGGTTCTTATTTGCCCTTCCTCAAGTCCAACTCTGGCTTAGCCCCTGGGAAAATGGCAGCAATCCAGTGGGAGCCAAAAATATGTACCTAGAGGAATTAAAAGGAGTTTTCTTCATTTAATTTGGGTATTTGGGGCTGGCTGGATGTGCCTCTTTCTGACAGGAAGTGTGCATCACCGGAAAGGAATTTGATTCTTTGTAGCAGAAAAATGGTTAGTGGAAAGAGAAAAACACTCATGCACATTTCTCACATACTCTACAGAGATTGCATCAGGCCAGCTATCTACTTTACCACTCGGGAGGAGGCTTCTTCCCTCAGGGGCCAGCCACTCTGTCGCAACAGAGCAGGAATGAGGTGTAGGGGCCCACTCAGTGTACTGAGAGCCAGCTTGATATGATGCCTGGGCTCTAGGCCTAGCTGTGCCTCTTGAAAGAGCCCCTACCCCTCTCTGAGTCCCAATTTCTCAACTGCAAAACCTTACGCATCTGCGGCCCCCACTAGAAAATGACTCCCTTGGAAGGCAGAGACTGCGCTTTATTCCTGTCTGTATCCACAGGGCCTAGCCCGGAGTCCAGGCTCAATTAATGTCTGCTGGCTAAAATAATAAAATGACAAGGATGTATTAAGTCATTTTGAAAATGTCCATCCAGTGGTAGCAATTAACAAGATATATTTATATGTGTATTGTTTCTGGAAAAAAAAACTTAAAGCAAATATGGAAAACGTTAGAATTTGATCAATCTGGATGGTGGGTACATGAATGTTCCTACATAATGCCCGTATTAATCTCTTTGATTCTTGGTTTCATCATCTGCAAAATGATGTCTAACCCATTGAGTGAGTTTGTGCCTTGAACGGGAGGATTACATAAAGTACTTGGTACATTTGTGTGCTCACTAAAGGATACTTCTCTTTATTTTAGCAAGGTCAGTGAAAAGTAGCTCTCATTAGTTGGCCTTTCAATTCTCACGCTAAAATTGGACTATTTAATTTGAGATATCTGACCACAGTCATCCTGACTGGGGTCCCTTAGTGGCTGTGGCCCATAGTGACATAAATTTTTCAATGGGGAATACATTGTGTCCCACTAGAAGAGACCACAACATTGATCTCAGCCAATGCCTGACCCAGTGTTGGAAACCTTCTGTGGCAATGTGTGAAAGTGTAATTACTGTCCATTCACTTAAATGTATGAAAGTGTAATTAGCTGCCCATTCATTTACCAAACACCCACCATGTGGTAGGCAAAGTAACAGACATTAGAATGAGAGACAAAATAAAGTGAGAAGACAAAATTCCTGAGCGCAAACAACTCACTGTCCAGTAAGAGAGACAGATGGAGCTTTACAACGTGAGGCCATATATACTGATTAACAGCGCAGAGAAGGAAGTGAAACATCCACCCACACTTCCCAAAGAAATGGAGCCATTTCATTTTAGTAAGAGGCCTAAAGCTCTCAAAAAGCTCTGAAGTTTTGAAAATAGGGAAGATCCTGTGCGCTGGGGGGACAAAAGTCATCACTTGCACAAAGGATGATCTCTTTTATGTAGAAACTAAAGCTAAACATGGGTATGTACAGAAATGAACGTAAATGCAGAGACAAAGTCTCAGACAATATATACCATAGTCAAAGTGTTTACTTTGAGGGAGGAGATGGTGATAAGAGGGCTGTGAGAAAAACGTTCCCTTGTTGGGCATATATTTCTGTATCGTTTGACATTTTTAACATCAAAGGTGCAGTCATGTATTGCTTATGTTACAATTGCATTATTATATAAGCACAGAAAATGGAAGGAAAGAGCGTTCCCCTAGATAGCCACATGGTTTGCACCCTCATCTCCTTCAGGTCTTTGTTCATATGTCACCTTCTGAACGTCCCACTTTAAATTAGCACTTCACCATTGAAGCCCCCATCCACTTCCCTGTTTCACTTGTCTTCATAACACTTAGCCCCGTCTGGCGTTCTATATGTCTTACTTCTTTATAAAATGTATTCTCTGTCTCCCCAACTAGGACGTAAGCTCCATGAGGGCAGGGATTTGTGTGGGATTGTTTCACAGCCTAAACCCTGAGGCTAGAACACACAGCAGACACTCCACAGGCAGACTGGCTGAATCTGTACACCAAGATGAGAACAGCGGTGACTTCTGATTGGAGGATTACAGAGGCTTTTTATTTCCTTCTTTCTGCTATTTGATATCTGGATTTTTACAATAAGCACATAATAATTAAAAAAAAAAAATTGACTACCTAAGAAAACAATAAAACTCTTTTTTAATGTTAAAAAAAACAAAGGGTTACCTGAGGTGAGAAAAGGAGACGCCAAGAGGAGCCACAATGGGAAGGGAAAGGCCTGGTGGGAGTCAGGACAGACAGCATGGGGGAAACCTCACGAGACACCTGGTGGGGTGAAGCGACGCCACTGCTGCCTCATTCTTCCCAGACACTGAAATGAATGCCTGGTCTAGGGGTCACTGGCTCACAAAGCGCCCTCTGCCCATATCTTCCCATCCTCCAAACTGTGGGGCCCAGAAACTCGCCCTAGTCCTTGTACTCAGCAAGTGTTTTTATCTTGTTCCTACTTAGGTTTCAGCCAATTCTTTGCTGAAGCAACTTGGCTTCTTGTTTTCCTTGGGAACCAGACCCTTTTTTAAGTTGAAGCCATAAAAAGAATGAAATACATTACCTGATTCTTTCCTATTCAGCTATTCAAACCCTGCCACAGATGCAGGCCCTGGGTGCCACGCTCTCTAATCGTGGGTAATGGCATCTGAACTGAACACTTGGAACAAGGCAGTTGTGTGCATCTGAAAGTGAACATGCCAAGTTTTTTTTTCCCCATTCTTTTTTCCTTTCTCCATTTTCTTTTCTCTATTCTATTTCCAATTTAGAGCCATTGTCTTGATTGAATGATTGCAGAGAAAGCCTGATCCTCATCTCCCAGTGCCGTCCTAAGAGCAGTGGGGTAAGTGGTTATGCTGGCCCCAAAGTTGTTGCTGTTGTTAGTTGCCATTGGGCCAGCTCAAACTCATGGTGACCTTATGGATAGCAGAACGAAACATTGCCAGACCCTGTGCCGTCTTCATGATCCTTGGTATGTCTGAGTCCATGGTTGTAGCTACTTGTATTTTGAGTGCCTTCCTACCTAGGAGCTTATCTTCTAACAATACATCAGACAATGTTCTGTTGTGATCCATATGTTTTCATTGACTGATATTCAGTGCAGATTGCCAGCCTCTTTTCCTAGTCTGTCTCAGTCTGGAAGCTCTGCTGAAACCTGTCCACCATGCGTGACCCTGCTAGTATTTGAAGTACTGATGGCATAGCTTCCAGCATCAATCAAAGCAACATGCAAGCCACCACAGTAGGACAAAGTGACAGATGGGTGGTAGGTTAGAAATTTAAGTGAGAATTCAGGTCCAAAAGTTAAGTGACTTGGATTCTCATAATTGTTCTGCCATTAACTTGCTGCACGATCTAAATCAAATCATGTTACTGCCTTCTGCCTCAGTTTCTTCATCTGTAAAAAAAAAAAAAAAAAGAGGGGAGAGAGGGGGGTTAAATTGTTTCTAAAGTCTCTGTCCCAAATCAATTTCTGTTTAACTGAGGATCAACAGTGACACCTTGTGGTTTCCCTGAAGCCATCCACATCTTCAGCTTTTCCAGCCCCATAGCCTAAGGCTCTGCAGGGAGTCAAGGATCACCTTGGCTAGCTTCCTCCCTAACCCACCAGGCCTATCAGTTTCTCTTGGCACTGCCTTAACCTTGTGTCACAGCTGATTCAGAAAGGTCCTTTCACCCTTTGCTTACAAGCTGCTTCCCAGCCTCCATCTGACAGATACTACTAAAATCAAGGTTAGAGTGAAAATGATAGATACCATCATGAAGGCCTGTGGTTCTGTGAAATGAGAGATTTGATATAAATGTGAGCTTTCAGATCCAGATGCATTGTGGGCTGAGAGGGCATCTCTAGAGGAGGATCTGGGCAACAGTTAACAGAGCCCAAACCGAAACCAAACCCATTGCTGTTGAGTCGATTCCAACTCATAGCGATCCTATAGAACAGAGTAGAATTGCCCCATAGGGTTTCCAAGGAGCGCCAGGTGGATTCGAACTGTCGACCTTTTTTGGTTAGCAGCTGTAGATTTTAACCAGTACACCACCAGGGTTTCAGAGGAGGACTGGAGATTTCATGGTTTCCTGGGCTCCTCTTAGTCTAGAAAATAAAATATCTGAAATCAGATTCCAAATTACTCTGTGCCTCAGTTTTCCTATTCATTAAATAAAGTTGCCATTTGCACTGCCATCAAATGCATAGTTTATTCATTCATTTATTTATTCATCATTAAATATTTAATGAGCATCTTCCCAGTGCCAGCTTCTGAGCACCTACCTGTGCTAGCTTGCTGCAAGCAATGTGAGTATGAGAAGACACAGCCCTACCCTTCAAAAGCTCTGTTCTTGGTCTAGTGGAGGACAGAGACAGGAAAAACTTCTACTACCGTGCAGTAAGACAAGCCTTAAGGTAGACAATGCTTACATAGGCCTGGGAAGAACGTTTGACAGAGGATCTGACACTTAAAAAATCTTAAAGGATTGGTAGGAGTTTATCAGAGGAGGCACTCCAGGATGAGGGACCAGAGTTAGTATCGGCACATAATCACAATCCATGTGTCCTACCTTAAAAACAAAAACGCAACTTCCTTGACCCAAACGCATTCCCTTCCATATATAACCGCATTTCTCTGTTTCCTGTTGTGGCCAAACTTTCCAAAAGAGCAGCCCTCATGCTCTGTCTTCCCTTTCTCACTTTCTATTCAAACTTCAGCGTACCCTGACTTGGTTGCCACTCCACAATAACTAACAGCCTTTTTTGTTGGTGGAATAGCCAATGCCACCGTGATGCTATCTCCAAATGGCACTTTTTTTTTTTTTTATCATCCTGTTACTTTCCCTCTCAGCAGCATTTGACATAGTCAACCATTCTTTCCATCCAGAAACACTTTTCTCTCTTGACTTCCGTGATACCCACTCTACTACTTCTGCTCCTAGTTCATTGTCTGCCTGCCTCAGTCTTCCTTTGTCAGCTCCTCCTACTCTACCCAACAGCTGGAGAATAGAATCATCTAACTCACCTAATCTTCAAATAGCCCCACAGATAGTATAGGTCTTAAACTGGCCATTGAACCTGCCAGTGACCTTGTCAACCTCGGCCACGTTCATCTGGATGGACGCGTGTTCCTTGACTCGGCAGATGTGTTTGCTGAAGGAGCGCTTCTGCGGCAGGTACAGGTCCGTAAACTGGACGGCATCGTTCTGCATGTCAAGGCCACGCCTGAGGCCACCACGCTGAGTGCGAGCACAGAAACTGTGTATGGTTTCAAATATCAAGTGTCATGTCCTAAACTTATATATCCAAACCCGACTTCTGAAATCCAGACTTCTCAACCACCAGAGTCTCAGCTTAAATGCTACTTGAAGGTTGGGTGGCCTTTTCAGGTATTTTTTTTCTTTAAGTCTGCCTCCTGCTAGGCTATTAGTCCCATGTGGGTGAATCCATCTTTCCCTCCTTCACACTTATATGCCTAATGATTAGTGGATACTCAAGAATTTGTTGAATATTTGTTGCCTGAATAACTGAAAAAAAATAGAAGTGAACAAATTATTTCAAATGACAGAATAAATCTGTGACTTTGATTAAACAAATAAATCCTTCAGTCAGTCCAGTTCACCTTCAGCCAGGCAAGCCTCACAGGGTGTCACATGGTCTATGTTTCAGGAGCTGATCTAATTTTGCATTATTTCTTGATGCAAAGTATCACCCTTTTCTTGTCTAGTCCCCTCATACCCTGTCTACCCTCCCTCAAAGGGAGAGTTCCCTGTGAAATCTCACTGATGATCTTGACAGGAAAATTTTAATTCCCCGTGATTATTCCTGGGTTCACAAACTTCTTTCTCTGTGGCCCTTACAGCAGTTTATATTCTTTCAGGAAAAACTGTGGCTGCAGCAGGCCATGTTCCAGCTTGGCGCGTATTAGCATTCTGGGTGCTTTTTACCAACACACACAATTCCCAAGTGACCAGGAGGAGGGGCCAGAAGCGCAGTGGTCCAGGCTGTGGAAAAAGGAAAGCCATTCCCAGTCCACCCCCTTGGCACCCTGGCAAAGGGGACCTGTACCAAGCACGCTTAGTTTAGAGAAACAAGGCAAACCCTCTATAAGGTAAATTTGAGAGGCAATCCTTTTCAACTTGAGGCCTCCTAGGCACAAAGCAGCTGAGAGGAACTGAGAAATGGAAGATTCTTGTCTTTTCCTTTGTAGCAAGAGACTTTGGGCAAGAGGACTGTCATGCATTGAATTGTGTCCCCCCAGAAAGTGTCAACTTGTTTAGGCCATGATTCCCAGTATTGTGTGATTGTCCTCCATTTTGTGATTGTTGTAATTTTCCTGTGTTATAAATCCTAATCTCTGCCTGTGGTTAATGAGGCAAGATTAGATTATGTGTAACACCCTTACCACGGTCACATCCCTGATCCAATATAAAGGCAGTTTCCCTGGGATGTGGCCTATACCACCTTTTATCTCTAAAGAGATAAAAGGAAAGGGAAGTGAGCAGAGAAACGAGAACCTCATACCACCAAGAAAGCAGTACCAGGAGCAGAGCATGTCCTTTGGACTTGAGGGTCCTATGCAGAGAAGCTCCTAGACCAAGCGAAGATTGATGACACAGACTTTTCTCCAGAGCCAACAGAGAAAGCCTTCCCCTGGAGCTGATGCCTTGAATTTGGACTTGTACCTACTAGACTGTGAGAGAATAAACTTCTCTTTGTTAAAGCCATCCACTTGTTGTATTTCTGTTATAGCTGCACTAGATGACTAAGACAGGGACCATCACTCACCTGAGGCAGAAAGTTGCTATTGAAATAAATGTCCATTCATATTATTTAGGAAATTTTGTGAATGTTTATAAATAGGCAAAAATAGTAATGGCCAAGGAACATTTCTCTCTCCCACATCCCCGTGGGGAAACATAGACCAAATTAAGAGCCTCTGGTTTCCGAGGCTGAGTCCCAGCTCTACCTCTGATAAATTGTATGATCCTTAGACCAACTGTTTAACCTCTCTGAGCCTCTATTTCCTCACCGTGAGGATTAAATCAGACAATGCCTGGAAAGTACAGAGCACAGTGCCTGGGATGCAGTAGGAGCTCAGCAAAAATAAATGCTTTTCTCTCCCCTTAAAACTGAGCAACAGAAAATATCCTGAAGACATATTTTCCCTGGATAATCTTCCTCCCACCTTGCCCAACCAAACATGTGGATGAGTAATCCAGCCGCCTAAATGGGAAAGGACTCCCAGCCTTGTATTATGGTTTGTGGTCACCCAACCATATTTCCCTGGTGTATTTACCTTCATATCCCTGTATTTACTTGAGTGCCTACCATATAACAGATGTGCAAATATTTGCTGACTTGAATTGAACTCGACTTGCACCCCCAACATGGTAGTCATTAGCCACACGTGGGTACTAAGTATTTGAAATGTGGCTAGTCTGAATTGACTGTGTTGTAAGTGTAAAATACACACTGGATCTTGAGGATTTAGTACAAAAAATGTAAAATATTTCATGAATAATTTTTATGCTGAATAGATGTTGAAATGATAATCTATTGAGTATATTGGGTTAAGAATATATTATTAAAGTTAACTACACCTGTTTCTTTTTACTTTTTTAATGTGGCTACTGTTGTTAGTTGCTATCAAGTCAATTCCAACTTATGGTGACCCCATGTGTGCAAAGAACTGCTCCATAGGGTTTTTAAGACAGTGACCTTTTGGAAGAAAATCGCCAGGCTTGCCTTCTGAGGGGCCCCTGAATGGGTTCAAACTGCCAACCTTTTGGCTAGCAGTCAAGCACTTAACCTTTGTGCCACCCAGGGACTCCTAATGTGGCTACTAAAAATTTTTTAATTACAAGTATGGCTTATACATTGTATTTGTATTAGATAAAGCTGAACTAAACTATATACCACCAACTGGCCAAAAGATAATCGGCTTCTCTCTCTCATCTTCCTCACTTATGAAAGATATGCAAGCTCTGTAAAGCACTTTCCAGTTCCAGCATTCTATGATTTTATAAACTTTAGGCTATAGTTTTTAAGTATGCATACTTAATAAATTTCTACCGTGTCATTTAATCTGGATAGTAAATTCAAGAGGGAGGAGTGACTCTTTTCGTTTTATAAATGAAAAAGTAAAGACCCACAGAAGTTAAAAGGCTTGGCTAAGGTCACCTGGCTAGTAGATGGCAGAGCTAATCTGGAATCTTGGCCCTCTTCTCTGGTTCTTTGAAAGAGTTATCAGCAGAAAACAGGATTCAAGAGTAGTGTGAATGTCCACACAAAAACTTGTATACCAATGCTATGGCAGCATTATTCATAATAGCCCAAAAGTGGAAACAACCCAAAAGTCCATCAACAGATGAATGGATAAACAAAATGTCATCTATCCATATAACGGAATATTATTTGACCTCAAAAAGTAATGAAGTATAATGGTGATGGCTGAACAACATGATAAATGTAATTAATGTCATTGAATTGCACATGTAAAAAATGTTAAAATAGCAAATGTTTCATTATATGCACAATTAAAAAAAAAAGAACGAAGTGCTGATACACGCTACATCATGATGAACCTTAAAAACATTATGCTAAGTGAAAGAAGTCAGACACAAAAGTCCACATATGATATGATTCCATTCATATGAAAGTCTGGAGTAGGGAAATCTGTAGAGACAAAGTAGATTACTGGTTGTTCAGAACTGGAGGTGGTGGGCATAGGGAGAAGGGGAGTGATAGTTAAAGTATATAGCGTTTCTTTTTGCAATGATGAAAGTGTTCTAAAATTGACTGTGGTGATGATTGCACACATCTGTGAATATTCTAAAAATCATTACATTTGTACACCTTTATATGCGTGTATTGTATGGTATGTAAATTATATCTCAATAAAGCTTTTTTTTTTTTCCCCCCAAAGAGTAGGTGTGGCTACTTCAGCTCAGTTGTCCCCTGAGGTGTATTTCCTTGTTTAAAAGAATAGTATGTCAGAATGATTGTAAAATCATTATATCACTGTAAAAACATATGCAAGAGGCTTCTTCTTGAAGGCTGGTGAAAAACCCCGGGAGCCTGTCAGATTTGGTAGATCATTGATCCCCAGCAGTAAAGTGTTGGGAGGCGTCAGAGGAGAGAAGGTCAAAGAGCCGGAGGAGCATGGGCTGCTGGTGGTTAATTGTTTACCAGCTTCAGAAGATCTGGCTGGGAGGGCAGCAGGGGGAGTGAAACATTGACCAGTTCTGATTTAGATGCAGAAATGTGTTAGGGAGGCATGGAGAGGTCAGGGGGAGCCTTTGGCACCTGAGAGAGCTCCCATGGGCAAAATTCCTCTCCCAGAGACTGAAGAGGAAAAGGGAGTGTGCTCATAAGGGGAGGAAAGGGCCTCTGGCCTCAAAGTGGACTTACTTTGCCAGCTTCTAGAGCCATTTCCAGGGCCTGCTGGAGAAAAAAAAAAGGTGAGGTCATGTTTGACTTTTTCAACCCACCAAACTAGCACTGGGTTGGGGTGGGAGGAGAGGGTTAGGAAAAACAAAGATGAATAGATGAGATATTATCCTTACTTCAGAGCCAAACTGGAAAACACAGTGCCTGAGCTTGAAGGCTCTTGGAGCTTGGTTTGAGTCTTGGCTTCATCTACCTGTGTAATCCTGAGCAATTTAGTTACCCTTTTGAGTCTCATTTTACTCAACTGGAAAACAAAAGTAACAAAACCTACCTCCAAGTGTTGTTATAGTGACCACATGATAATGAGAAAGCTCCCGACTCCTAGTTCAATCAATGTTGAGTTGAACAGTAAGAGAGACAATACCGTTGTTTAAAATCTTCCAAGGACCCCCGAAGTTTCTAGGAAGCCTCTAGTTCAAGCTCCTTTCCCTCTGTGATCTGGCCCCAGCTTATCGTCACAGCTTTCCCCCTGTCCCCTGTGTCCCTACCCTCATCCCACTGTTGGCAACTTCTGATCTGTGACACTTTTAGAACCAGCATCCCGGATGCTAAGGCTCAGTGTTTCATTCCCTAGCATTCTCTGAAGCCTTTAAGTTATCCACGGTAGTTGAGCCTTCAAAGGTCCTCCTTCAGCACAATGTGAGTCGTTTCTTGGGTGATCCCTTAGCCTGGTGAGGTTGTGCTTGATCCCCGTAGACATCACTTGGCTAGGAGCATGTTGCCCTTCTCTCAATTTTTCTTACAACACGAAACAAAAGTTTGCTGACGGGTAAACCCAAGGACACAAATAGGTTGAAAGTGAAAGGATGAAAAAAAAAATAATTCTATGCAAATAATAACCATAAGAGAACAGGGGGTGGCAATCCTAATATCAGACAAAGTAGACTTTAAGACAAAATCTGTTAGAAAAGATAAAGATGGACATTATATAGTGATAAAAGGGTCAATTAATCAAGAAGATTTAATGATCATAAATATATATGCACCCAACATAGGGGCATCTAAATATATAAAGCAAACACTGATAGAATTGAAGGGAGAAATAGAGAGCAGTACAATAATAGTTAGAGACTTCAATATACCACTTTCAATATTGGAAAGAACTCCTAAAATAAGACCAGCAAGGAAACAGAGGACCTGAATAACACTATTAAACAATTAGACTTAATAGGCATGTATAGAACACTACACAATATGCATTCTACTCCAGTGCGCAAGGACCATTCTCTAGGATAGACCACATTTTAGGTCAAAAGACAATGATAAATTTTAAAAGATTGAAATCATACAAAGAATTTTCTCTGACCACAAAGGAGTGAAGTTAGAAATCAATACCAGAAAAAAAACCTGGAAAACATACAAACATATGGAAATTACACAACACACTACTAAATTACCAATGGATCAAGGAAGAAATCAAAAGAGAAATCACAAATTTCTTAGAGTCAAATGAAAATGCAAGCACAACATATCAAAACTTATAAGATGCAGGGAAGGCAATATTCAGAGGGAAACTTACAGCAATAAATCCTTTTGTGAAAGAGGAGAAAGTTCTCAAATTAACAGCCTAACTTGACAACTCCAGGAACTAGAAAGAGAAGAGCAAACTAAGCCTAAATTACCAGAAGAAAGGAAATAACAAAGATCAGAACAGAAATAAATAAAATCAAAAACAGAAAAACAACAGACAGAATCAATAAAATTAGAAGTTGGTTTTGAAAAGATCAATAAAATTGACAAATCTTCAGCTAGACTGACACAGAAAAAAAGAGAAAAAATGTAAATAACCAAAATGAAAAGTAATAGAGAGAACATTACAACCAACCTGATAGAAATAAAGAAAATAAAGGCAGAATACTATGAACAACTGTACAGCAACAAACTGTATAACCTAGACAAAAATGGACAAATTCTTGAAATTGGGAATAAGACAAGGGTGCCTGCTCTCACCATTTTCATTCAATATTGTATTAGAAGTCCTAGCCAGAGCAATAAGACAAGAAAAAGAAATAAAAGGCATCCAAATTAGAAAAGAAAAAGTAAAATTATCTCTATTCATGGATGATATGATCTATATATAGAAAATCCCAAAGAGTCCACAAGAAAACCAGTAGAGTGAATAGAGGAATTTAGCAAAGTTGCAGGATGCAAAGGTCAACAAACAAAAATCAGCTGGGTTTGTATACACCAACAATGAAAAATATGAAAGGGAAATTAGGAAAACAATTCCATTCACAATAGCATCTAAGAGAATAAAATACCTAGGAATAAATCTAACCAGAAATGTGAAAGACTTATATGTTGAAAGAGATTAAAGAAGACGTAAATAAATGAAAAGATGTTCCATGTTCGTGGATTGGAAGACTTAACATTGTTCATATGTTAATACTACTCAAAGCAATCTATAAATTCAGTGTTGTTAGGTGCCATCTGGTAATTTCCTACTCACAGCGACCCTATGCACAACAGAATGAAACACTGCCCATTCCTGTGCCATCCTCATAATCTTTGTTATGCTTGAGCCCATGGTTGCAGCACACTGTGTCAATCCAACTCCTTGAGGGTCTTCCTCTTTTACACTGACCCTCTACTTTACCAAGCATGATGTCCTTCTCCAGGGACTTTTCCCTCCTGATAACAGGTCCAAAGTATGCAAGACGAACTCTCACCAACCTCACTTCCAAGAAGCATTCCAGCTGTACTTCCTCCAAGACAAATTTGTTTGTTCTTCTGGCATCCATTGTATATTCAGTATTCTTCGCCAACACCGTAATTCAAAGGCATCAATTCTTCTTCGGGCCTCCTTATTGATCGTCCAGCTTTTGCATCCACATGAGGCGACTCAACACACCATGGCTTGGGTCAGGAACACCTTAGTCCTCAAAGTGACATCTTTGCTTTTTTTTTTTTTTTAACACTTTAAAGAGATCTTTTGCAGCAGATTTGCCCAATGAAATACATTGTTTGATTTTTTGACTGCTGCTTCTATGGGTGTTGATTGTGGATCCAAGTAAAATGCAATCCTTGAAAACTTCAATCTTTTCTCTGTGTTATCATGATGTTGCTTATTGGTTCAGTTGTGAGGAGTTTTGTTTTCTTTATGTTGAGGTGTAATCCATACTGAAGGCTGTAGTCTTTGATCTGCGTCAGTAAGTGTTTCAAGTCCTTTCCACTTTCAGCAAGCAAGGTTGTAATATATGCATGTCGCGAGTGGTTTATGACTCTTCCTCCAATCCTGATGCAGCATTCTTCTTCAAACTATTTGCTCAGCATACAGATTGGATAAGTCTGGTGAAAGGATGCAACCCTGACACACACCTTTTATAACTTTAAGCGGCACCATATCCCCCTGTACTTTTAGAACAACTGCCTCTAGATTCAATGTGATCCTGACCAAAAACCTCAACAACCTTTGTGATCTTTAAGATTGAACGTCAACTTGTCTGGGCCATGATTCTCAGTGATTTGGCAGTTATGATGTAGTTTGGCAGTCATATAATGATGTGATCACCTCCATGATGAGATTTGATATAATGTGATCACCTCCATCTGCTGTAAGTACTCTATCAGTTAAAGGGAAGTTTCCTTTGGGGTGTGGCCTGCATCCAATACAGATGGACTTTCTGGCAAGGCATGTGAGCTTTTACTCACTCTGGATTCTGCAGCTGGCCCCTGTTCGTCTGATCTCTAGTTCTTGGGAATTGAGCTAGTAGCTAGCCTACCTACCATCTTGCCTGCTGATCTTGGGGGTTCATTGATCTTCACCACCTCTGAGCCAGAGCCGTCTGACTTGCTGATCTTGGTTTCACCAGCCCCTGCAGCAACATGAATCAGCAGAAGCCTTCAGCCTGATCCATGAACTTGGGACATTCCAGCCTCTACAATGGCGTGAGCTATTTCCTTGATATAAATCTCTCTCTATATATGTAGATACACTTTACTGGTTTTGCTTCTCTGGAGAACCCAGCCTAAGACAATCTTTTTTACAGAAATACAAAAACCAGTCCTCAACTTTATATGGAATGACAAGTGGCCCCGAATAGCTAAAGCAATGTTGAAAAAGGAGAACAAAGTAGGACTCACACTTCCTGCTGGCACAGTGGTTAAGCATTCAGCTGTTAACCAAAGGTTCGCAGTTCTAATCTACCAGCTGCTCCTTGAAAATCCTATAGGGCAGTTCTACTCTGTCCTATAGGGTCACTATGAGTTGGAATCGACTCGAAGGCAACAGATTTGATTTTTGGTTATACAGCTGCAGTAATCAAAACAACGTGGTACTAGTATAAAAATAGACACATACACCAATGGAATAGAACTGAGAGCCCAGAAATACACTCACACATCTATGATCAACTGATTTTTGACAAGGTGCTAAGTCCATTCAATAAAGAAAGGAGAGTCTCTTCAATAAATGGTGCTGGGAAAATTGGATTGCCACATACAGAAAAATGAAACAAGATCCATGCCTCACACCAAACACAAAAACAATTCAAAATGGATTAAGAACCTAAACGTATGAAATAAAACCATAAAATTCTTAGGAGAAAAAGCGGTGGACCATGCTGTCAGGTCTAGCTTTCAACAATGGATTATCTAATAACAAACAGCCAAACAGCACAAACAGCCAAAGACAAAGTAAATAGGTGGGACCTCATAAAAATTAGAAACTTTTGTTCCTCAAAAGACTTTACGAAAAAGTAAAAAGACAAGCTACTGACTGGGAGAATAACTTTGGAAATCATACATCTGACAAGAATCTAATAACCAAAATGTATGTAAAACCTCAAAAACTTTACAAAAAAAGACAAACCAATCGTAAAATATGCAAAGGACTTTTCACCAAATAGACATTTCACCAAAGAGGACATTTAAATGGCCACCAAACATAGGTAAAGACACTCAACATCATTAGCCATCAGAGGGATGCAAACCAAAACCACAATGAGATACCACTTTACTCCCACTAGGATGGCTAAGGTTAAAAAAAAAAAAAAAAAACCCAGAAAATAACAAACGTTGGTGAGGATGTAGGGAAATTAGAACCCTTACCCACAGTTGATGGGAATGCAAAATGGTACAGCCGTTGTAGAAAACAGTGTGGTGGTTCCTCAAAAAACTGCAAATAACCCAGCAGCTAAAACCACCATAAGATCCAACAATTAAAACTACCGTAAGCCCAAGAAACAAAACCCATTGCTGTAAAATTGATTCCAACTCACAGAAATCGTATAGGACATATGACCGTAGGATGCAGTGATTCCACTCCTAGGTGTGTGTGTATGTGTGTGTGTGTGTGTATATATATATATATATAAAATATATATATATATATAAAAATATACCCAAAAAACTTCAAAGCAAAGACTCAGAGACTGTACACCAAAGATCATTGCAGCACTCTTCACAATAGCCAAAAGGTGGAAACAGTGGCATCATTATGGTAGGTGTCACCTGATGAAGTAACTCATGGTGTCACCCCCTCCATGAACCTCTTCCCATACCAGACCATACAGAACCCTTAGCAATGTTTTTTTGTACTAATGTTACCCATAAATCATGATTCCCATATATCACTCCTTCTTACTCTTTAATTACTACTTTGTTCTCAAAAAAGTTATTGATACAGGTTCACAAATACTAGTGATCACAATATCTTAGCTAAAACACCAGAAAATTTGACAAAATCAGTGGCTAGAAAAACACCGGCAGCAATGAAAACAACAGCACGTGCTTGTAGGGCATGCAGATGAGATCACATTTATTTACCCATTATTGGGTAATAACAACAGTTCTGACCAGAGCACATTTTAAAGATTCAAAAAGTAAATTAGCATAGGATTTAAGCCTTGTAGGTATATCGATACATGTAAGCTGGGCTTATGAAAAATGTTTTTGTTGTTATAAATAACTACAGGGATATTTTTATAGACAGTCGTTTTGGTGTCACCCTCTCTGACAATGTCACCTGGTGCAGTCTGCACCCCCCACACCCTCCTAGTGACGCCACTGGTGGAAACAACCTAAGTGCCCATTAACAGATGAATGGATAAACAAAACGTGATACATACACACAATGGAATACTACTCAGCCAGTAGGAAAAACAAAGCCTTGATACATGCTACAATATGGATGGATCTGGAAGACATTGTGCTGGGTGAAATAAGTCAATCACAAAAGGATAAATATTGTATGACCTCACTTATACAAAAAGACAAGGAAAGGCAAATGTATAGAGAACAAAGTTTTTTAGTGGTTGACAGAGGTAGGAGGGAGGTGGAAAAGGGGGTTAATGGTGACAGAAGCATCGCATTGATTAAGGGTGGGTTGCACAGCTAATTACTGTAATTGCTGTCAATAAGTTGTACACCTGTAAAAAGTTGAATTTGCAAAAGTTGTTTGATAGTTATACTTACAACAATGCTAAAAAAAAAAAAAAGAGTAAGTGCCAAAATGGCTTATTTAAAACCAAATACCTCGTGGGATTTGGTTGCTTGGTTTGGAGGTTTAGGGTCATGGTTTCATGGGACAGCCCAGTTAATTGGCCTATTTAACATGTTTAGTGCTTCTGTTCTACCTCCTAGTTCGTTGCATAGTTCCTGGGGTCTTAAAAGCTTGCAAATGGCTATCCAAGGCACAACAATTGGTCTCTATTCACTTGGAGCAATAGAGGAAGAAGGAAAGTCAGGAATAGGAGGAGAATACATAAAATTTGGCTAATTGCTTCCAGAAACAACTGCCTCCTTTGCCATGAGACCAGAAGAACTGGATGGTGCCCGGCTACCATTACTGAACATTTTGATCAAAGATTTCATAAGAGGATCCTGATCAAAAGAGGGAAACTACAGAAACTACAGAATGGAACTTCGAATTCTCATGAACTCAAGATTTTTGGAGCCATGAAGTTTGGTTGAACCTCTGAAAATATTGCTCTGAGATAATCTTTAAACCTTAAACCAAAAATATCCCACGAAGTCTTCTTAAAACCAAACAATAAAAAAAATAAACTAGCAAAAAGTGTCTGCTTTGAGCATTATGCTTTTTTAAGAACTATCTATATGGGATAAAACTGACAACAATAATTGGTAAGATTAGATAAGAACCTAGGAGGCAATGAATTTATGTTAATTGGGGAGGAACAACCCAGAAAAGGAGGATGAGAATGGTTACACAACTAGCAGAATTTTACTAATGTCACTAAATGGCACCGTAGAAACTGTTGGATTGTGTATGTTTTGCTGTATTTCCAACACTAACAAAATAAATAAAATCATATTTTAAAAGGGTATTAAAAACTCCTGACCAAAAAAGCTAGAAACTAATTTTTTTTTTTACCTACAATAGTAAAAAATGGAAACAGAACCTACATGTCCAGATACAGGAGACTGGTGATACCAATGGTAACCATTGAACAAAGATTAAATCCAAAAGCAGCACGAGAAAGAGTTCACAGTACCATGTCACGTAGGAAGGCAGGGCACACAACTTTATGTGCATTCAATTAAGCTATCAGTCCGTCCGTCCATCCGTCCGTCCGTCCATCCATCCGTCCATCCATCCAGTGGTGTCATTGGGAGGTGCGAGGGGTGCAGACTGTACCAGGTAACACTGTCAGAGGGAGGTGACACCAAAATGAGTTAGTTATAAGAACAAAAACATTTTTCATCAGCCCAGCTTACATGCATCAATATACCCATAAGGTTAAACTGTGGTTGTTTTCATTGCTGCTGGTGTTTTTCTAGTCACTGATTTGGTCACATATTCTGGTGTTTTGGCTACAATATTGTGGTAATTAGTATTTGTGAACCTAAATCAATAACTTTTTTGAGAACTAAGTAGTAATTAAAGGAAAAGAAGGAATGACATTCGGGAATAACGATTGATGAGTAATATTAGTACAAAAAAAATTACTAAGGATTCTGTATGATCTTGTATGAGAGGAGGTCCATGTGTGAGAGGGTGACACCATGAGTTACTATACTGGGTGACACCAGCCCTAGTGACACCACTGCATCCATTCATACATCCATCCATTTGTTCCATGTGTGTTTACTGAAGGTCTTCTCTGTGCCAGGCTTGGCTCTAAGTGCTGGGGGTGGAGCAGCAAACAAACCCAAGTCCTTGCTGTCAAGAAACAACTTTACAGTAGTTTTTTAAAAAAGAATCTGTGGCTGAATTTGGGGAGAAGAGGCATCATTATAAAATGAGGTCCTCCTACCCAAGACCAAGGGATCCTCCTCATTTGTTCAGATACTTTCCTTCATCCTTTATTAAATTTGATAGTCTTCATAGAAGTCTTCTCTATTCTTGATTAGGTTAATTCCTAAAATCTCTATAGCTTTTCTTGCTGTCAAAAGTACGTTATTGTAAAATGTGTTAAGAAAACGTTCTGCATCCTACTTCGGTGAGTGGCGCCTGGGGTCTTAGATGCATCAATTAGTTTCAACCCACCTAGAGCAAAGGAGAATGAAGAACACCAAAGACACAAGGTAATTATGAGCCCAAGAGACAGAAAGGGCCACATAAACCAAAGACTACATCAGCCTGAGACCAGAAGAACTAGATTGTGCCTGGCTACAACAGATGACTGCCCTGACAGGGAACACAACAGAGAGTCTCTGACGGAGTAGGAGAGCAGTGGGATGCAGACTTCAAATTCTCGTAAAAAGACAAGACTTAATGGTCTGACTGAGACTAGAAGAACCCCAGAGGTCATGGTCCCCAGGCCTTCTGTTAGCACAACACAGGAGCCATTCCCAAAGCCAACTCTTCAGACAGGGATTGGAGTGGACTATGGGATAGAAAATGATGCTGGTGAGGAGTGAGCTTCTTGGATCAAGTGGACACATGAGACTATCTGAGCAGCTCCTGTTTGGAGGGGAGAGGGCAGAGGGGATCAGAAGCTGGCCAAATGGATGCGAAAATAGAGAGTGGAGGGAAGGAGTGTGCTGTCTCATTAGGAGGAGAGCAACTAGGAGTATATAGCAAGGTGTATATAAATTTTTATATGACAGACTGACTTGATTTGTAAACTTTCACTTAAATCACAGTAAAAAATTTAAAAAGACATTATTGTAATTATACTTTCTGGTGGGCTGCTGGTGTAAGAAAAGCTGTTTTTTTGTGCAGCCTGACATTGCATCTGCAAACTTTGCTGGATCCTCCTTTACTTCTAACAGTTGGGTTTCTCAGTAGATTACCAGTCATTATCTACAAATTATGCAGATTTAATTCCTATTAAAATACCTCTAATTTTTGAGACACTCAAAAAAACATAGCCTAAAATATTTATTGAGGAATAAAAGTCTATGAAAAGCAAAATTACTCTTAAAAGAGTCAAAACCCACCACTTAGTCAGGAAATACCAAATTGAAAAATAGCTTACAAGTCCACAGTAACAAAAAGGGGATGCTGGCCAACAACAGGTAAATGGACCAATGAAACAGAAAAAATAAGACATTAGACTTGCTAGGACTTGAAAAACATGCCAAAAATTCATGAAGTTATGAAATTTTGATGCTTCTACAAAAATATTTCTGAATACATTCAGTTCCTGGAGATTTAACGTTCTGGAGAGCCTGGTGTTTGGGGGCTTCTTACCCACCAGGCAGTATGTAGTTGCTGTCAGTCATGTTCTCTGTGGTCTAACCATGGACAAATGAACCCTAAACCGGGCTAGGTAAAAACAAAAAGCACTTGGAAAACAAAATCTTTAGAGATTTGGAAATAACATTTCCTCAAAGCTCATAGTTTTGTTTGTTTATGGAGTCCATCCTAATGCCGAGATGTGCAGAGAAGTTGCTTCTTCGTGGTTCAGGCTTCCTTTTGTGCTGCCAGCAGAAGAACAGGACTTACTGATGGGAAGGAAGGGAAAGTGAGGAAAGAAATGGCTTCAGAGTCTTTAAGACCTATACGGGCACTTTGAAAACATGTCCATAAATTCCTTGGCACTTCTCCCTTCAAGATGTGTGTCTTTGCCACTCTTCTTGAATCTGAGCCTACCTTCCTGACTCACTTGAGATCAACAGTATGCAGTGATGGTGTGTGACCATGTATCTGGGCCATACATAATGATGCAGCATCTACCCTGTCCATGGGGCCACTCACTTTTGGAGCCCTGATCCCTCCTAAGACGTCTGCCTACCAGGCTGTGAGGAAGTGCAGGCCACATGAAGAGCCCACACATAGGTGTCTGGTCAGTAGCCCCAGCTGATGTCTCAGCTGACAGCGGCATCAACCACAACATTTGAGAAAATGCCTCCAGATGACATCAGTCTTAGGCCACAAGCCACCGCAATCTCCAAGCATTCCCAGCTGAGGACCCAACCACCGTAGAGCAAACAGGCCATTCCATCATGTCCTTTCCAAGTCCCTGATTCACAGAATAATAAAAAAGATGGCTTTAAAAAAAAAAAAAAAAAGTTGCCTGGCTGGGTGCCCAGTTTCTGTTATGTAGGCCGAGATTAAGTTTCTCTTGGACTAGTTTGCAGAGCCCCTGGATGCTGGACTGAAAAATGATTTACATTTTGTCTTGGCAGGAAATTACCCAGTGGGAATTGCCTTGAAAAATAACTGCTTAACTGGAGCTTGTGTGCATGCATGCACACTTATGTACACATTGCCCTGGCCTGGTCAGGTTGATAAGCTTCTCGTTGGCTGATAATCTCAGCAGTAGAAAATCAAGAGCCAGGAAGAAGGGTTTACAAATATGCTGGCCATAATGGTAACAGGGTGCATTGCTGAAGTTTTAAAATTGATTCTGCACTCTCTGGCATTCCAGAAGGGGGAACATACTCAGGCCTGTTGTCATGATAAGAAAGGAGGAAGCATATCAACTCCTCAGGAAAGGTACTCTGTTAAAGCTAAATTATAGAGGCAATGTCTTCTCCTGGCCCTCCTTGGGGATATTGAGAATATTACAGTAATAACTACCATTTACTGTGCACTCACTATGTGCCAGGAGGACGTTTAATGCTTACAAACAACCACTCGAATTAGGTGTTTCTTCTATGGTTGAGAAGAGTTAGAGGGGAGATGACTTTTGTAAACTTCCCAACTGGTAGGTGTTGGAACCTGAATTACTACGTGATAGACAAATGACTGCAGCAATGTTTTCACAGCAAATGTAGTAGTGAATATACCACTTTTTATTGCTGTTTGACCTTCAAGTGGAAATTCTAAGACATTGGGGTTTGTTTGGTTCAGAAATGAGCTAACTGCCAGAGGCTCTGAGCTTTGTCCCGTTCCCTCCCCCATCAACTGGAGCCGAATAGAATCAACTCTGACTCATGGCAACCCTACGTTTGTCAGGGTAAAACCGTGCTCCACAGCATGCAGCTCTGTTTATAATAGCGAACAATTTAAATAGCCATTAGTATAGGCCGGGGTCAGCCATAGAGTAAAACACTAGGCAACACTTAGAAAGAATGAAGAAATGCTCTAAGTTCTGAAATGGAAAATCAAGACATATTGGTGAGTGAAAAAAAGCCAAGTGCAGAACAGTGTGTAGAGTGTGATATACAAATACATGTATGTATATATCTATGTCTTGCATATGCATAAAAAAATCTCTGGAAAGACCACAAAAAAACCAATACCATGTGTTCCTTTTTTTTTTTTTAATGTGGGAAACCAGGGATATAGAGATAAGGGTAGGAATATAACTTTTCACTGAATATCTTTTGATAAGTTATGAACTACATGAATGTGTAACCTATTCAAAAATTGAAATAATTAAATGTAATTTAAAAATAATAAAAGCATAATGATTGCTAAGAAGAAGTCCAGGGTCCTACAAGAACAGGTAACAGGGAGACCTGACTTAGTCTACAGAGCCTAGGGGACATCCCTGAAGAAGTGACATTTAAGTTAGACTTTAAGGATAAATAGGAAAAGGGTCCAAATGGGTAAAGAAGAGATGTTCAGGAAGAGTCTCCAAGAGCCCTACGGGGGGAAAAAGCTGGGCACATTCAAGGAATGGAAAAAAATCTAGTATGGCTGGAATGCAGAAACCAAGGGGTGGGGAGATAGAGGAAGTAGTAGCTGAAGACAAAATGAGGGGCCAAATCATGCAGGCTATGTTGAAAACCATACCACCTATCTTGAAGATGGAGCAGGACCAGGAAACGTTTCTTCTGTTATACATAGGGTAATCATGAGTCGGAGCCAACTCAAGGCAACTAAGAACAACATGTTTAAAATACTGGACTTTATCCTAAGGGCAAGGGGAAGACATTGGAGGGATTTAAGCAGGAGAGTAATGGGAACAAGGTTATGTTTTGAATAGATTGCTCTGAAGCCCAGGAGGAGAAATGGTTGGAGGGAGTAAGGATGGATGTTGACAACATATGTATCTGACAAACCACTTTTGAGAACCATTTGGTGGTTTCTCATAAAGTTAAAACTTATAACTACCCTGCAATTAACTTCTTAGATATTTATCCCAGTTAAATGAAAACATATGTTCACAAAAACATTTGTATGAGAATGTTAATAGCATTCCTATTCATAGTAGCAAAAATTATGTTAAAAAATTGTTATCAAAAGATGAATTGATAAGCAAAATGTGGTATGTTCTTGCAATGGAATATGACTCAGTAATAAAAAAGAAATCTTGATACACACAACATGGACAATTCTCAAAACTATTATGTTGTGTGAAAGAAAACAACCACAGAAATGTACATAGTGTATGAATCCATTGATATAAAATGAAATCCATTTACAGAAAAAATAGCCTATAGTGACAGGAATCAGAAAGTAGTTGCCTGAGGGGAGAAGGGAATTGACTACAAAGAAGATTGAGGGAATGTTCTGGGGTGATGGGAAATGTTTCATATCTTGTTTTAGGCTGTGGTCGCTGAGTCAGAATCACCTTGACGAAAGCAAGTTTGGTTCTTTTGATTTTACGTGGTATATAACCTGTTGCCTTTGAGTTGATTCTGATTCATGGTGACCCCATGGGTTAGAGTGTAGAACTGCTCCTTAGGGTTTTCTCGACTTTAATCTTTATAGAAGCAATTCTCCAGGCCTTCCTGGAGCTGCTTGGTTAGTTTGAACTGCCAACAGTTAGGTTAACAGCCAACATCATTTATACAGTGAAACCTGTGAGAGCCGGAACTCAATGGACCTGTCTTGCTTTTTTGAGTCTCAAAAGATTTCTGCCTTTAACAGTGTGCAGTGTAAATTGCCACTTTTCTAGCCCTTGCTATTAGGGGAAAATATTTGCTTTTTCCTTCTCTGACAGGTTTCTGCTTTACACAGGTTCTGGCTTTCACAGATTTACTATACAATTATCAAAATTGATCAGAGTGAACAACTGAGACCTGTGCATTTTATTGCATGTTAAGTATATCTCAATCAAAAAAAAGTGGACATTGAGAAAGGTATGAGATGTTTGCAATGATCCTGAAGAAAAGTGATGGTAGCCTGGTAGCCTATCATGGTGTCTTAGGCTGGGTCCTCTAGAGAACCCAAACCAGCGCAGCACATAAATATACGCAAAGTGAGATTTATATCAAGGAAGCCACTCACATGATTGTAGAGGATGGAAAGTCCCAAGTCTGTGGGTTAGGCTGGAGTCTCCTCCTGACTCAAGCAGCTACAGGGGCTGGCAAATTCAAGGTCAGAAGGTCAGGCAGCAGGTCTCCGGCTCACAGGCTGTAGAGGCTGATAAATTCCAAGATCAGCAGGTAAGAAGGCAGGTAAGCTGCTACCTCGAGCCCCAAGAACCAGAGGTAAGATGAACAGGAGCCGGCTGCAAGATCCAGAGCAGGCAAAAGCCCACAAGCCTGGCCAGAAAGTCCACCTATATTGGATGCAGGCCACTCCCCCCTCCAAGGAAACTCCCTTTCAACTGATTGGCTCCTCGCAGCAGATCCCATCATGGAAGTGATCACATTGTATTATATCTCATCATGAAGATGATTACATCATTATACACCTGCCAGACTACATTGTAACTGCCAGACCACTGACAATCAGGACCCAGCCAAGTTAAAACACAGCCTTAACGATCACACATGGGGATCAAATAAAATAATGTATCTAAGAGGGCAAATTAAAAGGTTCCGTGCAAACAGTAAAGTTCTGTGCAAAATGTAAAGCTCCCTGCCAAAGTGAAGACTTACTCTGATTTAACCTCTATCACATTTCAGAGGTGAATGCGAGCCATCTGAATTGCCCCTCAGGCAGTCCTGTTTGTTTACAGCGAAGGGCTTGGGGGTGATTAATGATCTGGTTGGTTTGTCACAGTTTGGCAGGAAATGGATCTAATGACTGCTGAGATTCATCAGGATACTTGACCTTGGGGCCAAAGAAAAAAAGGTGGGGGGGGCGGATAAAAAATCAGGAGCTGCTTTTGCCGTGGGGAGTTTTCTACTGAAAATTGGGTTTCCCCAAACAAAAAATGCATTCAGCTGCTGGACTTGAGTCTTGATATTTTTTTTAATAATTAGAGTTTGAGGGATACGAAACAAGGAAGCGGACTGTCAGTTCCTGTGACAGGGCCCATAACTATCAGTGACAAGGCCACCCAGTATTCAAGGAGTTTGCTGGGAGCTGAGAGTGTGGGAAATACGTGTGGGCTGCTTGCAAGCATCTGCCTCAGAGTGCACACCAGTTTGGAGGAACAGCTGTGTGGAAATCAGTCAAAAGCCAACTGAATAGCTGGTCATTCACCACTGAGCTGAATTCAGCTGGTTTTTTTTCATGTGGTTTTCTTTCCCCTGTACCCCCAATGTTAATAAATCCCTAATTGCCTTAATTCGATATTGATTTCTTTTCCTCAAAAACCCACTTTGAATGAGTAGACACAGCTGGATCGCTCTTATCCCCACCAAGGGACGTTAAATGTCCTGTCACTGTACTTGGCCCCTTTGTCCATGAAAAAGAGACACTCTTTCATGAGGCAGGGCATTAGAGTACATGACCTTCCTGAAGATGCTCTTCTGAATTGCAGTGGACATTTGTCATATTTTTTGTTATCTGCTATCTCGCATCCAGTCTCTCCTTTTTTCTAAGGGTCTGCTGATCCCACCTTTGGTGAAAACCCTGTTGTGGCTTATTCTTGGTGTGAGGCAGGAAAACACTGTCCACATTGTAAGTGGACAGGGTCACATACACTCACACACACAATCTTGGCTCCAGCACAATCTGAGGACAAGCAACTGACTTGAGCTCAGTACACCAGATGGTCTTTGAATCTCAGTTGAGCAATACGAGGACATGGAGGTGATGGATGGTTATCCACACAGACAGCCAAGGGTAGTTTTTTTTTTAAAAAAAAAAAAAAAAGCAGCAGAGGTGGCATGCTGACCAAACTATTCCTGCTATAGCAGCATTGCTGTGATTCCTTTGGCCTGGCTCCCTAGCTCTCCCCCAATTTCTTCCCATTTCTAATTATCTCTATCTCCCATTGTCCTTTCAATAAATTCTCTTCTATTTAAATCTTTTAGAGTCTGTTTTCATTGCTGACACCCAAGACTGATACACATTCATCAGATAGTGATTTTATTTCCTATTGGAGCCCTTCACAGTGCTGCTCTCAACCAGTATCTCAGATACTCAGATGCAAGGCTTTACTTTGGTGGGGATGGAAAGACAACTGAATGAGGAGTATGAATAGGATAAGAAAAGGAGAAAAGGGGAAGGGAGAGGGAAAACACCATATGTTTAAGGTGGTGCAAACGGTTAACATACTAAGCTACTAACCCAGAGGCTCCTTGGAAAAAAGGCCTGGCAATCTACTTCCAAAAAAATCAACCAGTTCTACTCGGACACACACAAGGTTGCCATGGGTTGGCATCAACTCAACAGCAACTGGTTTTAGTTTTGGGTTTTATGTGTGAGGCCTGAGGATACAGCAATGATCAACACTGGCATCAGATCTACTGATAACAGGAGCTGTGCTGAGCACTTGCCCAATTTCCCTGCGTTAACAACACAGTGAGGGAGGTATTTTGATATCAGAATTGGAGAGTGTGGTTTTAGTGAGGCTGAGAAACTTGCCCACAGTCAACCAGTATGTGAGTGGGAGAAATGGAATCTGGACCAGATCTGTCTCATTCATGCTAGATCTGCCCTTTCCACTACAATAAATTTGTTGGGGAATGGTGGGTTAAACTTTCTTTTTGTATTACGATTTCAGAGTTGTATCTGTGAGTTGGAATGAGTCCACCTGAGTATAATGTAAACAAGTCATTGGACTATGTGTTTATTTATTTTAAAAACACAAGGTAGAAAACTTTACTGAGCCCATGAAAAGGAGAGCTGGAAGCATGTGGAAGCCTGTTTTGATTAAAGTGGAATAGATCTAGCTGGAGTGTAAATTCAAGACTGTATTTGCTTATGTCACACTGTATTTTCCAAATTGCTTTCATATGTCTCATCTCATTTATTTCCCCCACTTATGGATGAGGACACTGAGGCCCAGGACTTGAAATGACATGTCTATGTTCATATCAGAGCCAAACTCAAATGCGAACCTTTTCACCACACCCCACTGCTTGCTTTATAGCACAAGAAGACTTATTCCTCCTACTGACTTTAACAAGGTGGCTTGGACTGCTTTGTTCTGAAGATTCGATTGAACCTCCTAGGATTATTCAGGTAAATATTAGCTCCACACTCCTTCCAAAGATGTTCAGTCTCTCTCTAGGTTTATTGTTTTTTCTAAAACTTTTTTCTGCATTCTGACTCTCCTCCTTCTACATCCTTCCTCCTCCCTTTCTCTCTTACTCTTTTTTACTTCTCTCCTCTCCTCCCTTCCTTTCCTCCTTTAACTCACAAAAACATTTTCTTTTCTTACATAAGGATGGTATCATTTCACGGGGTGGCTATAATGAGAACTATCTTTTAAGTCCCTGGAATCAGAATATTTTCTTATGGATTCTTTATTGTTTGGATTGTTTTGCCAGGCTAATGAAAAAAGACTGGGAGGCCCCCTTATCTCAGCCCAACCAGAGGATGCCTTCAAGTTTTTGTTTTGTTTTCCAAGCTGGTTCCTTACAAATGCACCCAGAAGGTCACTCTCAGGTCCCCAAGATAGTAGGAGTAATCAATCACATCTAGTACATCAGCATCACAGAAGATAATCTCTTCAATGGGAGGATTCGGGAAGGCGAAAGGGGAGTCTCAGCTGTCCTAGGATCATACGCTCAGCAAAGGTGATCTGATGGATTGCTTTCTTCTGAAGGTTGCTGGGATGGTCACAATTATATTCTAGCTCCAGTGGCTGTTCTTCCTCTCTGTTTTCTGGCTCCAAATAAATAAATACCCACATACATAAGAGATTCAAACATTTCCCAGATAATTGGTTGCAACTCAGTAAGCAACAAAAGTTATATTTAATAGCCCCAAGGACTGGGTCCACACAGGGCCCCAAGCAGTAACTAATCCATTCAAAACAGACAGGAATCCCTGAGTAGGGCAAAACTCGGCTGCTAACAGAAAGGTTGAAAATTCAAGTCTACCCAGAAGCATCTTAGAAGAAAGGCCTGACCATCTGCTTCTGAAAAGTCAGCCATTGAAGACCTTATGGAGTATAGTTCTACTCTGACACACAAAAAATCACCTTCAGGAGGGGTCAACTTGATGGTTTTCAAAAGAAAGAGAACTCTAGTCTTGACTTTGCCAATGACAAGATTTGTGAGCTTGAGACATCACCTAACTTCCACAGCTATAAAATAGCCTTCCACAGCTATAAGATAATTGAACTGGCTTAGTCTTTCAACAAATATTTATTAAGCGTGTACTTTGTGACAGGTCTTGTGCTAGGAACTGGAAAGTTTTTAAAATGGACTGACACAGTCCCTGGTCTCAGGGGGTCTCAAGGTTTAATGGGAGAAAAGATGTGTAATAAGGGAAAATAATAGAATATATATTTTAAGTGCATTACGTGCAAAGTGGTAAGGAAGGACAAAGGTGGAAACCACTCTGCCTAGGAGTTCCTGTTTAGTATTCTTCTCAGCTCTAAGAGTCTGTGTGTACGGCTTTTTCTTTGATTTGTTTTGGTCTGCTTTGCACACTAACATATTTGCTTTTTTCTTGACTAGCTATTTTCAAATCATCGTTGTTGTTATCAACCATTAAACCAAAAACCAGTTGGTGTTGAGTCAATTTTGACTCGTGGTAACCCCACGTGTGTCACAGTAGAACTGTGCTCCAAAGGGTTTTCAATGGCTGATTTTTTGGAAGCAAATCACCAGGCCATGAAGACAACTCTGCCAGTCACAATTCATTCCGCAGATGGCATTTCCCGCTAAAGAGGAAAAGTAGCATCTCACTTTGCAGATCCAGACCACACTGGCAGAATTTTTCAGTGATCATGCTTCATGTGCAGGTTTACTGGTAGAACTTGTGGGTTCTGTGTGGTAGCTTTTCCAGAGTAGCCCTGGTACCTAATCTAGGAATATTAATAACACCTCAGAGAACATCATTTTCTTTTTTATTTTTAATACAGGGAAAGTTATATAATCTTGGGCTGACAAGAGCTCTGATCACACCTTCACCCTTCCATTTAGAACCTGAAGAAGGGGACATTAAAAACCTAAACCAAACCCATTACTATCGAGTCGATTCTGACTCATAGTGACCCTATAGGACAGAGTAGAACTGTCCCCTATGGTTTCCAAGGAGCACCTTGTGGATTCGAACTGCTGACTTTTTTGGTTAGCAGCCATAGCTCTTACCCACTACACCACCAGGGTTTCCAGACGACATTAGCACGGCCCAGATAGAACACATTAAAAAACCTTTTAGGACCAGTTTCTTTATAAATGGCAGAAAAGGGCCTATAGGTGTGCCCTAAGGCAAGACAATAGGCAGAAAAGCAACCAGGGCTTTGCTTCTGCTGGATTATAAACCTCTCTCCTCAGGCATCCAAGGAAGGTGTCAAGTCCTATTGACTCGGTAGAGATTAGGTTAAAATCATCATTTTGGTCAATGACTATTAATCAGTGGTATTTAACCTTTTGAAAGCATGTTGTTGTCGTTAGTTGCTGTCAAGTTGGCTCCAACTCATGGCAACCTTATGTGTGACAGAACAAAACGTTGCCGAGCCATGATCATGATCATTGGTATGTTTGTAGCTGTTACTTCTCATTTTGAGTTTTGCCACATCACAGATCCCTCCTATGAAAGCTATGGACTATCCCCCCTCCTCAAAGACACATGTGTATATAAAATTGTTTGCACACAATTGACAACAGCAACTAGAAAAAGAAGATAGAAAACTTAGATGGCAGTGAGTTTATGTTAATGGGGGAGGAACAGGTCAGAAAAAGAGGGTGAGAACGGTTGCATAACCTGAAGCATGTAATCAATGTTGCTGAGTCATACACGTAGAGACTGTTGAATTGATGTATGTTCTGCTGTGTATATTCTCAACGACAACAAAATAAAATAAATTATTTTTAAAAATGAAAAAACAAAAATATTTTGAATACAATTATAGACTCCTTCCATTGCCCCACATTTAAAAAAAAACCTGTTTTAAATCATCCCCGATTATAGAATCCTAGAATGTTGGAACCAAAAAGAAACTTAGGGATCACTTTTGTCCAAACACCTTATCCCCCAGAGGCTGGAGATGGGTGTCATTCGGGCTAATAAATTGTTCTGTGCGTTTTCAAAGACCTAACCCCCTGGTTCTCAACTCCATTCTTGAACTAGGTGCCCCTGCTCCTAATTTGCTTCCATCGAAACACTGTAGCCAAGTGGAACAGTCTGATACCGTAAATGTCTAATGTCTGTGAACATCATTGGAGCACCTGGACAAACCACAATGTTAGGCACAAGAACAGTTCTTGCCCTTGAGAAGCTCATAGAGGTTCTAGGGGAGACCCACCCAGTGCCGTCAATTCGATTCCGATTTGGAAACCCTAGTGGCGTAGTGGTTAAGTGCTACGGCTGCTAACCAAAGGGTCTAGGGAAGAGACATATAAAAACAATATAAGGTAATACGGTATGTGCAATTACAGATGTTTGAACCAGGTGCAGAAATGACCATCGGCAATGCTTGACTGGATCATGCAAGACCCCTGAAGACGCAGCGCTTACACAGGGTCTTGACGGGTGGCACAAACGACACGGAGGAGAAGAATCTTGTGGTTTGAGAGATCAGCAAGTGTGTAGTCAGAGAAGAGTAAAACGGCGTGAGGTTTATGAGAAACCGGAAGTGCTTGGGAATGGCAAGAACATAGGGTATAGGTGGGAGGTGAGATGGAGAGAGAGAGGAAGGAGCCAGAACTTAGGAAGCCTTGGATATCACGCTAACAAGTTTGGACACAAGGAAGGCTGTCAGCCTGAATGATGGATTAAGGAGTCTTTTCCTGGGGACGGTGCGACAAGGCAAGATATCCATCTATCCCGGATGGCCTTCTTCCGCGAGAGGCTGAGGGCAGCCTCTCTGAGATTCCTATCACCTGTCTCCTTAAAAATCAGCCGGCTGCCAAACACTAGAGAACTTAAGAAAGCTTCTGTGAAGCATTCAGAAATGACAAGAGGTCAGCCTAAAACACAAACATCTCTAAACTGTCAGTGAGATTTAATTCACCAGAGAAGGACCACGCCTCCCCACTAAAAGATGGCTATCAGGAGGAGGCCTTTCCACAACAAATACAGAGAAATTGTTCTTCTTAAAATAAAAAATAAAAAGAGAAAAACCTAATTCCAGCTTGATATATTGATGTGCTCCCTCTGCAAAGCTTCACATTTTTCATTTTTCCTTAAAATTGAACCAGCTTAGCCCTAGCAGGTAGGCTGGCTCTAAAAAAAAAAAAAAAAGGAAACATTAATCAAGAGACGAGCACTTCACCAGAAATATGTGAGAGTAGTCATTTCCATGTTACTACTTCTTAGGATTCCTAGGCATTAAGGGCACTAAGAAGCATTTGTAAGGGGTGTATTTTCCCCAAAACAAATGCATAAATCAAAATTTCCAATTACATGTACACTGTACCCAAAAACAAAAATAAAACCACTGCCCTTGAGTTGATTCCCACTCACAGTGACCCTCTAGGATAGAGTAGAACGGCCCCATTGGTTTCCAAGGCTATAAACCCTTACAGAAGCGGACCGCCACATCTTTCTCCTATAGAGCAGCCTGTTAGCAGCTGAGCGCTTAAACGCTAAGCCACCAGGGCTCCTCTCAGGAACACTATTAAGTAGCTACTCTGCCCTGAAGATGTTTTGACCGTATTCACCACTAGGTGTCACAAGAATCTTATTTTAAAAGAAAAGCTTCATGAGTCTGCATCAACTGGATGGCAACTAACAACAAAGAACGTAATTCTCCTTTAGTGTTCAGATTTCTGGATAAATATTTTTAAAAACAGTGAAAATGGCAAATGTTCAGAACCTTCCTCTTAAAAAGAGCTGATGGTTTTAATTCCTTAGACTACCTGTAAATATGTGCTTTGCAGAATTTCAACAAATAGAAAAGCTTTTGTTGAAAGACCCGTGGTAAATGTATATCTTACAGGAAATTCCATTTCATTTACACTATTTATTTAATAGAAATAATCTCTGAGATTATTTGCATTTATTTCTGAAGGAGGATGTTTTTCCTTCCTCAGAATAAGTTCAGGAAATGGGTGAACTGTTCAGGAAGTTAGCTAAATGCTGATGTAAATCTAAAAGGAAGGTCTGTTGTTAAAAAAAAAAAAAAAAAAGACCAAAAAAAGCTAGGAAGTGGTTCGCTCTTTCACTTATGGAAAATGTTATGCAGACTTTCTGATTTAAAAGGAAGAGGGCTAGGAAAAATACCTGTGACCATGCTATCCTTTCTGTGGGTCTGGTTAGACAACCCAGACTTTTACTGATAACAGGAGCAGGCAAAGAAACCTGTCAAGAAATAAAAATCTGAATGGGAAACGTGACTGGGATTAAGTTTGTATTAAATGAAGCTCTTACTACGGAATTCATGGAGCCCTGGTGGTGCAGTTCTTAAGAGCTCGGCTGCTAACCAAAAGATCTGCAGTTCAAATCCACCAGCTGATCCTTGGAAACCCTATGGCACAGTTCTACCCTGTCCTATAGGGTCACTATAGGGTTGCTATGAGTCGGAATCGATGGCAATGGGCCTGGTTTTTTGGTATGAAATTTGTATCAGCTATTCTAGGAAGGATGTCTTAATTGGAAACTGAGTCCAAAAGAGCTGTTGCCCACCCCACCCTCCACCCCCTTATTTTTGTTCAGTTGCCGTGGGTCTATTCCAACTCATGCAGCAGGAAGCAGATCACCAGGCCTTTCTTTCACAGCACCTCTAGGTGGGTTCGAACCACCAATCTTCCATTTAGTAGTCAAGTACTTAGCTGTTGGGGCCACCCAGGGACTCCCATTGGGGCCCCGAAGTACTACATAAACAACAAAACACTACCCTCCCCTTACAAGGATCCTGTCCCTGCCAGCCACTGACAAATGATATGGTGCTGACCTGAGGACTAAAAGGGAGAGAGCCTCAATCCAGGGAAACCCAAGCTCTTCGGGGGCACTTGGTCAGTGCAGCAATCTGCCTGTAGCCCATCGGTGACAAGGTCATTATTTATCTGTAGCTTGCAGTGTAGGGGGTGTGCTGTATCAGGTGTACAGGGCAAACAGAAAGCTCCTTCCTCTGAAACACTGGCATTTTAGAAAGCAAAGATTCAGCTCATTGAACAGTGCCATGGAGGGACATACGGTTCATTGTGTTTTTTTTTCTGGAAATCGCGTCCTCCTTTCCAATTCTCTGCTGCAGTCTTCATTCAGGCCTTCATGGTTTCTCATCCATACCGAGCTTCCTGCCTCCAGCTTCTTTACAGTCCACAGTCGGAATGAGCATTATAAAGCACCAACATGGACATGGCCCCTCCTTGCTTTAAAACCTTTGCCCACTCCCCTGTTTCTGAGCACAGGGAGAATACAACCTCCGAGGCCTTCCATAACTCGGCCTCAGCCCACCTTCCCTCCCACTTGATGAGTCTCAGACTCCAGTTACACCGAATGGCTTGCTGCCCCACACCTCCTCACAGGCAACTAACTCTCTGCCAAGTTTATTAATGAATTTCTGTCTTACACTCTGAGTAATGAGGGTTGACCATGTACCTCTTGTAATACCTGTATAGCAATCTCTTTGGATTTACAGAATACGACATGAGAAAAGCAAGAGAACAGGGCTTAGAGGACAAAAGGCAGACACTATGCAAACTTCCTCCTCGGTGCAAATATTATAAGTCAATATGTGTGCCTAGAAAAGATGTTCAGATGGAGGCAGTTGGCTGAACTGGCAATTAGATGCCTCTGGTGACACTCCATAGATAAGCTTTCATTTTTTTTTTTTTTTCCTGATTTTTGTGGCAACCCTCCATTCTGTTGGTGATGGTGGTGTTAGTTGCCATCAAATCAATTCTACCTCATGTGTGTCAGAGTAGAATTTTGCTTCACAGGGTTTTCAAAACTGTAACCTCTCAGAAGCAGATCGCCAGGCTTACTTTCGAAGTACCTCTGGGAGGCTTCAAACCACCAAATTTCAGCTGCTGCAAAAGACTTCTTTAAAGTATTAAAAATTCAGGACGTCACTTTGAGGCCTAAGGTATGCCTGATCCAAGCCATGATGCTTTCGATTGTCTCATATGCATATGAAAGCTGGATAATGAGTAAGGAAGCCGGAAGAAGAATTGATTGATGCCTTTGAATTATGATGTTGGCAAAGAATATTGAATATACCATGGATTGCCAAAAGAACAAACAAACCTGTCTTGGAAGAAGTACAGCCAGAATGCTCCTTAGAATTGAGGATGGCAAGACTTTGTCTCACATATTTTGGGCGTGTTATTAGGAGGGACCAGTCCCTGGAGAAGCACATCATGCTTGGTAAAGTAGAGGGGCTTTGAAAAAGAAGAAGGCCTTCAATGAGATTAAGTGACACAGTGGCGGTAACAATGGGCTGAAGCATAACAAACAATTGTGAGGATGGCGCAGGACTGGGCAGTGTTTTGTTTTTTTGTACTTAGGGTTAGGGTAGCTATGAGTCCGAACTGACATGGCAGTACCTAACAACAACATCAGTAGGGTGCTTAACTGTTCGTAGCACCCAGGGACTTAGTTTTTATTTTTTACGTATTGATATCAGAAGGTGGTTTTGACAAGGAGACTGGGTCTTAAAAAGTCATGTTCTCTGGAATCCAGCCCTTCTCCCTTTTTCCTCTTCCCCATCCCCTCCCTACACATTCACCTAGTGAGGAAGATAGGTGGTTTTGAGGATCAAAGGGTGAGATGACAGCTGTCTAGAAAACGTTTTCCTGCTGCATCTGGTACTCAGAAGCTGTTCTGTTCAAACTAAGCCAAGGAGGCTTTTATGGATTAAATTGTGTTCCCCCCAAAACACATATTGAAATTCTAATCCCTATACCTGTGAATGTAACCCTGCTTAGAAATAGTTTTCTTTGGTATGTTAATGAGGCCATATCAGTACAGGGCGTGTCCTAAACCTAATCCCTTCTGAGTTATAAAAAGAGCAGATTAGACACAGATGTGTGTGTGTACAAACAGGGAGACGCCATGTGAGGATCGTCTATAAGCCAAGGCACCAAGCAACACCCAGGGCTACCAACAGGGAAGGAATTGACTTGGCCAAGACCCTGATTTAGACTTTTAGCCTTCAGAACTGAGAAAATTAATTTCTGTTCTTTAAAGCCACACACTTATGGTATTTGTGTTACAGCAGTCCTAGCTAACTGAGACAGAGGCCCAAGGAGTTCGTTTAGGAAGAAATCACGTGATTGGACCTAGTACCATTCTTCCTTTTTGGGGGGTTAGGGGGTGTAGGAGAGGACAGGTGGTTTGCTGCCGTGAACTTCTGAAGGGAAAGGTTGTGTCTTATTTATTTCTGTGTCCCCTGCAGTGTCCCAGGACGGTGTCTGGCACATGATGGGTCCTCACCCAGCTATTCAACAAATATTTACTAAGCAGTAGAGGATTTGTTTTTCCAGGTTTAGGGTTTTAAGCTTGTTAATAACAGCTGAATTCTTTCTCTGATTTGTCATCTGCACTTTTGGACCCTAAGTCGGACTTTGTCTTTCATGATTTTTCAAAATCACTCCCTCCTTCCCTTCTCCCAACCGAGTCCAGCATTCTACATACAGTAGGGTCTCAGCAAACACTTGTTGGGGAGGAGGAGAAGAAGGAAAAGGGAAAGAAAGACAAGGTAAACCACATAGTGGGTAGGCGATCAATTCCTAACTTATTTTTGAGGCTGGAGAATTTTTTTCTGAGGCTATTACCCTGGCATCTTTCCAGAAAGTCCTGCGAATGTGATAGCTTTTGCTGTCACCTTTGGTTTCCTTCCTATACTGGCCACAGTTGTCACCAAAGCCTCTAAGTTTCCCCACCTAACAAGTCAAAACCCTTTCTCCCTCTCTTCCTTCCTTCTTTCTTTCCTTCCCTCCTTCTTTGCACAAATATTCCTGAAGCTTGTACTCTGTGCCTGGCACTGTGCCAGACTCTGAGGACACCCAGTTGGGCACCTCAGGGAGCTCAATCCAGTGGGAAGATGGGCCCATGCACAGACAATTATAAACAGTGCAGTGAAGGCTCTCAAAGTTGAAAGCGTAGGGGCTTAAATTTACCTATGGTGAGGAGAAAAGGGAGCAAGGAGGCGGCAAGCAGGAGGGTCAAAGAAGATTTCCCAGAAGAGATGATACAAGACCTCAATTGTGAAGGAAGAACGGACATAAATTAGTTGAAGAAAGGGCAAAAGGGCATTTCAGGCAAAGAACCATGGATGCAAAGGCAAGGGGGTGAGAGGAAAGCAATGAGACTGAAAGGTTTTTCTATGTGACTTATCAGTTCCATCTTGTTGCTTTATACTCTACCAATTCACTTCATATCAAGTGAAATGATGCAATCCTCAGGCATTTTATGAAATTTAGATAGCCAGTCAGAAACATCAGCTAGCCAATCATTTAATCTCTTAAAGAGGAAGGCTCTGATAATGTGGGCAACCCATGATATTAAGCATATGCTTGGGTGAACACAGGATCAGGTGCTTTTAAGAAACCAGGTGGGAGGCTGACGAAAATCAGGTAACTGATGTGAAATGTAATAAATCTGACTTTCTATTCTCTCTCCCTGGAAACTTGAGATGTTGGAAACGTTGGCTGCTATGGCAGATGAATCAATCCATGGGCTCCCTTACCCTAAGGAAGAAAGAGACCAAAGGAAGAAGACAGAGTGATTTTAAGTTAGGTGGGGCCAAAGTCCATTTGAAAGCCCTTGGGACTAAACTTCTGCAGATTCAATACATTTTCAAAACCTTCAGTAAGATGCTCTCGTCCTACCAACTTGGCTGCATTATGAAAAAAAAAAAACCGAGGGCAGAGTCGTCCCCTGAGCATGGTTTATTTCTGTTCACAGAACTTCGAAGACGTGAGGCCAAGGCTGACCTCTTTAGTCAAGAATCAGCTCAACTTTAAAATTATGATTGCATGTGAAAGCTAAAATGGGAAAGATAAAAAATCAGTTCTCAGGACAGAAATGCTAAAAACCCTTGGGCTACATTCCAGTCAGGGTCCTGGCCCTGCACACAAATCTCCCATTGGGGGTGGGTGGGCAGGAGACCAGCCAAGACCAGTTCAAGCCAGTTGAGTGTCAGGGAGTCATGGGGTTTATTCTAGAGGTGTCCAGCTTACAGATAAAGAAATTTACCTTAGTGATTATGCTACATAATCCTTGAAAACCAGACACTCAGGGCCAGGTCTTATTTTTAGTTGCCTGCCAAAGCATTTACCTATTCCCAATTAACTATTGGTAGTAATTAAAGAAATCAGAACTATAGAGCATAAAACAAAAACAAAAGCATAAGAAGGCATAAGAAGATCTAGTTGTCCAACCTGCGACTTCCCCTAGACAAGTCCCTTGCCCTAAGCCTCGCTTCTCTTTATAAAGGAAGGCAATGCCTGCCCTGCTTACTTCAGAGATGCTATGAGAATAAAATGAAATCATGCAAATGAAAGTATTTTCTATACTGATAGTCTTTCTCCAAGTGCAAGGGATTATTATGATTTCAATTCAGATTGTGTTGACTTCCTAACAACTTGGCGCCCTGGCGGTGAAGCGGTTTGAATAGCTCAGACTGCTAACCAAGGTTGGTGGTCGAATCCACCAGCCACTCCTCGGAAACCCAAGGGGGCAATTCTACTCTGTTTTACAGGGTCACTGTGAGTTGGAATCGACTCCACGGCACACAACATAACTATTTAATGAGGAAGTAGTGGATTGAGAAATGGCATACTTTACAGGGAAGAGAATTTAAATCATATACTTCCCTTCATCCATTGTTGGAGATAAAAATACACTAGCAATCTGTAGATAAGAAAAATAGTATTGCAGAGTCTTATTCACTGGGCTTTTTACTTACACCAAAACAGGGTGGGATTCAAGTGAAGCTAACAGGTACAGAGCAATTTATATGCAAACCACGAGGGCTGATGTTCTCATCTGGGGCATCAGCAGACTTCTCTGTCAGGCGTCCCCTTCCTTCTGTGTCTGTGTGGTCCATAGTATCATGTGCTCCCATGACACCATTCTGATAATGGCTTTGAATTTGCTTTATCCAATAATTTTCCTGGATATGGGGGACAGAGGCCACCCAAACTTGTAAACTTAGAGAAGCCATTTTCCTGACTGACCGACGTTATGTACTTCCATGTCATAACATAAAACCAGAACCATTGTGTAGCTGGGGAAAAAAAATCTCAAGTTAAAAAAAGGAAAAATCTCCTTTTTAACATCTTCTTTTTTAAGAGACTCAAAGCACTACAGTGATGGGAAAGCTTTTTCAGGCCACCAGACTGAGTCAAGGGCATTTGGAAGGTTTATAAAAATGGACACATGTATTGGAAATGCCAGAAGGAAGAGTCATTGGGATGACAGCTTGAGAACTCTAGTTATGTCCAAGGCATAATGTGACCCACTTGAGTGTTACTGATGACCACAGTGGTGATAAATTCCATTGACCTTGGACTCTGGGGGTTTGCTGACCTAGGAGAAATCCCAGAGGGGAAAAATAGCTCCAGCAAAAAAGAAACAAAGAGGCTCTCAGAAAGCAGTTCTCAATCTGCCTTGCAAACCAAATCTTCTATTTCTCACTGCTGGGTATGTATGCATCCCAGGGACAAACATACACCTTCAGGAATACTGCCAAATCACACACCAGTTAATAAACAAAATTTTATTTTCCTTTGATACAAAAATTAAATAGCAAAGTTTATTTTTTTGTACAGTGATAAATTAGAAATTTACAGTACAGACATCAATGCAGACATACTTTTGTAAATCCTTAAAAGCAGGGTCCATTTCCTTTGAAGTTCAGCTACTCATTCAGGGCATGTGTAGCAGGAGTTTGCCTGGTACCTCTATGTCAAACTTCTGAAAGTCCCCAGGTTGGTGTCAAGGTGGCTGGAGCTGTAGTGCAGCATGAGGATACAAGGCCACAGAACAACTAGTGTAGCTGCTGCACAGAGCAGGTTGAATGATATTTTTATCTTTTCACAGATGGTACCTGATATTTACTCCATCTTCCTTACAAAGAGCTCAAGAGACCTTGATCCTTAGGCCTTCTAAAGCCTCACAACATCCCTGTGAGGTAGGAAAAAATCCAGAATGCTTACACACCCCACTAGGAGACACCTAGAAAGCAGATGACCTCTCCCAAGAGCCCACAGCCAAGTCAGGGCCAGAGCCCATGAACAGGATTTGGAAACTTCCACAACCTGGGAGACAGAGAGCCTAGCCTTCAAGGGCAGGGCTGCTCTTGCCTCTACTCTCAAAGGCTTCTGGGATGACAGTGGTCATATAGTGAATACTCTAGGAGATCAAGGAGATACAAAAGCTTTGAGAACATGGCTCATGTATGACCCCAGGTAGCCCTCTACAAATTGCCTGGGTGAATACCAGGAATTTGTTGATTCAAAGATGAAGAAGGGAAATAAGGCAAATCAGAAAGTGGCGAGGGGCTTACCAAGGTGAAGCAACTTGTCAGGGAACCCTTGTTGTACTTCCCTCCTGGTATTAACAACGTGCCATTACTGCATGGCAAGAGGCAGCACCAGACAGCTTGAACCAGGCTGCAGTGAAACAAACTCCATTATTTAAGGCTCTAGTGTCTGATCCTTGATAGAAGCAAAATGTTCTCCTAGAAGTTTCCAAGATCTTTAACCTAGCTCAAGGAAAAATGATAACCCAGGTCCTTTGTCAGTCATAATACAGACCCAGACCGGGGACTCTGACCTCAGGTAAAATACAAGGACAAAAAGAATTGTCAGAGTCCCGTAATTCGGCATGCTTTTCCGGACCAGCAGCTCTCTCCAATGCCCTCCACCATGCAACCAAATTCAGGATATAGAAACGATCCTAAGGGGCTCCTTCCAAAGTATGTCCTTTGTGGCTTTTGTTCCTAACTGCTGCTGCGGCCACCTCACCATAAGTCAAAGATTGCATCTTCCTAGTGAAATCCCTTTAAATTGAGTCTGCCCCTCTGGGCTGAGGATGTCAAGTTCATCCTTGTGTCCTTAGGTCCCAGGTGGGTGGCCAAAACAATAAGCACTTAATCCAGTGGCCAGGAGGTTGAGGTGGCCAGAGAGGAACCTGCAGGTGCTGAGTAGCATCATAATTCAGAACCTAGAGACAGAAGTGTCCCACATTTTGGGGTTAGGGGTTCTGGGGAGAGAGTGACCCAGGAAAGGAAAGTCAGAGAACATTTCAGGAAAATAAAATGTGGCACCTCTTCTCCGGTTTCAGGCCCCTGAGCAAGCTGCCGACACAAGCAGTCTCAGAGATCAGGAAATGGGTCTCCATAAAGGAAAAAGGATATGAATCAACCTAGCAGCTCAACCAGCTGGTTCTGGCCAGTTCCACCCTAACCCACGTTCCTCATCCCTGAGGTTTGGCCTTTACGGGCAGGAGAAAGGAGTCTGCCAGAGAGGAGGCTGGACAGAGGTGACCTTGGGCTCCACTTAACAAAATCTCTGGAGGCCAAAAGATTTTTAGGGAGTGATAATCACATCTACTTGTTTCAGATTTCAGAGACAGAAAAGCCACCTTAACCTTTTCCTTATCACGATGTTATCCTCAAGTTTACCTACACAAGTCACGTGGAATACACTCAGCTGTAAATCATCTGTTCCCCAAAAAAGCCGTATTAGATGTGTGGGCTCATGTCCTCATAGCCTATTTTCATACTCTTTCTAGGAGCTTCCACAGAGACTGTCATGAAGCAGAGTTGATGCTTTCTATCAAAACCTCTGCAATTGATTTGGAAAAAATCCTGAGATGACATGAGGGACCCAAGAAGGTTTATGGGATGAAGACAGTGAAGCAGATGGAAATTGCAGAGGCCCCTTCTTTTTCACAAAACCAACAGCAAAATTCAGCTGACCCAGGAGCATCACCAGCCTTGGTCAGTTAGAAGAATAGAGCTGTCACCACTGAACTAAAATGCTTATCTTCTGTGACATCCCCTAAGTACTTAATACAGGGTTTTACACATAGTTGGCACTCAATATATGTGCTGGTAAATGCCTTTTTTTTTTTTTTTTTTTTAAAGTAAATACCAATTTAAGAGGAGATGGAGTTGTTCTGAGGTAATTGGTAACTGACTCCTTAGCCACAAAGTTCTTTTCCTGAAACCATCAACACTCTCCATTGTCTGGAAGGTGAAATGCCTATAACCCCGTGACACTGCTAAGGCTACTAATCCAGTCTGCACCAACAGGCCACTTCTGATCAAATATACTTTCCTCTGGGAAAGCAAGAGATTTGGGGGACAGACAATTTTAAACCCAGAAATCGTCAGGCCACTAGCTCCAGAGCTCGCATGCCTGGGTTTACCCAAGGGTTCTTTTATTATTATTATTTATTCATTCACAAATATTGAACACCTACTTCTTGCCTGGGCCTCTGCTTGGTAACACAATCACTGAAACATTACAGGGAAAATTGCCTTACAAACCCGATACTCTAACAGCAAGGCCAGTCCCCCACTGCATGGTCCTTCCTGGGCCAAAGTCTCTGCCCAACTCCCAAGACACTAGAGCAGAGCGTGAGTAAGGGCAGGCTCTGCCCCTGGGTGCATGCTCCAGGGCCCTGGGCAGTTATGGGAACTGCCTGCAAGCAGCGCAGGGAGTTCACATTTTACATTTCACAGGCAATGTAGTCTCAGATGGAGTTAAACCAGCCTTCCTGGGACCATTTCTCATGCTCCGGGAGCCCTGGCCCAGAGTCCAGCCAAGGTACTCCAGCTTGGCAGACAGCAGCACGGGCCGTCTGTGCCCATTTAGCTTCTGCCTCAAAAGCCCTAAGATGTTCCCTTCCAAACCACACAACAGACCTTACATGCATCTTCATCTCAGACAGCTCAACGACCACAAAAAAAAACAGAGAGGAAATGGCAAACCAGGGGCATAAAGCTCACCTCACCCTACCCGCCCCCCCGCAAAAGAGCATGCTTATTTCCAGAATTTGACCACCTATTTGGAATTTTAAGTCCCTGGAAATGTTTTCCCACAAAGAAGAATCATAAAAGAGAGCTTTCCTACCTGCTTTAAAAAAAAAAAAAAAAAAAGGCATGAATAAATAAATAAATGAGTCACTGCAAAGCAGAAACGGAAGCAAAGACAGGTATGAGTTATACGGAGAGCAACCTGTGACACTGTCAACAATTTGTCCCAGAGATCTGGTGATTAGAAGGCCTCAGGCGGGTTAACAGAGACACCAGTTACAATTTTAAAAGCTCTGCAACTTTTGAGAGGCTGCTAGGGGGTAGCCCCTTGTAAGGAACGTAAAGCATAAATATGAAAGGCTTCGGATACCTCCACAAAAGGCAATTAAGACCAGTGTTGTTAGCGTTTGCAGTTCATTTCATAGGGTCTACACTTTATTCCCTAACCAATCAAGCTCCTGGCTGGCATTCTGGAGATTCATTAAGCACCATATAAATACTCCAGGCCACACTGCCTCCAAGGAAATCTTACAAGGAACCTTTGCCAATTACAAGGAAACAATTATGCGCCAAGTAGTTGGATTAGCTGTCCTCAGTTCCCTTCACAAAATTGAAAAAGTCTCCATTGTTGTAAGTAGACCAGACTCTGATAACATTCTTATGCTAAAGGAAAAAAAAAGGCACTATCGTTTTGAGAATGCAAGTTGACCATAGTTGTAAAGTCAGTGAGTATACTATGTCATGGTCCAAGAATGTGCTTTTAATTGTAATTGACACACACAAATTACACAGTTAATCTGGGTGAATGCAAACTTGCCAAGAAATTTAACATTTTAGCTCTTCCAGACTGGCGTCTGCACAGATGCAATCACACAAAGTAAAATATATTAAGTCTCAATTGCTCAATGCAATAGGTCTCCGAGGCTGGTAAGGTAAGTAGACTTGGTAAATCTCATTTTTCTCTGAATAAAGTGATTGTCAGAAAGTGAATCACCCTGCATTTTCCCCTCATTAGGCATGCTGCAATGCAAAAATTCCTATAAAAATACCTTTTTTGAGTCATGAATGTAAAATGAAGAAAACAGCAGCAGCCTAACACAGAGACACTGAAATAAAAGAGGGAGAGAGAGAAGAAAAATCCACTGGATATCTTAGGTGTGTTTGTACAGTACTTTTGTTTGTCTAAGCCATTCTGTTTTATGACAAAGGCACTGAAGGATTCTGACACCACCTCTGGGGAGTGCGATCCACACAGTTCTAAACAGCAGACGGTGCACCCCAGATGTTTATGTTAGACCAGCCAAACTACAAGCTCTTGTAACACGTCTCTGAACCCAGCGTTTCCAGTGTTTATAGATCACTTTGCTATTTTAAAGACCCAGTTAGTTTTAAATTTTAAAAGGGTTAAAAAAAAGTTACTCTTTCGCCCTGCAAGTTATCGACTCACGGCTCAAATCCCACCCTGCAAGGAAAAGCAGCATCGCCCTGGACTGCTCACAATCTAGGCAGGACCTCCACACTCCAAGCTGCGACCTGCTAAAGTGATCAGTATTTTGATTTTTCACAGCTTTGAAAGCCTCTAACTGGCTTTTCCATGTTGGATCATTCCAAAGTCTGCAGTAAAATCATTGGTTTTAGGATGCTGAGAGGGGCAGGGGTCTAGCTTAAGTGGTGCTTGTTTGTTCAACTTTTAGCAGCATTTCCACCGAAATGCTACTATTCCCTCTATCAAAATGAGGACCATGTAGAGGCTGGTTATCCTTATACCACAGTTTCATTGCCTTTCCCAGGCTTTACCCAACCACTCCCTCTCTTCTCTCTCTTTACCTTCCCAGAGTTCACCAATCTGTTGGAACATTTCTGCCACGTGTGAAAAGTTTTGGCAGACCAAATCCACATGCCTGAAGTGATGCCCACCAGCAAAGACATAAAAATTTTTAACATTTCAACTGCCATATTGGAGTCATCTGCAGAATACCGGAAGAGTGCCCAGTTGGAAATTTCATAGAAATAACAGGCAATCACACAGGTTGCAGGAACCGTGTACAGTACTGAGAAGACTCCAATTTTGACCATCAGCCTTTCCAACTTGTCTGTCTTTGTCCCATCCTTTTGAAGATTTGACCGAATTTTGAACAAGGCCACCAAACCTGCAGCAATGAATAAAGTTCCGATCACCAAATAAGTGAAGAGGGGAGCCACCACAAAGCCAGTGAGGGCATCAAGGTTTTGGTTTCCAACATAGCACAGGCCAGTCAGTCCATCTGCATCCACCAGTCTCATGATCAAGATGACAATGGTTTTCACCGCAGGGATGGCCCAGGCTGCAATGTGGAAATAAGAACTGTGCATTTCAATGGCTTCATGACCCCATTTGAGTCCGGCTGCCAAAAACCAAGTGAGTGTCAGAATAACCCACCAGATAGAGCTAGCCATTCCAAAAAAGTACATCAGCAAGAAAATTATTGCACATCCTGTGTTCTTAAGTCCTTCTTGGATGAGAACGGGTTCTGCTGCCTCTTCAAAATCGCAGGATATCCTTTCCCGGCCTACAGTCAGCCTGACAATATAAGCAATGCTATAAATATTATAGCACATACTGAGAAATATGATGGGGCGCTCAGGGTAGGAAAACCTGGAGGAATCGATCAGGAAGGTCAGGACCGTGAAGGCGGTGGAGATGAAGCACAGGCTGGCCCACACGGCCATCCAGATGTCGGTGAACTCCTTGGCCGAGCGGCTGTATAAACCGGCATCATAGCCACACTTGAGAACACAGTTCAGGCTCCTTTTCACCCAGATGTACTGGTCAGAATTGGTTCCCACAGAGTGACATTCTTCCCCAGGCTGGATGGGGGTTTTGTGAGGTAAAGGTACCTCTTCGTCACCTGGCCCTTCCATGCACATGTGATTGTGGTCATTCTGTGGTGGGAATTTGCTGCAGTTCAGGCTCTCTGGCCAGGCGAATCCAAATTCCTTCAGGACCGGTTCACAGCGTCTCTTGACTGAAAGACACATGCCGCCGCATGGGCCGATGGGGATGTTGATCTTCTCTGTGCACATTGGCACATAAACCGAACAAAGGAAGAACTGGAAAAGTAATGAAATGAACAAAGAAAACAATGAGTTGGAAGTCTGACTAAACGCTTGCACAAAGCTTAGTTGAATGCTTCCAGGCAACGTACGTATCTGAGTATGATTGTTTACTCTGATCTCAACCATGCTTATTAATCCATCATTTACAGACTTTTCTTAGGTTGACTCTAGTAATCCTTTCAAGGAGAACAAAAATAAGTAAATAAATAAAAAAAGCATTTGAATAAGAATTATATAATCCATTTCCCCACAATGGAAGGAAATAAACAAAAAATTGGCTTTCAAGCTCCTCCTTTCAGCTACTTTTGGAAAGAGCTGAACAGACAAATCAAATGACAAGTCATTTTGGTGATGGAGTGGCTTATTTTCCTCTCCATTTCCTGATCTACATTAAAAAAAATTAGAAAATGTGGATAGAATATTTCTCTTGCTAATATTCTGTTTTCTACCTTATCCCTTATTATTATTATTTTTTAATCAGTTCGATATTGAAACAGAAAATGTCCTAACTGGGACATTGTTTGACTCAAAAAGATGTGAGGGAGGTTGAGGTCTCTGGTCATCAGAGGTTTGTTTGGTCAGGTTTCCTCAATGAATAATAATGAAGCTCAATAGGAAAATGTCAATGTTAAGTCCCTGCAAACTGTAATACCATCAGAGGAGACTCCAGTTGCTGTCCTCAATTCCTCCAGCATTGATAAACAGTCTGCTTGGCTCCTTACAGATGTTGTCTATGAAGTCTAGAGTTACAAGTAACTGTTTTCCAGCATGTAAAGGGATCCAGTCCTGTCCTTCAAAACAGCTTGGCTGCTTCCCCGGGATACATGTAATTAAAAATATATATCCCTGCAAAAGCTGTGTCTCCAACAAAATTGCCACTGATGTCAGGATATGTGCTGTTTCCAAACTAAGAGCTACAGGATCATGTCTTAGGCTTTTATAACCTAGTTCCAAAGTTCTTAAACTTCCAAAGGGACACTTCACCAGCAACAGGTCTAATCCCAACCATCTTTTCAAAACCGCAATCCAACTTTTAAAATGATCTCTGTAAAAACATGCACCTAGTAAGTAAGCTGCATGTCTGTTTCTTATCTTTCAGAAGTTACAGCCAGAACCACAGATTTTTGAAGCTTTTAGCCTGGACAACTACACTCTATTTTTTCCCAACTTCTTTTCTAATTTCTAAAAATCACACAGAACCTCACCAACCAAAGCACAACCAATGTTAACAATTCTTAAAATTTCTGTTCAGTCTTTTAAAAAATAAATTGGTTCTTTTTGCAAGATATTATCACACTGTGTATGCAAACACTTTCTTGTTGTATGATGAGCATTTTCTATATTTTTACATAAACCTTAAAATTATTAATAACTGCAAAAAAAATTCTTCCAATATATAAACTACCTTCCTGGAGCTTGACCACACCATCACCTTTTTTCCCCCCGAGCTGTGTTTTCTCTCCCTCCAAGCACTAAGCCTGCCCTCAGCCCTAAGGATAAGAAAGGACTAAGGCCATCCATTCCTTCCTGCGTGACGTCTAAAGTCATAGGGGATCAGGCGAAGAGGGGTCATTCCTCAGTGTGTTACACTTGATAAAAAAAAAAATTGATAACCCACCCCAAAATACGGGGGAGAATACTGGTCTGAGAGGGACAGGGAAGGGAGGAGAAGTTCATGTCTCCTTATCTTTCATTCCAAGTCTTAGCTACATACAGCTGGCTGTCCTGCCCGGGACTCGCCCACCCAGCAGCGGCGGCCGGAATCCTTGGCAAAGATAACCCTCAGCTCCACTGGGGTTAGGGGCTTGGCCAGACTTGGTGGGCAGGGGAGAAAAACGGAAGGGCGGGGTGTCAAAGTGGGTTCTTTCGTAGGCCAGATGACTTACACAACGTTTTGGCTTCCAGTCCCTAAGAAGGGACAGAAAAGTGGGGGTGGGGATGGAAATCACTTTTCCAGGAGAGTTTTACCCTTCAGGCTAGGAAGGGGGCAGGGGGCTCTACTTGGCGAGGGTTCCGCGTAGTTAGTTTGGGGCGTTCCAGCCCAAGAGGTCCCGTCAGGGGTAGGGGCTGGGGGAGGGGGGGCGCCCACCTGCAGCTGGCTGGAGCAGCCGTACTGGATGAGCGGCGTGAAGGTTGTCAGCTGCAGCTCGGCGTCCGTCTGCAGCTCGTGCCCCACCAGGTTGGGCATTTTGGTCACGTTGTAGCCGAGGTTCTGGCACATGGTGATGCGAATGGGGTCGCAGCGCCGCTCCTCCTCGTCCCCAAAGCCCCGCGCCGGCCCCAAGAGCAGCAGCAGCAGCAGCAGCCGCAGACTCAGCCCGACGCCCCCGGGCTCCCCCGGGACTCTCGGCCCCGCGCCCCGCCGGGCCATGGCCAGAGCCGGGGGCGGCAGCGTAGGCGGCTGCACCAGTAGACACCCCCAGTTTGCACCGGGGCGCCGGCTGCCCGCGCTGCTCCCAGCTCTGGGAAGGGAGTGTGGTAAGGCGCCAAGGGCGACAAACGGGCAGCGGCCGGCTCCTCGGCAGCTGCGCGCGACTGTGTAGGGGAATTAGATGCCCCGGGCCGGGGCCGAGGTACAGACTGCAAGGGTCATGGCTGCAGGCGGCGAGCCCCCAACCCGGCGCCGGCCGCGTCGGCTCGGTGTCTCCGCGAAGCCCGCCAGCACCCAGCGCCGCGCCGCTCTCACCGCCCGAGCCCTCCGCGGCGCAGGAGGTTCGTTGGGCGGTGGCAGGGAGGGACAGACAGCGCGCCTCTCCAATGGCCGGGCGCCGCGGGCGGTGACGGGCGGGGCTGCGAGGCGGGGCTGCTCTGCCGCTGGAAGGGTCAGCCCCTGCCCGCCCGCCCCCCTCCTCCGTCCCTGCCTCCCTCTCTCCCTCCCTCCCTCCCCGGAGCGCCCCGCCCCGCCCCGCTTCCCGGCGCTCGCTTTCCTCCCACCCCGTGAGCCGCGCGCGCGGGGGCCAGGCGGGGATGGAGCGGGGTCGCTCCGACCCGGCCAGCCTGCCCCTCCTCTTCCAGGTGAGACGTGCTCCCGGGTCGCTCTGCCCCTTTCCCTTCCTTCTTCCAGCTGTCACCTCGGCGCGCGGCCACCTCCCCGTCAGGCTGAGAAACATTCACAAAGAACATGGGGTTGGCTTCAAATTCCGGCTGTGTGACCTTGAGCAAATTGCCCAACCTCTCGGCGTTAGTTTCCTCATCCATAAAGTGACTTGGGAGGATTAGAGGTAATGCGTAAAACGCTTAGCACCGTGCCTGGTACAGCCAGAGCTCGTAGCTATTTTCACTCCCAACTCGCTTTGGTGGGAGCCCGGCCCCTCTCCCCGCCTCCGGACGCGGTCCGACCTGCGCTCGGGAGCTGCTTGGTTCGGGCGGGCAGTGGGGGAGGCGCCCCGGACCAGCCGGCGGTCTTGCGCTCCGGTTTCCTTCACTATACGAAATGAAATTCCACAGGGGGTTCGAAAGGAAATGAGACCGGGACGCTCCGTGCTTCTCGGCCCGCCGCCCTTCCTGTCTCGGGGACACGGTTTCTAAATAAGGTTGGGAGGGCGTGAGGGTGGGAGGGAAGAGGCCTGACCTGTGCACTGAGAGCGAGAAAGGCGCACAACCGCCAGAGCTTTCCTCCCCCAGCCTTCTGGACACCTCCTCCCTGCAGGCTGCCCCCCTTTCTTCCTTATTCCGTTGCTCAGGGTCCTGGGGATATGGGAATCACGCGACCCGGGTTGGGATCCAACTTTCCCCTATCACATTCCTAGTACCCCGGGGCTTTGTGCTGGTCCACCCACTCTCTACTTTCAGTCGGGCCAGTGGAATTCTCAGCAGGTGGATTCCTAAACCCTTTACTTGTTACTTCACTGTGGTCAAGCTGCTGTGCCTCTCTGAGCCTCAAATTGACCCTTTATGAAATAGAGAAGTTCATATCTACCTCACAGTTATTCTGAGATCCATGAGGTAATGCCTGTAAATCACTTAGCACATAGCACATGCTGAAAACTTGGTGGTGGCGGTGGTCGTTTTCTGTACAACTGTGGAACAACCTCCTGCTTTCCAGCCTGGCACCCAAATGTCTTCCATGACAGCCCAGGCCTGAAGATCTGGGTACCAGGCTTCTTGCTCTCTTCCTGAGATCCTTTTGTCCATCACTTGCCACCATTTTCCTGGGGCTGAGTGAAAGGAATCAAGTCTTTATGTACTTTTATATCCTCCCATTTCAGCCAAGTCTCTGGCACATGGCAGGGGCTCCATACAAGTTGGAATGATGCCTAAACCACTCACATGGTGCTCATACCTTGTCTTGTATTTTTAGTTTTCTTTTCTTATATTAGCAACTAGATTTTCTTACATTGAGGACAGAATGGAGTCAGTGTTTTTGGTGTTTGGCTTTGTGTCTAGAACTGTGTCAGGCACATACAAGCTGTCTTGTCATCAAAACCTCCCAGTGAAGGTAAAGGAGGCTTTATTAGCCCCTTTAAAAAGATGAGAAAACTGAGTCTGGAACCAAAGCGATAGTTAGAAAATGACAGAGCCGCCCAAGGAGGCCCTTCGAAGATGATGTAAAAAGGTAAAAGGGAAGGTTATTTCCCCAGAAAAATTCCCAGCTGGAAATCTCCATACTCAAGCAGTAGGGTTGAGTATCTTCTATGTGGTGGTGTGGAGTAATGCATGAGACGACTGAGCTACAAAGATGAGTAAAACTGACCCCTATGCCCAGGACCTCACAGAAGAAAACAAAGAATAAACAAAAAAACTATAACGCAGCGTATAAGAGAATAAGTGCAGATAGAGGGTTGTGCATAAACTGAAGTTAGAGATAGCTGTGTTTGGATGGTTACTTGGAGGACGATGAACTCCAGGATTCTGAGCTACTCAACAAAGTGGAGTTAGTGTCTAATTGGCACTTCTAGGGCATTTGTGGGGTGGGGAGGAGGACTTGCTTTGTGCTGAAGATATGTATGCATGGTTTATTAGACCATGAACTACATGAGGTCAAGGAGGAGAACCTGTCTCCCACACAGGGCCTGGCACACAGTAAATGTTGTCTGATTTGTTATCAAACCAGTAACAGCCCATATAGAGCCTTTACTCTGTGTCAGACACTGTGTTACATGCTCTACATACATTATCTAGTTTACTTCTCACAACAAATTGAGAAAGCTAATGTTCTGAGAGGTCAAGCAGTTTGCCTGAGATTAGACAGGAAATGTTGGAGAAGGGCTCAGATGCATGTCTGCTTGGTCCTGAAGTCTCTGTACACAGTACTGTTCTCCCAGAGGAAACTGCCTTACACCCAGCCTAATCCATAGTTAAAGATGACCTTTGTGATCTGGACTTGTCATTCCTAGGCCTGGCATCCCAGCCTTACCTTGCTTGAAGCAACTGTCTCCTTTGAGAACACTCGAGGAAGCCCCTTCCCCATTAGAAGCTTTTCCTGTCAACGGCTTTTCTTTTCCAGCGAGGAGCTAGTCGCAGGTATTTTCCAAAAAAGAAAGGCAGGGGAATCACATTTCAGTCTGAAAGTGGAAGGAAAACAAAGACCAAGACATAGAGCTAAGTCTGAATGGACTGGAGCCCCTTAGCCTCCCTCTCACAGAGTGGTTTACACAGTGGAAAGTCTGCTCCAGGTGACAGGCATGGCATGTTTGTCTTTGTTACAGAAAACACTTCCCTGAGGGAGTTCCAAGTAGAGGCATATCCACCTCTCAACCTTCAGAGCATTTCCCAAGAGGAGGAGAAGATAAGGACACCTGAATAGTTAAACCTAAAGGGCAGGCCATGGTCCTTGAGTGGCTCTGGTCTCAGTGCCTGGGCAGCCCCCTTGTTCCACGTTAGAGTAGTAAAGATCCAGCCACTGTAGGGCTGCCACAGACATGACTTCAGCAAACTGTTCCAGCAGTCGGAGAGCTCTCCGTTTGCATCTAATGAGAGGCTGGGTTCTAATTAATTCGTGTCATGTGTTGATTTTTCAACCTGACATTTTCTGCTCTAATAGACTCTTGTAATGGTTCCTAAATTAGAAGCTGCATTGGAAGACTAAAGTTTAGGTTAAAGTCCGCCACCTAGGGGGGTGGGGACTGTAAACATCCTTTCCTTCCTTCATTTGCAGTTTCTTTGCTAACCCAATTAAGTGTTGAAGTAGTCACCCCAGAGCCTGCTTTTTACTTCTTGTGAAACAATCCAACTAATCCATATTCAGTAGCTTCCAAGAAAAGTCTTTTTCCAACCACTCCTGAAGAAACCAGCTTCTTTGAATCTGGACAGAACATTTAGAACTCATAAAGAGCTATCTTGATAGAAAATGCAGGGAAGTGGTTCATTATTACCCCGTTTGGTTTTTGAGGGAAAAATTCATTGGAACTAAAATCCCATAGTGTTTAGGAATTTACTGTGGAACAACAGAAGCATAGGGAGAAGTCATGCCAGACCCCAGCAGTTTGTAAATAATCTGGGTACTATATCTTCCCCCATACCCAACAAGTTATAAAGCGAAAATGTGTTTACTGGGTGAGGCCGGACGGAACACCAATCTTGCTCCAAGCTGAGGAATCAGAAGTTTCCAGAGATTAAGTAACAGCTACTAAATGACAGAGCCAAACCTCTACTTATTACATTGTGCCACTAGCCAACAGGGAAGAATCAAGTCACCATAGAATTCTTGCATGTTAAGGAATCAAAGCTCTATTGCTTTTCCTACCCATATTTCTTAGTAAGCATAAAATGGTATATAAGCTAAAACCCAAACCCGTTGCCTTTGAGTCGATTCCAAATCATAGTGACCCTTAGGACAGAGTAGAGCTGCCCATAGGGTTTCCAAGGAGCGGCTGCTGGATTCAAACTTCCCACCATTTGGTGAGCAGCCAAGCTCTTAACTACTGCACCACCAGGGCTTCAATACATAAGACATGCTTATTGTGGTGATGGCAATGTACAAATGGGCAACCAAGAACCTCTGCAGGAGGCAAAAAATACAAGCATACCGTGGCCTCATCTCATTTCAGTTTTTATCAGTCACAGTATTAACAAATGTTTTGTGATGTGTTACTGTGAACGTGGCACTGATCTGGGCGTTGGAGGATATGCAGACATATAAAAGGTGGTCCTTGTCTTCAAGGAGCTTACAGTCTCATTGGGGTTAACACCTCATAATGACCATGAGTGAAATAAGCTTGTTTACAGCTAAATGCCTTTTCTTGGACTTCCTCAGCCCCCACACTTCCCTTATCATAGTACAGAACACCCTGTATTATGTTTATTTTCTTTTTGTCTCCTTTACCACCCCCTGAGGTCAGAGGCTATATCTTGTTCCATTGTACTCCTGAACTACATAGAATACTACCACTTGACCCATAGAAGGATTTTGTGGCTTAGGAATAATAAGTTCTCTAATTCTTCATTAAGGGTTGGGTATAAATGATCACCAAAATACAACCTAACTAGTTCGAGATCTATGGTCAAGTACAGACTACAAGCCACTCCTACAAGTCAGCCATGGTTCATAGCTTTCAGCTATCTTCTGATTTGGATGTTTCTTCCTTTCTGTTTTACCATGCCCTTTCTTAAATCTTTTAAAGTAGAAAAACGTGTTGTCAAAAAATCGTTGTTTGATTCTGGGGCATATGTATTTCTTCACTTTATGAATCAGCACAAGACATTTCCTTATCACTGTTGACTGGCTAGTCCACCACTCATCTCATTATTGTTAGCTGAAGCCATTAGGATTCACATATAACAATCAGATGGTAAAAGCAGGAGTCAAGCCAGGGGATTGCAAGCCAGAGAATCATCTGTAATTGGTAACTTTGGAAAAGTGGAGTATGAGCTTGGCTATGAGAGGTGGATAAGTTTCCAAGAGACCCGTGGATGCATGGAGAGGAAGGCACCTGTAATAATATTCTCACAGGCAGCACACTCATCAGTTGATACAGATGAAAAATTAATAGGAATAAAAATGATTCTAAATGATAATCAAAGGGTGACTAGCCACCTGTTGTGTATAAACATGAACTAGACTAGACAAAGTCCCAGGTGCCAATTTTTAAAACATGACCTTAAATTATTTGGCACTCTTCCCATTGAGAGGCAGAGTCTATGGTCCTCCTCTATCAATCTGGGAGGACTTTTGACTGCTTCAACCAATGTAAGTCTGCTGTAAGTGACACTAGGAGACTTCCAAAGCTACATCATAAAAGGCCTTGCAGCTTCTACCTTGTTTGCTGGAAAACTTGCTCTTGTAAGTAGTCCAGCTACCCTGAGGCCCCCATGCAGGAGAGGCCACAAGTAGGCTGTCCAGTTGATGATCCCATTCTTCAGTCAACCCAGGCCAAGCACCAGAAATGTAAGTTCAGAAGCCATCTTGGAAGTAGATTCTCTGGCCCCAGCTGTTCTAGCTCCGAGCTTTTGAGTAATCCCAGCCCACACATTATGGAGCATAGAAGAACCATCCTTCCTGTGCCCTTTCCAAATTCCTGACTCACAAAATCCATGGTGGTTGCTATTTCATGCCAATATGTTTAGGTTGGTTTGTAATTCAGCAATATATAACCAGAATAGAATTAATTTAAGCAACAAGATAGCAAAGGGAAGTATGGCTAACCTAGAAGAATAAATACCGCCTAAAAATGGATTTTTTTTAAAAAATGGATAAAGGGACTTTGCTGCCTCTTTTGGAAAGAATAGCAGGTTTTCAGTTGCACGAGCCACACTTGTACATGTTAGGTGGAAACAGGGTTTTGCTGTTTATTTGGAAGTTAAACAAGAAAACCACTTACTGTCAAGCCAGTTTTGACTCATGGCGACCTCATATATTTCAGAGTAGAACTGTGCTTCAAAGAGTTTTCAATGGCTGTGATCTTTTGAAAGTAGATCTCCAGGCTTTTCTTCTGAGGTGCCCCTGGGTAGATTCAAACCACCAACCTTTTGGTTATAGCTGAGCACTTAACCATTTGCACCACCAGGAATTCCATATTTGGAAGTTAAGTATGATTTAAAAAAATATGTGTGAGTGCCAGATTGACAAGGAGTGGACTCTGGCAGCCTTGTACCATGTCAATTTAGATAAACTGGAACTGTGTTCTCTAGAATCCCCTTCCCTGTGTGGTTCCAGATTAGGGGTGGCCACAGAGAAATTGGCACGAGATTAGGGGAGTGAAAGTGAAACAGCATTTTTTATGCTCCAAAATCAGTGTTGGGTGCCAGGCGCTACTGCAGCTCATTCACATTGTCACTGATCTGCTCACTCACCTGCACCAGCAGCTTCTCTTCTTCTTGGTGGCTCTCTTCCTTCAGCTTCTTCAAGTTCCTGGCCAGATGCATGAATAGGTCTGTGGCTAAGGCCTCTAGCTTTTGCTGTCACCTGCATCATGAAGGTTAGAGGTGGTTAGAGACAGACATAGGGCCCAGTTTGCCCCTGTGGGTTCCAATTTGCCCTTAAATTCTCAAATTTCATGCCCAGCTTTCCTTCTTGATTTCAGGCCTGGCTGATCTAGTGATTTCAGGCCCAACGCCAGAAGCTCTGTAAGGTCTAATCTCTATAATACATTCTCCGGCCTACCTCACTCATAGTGACTCTGCTTCTCTGATCAAACCCTGACTGATAAATCTCGTCTAAAAAAAGAAAAAGACAGATTCATGGAATGTTAGTGCTTGAAGGTGCCTTAGAGTTCACCTGGTCTATTTCACATTTTATGCATTGGGAAACTGAGGCATTGAACGCGATTTGCCCAAGTGGCACATAAATAATGAGTGAGTGAACCAGTTCATTAACCTGCTCTATGACCTAAGTGGCGCCCTGGTGGTGCAGTGATTAAGAGCTTGGCGACTAGCCAAAAGTTCAGCAGTTTGAATCCATCAGCCACTCTCTGGAAATCCTATGGGGCAGTTATGCTCTGTCCTATAGGGTCGCTATGAGTCAGAGTTGACTCAACAGCAATAAGTTTTTTTTTAAATAACCTAAGTAATTTCCAGATTCCTCTTTGATCTATAGAATTATAACTAGGACTGCCAGAAGAAATATTATTTATTTACCAGCTACAATGGAGTTGATTCTAATTCATGGTGACCCGATGTGAGTCAGAGTAGAACTGTGCTCCATATGGTTTTTGATGGCTGATTTTTTTGGAAGAACATAACCAGGACTGCCTTCCAAGGAGCCTCTGGTGGACTCAAACCTCCAGCCTCTTGGTTCGCAGCCGAGCACATTAACCATTGTTACCACCAAGGACTCCATATTACTTATAACAATTAAGCTGCTTCTGTGAGGCACTGTGCTAAATGTTTTACATAGATGATCTCATTTAATCCATACAACTTCCAGAATACACCCGAAATCTGAATTACTTCTCTCCATCTCCACCGCAGCACACTGTCCAGCCCACATCAGTTCTCTTGGACAACATTCCCCTAACTGGTCTCTCTGCTTCCACTATTGCTCGCCAACAATCTATTCTCTAGACAACAAAACAGAGGGATCTTCTTAAAACCAGCTTCCACAGACCATGTTCTTCTCCTACTTAAAACCTGTCAGTGATTTCCCATTGCTGTTGGCAGGGGCATATTAACGAGTAAGCATGGCATGCCTGGGCTTAATTGTGTAGATGTGGTGAGACCCGTATGAAATTGTACACTACAGGTTAGTAAGTAAGCACAGTTAAGCCCGTGTGTACCTTGCTTATTGGGCAATCCGTCCCTGGCCACTGGAATAAAATGTATCAGGCCCGCCAAGGTCCTGTAAGATCTGGCCCCGTCTCTCCTCCGGCCGCCCATTCAGTCACACTCTACCTTGCTCACCACACTCCAGCCACACTGAACTTCCGCCTATTCCTAAAACACAGCCAGCTAGTTCCTAAGGGAGGGTCTTTGCTGTTCCCGCTGCCTAGAATGCTGCTGCCTTTGACCTTCCCATGGCTGCTCGTTCCTGACAAGTTCTGTTTCCTCTGAGAGACCTTCCCTGAACGTTCATGGCTCGTCTTTTCCTTCAGACACTACTTCCACCACCACCACCAGCAGCAGTTGCTGTGGGGTCAGGGCCAACTCACGGGAACCCCACGTGTGTCAAAGTAGAACTGTGCTCCACAGGGTTTTCAATGGCAGATTTTTTTTTTTTTTTTTTTTGGAAGAGATCTCTAGGCCTTTCTTCCTGGGCTCCTCTGGATGAACTTGGACCTTCAGCCTTTCAGTTAGCAGCTGAGCACATTAACTGTTGCACCCTGGTTGTATTGCCTTCACAACACTTACGGCTATCTATCACCATCTTGATTACTTACCTGCTTACTTGTTAATTTCCTCTCTCTCCTAACTAGAATGTATACTCCATGAGGGCAGGGTCTTGACTGTTGACTTAATCTCTAATATATCCCTGGTGTCTAGTAACCAGAAAAAAAAACCAAACCCGTTGCCGTCAAGTCACTTCCAACTCGTGTTAACCCTATAGCCACCGAAGTAGGTGCTCAGCAAATACTTGTTAGATGAACAAACCTATACAGTACCTGCTGTTATTCTTCCCATTTTACAGATGAGTAAACAGAGTGCCTGAGAGATTAACTTACCTGAAGTCCCACAGTAAATGCTAGAGTTGAAATACCAACACAGGTTCATCTGACTACATACCTTATACTTTTAACCATTACTCACACTACCGTACATTGCTTCTTTCCCTCCACAGATGTCCTCTGGGCACAAAGTTTATCACAGAAGTATAGGATATTAGAACTGCAAGAAACCTTTAATAATCAGCTAGTTTTTGCCTAGGCATTTGTCTTAGCCATATAGTGCTGCTATAACAGAAATACAAGTGGATGGGTTTAACAAAGGAAAATTTATTTTCTCACAGTAAAGTAGGCTAAAAGTCCAAATTCAAGGCATCAGCTCCAGGGGAAGGTTTTCTGTCTCTGTTGGCTCTGGAAGAAGGTCCTTGTCCTCAATCTTCCATGGTCAAGGAGCTTCTCAGGCTCAGGGACCCCAGGTCCAAAGGACACGCTCTGCCCCCGGTCCTGCTTTCTTAGTGGTATGAGGTCCCCAACTCACTGCTTGCAGCCCTTTTATCTCTTGAGAGACAAAAGGTGGTGCAGGCCACACCCCAGGGAAACTCCCTTTACATTGGATCAGGGAGGTGACCTGAGTAAGGGTGACGTTACAGTCCCACCCTAATCTTAACATAAAATTGCAGTCACAAAATGGAGAACAACTGCACAATACTGAGAATCATGGCCTAACCATGTTGATACACACATTTTCTGGGGACATAATTCAATCCATGACAGCATTATAGTAAAGTTAATCAGTTAACTATTTATTGAGTCTATATAGTATACATTGCTAACTAAGGTAATCAAAATTCCTCCCTAAAACAGGGCAAACATGAAGGATCATTTGTGTCACATCTTGGGAATTTCCAGATGCCTGCATTTTTATCCGATTTTCCTTCAGTAGCCCTCAATTTTTCAGTTTCAAGAATTTGACTGAATTGTAGGCCTTCCTGCCTCAGGTTTTTTTTGTTATTGTTGTTGTTCTATATCTCTTTTATCTTCAAGAATCCATACCTGGGGCTTCATTTCTATTCTAAAACAAGAGGAAGGGATGATTTTTAAGAAACCAATTTTCAGACACACACAAAGAAACAGTAGCAGCTGATAGCATCTGTTGCATTACCAGAGACTTGGAAGGAACCATCTGCTGCAAAACCCCACTTAACAGATAAGGAAGCTGAGAACCAATAAGTGGAAATGACTTATCCACGACTGGATATGCCTTACTCTTGTCCAGGACACTTTCTATCACATCACACTGTCTTTCTTTCACCTCCTGTTTGCAGAATCCAGGATGGTTGCAGAAAACATGTTATGGGTAAATAAACAGTGGCAGACCCATTAATCAGACCTGGGGCTTTAGACTACGTATACAGGGAGTTAGGTCATAGATTTCTCTCTTTAGCCAGACCCTACCCCTGTTCTCAATAAGGATGCCACCCATCACCACTGGCTCACTAAGAATAAATAGATGTTCCCCGCCTACCTGGCCTTCAGAGTAGCCAGTCACTCCTCTACCTCATCCGTCCCATTTCTCCCTCTTCAAAACATTTGTGTTTCAGAAAAGCAGTGTTGAATGACTTTCTCATTTCTGCCTCTGTGACTCTGTTTAAGCCTCCCTTGAGGAGCTGAGCCGAGGCATCCCTGCTAATGAGGTCCAAATAGCAGCATCTCCACTAGGCAGGGGTAGTGGACGCTATGTTTCTTAGAGAATGTCAGAACTGGGAAGTAGCTTAGAGACCAAGGATACTGCCTCAATTACCCCATTTTATAGATAAATGTGGAAACAGAGAAAGGATATTGACTACCCTGGCTGATACTGTTAGCTACATGCAGAGCGACACTAGAATCCAGGCCTTCTGACTTTACAGTTCAGTACTTATTACATCATGCTGAGGCCTGCACACGAGAACACAAGGGACACAATGAGCCCCCGGGAAAGGGTGTTGACTGACTAACAATCCCTTCTAGCAAGGAAATCAGGAAATTCTGTTTCCTCCTTGGAATAAAGCCCCACCATAGTAACTCTCTCCAAGGAAAACAAAAGCAAAAACTAGAATTCTTTATCATACTGGGGATTCTGTGGGAATTAGAGATAAATATATGAAGGTCCTTACCATTAAACTTGGAAAATACTTTCCTTCACCTGTTTGTGGGGCATTTAGTTAAAACATGCTTGTTTTCCAGAACTTAGGTCTAAGAATTCTCCATTCCCTGTTCTAGAGGTCAGTTAGCTGTACCTTTTAGTAAGAGTGATACTATAGTGAATCTCCAGGGGCATAATTCACCTTGTATTCTAGGCGAATAGTGCCCCCTTTAGAGTTGTACAAGGTGTGGCTCTTTATGCTATGCCAGGGCAGCAATTAAAATCTCAGTTAATACGATACTCTAAAAAGAAAAGGCTTTTGCTGTGTTCATTTCTCAGTGACAGAAAAGAAGATTTGGGGAGATTATAGCCAGTGCCTTATCTCCCTTACTAAGAGTCACCAGATACGGTGCAAGGTCACAGTAAAGGGCTGAGTCAGATCTGTCTGCAGCTAGATAAGCAAATTAGAACCAGAAAAATCTGGCTGGGAGTCTTTACTTGACAGTTTACTAGCTGGGCGATATTGGTCAACTCCACCTTTCATTGTGCATATGTTTAAAATGGGGATAGTAACAATTATAGCAGACAATTTTTATTTTTTTTTTTAGTCGATAGCCTCCCCTGTCTCCACTAGCCCACTGGAAACCTTTCATATTCTAACAAGGTATCAGATTGTCCAGTGCTGCAGAGGAAATTGACTCTTTCCTACTCCTGTTGTCAGGTGGCGTTGACTCACAGCGACTCTATGTACAACAGAACAATACAGTGCTCGGTCCTGTGCTATGTTTGAGCCCTTCAGTGAGATGGCCTTCCTCTTTTTCACTGACCCTCTGCTTTACCAAACGTGATATCCTTCTCTAGGGACTGGTCCCTTCTGATAATGAGATGAAGTCTCACCATCCTCGCTTCTAAAGAGCATACTGGCTGTACTTCATCCAAGACAGATTTGTTTGTTCTTCTAGTAGTCCATGATATATTTATATTCTCCGCCAACACCGTAATTCCAAGGCATCAATTCTTCTTCAGTCTTCCTTATTCATTGTTCAGCTTTCACATGCATATGAGGCAATTGAAAATATCACGGTTCGAGTCGGGTGTACCTTATTCCTCAAAGTGACATCTTTGCTTTTTAATGCTTTAGAGAGGTTCTTTGTAGCAGATTTGCCCAATGTAATACGTCTTTTGATTTCTTGACTGCTGCTTCCATGGGTGTTGATTGTGAATCCAAGTAAAATGAAATCCTTGACATCTTCTGTCTTTCCTCTGTTTATCGTGATGTTGCTTATTGGCCCAGTTGTGAGGATTTTTGTTTCCTTTATGTTGAAGTGTAATCCATACTGAAGGCTGTGGTCTTTGATCTTCATCAGTAAGTGCTTCAAATCCTCTTCACTTTCAGCAAGCAAGGTTGTGTCATCTGCATATGGTAGGTCGTTAATGAGTCTTCCTCTAGTCTTCAACCCCCACGTTCTTCTTCGCATAGTCCAGCTTCTCAAGTTACTTGCTCAGCATACAGACTATATATGGTGAAAGGATACCTGATGCACACCTTTCCTGACGTTAAACAGTGCAATATTCCCTTGTTCTGTTCAAAGGACTGCCTTTTAGTCTATGTACAGGTTCCTCATGAACACAATAAAGTGTTCTAGAATTTCCATCCATTGCAATATTCCTAGTCCTAGTTTTAAAAAAACACGCACTGCCGTAGAGTCAATTCTGACTGATAGCAAACCTATAAGGCAGAGTACAGCTGCCCCCATGGGGTTTCCAAGGCTGTAAATCTTTATAGAAGCAGACTGCCACATCTTTCTCCCTCAGAAAGGCTGGTGGGTTCAGACCACCCACCTTTTGGTTAGCAGCTGAGCTCTTAATCACTGTGCCACCAGGGACTCCTTTGTCCTAGTAGTGTCTTTTCCCACGGGAAGTGATTGGTTTAGAAATGGGCACATAACATCATTCTAGGCAATGAGATGGAAGTGGAAATGGGGGATGGGTGGGTATGAAGGGCTCATCTTTTAGGACATTTTTTTCTAATTTTTAAAAAGAATGTAGCAAAACATGTTGGCCTCTTCCTTTTACTCCAGCTTTTGAATGTAATGTAAGGATGTGATGAATGAAACTTGTTGCTCTCTTGCTACCAAAAGAGTGTAGGCCAAATGCTGAAGATGAGAGAGTAGAAAGATGGGTTCTTGCAGATGTTGTTGAGCTGTTGAAGTAACCACCCCAGTACACCCTGTCTCTGCATGTGTGGTTATGTGAGATACTACATTTTCCTTCTTGTTTAGCCACTTTTAGTTGGATTTTCTATTTCTTGCACTCGACAGCACCATAACTGATCCAGCAATCAAAACAATAAGGCCGTTGTGAAAATTAAATGGTAGTAAATATTAGTTCTCTTTCTAGCATCTAAATATAGCTCAAGGCTCACTCCTTAATATGATAATTCTTTAATTGGCAGTTTGTTTGTCACAAAGTATTTCCATAGGCATTCTACTAGGCTGTTAATTTCTTCAAGCTAGAGACCATGCTTCATTTATCTCTAGCTCTAGCTCCTAGCATAGATGTTAAATGTACCTTGAACTTTGCCTTTTAGTAGATGTATTTTCATTGTCACTGATGTCACTTGGAATTAGCTAGGAGCTGAGCAAGATGAACTGGACACAAACTCTAACCACATACCTCACAGGATAGTTGTTGGCTATAAGACAATTCAATTTGGTTTTTTGATTGGCAAACTTTATGTTGACAATGATGAGATTATATATCAACTGTTACTATCTAAGGCCTATGCTATATTGAGGGAGCCCTGGTGGCACATTGGTAAAGCACTCGGCTGCTAGCCAAAAGGTCGGTGGTTCAAACCCATTAGCCACTCCATGGGAGAAAGGTGTGGCCATCTGCTTCAGTAAAGATTTATAGCCTTGGAAACCCTATGGGGCAGTTCTTCTCTGTCCTGCAGGGTCACTGTGAGTTGGAATTGACTCAGCCACTGTGGGTTTGGTTTAGTTTTGGATGCTATATTGAAGGCACCATAAACTTAATAACCAGGTCTCCTAAAATTGAGTTCATTATGTGAACATTCCTTGACTGTCAAGAATGCTACCAATGACAGTACTTGGCTGTTTATAAGGTCTTGAATTACCTGGGGCTCTGGAAAGAACTCATCTTATCCGACTCATAGGGTCGCTTTGAGTTGGAATCAACTCACTCGCAATGGTTTTTATTTATTTATTTTCTAGAAAGAACAGAAAATGCTATGTGATTCTAAAAGATAAACAAGTGTTTTAAGGATAGATAGCCATCACCTAGCTGCCTCTGCCTACTAGAGAGTATGTTCTTCTGTATACCATAGACCATAAGCAAGAAAAGAATATGGAAGGAGGATCCTAAGAAAGATAGGCTTGAGTGTATGTTAGTGGCTGAGGGGTGAGATTATCAAGAGAAAGCAAGCCTATGGCTGTTTGTTTCTTTGGCTTCTTCCAAGAAGAGGAGTCTTTCTAAGGAAAATTCAACTCTTTATCATAATCTCCCTGTAGAGTTTGTGAATGAAGGAAATCCTTGATCAAGGAAGTCTTTCTTCTGGTCAGCAAGCCTGTGAGGAAGTGATTAATATTATCTCAGACAGTTATCCTCTAATTTAACCTCTAGAGGTCAGTTGTATGGCTCAGGCAATTGCATTGTCCATCAAGTACTCCAGGTGTAGGTAATTTTACAGACCTCACCTTGAGTATTTCTGATATGGGGATGTCTGAGTTGGACACCTACTTTTTTTTTTTTTTTTTAATTTTTATTGTACTCTAAGTGAAAGTTTACAAGTCAGTCTCTCATACAAAAATGTATATAAAAAAAAATGTATATACACCTTGCTATATACCCCTAATTGCTCTCCCCCTAATGAGACAGCACACTTCTTCACTCCACTCTCTCTTTTCATGTACATCCTGACAGCTTCTGACCACCTCTGCCCTTTCATCTCCCCTATGGATAGGAGATGCCAACATAGTCTCAACTGTCCACTTGATCCAAGAAGCTCATTCTTCACCAGCATCTTTTTCTATCCCATAAATAGTCTGGTCTAATCCCTGTGTGAAGAGTTGGCTTTGGGAATGGTTCCTGTCTTGGGCTAACAGAAGGTCTGGGGACCGTGACCACCAGGGTCCTTCTAGTCTTGGTCAGACCATTAAGTCTGGTCTTTTTATGAGAATTTGGGGTCTGCATCCCACTGCTCTCCTGCTCCCTCAGGGGTTCTTCTGTTGTGTTCCCTGTCAGGGCAGTCATCGGTTGTAGCCAGGTACCATCTAGTTCTTCTGGTCTCGGGCTGATGTAGTCTTTGGTTTATGTGGCCCTTTCTGTCTCTTGGGCTCACAATTACCCTGTGTCTTTGGTATTTTTCATTCTCCTTCACTCCAGGTGGGTTGAGACCAATTGATGCATCGTAGATGGCCGCTTGCTAGCACTTAAGACCCCAGATGCCACTCTCCAAAGTGGGATGCAGAATGTTTTCTTAATAGATTTTATTATGCCAGTTGACTTAGATGCCCTCTGAAACCATGGTCCCCAAACCCCTACCCCTGCTATCCTGGCCTTCGAAGCATTCAGTTTATTCAGGGAACTTCTTTGCTTTTGGTTTAGTCCACTTGTGCTGACCTCTCCTGTATTGTGTGTTGTTTTTCCCTTCACCTAAAGTAGTTCTTACCTACTATCTAATTAGTGAATACCCCTCTCCCTGCCTTCCTCCCTGCCTCCCCACTCTCGTAACCATTAAAGAATTTTTTTATTCTCTGTTTAAACTATTTCTTGAGTTCTTGTAATAGTGGTCTTACACAATATTTGTCCTTTTGCAACTGACTAATTTCACTCAGCATAATGCCTCCCAGATTCCTTCATGTTATGAAATGTTTCACAGATTCATCACTGTTCTTTGTCGATGCATAGTATTCCATTGTGTGACTATACCATAATTTATTTATCCATTCATCCATTGATGGGCACCTTGGTTGCTTCCATCTTTTTGCTATGGTAAACAGTGCTGCAGTGAACATGGGCATGCATATACCTATTTGCGTAAAGGCTCTTATTTCTCTAGGATATATTCCAAGGAGTAGGATTGCTGGATCGTATGGTAGTTCTATTTCTAGCTTTTTAAGGAAGTGCCAAATCAATTTCCAAAGTGGTTGTGCCATTTTACATTCCCACCAGCAGTGTATAAGTGTTCCAGTCTCTCTACAACCTCTCCAACATTTATTATTTTGTGTTTCTTGGATTAATGCCAGCCTTGTTTGAGTGAGATGGAATCTCATTGTAGTTTTGATTTGCATTTCTCTAATGGCTAATGAACATGAGCATTTCCTCATGTATCTGTTAGCTACCTGAATGTTGTCTTTAGTGAAGTGTCTGGTCATATCTTTTGGGCATCTACTTTTAGAAGGCCCTGCCAGCTAATGAATATGACCTGAAATATCTTTGTCAGGGGTTGTCTGTGAGGATACAGAATGTAAGAGGGAGAGTTTGGGTCTGGAGAGCATGATGCTTAAATATTCTCTCAGGGGTCCTCATGCTTCCCTTAATTCACGAGAGGGACCCTCACCCTGAGCACAGGGCATACCCAGTCTCGGAACATCTTCTAGACCATTCTCCGTGAGATTTAGTAAATCTGTCTCCTCTAGGTGGACACAGTCCTGTGGAGTTCACTGCTCGGTGAGAAGATGGCTAGATTTTAATTCTCAGTAGGGCACTCTTGGAAACCCTGGTGGCGTGGTGGCTAAGTGCTACAGCTGCTAACCAAAGGGTCGGCAGTTTGAATGTGCCAGGCGCTCCTCGGAAACTCCATGGGGCAGTTCTACTCTGTCCTATAGGGTCACTATGAGTTGCAATCAACCCGATGGCACTGGGTTTGGTTTTTGATTAGGGCACTCTTGTGCACCATACAGTCTCCACCAACCATACCTTATATAGTATGAGGCCCTTCTACTGGTTTTCACCAAGGAAATGAGCATGATGATCTGAGGATTAAAAAAATAACTAAAAATAGCTCTTTGGGGCCCTCAATAGAGCCCTAAATAACGCTTTTTCTTCTCACTGGGGTTAAAGCAAGCTGAACAAAGAAGTAGTCCAAAATATTGCCTTTAGTAGTGATAGAGACCAGATTCGTCAGATAACTACAGTCTAGTGCAGAAAAATAACTATCTTTATTCACTATTATACATAAAAAAAAAAAAAAACATAGAAGGCCAATAAAAACAAGAGAAACTCTCAATGAAACGTATTGACACAATAGCCGCAACAATGGACTGAAATATACCAACGATCGTGCAGACAGTGCGGAACCGGACAGCATTTCATTCTGTTATAAGTAAAGTCGAGGAGCCCTGGTAGCGCAAGAGTTAAGCCCCTGGCTGCTAACCAAAAGGTTGGTAGTTTGAACCTGCCTAGTGGTTCTATAGGAGAAGGACCTGGCAATCTGCTCCTGTAAAGACTGAGGCCTAGAAAACCCTATGGGACAGTTCTACTCTGTCACATGGGGTCGCTATGAGTTGAACATTGACTTGACAGCACCCAACAGTGTACATAAAGTCACCATGAGTTGGAGCTGACTCAGTAGCAACTAACAACAACATTATATATCGGGTACAGAGTTTACACTATTTTTGATCTCTCCACAGTTTGGAGAGGTAAATATCATGATCTCTGTTTTACAGATAAGGACACTGAGTTAGTAAGGTAGAGAACTAGAATTCAGACCCAGGTCTGACTAGGCCCAAAGCTCCCTGCTTCTTAAACCTTGCCACTGCTGCTTCTAGGAAACCAGCAGGAACTTCTACAACCAGAGCCCAATTAAATTGACCAGTAATTCTTGTGAGATTTCCAAAGTCGTCCTATAGTAGAATTTTTTATTTCTTTGCCCAAGGTTCTCCTTTAGCATGTGCCAAAAAGGCCTGGCTCCTCCTGCAGATACAGAAAGATATAAAACCTCAAGTCCTCTAACTCCAGGTTGTTTTTCATTGCCCCTGGGAGCACTAGGTCTGATGCCAGCACGGATGTACTATTTTGAACCTCCAAATGCATTTCTCAGAAAACTCAGGCAGAGTGCCATTTTTAGGATATATTTTATATCATCACTGGGCCTCTTGATCCCACAGTGCAATATCCCCACTGTTGTCATTTAGTCTGAGCTTTGCTGTCTATAGAAGAGAGTTTCTCTGTTCAGAGTTTGCCCTCCCTCCAAGTGTTGGGAAAACCACACTGACAGATCCAAAGGGATTTTCTGCTTTCATGGTTTTCATCATTGCAAAGATATGTTTTTCTATGGGATAGTTCTTGTCGTAGGTTCCTTAGAAGCAGAGTGTGAGATGAGGATTTGTGTTCAAATGATTTATTGAACACTGCTTTCAAGGCAAAGGGAAGTGAGGGAAGCAGGATTGGACAGGGAAACAGGGCTAAGCAAGATCATAGACTCAGCTGGAGTCTAGCTACAGCCTGATCCCATGTGGAGCTCTGGAGTACAGATTGCTGCACAGAGTTAGTCCCACCTTGAGTAAGGGGCTGACCTTTTCCAACCCCACGATGGTCAGTCGCTGGCCACTGGCTGAAGAGATTGGGTGAATGTGTGCATGTGCACATAGCTTCCTGGTCAAGGTGGTTCCCATTTGGTCAAGATGGCTCCCTCTTGGCCAAGGACAATTCTCTAGAAAAAAGGGGAGCAGCTGTGAGTTCTATTAGCTAGCTCTCACAACAGCTAGGGGAAACCACCTGGGTGCATAGGCTGGTAAAGAGGATCTGGGAAGGGCGCCAACAGCAGTTCTGTATCACAAAACACAAAAATCATTTGAACCTAAGTATTGGTTCCTTAATTGCCACATTCTCTGGGATTATGCCTTGTTACGTATTCCTTTATATGCATTTAATTGGTGAATGGGGCTCTGGTGGCACAGTGGTTAAGCATTTGGCTGCTAACCAAAAGGTCGGCAGTTCGAATCCAACAGCCACCCCTTGGGAACCCTATAAAAAGGGCAGTTCTATTCTGTCCTATAAGGGTCGCTATGAGTAGGTATCAACTCAACAACAACAGGTTTGATTTTGGGTTTTTTTAAATCGGTGAGTAAATCAAGGCAAAAAGCGCGTAGCAAAATAGTTCTTTGGTTCCAAGTAGCTGTGACTAAAGATGACGTTCAGGCAACATTCACCTGTTTCAGCATTTCGCCAGTCTACTGAAATACATGATTTTGAATCTTGTAGCTTAAATCCCATTTTATGTTGATTGTCATGACCAGCAGTACTGCGTGTGGGTCAATCTTACAGTATGACCAATAGGTGGCACCAGAAACACCCATACTTACTCTAACTAATTTAAGAAGTATGTATATGTGTGCTAAAATTTCAACCCCCCTCTACTTAATGTTTTTCATGTTAAAAAGGCACTCATAACATTCAGTCCAAACCAAAACGTGATAACTTACAGAGTTTCCCATTTTCCATTTGACCTCTTTCTTGTAGAGTTATCTGAGTGTAAAAAACAAATAGGGTGATAGGGTCGATGAATTCAGTAAGAAAACATCTATTCATTAGCAAAAGGAAGGAAAAAAGACTGGAGTCCAGCATCCTCTTCATTGCAAGGTCTCTTGAGTGTATAAATGCCGAAGATTATTAGGAAATATTTGAATAACAGGATAAAAAAGTCAAGGATACTGCCTCCAAAACATGAACTTTATTCCCTACTGAAAACAGACTTGGATGGCAACCAAGTTGTTCAAGGATCGCCCTAGCCAATATCTGACCACAGGGCTCCACTCTGAGAAAGGTCTCTGAGTCCAGCGTTCACCATTTTCAAGTCTGTTTCCTTTGAAGTCTGTACTTCATTGTTGGTGAAGGGAAGTAAAGGGGGAGGTGGGCATTACATCTTCCAATTTTTTGTTTTTTTTTTTCCAACAACCCAGGATTGTGGTCCTTTCCTACATCAGCCTATTCCAAGGAGCAGCCTGACTTAGAGGAAAAAACACTGAACCGAGAGGTTATAACACACTTAACATTTACTAAGACCTTTCAGAATCATTATTTGATTCTACAACTGTGTGAAAGATGGGAATAGTGAGTTCCGGAAAGGTCAATTAGCCAGAACCCCAGCCTAGTTCATCTGACCCCAAAGCCAAGACTATCTAGATGTGCCACAATTCTCCATGCAAGTTTGAACAAATCATTTCACCTCGCTGCACTATAGTTTCATGGCCCCAACCCACCCTTCAGCTAGAAATCTCCAGATTCTGAATAGTACGTGTAGAGCGCAGTGTCTTGTGTACTGACTGGGACTAGAGGTGTGGTTTGGCACCACTGTCAGTAGGAAGGGAGGGTAAAGCTCACTTTGATAGTGTTCCAAAGTGGAAGGTGACACGGCTATTATACAATGCGCTAAACAGTCTGGTTCTTGTATTTGGGGGGGGAAAGTAAATAGCAGGTCCTGATTAGCCTTTCCTATACCTGTCATCAGTTTCTTATACTGTAAATATTGTGCCTCTGGGAACCTTCCTTTACAAATGAAATGATCCCAGGGTTTGGAATTCCTCTTTTCATGGTGTGCTCTTCTGCCGTGCGTGCCGCAAATTATTTTCACTGCCCTTCTCTGAACCTTTGCTATTTTTACTCTGCCTTTTTGACTGCAGGACAGATTAAAGGAAGGTGTTTGGTGGTGGTGGTGTTTAATTTTTACTTAAAAGATGGAGGCAGCAGGACTCTTTAAGATTTTCATCTGGATTTCTTGTTCGTAACGTGTGTGGGAAAAGTCATGAAAGAAGAAGAAAGGAAATTAACTTCAATTGAATACCTATAGTGTGTCAGGCTGTCTGCTAGGTACATTTGATATCTCATTTCCCTGCATCCTCTCAGATGAAAGGCAGTGCAGTATAGTGGTTAGAAGGCTAGGCTCTTCAGTTAGACAGACCTGGCTTCTCACCAAGGCGCTGGCACCACCTCACTGTGACTCTAGGCAATCTACATAACCCCTCTAAGCTTTGGTTTCCTCAGTGAGATTAAAAAGTGAGATAGCATACATTAATTACTATTAGCTCAGCGTAAGCATTTTATCAGTCACTGTCACTACTACTGTCCTAAAGGGCAAATCTTATCTACTTCACATTGTTGTTTTTGTTAGGTGCTGCAGAGTCGGTTCTGACTCGTAGTGACCCCATGTACAACAGGACGAAACACCACCTGGTCCTGCGCCATCCTCACAATCATTGCTATGTTTGAGCCAATTGTTGCAGCAAATGTGTTAATACATCTCATTGAAGGTCTTCCTCTCTTTCGTTGATCCTCTACTTTACTAAGCATGATGACCTTCTCCAGGAACTAGTCTCTCCTGATAAAATATCCAAAGTATGTGAAAAGAAGTCTTGCCATCCTCGTTTCTAAGGAGCATTCTGGCTGTTCTTCTTCCAAGACAGATTTGTTCGTTCTTCTGGCAGCTCATGATATATTCAATATTCTTCGTCAGTACCATAATTGAAAGGCATCAATTCTTCTTCAGTCTTCCTTATTCACATTAGATCAAAAAAGCTAAGGTTGGAAGAAATTAAGTAAAAGATATTCAGAGCCACATTGACCTGACAGTGTTATGGATATTTGTTGTTCCTTTTCCCCAGTGCTCCTCTTTAACCAGGGAAATCATCCTCATTTGTCTGCTAGAACAGACCTGATAGTGGTCAGAAGAGTGAACTCTGGAGCTAATTCAAATCTTAGCCCTACCATTTTTGGCTGTGTAACTTTTGACTTATTAAATTTTCTGTGCTTTTGTTTCTTCATTTATCAAATGGGGATGATAAAAATACCACTTGGGTTCTTACGAAGATTAAATAAATTAATTCAAAAGAAGTGCCTGACACATAGTAAGTACTGAATAAACATAAAGTGCTATTATTCTTACCCCAACTATCTCCACACTACAGGGGCCATCACATCACTCAAATTTGACCAATCAGAGTGTCCTATCTTCCTGTTTACCATGATAGATTTAGGGCAGGGTTGGCAACATTTTTCTGTAAAGAGCCAGATAGCAAACATTTTAGGCTTTGTGTGTCATATAGTCTGTGTCATTATCACACAACTCTGCCATCATAGCTCAAAAACAGTCATAGAATAGACAACATGTAAGTCAGTGGGTGTGACTGTGTTCCAATAAGGCTTTATTTATGGACACTGAAGTTTGAATTTCATGTAATTTTAATGTATCTCAAAATATCCTTTTTTCGATGTTTTTCAACCATTTAAAATTGACAAAACCACTCTTAGTTCTCATGCTGTACAAAAACGGAAGGTGGGCTATACACGAACATTTAGAGTAACTTTATTTGTAATTGTCATAAGTTGGAAGCAACCAAGATGTTCTTCAGTAGGTAAATTGATGAACAAGTAGTGGTACACCCATACAATGGAGTATTACTCAGCAATAAAAAGAAATGAGCTAGGATGCCATAAAAAAGACATGGAGGAACTTTAAATGCATATTACTAAGCCAAAGAAGCCAGTCTGAAAAGGCTACATACTGTATGATCCCAACTATATGACATTCTGGAAAAGGCAAAACTATAGAGACAATAAAAATATTGTGGGTGCCACATGTCCAGGGGACGGAGGTGGGGATGAGTAGGTGGAGCACAGGGCATTTTTATGGCAATGAAACTATTCTGCATGATACTGTAATGATGGTGCATAAAGCTATGCATTTATCAAAACCCATAGAACTGTAAAACGCAAAGAGTGAACTTTAATGTAAACTGTGGACTTTAGTTAATAATAATGTATCAGTATTGGTTTGTCAGTTGTAACAAATGTACCACACCAAGAGAAGTATATGGGAACACTACTTTTTGCACAATTTTCATGTAAACCTGGAACTACTCTTAAAAATAAATCTATTTAAAAAAATTGTTCAACTTCATTTGAGCCTTTAGGTTTAGCTATGCCTATTAGTTCCGTGAGTACTTTTTTTCCCCTAATCTAGTTTGAGTCGGGTTTTGAGAGTGTTCTGATAGAGTCTTATAGACTTGGTTTCCTCACACTTTGCAATACTCTCTTGCAAAATGATTAGGGAAAGGGGAGAGGAAAGCTAGCACGTCTTGTGTACCTACCACGTGCCGGGCAGTTTGGTAAGTGCTTTCACATGTGATCTCTCATTTACTTCTTAACAACCCTCTGAGATTGGTATTATTATCCTCATGTTACCAAGACCTCAGATACATTGGATTGCCAGTCAGTTGCTTGCTGTGATAAAATGTTTGATGGCAGAATGGAGCAGTTGAAAGAGAAGAGGGAAGTTGGACTGTTTAGGTCCCTTTTCTTGTCCACCTTACTCCCCAGGAAAAGAGTCATGGAAGACTAAATTTTGTCTGGGCATGCTTAATCCCTTTTCTGGGAAAGAGGGCATGTACTGATCAGGAATCCCTACTGTTCCCTCTGGCCATTTTGGGCAAGAGGGGAGTGGCGGTCCTGGAGTTCTTGCCCAGCTGCCCGGCCAAGAGTGGCCAAGCAGCTGAGGCACCCTGATGAACAGCCTGGGTTAATCCAGGCAGCAGTTTGCAACTCCCTTGGAAGGCAGACCCAGGATTTCCTTTAGAAGTATCACTTCACAGCAGCTGGCTGATTTGACTTTGCCAACTGTTTGACCCCTGGCTGCACAGGAAACTTGGGCAGGTAGAACTTGGCCAGCCTGAGGAGCAGACACAACTCTGAGCTCCTTAGGCTAGAACAGCAAGGCTTGCACAAACAGCTTGCATCATACAGGATGAGAAAGGAGCCAGGAAAAATAATCCTTCACATTAATTAACCCTCACCTTGATACTTCAGCCTTTTAAATTTTGGATTACAGACAAAGAACTACTGTGTTACTAGCTACTACTTACTGGACAGCTACTGAATGTCAGTCCATTTCTTATAAAATAGCTACTATTTATCAAACAGTTGCTACATGCCAGATACTTTATCTGCATTATCTCTAGTCATCCCAGCAACTCTGCAAGTTGACATTAGGTATTACCTACTATTGATGAGGAAACGGAGATGCCTAGAGGATAAGAAATGACAAACACTAGGAGGAACACTAGGACAATGAATAAGGAAGACTGAAGAATTGATGCCTTTGAATTATAGTGTTGGCAAAGAATATTGAATATACCATGGACTGCCAGAAGTATGAACAAGTCTGCCTTGGAAGAAGTGCAGTCCGAATGCTCCTTGGAAGCGAGGATAGCAAGACTTTGTCTCACATACTTTGGACATATTAACAGGAGGACCAGTCCCTGGAAAAGAACATCATGCTTGGTAAGGTAGAGGGTCAGCAAAAAAAAAAAGACTCTTGACAAGATGGATTGACACAGTGGCTGTAACAGTGGGCTCAAACATAGCAACAGTTGTGAGGATGGTACAAGACTGGGCAGTGTTTCATTTTGTTGTATATAGGGTCCCTATGAATCAGAACCAACTCCATGGCACCTAACCACAACAGGAGGAGAGGGGAATTTGTACCTGCTCTATTTCCAACACCTCTCCATGGGAGTAGGAGAATAAAAGAGATAGGCAATAATTTTCTAGTCTTCAGTAGTTGGTCAGGGCAGGTCAAGTACCAGAAGTAAAAAATGTAGCTTGAGCCTGGAGTTCCTCTTCAAGATCTGGAACTCTTTGAAGGCAGGGAGTTTTGTTATTTTTTATTTACCTAGTATACACTGGACACCTAACTCATACCTGGCTCAGAGCAGGGGCTCAGTAAATGTTTGTTGAATGAATAAATGAGTCCAAGTATCTGCTTTCAGTAAAGTAGGAAATGGCTGAGGTCCTCTCTTTGTTTAAATTGCTTTATGAAACTCTTAGAAATTGCATGGACTCTTCTGGGCATCTACAGTACCGTTTAGTACAATGAATAAGTTTATCCAATTCCACAGGTTACTTTATAGGCAGAGATTTACCTAAAGGCATCCTAGTGGCCTAAGAGTTAACACATCTTTTAAAAACACCTCTCTTAATGGACTTCTGGGGAGTAACTTGAAGCAGGAAAATAACCTGATTCCACAAATTATCTTTAGCCCACTAAACCCACTTCCGTCGAGTTGATTCGGACTCATAGTGACCCAACAGGACAGAGTAGAACTGCCCCATAGAGTTTCCAAGGAGCACCTGGCAGGTTTGAACTGCTGACCTCTATGCTTAGCAGCTGTAGCACTTAACCACTGCACCACCGGGGTTTCCAAATTATCTCTAGGCATTTTTTTTTCTGAAAGCTAGCTAGGCAGTGATCAAGTGCTGGGTGCTGAGAAAGTTAAATAGAGACCTCTAGAAAGCATATAAAATGGAAATGGAGGGCAAAGGAGGGAAAAATTCGGGGGAAAGGTCAAAAACTTGAGCTTTGCCTATTCCCTGCCCAGCAGGCAGGCCTTGAACCCAGTTCCCTTTTGCTTGCTCTTTGGTGCAAGGCTGAGTTAGCAAGCTATAAATTGCACTAGTCTAAGTGTGAGGAATGTGGAGATGAATGTTGGGAAGTCTTCGTTCCAGAGGAAAGGGCACAATGGTGGGCCAGCTGGAGGCGGAAGATAGAACATATCCCGAGTGTGAGCCAACCAGAGATTTGAAATTAGAATCTGGGCTCAACCTACATCTGGGTTTTAAGAACTCTGATTGTAAGGGGATAGGGCTGTCAAGTTGTTGGAAGAAAGTCTGTAGAGACCTGAAGTGACACAGCGATGATTTGCCAAGAAAAATTATTAGCATATTTATCTAATCATCTGAGTCAGTGTATCTCCCTGGCAAGGAGAAGCATTTGTGCAGGGACCTAGTGACTATACGGCGAGGATGGCCCTGTAAAGATGGGAGGAAAAGGCCAGGGGGTGCCCACAGAAGCCCATCTGGCCTTGCCATCAAAGGCAGTTTGATGGAGACAGCGAGTCTCACCAACTTGCCAACTTTCCCATGGATTGAGTGGATGACTCTCTCCCATAGAACTCGTGGCCTGGGATCCAGGCCTGGAGCTTGCTTTGGAACTCGCTGTGGAGGATCATTTTTATTGGGAAGTGTGGTTTGGAATGTAAAATTGTTGAAGACTCTATCTTTGAAAATCAATGTTTTCTGGCACTCACTGACATTCTCTGGGTTCTTGGATTTAACAACTGCCTCTTTTCTCACCACGATTATATTAGGTATAAACAATGGCAACGTGGGAACTAAGAATTCTAGGATGATGGCCCTGTGCAGGTTTGCTTTGAGAGGAAGCACTTAAAACGAGATTGACTTAACACGACTTCACTTGGTTGCAGGGTGCATCGATAACAGAAAAGGTATTGCATTAACAGCCAGAAAGGTGGGGTGGGGGGAGCCTCTGGATGAATTCTGCCATTGTTGAGTGAAGTTGGGCAAGCTATTTAACCTCTTTGTGTCTCATTTTTCTTACCTTTAAAATGGCAAGAATACTGTTTTCTTTACTTCTCTCAGAGGTTCTTGTTGTTGTGTTAGGTGCCATCCAGTCGGTTCTGACTCATAGCAACCCCATGCACAACAGAACGAAACACTGCCCGGTCCTGCGCCATCCTTACAAACATTGCTATGCTTGAGCTCATTGTTGTAGCCACTGTGTCAGTCCACCTCGTTGAGGGTCTTCCTCTTTTCCGCTGACCCTGTGCTTTGCCAAGCATGATGTCCTTCTCCAGGGACTGATCCTTCCTGACAACATGTCCGAAGTATGTAAGACGCAGTCTCGCCATCCTTGCTTCTAAGGAGCATTCTGGTTGTACTTCTTCTAAGACAGATTTGTTCGTTCTTTTGGCAGCGCATGGTATATTCAATATTCTTTGCCAACACCACAATTCAAAGGCGTCAATTCTTCTTCAGTCTTCCTTATTCGTTGTCCAGCTTTCACATGCATGTGATATGTGATGCGATTGAAAATACCATGGCTTGGGTCAGGTGCACCTTAATCTTCAAGGTGACATCTTTACTTTTCAATACTTTAAAGAGCTCCTTTGCAGCAGATTTGCCCAATGCAGTGTGTCATATGATTTCTTGACTGCTGCTTCCATGGGTGTTGACTGGGGATCCAAGTAAAATGCAATTCTTGACAACTTCAACCTTTTCTCTGTTTATCATAGTGTTGCTCATTGGTCCAGTTGTGAGGATTTTTGTTTTCTTTACATTGAAGTGCAATCCATACTGAAGGCTGTGGTCTTTGATCTTCAGTAGTAAGTGCTTCAAGTCCTCTTCACTTTCAGCAAGCAAGGTTGTGTCATCTGCATAGCGCAGGTTGCTAATGGGTCTTCCACCAATCCTGATGCCCCCTTGTTCTTCATATAGTCCAGCTTCTCGGATTATTTGCTCAGCGTACAGATTGAATAGGTATGAATACAACCCTGGCGCACACCTTTCCTGACTTTAAACCAATCAGTATCCCCTTGTTCTTTCCGAACAACTGCCTCTTGATCTATGTAAAGGTTCCTTATGAGCACAATTAAGTGTTCTGGAATTCCCATTCTTCGCAATGTTATCCGTAATTTGTTATGATCCACACAGTTGAATGCCTTTGCGTAGTCAATAAAACACAGGTAAACATCCTTCTGGTATTCTCTGTCTTCAGCCAGGATCCATCTGACATCATCAATGAGATCCCTGGTTCCACATCCTCTTCGGAAACCGGCCTGAATTTCTGGCAGTTCCCTGTTGATATACTGCTGCAGCTGCTTTTGAATGATCTTCAGCAAAATTTTGCTTGTGTATGACGTTTATGATACTGTTCTATAATTTCCGCATTCAGTTGGATCGCCTTTCTTGGGGATAGGCATAAATATGGATCTCTTCCAGTCAGTTGGCCAGGAAGCTGGCTTCCATATTTCTTGGCATAGATGAGTGAGCACCTCCAGTGTTGCATCTGTTTGTTGAAACATCTCAGTTGATATTTTGTTAATTCCTGGACCATTGTTTTTCGCTAGTGCCGTCAGTGCAGGTTGGACCTCTTCCTTCAGTATCATTGGTTCCTGATCATATGCTACCTCTTGAAATGGTTGAGCGTCGACTAATTCTTTTCGGTATAATGACACTGTGTATTCCTTCCATCTTCTTTTGATGCTTCCTGTGTCATTTAATATTTTCCCCCTGGAGTCCTTCACTATTGCAGCTTGAGGCTTGAATTTTTCTTCAGTTCTCTCAGCTTGAGAAATGCCAGATGTGTTCTTCCCTTTTGGTTTTCCATCTCCAGTTGTTTGCACATGTCTTTATAATACTTTACTTTGTCTTCTTGAGCTGCCCTTTGAAATCTTCTGTTCATTTCTTTCACTTCATCATTTCTTCCTTTTGCTTTAGCTGCTTGACGTTCATGAGCAAGTTTCAGAGTCTCCTCTGACATCCATCTTGGTCTTTTCTTTGTTTCCTGTCTTTTCAATGACCTCGCACTTTCTTCATGTATAATGTCTTTGATGTCATTCCACAACTTGTCTGGTCTTTGGTCACTAGTGTTCAATGAGTCAAATCTATTCTTGAGATGGTCTCTAAGTTCAGGTGTGATACACTCAAAGTCGTATTTTGCCTCTTATGGACTTGCTCTGATTTTCTTCAGTTTCAGCTTGAACTTGCATGTGAGCAGTTGAAGGTCTGTTCAACCGTCGGCCCCTGGCCTTGATCTGACTGATGATATTAAGCTTTTCCATTGTCTCTTTCCATGGATGTAGTTGATTTGATTCCTGTGTGTTCCATCTGGAGAGGTCCGTGTGTATAGTTGCTGTTTTTGTTAGTGAAAAAAGGTATTTGCAGTGAAGAAATCATTGGTCTTGCAAAATTCTATCATTCGATCTCCAGTATTGTTTCTATCACCAAGGCCATATTTTCTAGCTACCGATCCTTCTTCTTTGTTTCCAACTTTTGCATTCCAATCAGCAGTAATTATCAATGCATCCTGATTGCATGTTTGATCAATTTCAGGCTGCAGCAGCTGATACAAATCTTCGGTTTCTTCATCTTCGGCCCTAGGGGTTGGTGCGTGAATTTGAATAATAGTCGTATTAACTGATCTTCCTTGTAGGTTTATGGATGTTATCCTATCACTGACAGCATTGTACTTCAGGATAGATCTTGAAATATTGTTTTTGACAATGAATGCAACACCATTCCTCTGCAAATTGTCATTCCCGGCATAGTAGACTATAAGCTTGTCTGATTCAAAATGGCCAATACCAGTCCATTTCAGCTCACTAATGCCTAGAATATCGATGTTTATGCATTCCATTTCATTTTTGATGATTTCAAATTTTCCTAGATTCATACTTCATACATTCCAGGTTCCAATTATTAATGGATGTTTACAGCTGTTTCTTCTCAGTTTAAGTCGTGCCACATCAGCAGATGAAGGTCCCGAAAGCTTTATTCTACCCATGTCATTAAGTTTGACTCTACTTTGAGGAGGCAGCTCTTCCCCAGTCATCTTTTGAGTGCCTTCCAACCTGGGGAGCTCATCTTCCAGCACTATATCAGACAATGTTCCACTGCTATTCATAAGGTTTTCACTGGCTAATGCTTTTCAGAAGTAGGCTGCTGGGCCCTTCTTCCCAGTCTGTCTTAGTCTGGAAGCTCAGCTGAAACCTGTCCTCCGTGAGTGACTCTGCTGGTATCTGAATACTGGTGGCATAGCTTCCAGCATCACAGCAACACACAAGCCCCCACAGTACGACCAATTGAGAGACACGTGGGGGCAGAGGTTCTTATCAAAGTAAAATAAGGTGGCATATGACCAAGTGTTTTTTTTTTTCTTAAGTATGAATCTTGATTCAACTGTATTATATGAAAAAGGCTTTGGAAGCTGGGTTTAATTCTATTACTTTTCACCTGTGTGATCTTGGACATGTTTCTTTTCAGTACTTCAGTTTCCTGATTTACGAATACATCTCTCAAAAAGTTGTTGTGAAGACTGAATAATGTTTGTAAAGCACTCAGCTTATAGATGGGCTTTATAAATTGTGCTGGTTATGGTTATGACTCTTACTAAGCAAGAAATACAGTCCGAGTGCTTAGATTAGTACTTAACCTGATACATGGTAAGTATTGCCGCTGCAGCTGCTTTTTATTACTTGTGTGAATATTTTCTACCAGATAAGAAAAACCGTCTACAGACAGAATTCCTCTTACCTTTCTAGAGAACAGTGGAGCAGCACAGGAGTAAACCCAGTCTATGCAAAGCAGCATGGGCTTTTTGGGACCTAGATCTTTTCCCACATCTCCGGAAATCCTGTTTCAGAAGAGTTTTCATTTTATTCAGATGGTAACAATGAAGGGTATAAAACCACTAACAGTATTTAAGGCATAGGCAAAACCCAAACTGGGGTAAGCCTTGGACATGATTGCTCAGCAATAACTCAGTAGCAACCACAGCCCCACCAGAATAATGTCCTGCCAGAAGCCTCAAAGCCAGGGTGGTGTCCTTCCACCAACCCACCACAAGAGATTGTACCAAAACAGTGGGGTAGAAGGCGCTCACATTTACAAAACTACAGGAGAAGTGAATGGAAGTCCACATACTCATAGGCAGAATGTATAATAATCTTATAACATCCAGAACTGCTGGGAGAGAACTAGCTACACTGGGAAACTTTATGCAGTAAAAACTTATGGTAGGCAAACAAGATTGGGATAGGCTTGCTAGAGAGCTAATAAAATACCTAGATATTTGTTTTTCTAGCCCAAGGCTGAGTACTTACATTTAGATTTTTTCCTATTACATCTCTTTGGAGGCAGTTTTATTTTTGTGCATAATGAATTCCTAAGAACTTACATGAATGTGTAATATATAAAAGTCAAGCAGTAGCCTTACATGCCATGTGAGGAATTTTATCTCCAAGAGCTTACAAAAAAAAAGTTACGAAGTCCTTAATATATCTTATAATATTTTAGTCTTGGATTAAAAATAGAAACCTGACCAAAAAAACAAAAGAAACCTGAATGTTGTACAGTGTATATATAATTATTGAAAATGTTCAAAACACAACATTAAATGCAGGCAATAAAATTACTTATCCACCAGATGCTCCTTGGAAACCGTATGGGGCAGTTCTACTCTGTCCTGTAGGGTCACTATGAGTTGGAAGCGACTCGACGGCTATGGGTTTAAAGTAATTTCTTACCTCAAATTCTGCTATTAGCTTAGTTGAAATGACATTTTATAGACATAAGAAATTGATTTAGTGTTAGAAAGGACTTTCTGGACTTGCTGGTGGTGATTTTTCACAGGCTTACACAGAGGATTTTACAGGGGAGTGAGTCCACTGATCCATAGATTATGATGGTAATTAAGGTGGTTTATTAGCCTTCAGCCAAATTTTTCCTGGATCAAGATGGTAGAATGATCATACAAGTCAATCTTGCGTCTTCCATCTTCCAAATTCTTTAAAACAACAAAATGATAATAAAAAGGAATTAGCGTTGCCAGATTTAACAAAAAATAAAAAATACAGAATAGCCAGTTAAATATAAATTCCTGATAAACAAGTAATTTTTTAGTATCAGTGTGTTCCAAATGCAGTATTTTAAATGTATTATATTTTATGTGGAGCCCTAGTAGCACAGTGGTTAAGAGCTACGGCTGCTAATCAAAAGGTTGGCAGTTTGAATCCACCAGCCCATACTTGGAAATCCTGTGGGGCCATTCTTCTCTGTCCTAGAGAGTCTCTATGAGTTGGAATCAACTTGTTGGCAACAGGTTTTTTTTTTGGGGGGGAGGGTGGGTATAGTTTTTCTGACAGCTGTAAAAAGAATAAATCCATAGCAGTGTACCACCAGTGGATCACAAGTGTGAAGGATTCTTGAATTGGATCAGATTGGATTTGTCTTGCAATTCTACTTCTAGGTGTTTACTAAATAGAAATGAAAAAAACATGTCCACAGAAATACCTATACAGGAATGCTCATGTTAGCTTTATTTATATCATCAAAAAACTAGAAACAACCAAATATTCCTCGACAATATTATGGATAAATAATTTGCATTTCTAACAGGTTCCTGATGTTGCAGCTTTGGGCACTATGCTCAGAGACCCACCGTTCTTGAGAGACCTGTAAGAAAAAGATTTTGGATCAGAAGGAAAGATAAAAGCAGATTCAAAGAAACTCTAGCTCAGAGTCAGAGTGACAACAGGTAAAGGACAGGAAGAAGCCCTGAAACAAGCACTGAGGTAATTATTGACAGCATCACTTCCAGAGCAGCAGGAACAGTTGTGTCCTGTCCCCTCATTCCGCACCATCACTGAACCGCCAACAGCAGCAGCAGCCATTCCCATTGCCATCCAGTCGATTCTGAATCATGGCGACCCCATGTGTGTCAGAGTAGAACTCTACTCCATAGAATTTCCAATGGTTAGTTTTTTGGAAGTAGATTTCCAGGCTTTCTTCCAAGGCACCTTTGGGTGGATTCAGAGCTCCAACCTTTTGGTTAGCAGCTGAGCACATTAACTGTTTGCACCACCCAGGGACTGCAGCAGCCTTAGATTCTAGAATAAAATCCCAAGAGAATTTCCCTCCAAATAATGTGAACTTCCTATTTGAGGAAGGCTAGTGAATGGTTGGCGCAAATGGTTCGAACTCATCTATTAACTGAAAGGTTGGTGGTTCTAATCCATCCGAGGTGCCTGAGAAGAAAGGCCTGGCAGTCTGCTTCCAGAAGGTCACAGCCTTAAAAACCCCATGCAGTACAGTTCTACTCTGTGTTGCCATGAGTTGGAATTGACTCAATGGCAAATAGTTTGGGTTTTTTGGAATAATGTATGGGGGTAGAGGGCTGAGCAAGATAAATCAAAACCTCCAAAATGGACTCAGAGGGAATAAAAAATATATTATCTTCGTTTAGAGAAAAGTTGGCTGAAGTGCCCCAATGCCAAAGTAAAGCCTTTTGTATCCCGGCAATAGGAAGAGAGGGGACGGGGGTGAGAGGGCAAGTCGTCTCCAGCCTGTTTATTTGCCCCATGCCCATGCTCCCTAAAGTGAAGTCTCTTTATCAAGGCCCTACCTAGTTATATGAAGACCATAACTACCCTTTCTTAAAGGCGAGAGGCCCGTTGAGGAAACACACTCTAAAATCATAAAAATACAATCAGACAACTAAGGATCACCAGCCATCTGAGGGTCAAGAGACATCAAGATGAGGAAGAAGCAAGAAGAACAAACTGATCAGGGGAAACAGATAACTCAGGGCGCAGAGGAGAACTTGAAAGCAAGACTAATTTGTGTACTAGGAGATATGTGGGAGGGGATGGCATGCGTAAAGCAAAAATAGGAACAGTCATAGCTTAAGACTATCAAGAAATTTAATAGATGCAAAAATGGGTGAGGACTGTGTCTTTTACTGCTTCTCCCTTGTTTTCTTTGTAAATATTGACAGCAGGATGCAATAAAATATGCACAGAAACTGCGGAACAGAAAAAGATTTGACCCTGCCAAAGCAGAGCTGTGGGCTGGCAGGTGGTGCAGCCGTGGGATACCTCAAATTGCTCACGAAACTGCAAGTGTATGAAATTCCAGATTTGGTGTGGGAAAGGCATTTTAGGGTGGTATGTGTAGTGTGAAAATCGGGTTGTATAAATGTTGAATATGTGAAAGTTACGAACCATCTGTGTCCACATTCCACTTGGCTTTCCCCAGAGCTTAGTAATATAAATCTTTCAGCTTAAACTTGGGGATCACCATAATAACAACTAATATCTGTACTCCACTTAGAGTTTATAAAACAGTTTTACTAATTATTATATTTAATCCTTATTCTGGGAGGAAGCTAAAATATCCCTATTTTACCCTTGAGGGAATATAGGCAGGCAGCAGTTTGTGTCTACACCCTCCCGGTAAACCTTAAGACGAGTCAGAAGGGAAACTGTGCAAACTGTTTCCCAAAGGATGTTCTGCAGATTATAGATCCCATAAGACAGTGGTTCTCAAACTTTTGTGTATATCAGAATCACCTGGAGGGCTTGTAAAAACACAGATTGCTGGCCCTAACCCCAGAGTTTCTAATTCGGTAAGTTTGGGATGGAGCCTGAGAATTTGCATTTCTAACAAATTCCCAGGTGATGCTGCTACTGCTGATCCAGGGACCACATTCAAGAACCACTACTATACAGTGCTTTCTGAAGACAGGGCTCCGTGGTCAAACCGAGACGTATTTACTATGTAAAAGAACCCTGAACAGCTTCATCTCCGTACAAGAAAGAACAGGAAATAGGAGAATAGTTATACTGGAATAATAGCATTAGGAATAATTTTTACTGTAAAAGTCTTTTTAAATGATATGACTTTCTTGCCTTTTAAACTAAAAGGGAGGGAGAGGACATAGTGTACTTAAAATTAGCTAAATAAAAGATAACCTATAAAGCTTATAGATTATCAATTATTCTTAATGACTGAGGAAAATGTTTATGATGTACAATATTATTGTAACTATAGATATTAAAATAGATCTTTTTCCATGAGAAAGAGAGAGGTAGAGAGGAACTGGAAGGAACTGTCCCAGAATTTATACAGTGGTTATGTTTAGAGTTTGAGTTTTTCATAATTTTTAGTTTTGTTTTTGTACTTTCTACCATAAGTACATATTATTTATACAATCAGGAAAATAAATCTATAATTTTTTTAAAAAGATGCTAAAAGACTGCAGGAATCCTGGCTTATATTCAAATTTTACCCAACAGTTTTTTGTTTTAAAGCCCACCTAAGAAATGCTACCCCTTTTGTTCAAGCAATCTTTCTGATAGAATTATGCATTTCTTGTAACGTAGTTCATATAAAAGGCAACTTGGAGCTATTTACTAGTGCAAAAAATGGATTATACCATTAAATCAACCAGGATCGAATTACTACATTTTGTTGTATATAGGCTATAATTTTAAAAAATAAATAAATAATTAAGGCAAGTCTAAACTAGACTAATCTTTTCGCTCTTTTTTTTTCTTCCTTGTTTCCCATAATAATCTGGTTTCATCTGCTTGCTGAATTCTTTTATGTATTTTGCCCAACTGTGTTTGAAAACTGCCCCACGGTAATATAGCTTGAAAACAGGCCACTCTCTGCTAACTATCCCTAAAAATGAATGACTTGTTTATTTCAGGAAACAGTTGGTAAACCTGTGCATGTTGTGATAGGTCGATTGCAACAACCACGTGCCAGAAGAGTGGGCTCCTGTGGTACAAGTTCATAGTGCAGAAGTTTTGGTGTAGGCAAAATATTCCCATTAGAGAAAGAATGAATGAATAGCTGAAACATTACCTGCATTAAAAAAAACAGACAAAAAAAATTTCCCAGATAGACTCAATACAGTTCGTTGCAAGAGGTGGCTTACGTCAGACTGAGGCCTTTTAAAATGAAACCAAAAGGTTCTTATTTTTATACTATGTTCAGGAAAATACGTCATCAAAGCGGATTCATAGGAACTCTCTACTATTGCACAGTTTTTCTGGAAACCTAAACTTGCTTCAAAAAATAGCCTATTAAAAAAAAAAAATCTCTTGAATAGGTATTTCTCCAAAGAAGATAAACAAATGGCCAATAAGCACATGAAAAGATGTTCGTCATCATTAGTCACTAGGGAAATGCAAATCAAAACCACAATGAGATACCACTTCACCCACACCAGGATGGCTATTATCAGAAAAACATAAAATAACAAGTTTTGGCAAGGATGTGGAGAAATTGGAGCCCTCATCCCATTGCTGGTGGGAATGTAAAATGGTTCACCCACTGTGGAAAACAGTTTGGTGGTTCCTAAAAAAATTAAACATAGAATTACCACATGACTCAGCAATTCCATTTCTAGGTATGTACCCAAAAGAAATGAAAACAGGAACTCACACAGATACTTGTACACCAGCGTTCACTGCAGCATTATTTACAGCAGCCAAAAGGTAGAAACAAATCCAGTGTCAGTCAACAGATGAATGGATAAATAAACTGCGGTATATCCATACAATGTAATATTATTCAGCTGTAAAGAGAAATGAAGTCCTGATGCATGCTATGACATGAATGAACCTTGAAGACACGCTAAGTGAAGTAAGTCAAACACAAAAAGACAAATATTGTATGATTCCATTTACATAAAATGTCTAGGAAAATGAATAGAGACAAAAGTTTAGTAGTGGTTACCAAGGGCTAGGGAGTGGAGAGAGGGGAACAGGAAGTTGTTGCTTAAGGAGTCCTGAGTTTCTTTTTAGGGTGATGAAGAATACGTGGAATTGGATAGTGGTGATAGTTGTACAACATGGTGAATGCAAAAGATGACTGAACTGTACACTCAGAAAAGGTTAAAATGGTGAATGTTTTGTTGTACATTTTTTACCACAATAAAGTTTTTTAAAATTTCAGTTAATAATGCATATGTAGCATGCCTGTTAAATGCCCAGTCCTATCCAAACCAAAAACACCATCCAGTCGGTTCCGATTCCTAGCCACCCTATGAACAACAGAAAAACAAACACTGCCTGGTCCTTTGCCATCCTCACAATCATTGTTATGCTTGAACCTGTTGTTGTCCAGAAAAAAAAAAAAAAAAAAGTTGCAGCCACTGTGTAAATCCATCTTGTTGAAGGTCTTCTTCTTTTTCGTTGACCCCTACTTTGCCAAGCATGATTTCCTTCTCCAGGGACTGTTCCTTCCTGATAACACATCCAAAGTACGTGAGATGAAGTCTTGCTTCTAAGGAGTGCTCTGGTTATACTTCTTTCAAGACAGATTTCTTCCTTCTTCTGACAGCCCATGATATAGTCAATATTCTTCACCAACACAATAATTTGTATGCATCAATTCTTCTTCAATCTTCCTTATTCATTGTCCAGCTTTTACATGCATATGAGGGACTTAAAAATACCATGACTTGGGTTAGGCGCACCTTAGTCCTCGAGGTGACATCTTTTTTTTTTTTTTTTTTAATAATTTTTATTGTGTTTTAAATGAAAGTTTACAAATCAAGTCAGTCTGTCACATATAAGCTTATATACACCTTACTCCATACTCCCATTTACTCTCCCCCTAATGAGTCAGCCCGCTCCCTCCTTCCAGCCTCTCATTTCATGACAATTTTGCCAGTTTCTAACCCTGTCTACCCTCCTATCTCCCCTCCAGACAGGAGATGCCAACACAGTCTCAAGTGTCCACCTGTTACAAGTAGCTCACTCTTTGTCAGCATCTCTCTCCAACCCATTGTCCAGTCCCTTCCATGTCTGATGAGTTGTCTTCGGGAATGGTTCCTGTCCTGGGCCAACAGAAGGTTTGGGGACCATGACCGCCGGGATTCCTCTAGTCTCAGTCAGACCATTAAGTATGGTCTTTCTATGAGAATTTGGGGTCTGCATCCCACTGATCTCCTGCTCCCTCAGGGGTTCTCTATTGTGCTCCCTGTCAGGGCAGTCATGGGTTGTGGCCGGGCACCATCTAGTTCTTCTGGTCTCAGGATGATGTAAGTCTCTGGTTCATGTGGCCCTTTCTGTCTCTTGGGCTCATAGTTATCGTGTGACCTTGGTGTTCTTCATTCTCCTTTGATCCAGGTGGATTGAGACCAATTGATGCATCTTAGATGGCCGCTTGTTGGCATTTAAGACCCCAGACACATTTCAAAGTGGGATGCAGAATGTTTTCATAATAGAATTATTTTTCCAGTTGACTTAGAAGTCCCCTTAAGCCATAGTCCCCAAAGCCCCGCCCTTGCTCCGCTGACCTTTGAAGCATTCAGTTTATCCCGGAAACTTCTTTGCTTTTGGTCCAGTCCAGTTGAGCTGACCTTCCATGTATTCAGTATCGAGGTGACATCTTTTTAATGACCTTTTGCTTTCTTCACTTATGGTGTTCTTGATGTCATCCCACAACTTGTCTGGTCTTCGTTCATTAGTGTTCAATGTGTCACATCTATTGTTGAGATGGTCTCTAAACTCAAGTGAGATATACTCAAGGTCATACGTTGGCCCTCGTGGACTCATTTTGATTTTCTGCAGCTTCAGCTTGAACTTACATATGAATTGATGATCTGTTCTGCAGTTGGACCCTGACCTTGCTCTGACTGATCATATTGAGCTTCTCCATCGTCTCTTTCCACAGATGTAGTCAGTTTGATTGCTGTGTAATTGTTCATCTGGCGAGGCTCACGTGTTTAGTCAATGTTAATGTTCCAAAAAGTTATATCCAATGATTAAGTCACTGGTCTTGCAAAATTCTATCATGCAATCTCCCATGTCATTTCTATCACCAAGGCCATGTTTTCCAACTACTGATCTTCTTTTGGAAACCCTGGAGGTGTAGTGGTTAAGAGCTACGGCTGCTGACCAAAAGGTTGGCAGTTCAAATCCACTAAGCACTTCTTGGAAACCCAATGAGACAGTTTTACTCTGTCCTTTACGATCACTGTGAGTCAGAATCGGCTTGACGGCAATGGGTTTGTCTTTTTTTTTTTTTAATCTTTTTTTGTTTCCAACTTTCAAATTAGAATCACCAGTAATTATCAATGCGTCTTGTTTACATGTTTGATCAGTTTAAGACTGCAGAAGTTGGTAAACATCTTCAGATTTCTTTGTCTTTGTCATTAGAGCTTGGTGTGTAAATTTGGATAATGGTCATATTAATTGGTTTTCCTTGTAGGTGTATGGATATTATCCTATCACTAACAGCATTATACTTCAGGATAGATCTTGAAATGTTCTTTTTGTTGATGAATGTGACCCCGTTCCTCTTCAATTTTGTCATTCCTGGCATAGTAGACTGTACGACTATCCAATTCAAAATGGCCAATAGCCATCCGTTTCAGCTCACTAATGCCTAGGATGGTGATCTTTATATGTTCCATTTCACTTTTGACGACTTCCAATTTTCCTAGATTCATACTTTGCACATTCCATGTTCCAATTATTAATGGATGTTTGTAGCTCATTTTGAGGTCCTGAAAGCTTTACCCCATGCATGCCATTAAGGTCAATTCTTCTTTAAGGAGGCAGCTCTCCCCCAGTCATATTTTGAGCGCCTTCCAACCTGAGAGGCTCATCTTGTGGCACTATATCAGACAGTGTTCTGCTGCTATTCACAAAGTTTTCACTGGCTAATCTTTTTTGGAAGTAGACCACCCGGTCCTTCTTCCTAGTCTCTCTTAGTCTGGAAGCTCTGCTTAAACTTGTCCACCGTGGATGACCCTGCTAGTATTTGAAATACCAATGACATAGCTTCCAGCATCACAGCAACACATAAGCTGCCACAGTACGACAAACTGACAGACAAGTGGTAGAATTTAACAGTATAGCAATTCCTAAAAGGATTTAATAATTTACCAAATTAAAAATCAATTCTTGCCCTGAGAAGTCTGCAGTAAGAAGTAGTTTCTTTTTTATTGTTTCTCCTACTGCTGCCAGCCTTGAGGATATTTACTATTCTATTGCAATATAGTGAGGACTACCAGGAGAATTTTCTCCTAAGGAAGTATGCCGTCTAGGATGCTCGTGGCTGCAAGTAAGAAGAAAGCCCACTCAAACTGAAATAAGTAAAGAGCAAATCTCTTATCTCACAAGACAAGAAGCACAGAGGGAGGGTGGGCTCCAGATGTATCAGGATTTGAGGCTCCTATCAAGAAATCTGGAGTACCTGGGTGGCACAAATAGTTAAGCACTTGGCTATTAATCAAAAGGTTGGCAGTTCAAATCTACCTAGAGCTGTCTCAGAAAAAAAGGCCTGATGATTACTTCCACAAGATCACAGCCATTGAAAACTCTGTGGAATGCAGGTCTTCTCTGAAGCACATGGGGTCTCCATGAGTCAGAATCAACTGTGGCAACTGGGTTTTTTATGTTTTGCTTTTTTTCAAGGAATTTTTTTTTTTTTTTTTAATCTGCAGCTGTCTGTCTCCATCCTCAGGCTGGTAGCAGAATGACAACTGTAGTTGCCGAGGTGCACCCAGACGTGGGCATAGTCTACAGCAGGAATGAGTGAACCATGACCCACAGGTCAAATCCAGACCACCATCTGATTTTGCAAAAAAAGTTTTCTTTATGTATTGTCTGTGACTGCTTTCATGCTTTAAGACCAAATTTGAGTAGTCGTGACAGAGAACTGGACAAATTCTCACAAAGCTAGGCCAGAACAGGAGGCAGTAAGACCACTGCTGCTCATTGTTCTTATCGTCCCTTTATTTCTCTGATCCATCTGTCACTCAGTCATTCACCCATGCTTTCACAAACATTTATTGGATACTGTGCATATAAAAAAAAAAAAAACAAACTAGTGCCTATATAGTTCAGCATAAAGTAGTCATGTAGGGACAAACACACAGTGGTATTAGTGGTTCAATGATAGAATTCTCACCTTCCATGTGGGAGACCTGGGTTCGATTTCCAGCCAACGCGTCTCATGTGCGGGCACCACCCATCTGTTGGTAGGGGCTTCCATGTTACTATATGCTAAACAGATTTTGGCAGAGCTTCCAGACCAAGCCAGACTAGGAAGAAAGGCCTGGCAATCTATTTCCAAAAATCAGTAGATGAAAACTCTTAAGGATCACGATGGTCCAATCTGCAGCCAATCATGGGGATGGCACAGGACCAGGCAGTGTTTCATTCTGTTGTGCATGGGGTTACCTCAAGTGTGGGGCTGACTTGATGGTAGCTGACAACAACAGCACACACACACACACACCAGGCATTATTTTAAGAGAGAGAGAGAGATCCCAGAAACCTGCTTTTCAGAAACATGTTTCTGAACTGCTTGACTCTGAGCATTTCTCAATCCTTTTTCCACGCTGTTCCCAATCTTTTTTTTTTTTATTGTACACTAGGTGAAGGCTTACAGAACATACTAGCTTCTCATTAAACAGTTAGTATACATATCGTTTTGTGACAGTGGTCAACAACCCCACGACATATCAACACTCTCCCTTCTCAACCTTGGCTTCCCTATTACCAGCTTTCCTGTTCCCTCTTGCCTTCTAGTCCTTGTCCCTGGGCTGGTGTGCCCCTTTAGTCTCGTTTTGTTATATGGGCCTGACCAATCTTTAGCTGGAGGGTAAACCTCAGGAGTGACCTTATTACTGAGCTGAAAGGGTTTCCTGGGGTCATACTCTCAGGGTTTCTCTAGTCTCTGTCAGGCCAGCAAGTCTGGCCTTTCTTTTTGAGTCAGAATTTTGTTCTACATTTTTCTCCAGCTCTGTCTGGGATCCTCTATTGTGATCCTTGTCAGACTGCTCCCAATCTTTGACTAATCATTTTCTGACCCCTCCTCCTCCCTCAAACTTAAAATGCCTTCTTCATGGGTCTTTCCACACTGATCTAATTCTTAAGCTGAATTTGTAAGAGTACAAGATGAAGAGAGAAAAGGAAAATGGGATAGCATCTACTGAAGGTTTTCTATGAGCTATGCATTTGTGCAAGACACCCTACATGCTTTCTGTCTTCAAATATGAAGTCAGTTGCAGGCAGGCATGAGGAACGTTGGCAAACAACCCAGGGAGGGAATGCAGAAAGAGATGTTCATTAATATTTACTAGAGAGAGATTGTATCTCAATTTGTTTGACAATCACCTGGGATCTTTTCAGACTCCAGCTCTTGCTGAACTAGACGTTCATTCTAGTCTTTCCCTTTTTTAGTCTTTCTGAAGCCATGGAAACTTAAAACCAGAGTGAAACTAAGGAACTTATTATTAAAAGGAGGCTTGTGCAAAATGTTAACCTTACAGATCACAAAAAAGATCAATTTTCTGTGAAATAAAATGTGAAGGGAACCATCATTTATCAAGCATCTATTATGTGCTATGTGATTTGTATATTAATCTAATCCAACATTCACAATAAGCCTGTGATGTGTTGAAATTACTTAGGAATAAATGTGGCTGCAAAACACAGAAAACCTGACCATAGTAACTTAGAAAAAATATTGGTTTATTTTCTTAAATAAGAAGTAGTTCTGGCATTTATGAAGCTTCTCAGTGATACCATCAAGGAACTAGCCTCAACTTTTCTGAGTCACTGTCCTTAGCATGTTCACATTTAGTCAGGTGTTTAACATCTCGTGATTATGTGTTTTCACATTACAACATGGCCGCATCAGCTCCAGATATCACATCCACATTCAAGGTACATTGAGATGAAGGGTGGGGCCAGCCACATTTGTCTTCATTTTATCAGGAAAACAAAAACGTTCCCAGAAATCCCCTTACTAGCCTTCTACTTAGGTTTTATTACCTAGAACTGGGTCACATGGACACCCTTCATTGGAAAGGAATCTGAGAAAGTAAGGAATAGAATTGTCAGAGTTGCTTTAGACTGAGGTGGGCAAAGTAAGTCCAAATTTGGACCACTGCCTTTTTTGTAAATAAAGTTTTATTGGAACACAGGCATGCCTATTCATTTACGTATTATCTATAGCTGTAAGAATCAACTCAAGGGTAGTGGGTTTAGTTTTTGGTTTTATACGTGTTTTCACATTACAGTGGCAGTAAATTGAAAATATCATCTGGTCCTTTACAGAAAAGGTTTGCTAAATCCTGCCTCAGACCACTCATGAGCCATCATGTAGGCTAGGCATTTTCCTCCCCCAAACAAAACCAGGAGAGCTACTGATAGCAAGAAGAGGGGGAGTACTGCTATTGGGTGGGCCACCAACATTTTCTGCCACTTGTTGCTTTTGTTATCTCTGTTTCAGTTGAGTCTGAGCCTTAGATTGAGACCCAAGGACACAAGCTGAGTGAGTGCAGTCCTGAGTTCAAGTTCGTGACTCTCTAACTTTATGTCCTTTTGACCATTTCATATTTTTGTGAATTGTCTTATCTGTGAAGAAGCTGTGAGGTACCACATCTGTTATTCAACTCAGCTCTTAAATGAGTTGTCCAAAAGGATAGAGAACTAATGAATCTATGTAAATAGGTTCACAAGATAAGCATTTACTCTGAAATTAATTTCAATGCCCATTTTCCATCTTATTCTCTATCCCCTACATATATACACAGGTCTTGGACCCTGAGCTCCTTTAGGATAGGTCTTTTTCATCTTTTTCTCCCTAGCACTTCACATAGAGCCTAGCACATAATACCAAAAACCAAACCCAGTGCCGTCGAGTCAATTCCAACTCATAGAGACACTATAGCGCATAATAAGGACTCAATAAAAGCTTGTTGCATGGAATACTACTCATCAATAAAGAACAGTGATGAATCTGTGAAACATTTCATAACATGAAGGAACCTGGAAGGCATTATGCTGAGTGAAATTAGTTGCAAGAGGACAAATATTGTATAAGACCACTATTATAAGACCTCGAGAAATAGTTTAAACTGAGAAAAACACATTCTTTTGTGGTTACCAGAGGCGGGAGGGAGGGGGGTGGGAGAGGGGTGTTCACTAATTACCCAAAACCCAGTGCTGTCGAGTCGATTCTGACTTACAGCAACCCTAGGACAGATCAGAACTGCCCCATAGAGTTTCCAAGGAGAGCCTGGCGGATTCGAACTGCCGACCCCCAATTCACTAATTAGATGGTAGATAAGAGCTACTTTAGGTGAAGGGACGGACAACACTCAATACCAGGGAGGTCAGCACAACTGGACTAAACGAAAGCAGAGAAGTTTCCTGAATAAACTGAATGCTTCGAAGGTCAGCGAAGCAGGAGCAGAGGTTTGGGGACCATGGTTTCAGGGGACATCTAAGTTAATTGGCAAAATAAAATCTATTAAGAAAACATTATGCGTCCCACTTTGAAGTGTGGGGTCTGGGGTCTTAAATGCTACCAAGTGGCCATCTAAGATGCATGAATTGGTCTCAACCCACCTGGATCAAAGGAGAATGAAGAACACCAAGGGCACAAGGTAATTACAAGCCCAAGAGACAGAAAGAGCTACATGAACTAGAGACTACATCATCCTGAAAACAGAAGAACTAGATGGTGCCTGGCCACAACTGATGACTGCCCTGACAGGGAACACAACAGAGAACCCCTGAGGGAGCAGGAGAACAGTGGGATGCAGACCCCAAATTCTCATAAAAAGACCAGACTTAATGGTCTGACTGAGACTAGAAGGACCCTGGTGATCATGGCTCCCAAACCTTCTCTAGGCCCAGGACAGGAACCATTGCTGAAGCCAACTTGTCAGACATGGATTGGACTGGACAATGGGTAGGAGAGAGATGCTGATGAGGAGTGAGCTACTTGTATCAGGTGGACACTTGAGACTGTGTTGGCATCTCCTGCCTGGAGGGGAGATGGGAGGGTAGAGGGGGTTAGAAGCTGCCAAAATGGTCACAAAAAAAGAGACTGGAAGGAGGGAGCAGGCTGTCCCATTAGGGGGAGAGTAAGTGGGAGTATGCAGTAAGGTGTATATGCGATTATAAGTGAGAGACTGACTTGATTTGTAAACTTTCACTTAAAGTACAATAAAAATTATTTAAAAAAAAAAAAAAACATTGCACCCCACCCCACCATTGTCTTATATTTGTTTATCATATAAACAGCAAAAAAGAAAAAAGTGGAAAGAAATCATGCATGTTTATGTACTCATTCAACAAAATAAGTTAACAAAGTTTCCTGCCCTCATGGAGTCTAGATTTTTGTGGAGGAGGTAGGCAATAGGTGTAACAGACAAATAAGTAAATAAAATAATTCTTGAGATGTGTCATGTTTGCAAGTGTTATCTTCCCAATGAGACTGTGAATTACATCAGTAGACATTTATTCTGCACTCAACACATGGTGAATGCCTTGGAATCGAAATGATTGGAGTGGCAGTGTTCAAGGGCAACACAAGTGATCGGTCACCTTTGGCCCACTGGTCAGTCTCGTCTGTGTAATGGCAGCAGCATCTGCATGAATCTCAGGCCTCAACCTTGGGCTGCCTCTGCCCTTTAATTTCGTCTCTAACCTTGAAACCACAGCATGAGGGGTATGAGAGCCAAGAAGAGCCTGCTCTGGTACAAAAGAAAAGGGCAAAGGGATGAGATGAAGAAAAGGGAGGCTTTAGCAAATCTATGTTTTCTCGTTTTTCCGCTCACCTTTCTCTACAACTCAGTCTAAGAGGAGTTGGAAGGAAACACTTCCTTCTTCCCTTCCTCCATTCCAAATTTCTTAAAAAAAATCCGTTGCCGTGGAGTCTACTCTGACTCCTAGAGACCCCGTGTGTGTCAAAATAGAACTGTGCTCCAGAAGGTTTTCAAAGGCTAGTTTTTTGGAAGTAGATCTCCAGGCCTTTCATCTGAGGTGCTTCTGGGTGGACTCGAATCTCCATCCTTTCAGTTAGTAGCAGAACCCTTTAACCATTTGCACCACCCAAGGACTCCCCAAATTTCTTCAGCTTCCTTAAATGCCCTCTCTCTTGCCTGCAGGTCTTAGGCATTTCCTCAGCTTGGAAGATCCCTTTTCTCTCCTACACCCACTCACCATCACCTGGCTAACTCCTCTTAAGTCTCACTTTAGAGTCAATTTCCTCCGAAAAGCCTTCCTCAGTAGCTGAAGATGCCCTTATGTCACAGCCATAACATCCTGTACACAGGAGCTTGTTGTCTGCCTGTCTTTTGTATGAGTCTTTTTAAGCAAAACATCTCAAGAACCACGTTTGGCTTAACCTATGTGCTCAATAGATAACTGACAACTGAGTGAATGAGAATAGGAGTGAGAATTTTGAGGGCCCCTAACCCTTCCAATGGGTCAGGCTGAAGAATTCCTGGCCACATTTGGTTCCCTATTCCCTAAGGGTTTTTATTTGTTCTGAAGACTTTGTTTGAAAACTGTTAACCAGAAATAGTGTCTTTGTTTAGAGATCTTATCTGGGTCCTTCACCTCTGGGTGTCGTTTTTCTCTATCTCTCCAGCCAGGCATTTCTCTGGTGCCAGAGCCTCCACCTCACTGCTTTAAGTGCCGGAGCCTGTCATCCTGGACAGAGTGCAAAAGCTACGGTGTAATCTCGCTTTCTTTCAGGGCCACTAACCAGAAGAAACAAAAAGAGACTGATTGGGCTCTGTTGATGCAGACCAGCCAGTGGTTCTATGGTTTCCTTTGGTGTTTAAAATTCCTTATCTGGCTTTGCTAGCAAATCAGCAGCCCCACAGGTCAACTGAGGCTTATCTCCAGAGCTGGCGCTTCAAAGAGATATAAGGACACCACTCCCCCGTCAGATGCTGTATGTCAGTGAGAGAGGGGGAGTCATTTGGAATCAGTCGATTTGACACACTTAAAACAACCCATTAACTTTTTTTTTTCAAGTAAAGTTTATTTTATCTTTTCCTATTATGAAAGTAATAAGTGCTTATTATAGAAAATTTGGCAAATAAAAAGTGGAAAGAAAAAATTCCTTACGAATTTAGTATATTTGATGTATTTCTCTTATTTTGTTATATATTGCTTTAATAGTAGTGATCATATATATTTTGTAACAAATAAAAATTTGTATCTGGGTGTTTTTTCCCCACTTAAAAATATAGCAGAAATGTTTTTCCAGAGTTTTATAATTAGTAAACATAATTTTAATGGCTGCCCGATTGTATAATTTAACCATTTTCTCATTGTTAGGTATTTAGATGGTTTCCAGTATTTTTCCTCTCAATTGTTAGGTTATTGAGCATAAAGTTTTTTCTGACTTATTTCTTTAGGCTGGATTCCAAGGAGAGATCAAATGATATGAATATTAAGGTTCTTAGTATATATTGCAAGAGTACACGATCAAAAACCTTTACCAATTTATGTTTTTGCCAGTTATGTTTGAGAGTGCCAGTTCATTACATCCTATCCAAGACTGGATAGTCTCGTTCCATTTTATATATTTTTCTTATTTAAGGGGAAAAAATTTCATCATAAGTTTAACTTGCATTTCTCTTATTATTAATGAAGTTAAACATTTTTTCTCAAATACTACATTTTAGATTGTAATCTATTTACTTTCTTTTTCTACCTCCTTGAGATTCAGTTTCCTTACCTTAAAATAAAGATGGTAATAATAGTATCTGCCACAACACGAATGTCCATCAACTGATGAATGGATAAACAAAATATGGTTTATCTACACAATGGAAGGAGCCCTGGTGGCACAGTGGTTAAGAGCTCAGCTGCTAACTAAAAGGTCTGCAGTTCGAATCCACCAGTCATTCCTTGGAAACCCTAGGGGGCAGCTCTACTGTGTCTTATAGGGTCGCTATGAGCCACAATTGACTCAGCAGCAATGTTTTTTTTTTGTTGATGTTTTTGTTTTTTTATACAATGGAATATTATTCAGCCTTAAAAAGAAGTGGAGTACTGATACATGCTACAGCATGGGTGAATCTTGAAAACATGCTAGATGAAAGAAGCCAGTCACACATACACCCAGATACACACACACAAAAATTTTATAATTCCATTTATATGAAATGTGCAGACTAGGCAACTCTGTAGAGACAAAGTAGTTAGTAATTGCTTAGGGCTTGGGAGGATGGGAGATTAGTGGGGTGATCGCTAAAAGGTACAGGATTTCCTTTTGAGGTGATAAAAATTATTTTAGTTACCTAGTGCTGCCATAACAAATACCACAAGTGGGTTGCCTTAAAATACAAAAATTTATTTCTCACAGTTCTGAATGCTAAAAGTCCAAATCAGGGTCTTGGCCATGTCGGCTCCTTCTGTGAGCCTCTCTCTTAGTTTCCGGTGTCTGCTGATGTTCCTTGGCATTCCTTGATGTCTGTGTTCCCTGTGTGTTATCTCTGTGTCTATTCTGCTCTTTTTATATCTCAGAAGTGCTTAGGTTTAGGAGCCACCCTACTCTGATATGCCCTCATTGACATAACAAAAGAAAACCACAATATCCAAACAGGGTCATATTTATAAGTACAGGGGTTAGAACTTCAACATATACTTTTGGGGGGCACAATTCAATCCATAAAAAAAAAGTTCTAAAGTTGATTGTGGTAATGGCTACACAACTCTGTGAATATACTAAAAATGTTGAATTGTACACTTTAAATGGGCGAATTATATAGTATTTGAATTATATCTCAATAAAGCTGTTATAAAAATAATAATACCTGCTCGGAGGGGGCCAAGATGGCTGACTAGGTAGACGCTACCTCGGATCCCTCTTGCAACAAAGACCCGGAAAAACAAGTGAATCGATCACATATATGACAATCTACGAACCCTGAACAACAAACAGATTTAAAGAGTTGACCTGAGCGACAGAGACGGAGAACGAACAACTACGGGGAAGCAGCGGCTGTTTTCGGAGCCTGGAGCAAGCATCCCAGTCAGGTAACCTTGGCGCCGGGCTTAGGACTGGGCGCAGGGGAGCTGAGCACCATATCCTGTGACGGCACAAACACGGGGCGCAGCCCTACCCCCCTGAACTGACCCTGGGAGGGGGCCTAGCTGATCCGCGCAGGCGGCGTGGCAACGCAGCTGGCGGGAGAAGTCCCCGGGAGGCGGTGACTGATTTTGGAGCCGGGAGTGCAGCGTCCCAGCCAGGGAAGCTTGACGCTGGGCTTTGGGCTAGCAGTGGAGGAAATGACCGTGGCTTCTGCGGGCCAGATCCTCAGGGGCAATCTCTACATAGCCAGCACATATGGGCGACACGCCCCTCGGGAATCTCAGATAAAATAGTCATCCCAAGCAAGATAAGCAACTTTGGCTATATTCCGGGGTGCTACTCTCTCCTGTTTTTCTGAACCCTCCCCTCCCCTTCCCAGGCGGCTTCATTAACATTGGAATTTTATGAGCCAGAGGGAGAACTGCTCCGGCTCCCCGGCTTTTCTTCCCCCCCACTTTTTTTTTTGGTCTTTTCCTAACCCATTCTTCCGGCCTGAGAGAAGCAACTACAAAAAACCCAGGGACCAAAAATCCTTCCCTAACTGAACTAAAAACACAGAACCAGCTCCAGCCAAGCATATGTGATCCACATCTCGGGCTGTCATCCCTACAGGGAACAAGGTGGCTATTATAATGCAAAGGCATTTCTGATAGGGATCTGACTGCATTTTTTTTAGCGGATTTACTGGAAAAACACATTTCCCAGGTCTGATATCTCTGCTTATTCAACAGAGCCCTAACTGACCCACAACAGAGAACCAAGGGCTGAAGCTCCCCCCAGACCACCTAGCCTCTTGCCTTAGGGGTCTAAGGAGGGTGACACCTACCAATCAGTAGAGGTACTTGCATTGGGGGCCTAAGGTACAGCTGCAGAGCCCTCCCACCAAGGTGCTTTAGGAATAGAGACACACCTACCTCACTGACACTTGGGGGAAGCCTGTCAGCATCCTGTCCCTGCTGGAGTGTGAACCCCAGCTGCTAATAGAATCTGGTGCACACAACTATCACCACTACTTCTCGAGGTGGATAGGTGTTAGGGTGCAGCACACACTTGATGACCCAAAATCAGATTCTACTCAAGAATAGTGAATAGACTCAGGCATATATATCTGGCAACAGCCCAAACCAGCTGGTAGTAGGTCATAAGTAAGTCAAGGGCTACAACAATCAAGACAGCACAATCTAGTAGCCCATCCACATATATTGAAAGAAAACAAAACAAGATAAGACTCAGTGAGCAAATATAGAATAAATCACTACAATATCTTAGTGATGGCTCGGAGACAGCAGTTGATATCAAACCACATAAAGAAGCAGACCATGACAGCTTCTACAACCCCCCAAACAAAAGAATCAAAATCTTTCCCAAATGAAGATACAATCCTGGAATTATCAGATACAGAATATAAAAAACTAATTTACAGAACGCTTCAAGACATCAGGATGACCTCAGAAATGAAATAAGGCAAACTGCAGAAAAAGCCGAGGAACACACCGATAAAACAGTTGAAGAACTCAAAAATATTATTCAAGAACATAGTGGAAAAATTAATAAGTTGCAAGAATCCATAGAGAGACAGCATTCAGAAATCCAAAAGATTAAGAATAAAATTACAGAATTAGACAACGCAATAGGAAGTCAGAGAAGCAGACTCGAGCAATTAGAATGCAGAGTGGGAAATCTGGAGGACCAGGGAATTAACACTAACATAGCTGAAAAAAATTAGATAAAAGAATTTAAAAAAATGAAGAAACCCTAAGAATTATGTGGGACTCTATCAAGAAGGATAACCTGTATGTGATTGGAGTCCCAGAACAGGGAGGGAGGACAGAAAACACAGAATAGTTGAAGATCTGCTGACAGAAAACTTCCCTGACATCATGAAAGATGAAAGGATATCTATCCAAGATGCTCATCGAACCCCATTTAAGAGTGATCCAAAAAGAAAAACACCAAGACATATTATCATCAAACTTGCCAAAACCAAAGATAAAGAGAAAATTTTAAAAGCAGCCAGGGAGAAAAGAAAGGTCTCCTTCAAGGGAGAATCAATAAGAATGAGTTCAGACTACTCAGCAGAAACCATGCAGGCAAGAAGGCAATGGGATGACATATACAGAGCACTGAAGGAGAAAAACTGCCAGCCAAGGATCATATATCCAGCAAAACTCTCTCTGAAATATGAAGGCGAAATTGAGATATTTACAGATAAACACAAGCTTAGAGAATTTGCAAAAACCAAACCAAAGCTACAAGAAATACTAAAGGAAATTGTTTGGTCAGAAAACCAATGATATCAGATACCAGCACAGTACAAGATCACAGAACAGAACATCCTGATATCAACTCAAATAGGGAAATCACAAAAACAAATTAAGATTAATTTAAAAAGAAAAAAAAATGCTCAAAACAGGGAATCATTGAAGTCAATATGTAAAAGATCGCAATAATCACAAAGAGGAACTAAATACAGGTGGCATAGAACTGCCATATGGAGAGGGATTCAAGGCAATATAGGACAATACAAGTTAGGTTTTTACTTAGAAAAATAGGGGTAAATATTAAGGTAACCACAAAGGGGTACAACAACTCCATAACTCAAAATAAAAACCAAGAAAAACGTAACGACTCAGCAAACATAAAGTCAAATACTATGAAAATGAGGATCTCACAATTTACAAAGAAAAACGTCTCAGCACAAAAAAGTAAGTGGAAAAATGAAATTGTCAACAACACACATAAAAAGGCATAAAATGACAACACTAAACACTTACTTATCTATAATTATGCTGAATGTAAATTTTTTTTTTAAATGGACTAAATGCACCAATAAAGAGACAGAGAGTCTCAGACTGGATAAAGAAACACGATCCGTCTATATGCTGCCTACAAGAGACACACCTTAGACTTAGAGACACAAACAAACTAAAACTCAAAGGATGGAAAAAAATATATCAAGCAAACAATAAGCAAAAAAGAAGAGGAGTAGCAATAATAATTTCTGACAAAATAGACTTTAAACTTAAATCCACCACAAAGGATAAAGAAGAACACTACATAATGATAAAAGGGACAATTGACCAGGAAGATATAACCATATTAAATATTTATGCACCCAATGACAGGGCTGCAAGATACATAAATCAAATTTTAACAGAACTGAAAAGTGAGATAGACACCTCCACAATTATAGTAGGAGACTTCAACACACCACTTTCGGAGAAGGACAGGACATCCAGTAAGAAGCTCAATAGAGACACGGAAGACCTAATTACAACAATCAACCAACTTGACCTCATTGACTTATGCAGAACTCTCCACCCAACTGCTGCAAAGTATACTTTTTTTTCTAGCGCACATGGAACATTCTCTAGAATAGACCACATATTAGGTCATAAAACAAACCTTTGCAAAATCCAAAACATCGAAATATTCAAAGCATCTTCTCAGACCACAAGGCCATAAAAGTGGAAATCAGTAACAGAAAAATTAGGGAAAAGAAATCACGTACTTGGAAACTGAACGATACCCTCCTGAAAAAAGACTGGGTTATAGAAGACATTAAGGAGGGAATAAGGAAATTCATAGAATGCAACGAGAATGAAAATACTTCCTATCAAAACCTCTGGGACACAGCAAAAGCAGGGCTCAGAGGCCAATTTATATCGATAAATGCACACATACAAAAAGAAGAAAGAGCCAAAAGCAGAGAACTGTCCCTACAACTTGAACAAATAGAAACTGAGCAACAAAAGAATCCATCAGGCACCAGAAGAAAACAAGTAATAAAAATTAGAGCTGAACTAAATGAATTAGAGAACAGAAAAACAATTGAAAGAATTAACAAAGCCAAAAGCTGGTTCTTCGAAAAAATTAACAAAATTGATAAGCCATTGGCTAGACTGACTAAAGAAATACAGGAAAGGAAACAAATAACCCGAATAAGAAACGAGAAGGGCCACATCCCAACAGACCCAACTGAAATTAAAAGAATCATACCAGATTATTACAAAAAATTGTACTCTAACAAATTTGAAAACCTAGAAGAAATGGATGAATTCCTGGAAAAACACTACCTACCTAAACTAACACAATCAGAAGTAGAACAACTAAATAGACCCATAACAAAAAAAAAAGAGATTGAAACGGTAATCAAAAAACTCCCAACAAAAAAAAGCCCTGGCCCGGATGGCTATACTGCAGAGTTCTACCAAACTTTCAGAGAAGAGTTAACACCACTACTACTAAAGGTATTTCAAAGCATAGAAAATGACGGAATACTACCTAACTCATTCTATGAAGCCACCATCTCCCTGATACCAAAACCAGGTAAAGACATAAAAAAAAAAAAAAAAAAAAATTACAGACCTATATCCCTCATGAACATAGATGCAAAAATCCTCAACAAAATTCTAGCCAATAGAATTCAACAACATATCAAAAAAATAATTCACCACGACCAAGTGGGATTTATAGCAGGTATGCAAGGCTGGTTTAATATTAGAAAAACCATTAATGTAATCCACCATATTAATAAAACAAAAGACAAAAACCACATGATCTTATCAATTGATGCAGAAAAGGCATTTGACAAAGTCCAACACCCATTTATGATAAAAACTCTCACCAAAATAGGAATTGAAGGAAAATTCCTCAACATAATAAAGGGCATCTATACAAAGCCAATAGCCAACATCACTCTAAATGGAGACAGCCTGAAAGCATTTCCCTTGAGAACGGGAACCAGACAAGGATACCCTTTATCACCGCTCTTATTCAACATTGTGCGAGAAGCCCTAGCCAGAGCAATTAGGCTAGACAAAGAAATAAAGGGCATCCAGATTGGCAAGGAGGAAGTAAAATTATCTCTATTCGCAGATGACATGATCTTCTACAAAGAAAACCCTAAGGAATCTTCCAGAAAACTACTGAAACTAATAGAAGAGTTTGGCAGAGTCTCAGGTTATAAGAGAAACATACAAAAATCACTTGGATTCCTCTACATCAACAAAAAGAACATCGAAGAGGAAATAACCAAATCAATACCATTCACAGTAGCCACCAAGAAGATAAAATACTTAGGAATAAATCTTACCAAAGATGTAAAAGACCTATACAAAGAAAACTACAAAGAACTACTGCAAGAAATTAAAAAGGACATACTTAAGTGAAAAAACATACCTTGCTCATGGATAGGAAGACATAACATAGTAAAAATGTCTATTCTACCAAAAGCCATCTATACATACAATGCACTTCCGATCCAAATTCCAATGTCATTTTTTAATGTGATAGAGAAACAAATCACCAACTTCATATGGAAGGGAAAGAAGCCTCAGATAAGCAAAGCATTACTGAAAAAGAAGAAGAAAGTGGGAGGCCTCACTCTACCTGATTTCAGAACCTATTATACAGCCACAGTAGTCAAAACAGCCTGGTACTGGTACAACAACAGACACACAGACCAGTGGAACAGAATTGAGAACCCAGATATAAATCCATCCACATATGAGCAGCTGATATTTGACAAAGGCCCAGTGTCAGTTAATTGGGGAAAAGATAGTCTTTTTAACAAACGGTGCTGGCATAACTGGATATCCATTTGCAAAAAAATGAAACAGGACCCATACCTTACACCATGCACAAAAACTAACTCCAAGTGGATCAAAGACCTAAACATAAAGACTAAAACAATAAAGATCATGGAAGAAAAAATAGGGACAACCTTAGGAGCCCTAATACAAGGCATAAACAGAATACAAAACATTACCAAAAATGACAAAGAGAAACCAGATAACTTGGAGCTCCTAAAAATCAAACACCTATGCTCATCCAAAGACTTCACCAAAAGAGTAGAAAGACCACCTACCGACTGGGAAAGAATTTTCAGCTATGACATCTCCGACCAGTGCCTGATCTCTAAAATCTATATGATTCTGTCAAAACTCAACCACAAAAAGACAAACAACCCAATCAAGAAGTGGGCAAAGGATATGAACACGCACTTCACTAAAGAAGATATTCAGGCAGCTAACAGATACATGAGAAAATGCTCTCGATCATTAGCCATTAGAGAAATGCAAATTAAAACTACGATGAGATTCCATCTCACTCCAACAAGGCTGGCATTAATCCAAAAAACACAAAATAATAAATGTTGGAGAGGCTGCGGAGAGATTGGAACTCTTATACACTGCTGGTAGGAATGTCAGATGGTACAACCACTTTGGAAATCTATCTGGCGTTATCTTAAACAGTTAGAAATAGAACTACCATACAACCCAGAAATCCCACTCCTCGGAATATACCCTAGAGAAATAAGAGCCTTCAGACAAACAGATATATGCACACCCATGTTTATTGCAGCACTGTTTACAATAGCAAAAAGCTGGAAGCAACCAAGGTGTCCATCAACGGATGAATAGTTAAATAAATTGTGGTATATTCACACAATGGAATACTACACATCGATAAAGAACAGTGACAAATCTGTGAAACATTTCATAACATGGAGGAACCTGGAAGGCATTATGCTGAGCGAAATTAGTCAGAGGCAAAAGGACAAATATTGTATAAGACCACTATTATAAGATCTTGAGAAATAGTATAAACTGAGAACACATACTTTTATGGTTACAAAGGGGGAGGGAGGGAGGGTGGGAGAGGGTTTTTTACTGATTAGTTAGTAGATAAGAACTGCTTTAGGTGAAGGGAAGGGCAATACTCAATACATGGAAGGTCAGCTCAACTGGACTGGACCAAAAGCAAAGATGTTTCCGGGATAAACTGAATGCTTCAAAGGTCAGCGGAGCAAGGGCGGGGGTTTGGGGACCATGGTTTAAGGGGACTTCTAAGTCAATTGGCAAAATAATTCTATTATGAAAACATTCTGCATCCCACTTTGAAACGTGGCATCTGGGGTCTTAAATGCTAACAAGCGGCCATCTAAGATGCATCAATTGGTCTCAACCCACCTGGAGCAAAGGAGAATGAAGAACACCAAGGTCACACGATAACTAAGAGCCCAAGAGACAGAAAGGGCAACATGAACCAGAGACGTACATCATCCTGAGACCAGAAGAACTAGTTGGTGCCCGGCCACAATCGATGACTGTCCTGACAGGGAGCACAACAGAGAACCCCTGAGGGAGCAGGAGATCAGTGGGATGCAGACCCCAAATTCTCACAAAAACACCATACTTAATGGTCTGACTGAGACTAGAGGAATCCCGGCGGGCATGGTCCCCAAACCTTCTGTTGGCCCAGGACAGGAACCATTCCCGAAGACAACTCACCAGACATGAAAGGGACTGGACAGTGGGTAGGAGAGAGATGCTGATGAAGAGTGAGCTAATTATATCAGGTGGACACCTGAGACTGTGTTGGCAACTCCTGTCTGGAGGAGGGATGGGAGGATAGAGAGTTGGAAGCTGGCAAAATTGTCACGAAAGGAGAGACTGGAAGGGCTGACTCATTAGGGGGAGAGCAAGTGAGAGTACGGAGTAAGATGTATATAAACTTATATGTGACAGTCTGACTTGATTTGTAAACGTTCACTTGAAGCTCAATAAAGGTTAATTAAAAAAAAATAATAATAATACCTGTAATACCTGTTACTACTTTATAGATGGAGGTGAGAAGACTTCAAAGACTTTTAAAAACACACATGTGTATAAAAGCAGACATGGGAATAATTACATTACAGCATCATAAGGTTTTATACAGAGTACTTTGCGAGAGAGAGGAGAGAGTAACTGATAGATGAGGACAGAAGCAGGCCAATGGCAAGTCAACTGAATTATGTAGGAGTGTGACAGTTGGGCAGATCAGGGGGAAGGAGTGGGGAGACAGTCTTCCAGTTGAGAAGCAGTGTGTACAAAAGCCTGGGAGACATGGTGTAGTGGATTGAATTGTGTCCCCCCAAAATATGTGTCAATTTGGTTGGGCCATGTGTGGTTGTCCTCCATTTTGTGTTTTTCCTATGTGTTAAAAATCATAATCTCTGCCTGTGGTTAAAAAGGATTAGGGTGGGATGTAACACCCTTACCAGGTCACATCCCTGATCCAATGTAAAGGGAGTTGCCCTGGGGTGTGGCCTGCACCACCTTTTATCTCTCAAGAGATAAAAAGGAAAGGAAGTAAGCAGAGAGTTGGGGACCTCATCAGACCAAGAAAGAAGCATCAGGAGCAGAGTGCATCCTTTGGTCTCAGGGTTCCTGCCCAGAAAAGCTTCTAGTCCAGGGTAAGACTGATGAGAAGGACCTTCCTCCAGAGCCGACAGAGATAAAGCCTTCGCCTGACGCCCTGAATTTGGACTTCTGGCTTACTAGACTGTCAGAAAATAAATTTATCTTTGTTAAAGCCACCCCTTGTGGTATTTCTGTTATAGCAGCACTAGATGACTAAGATACATGGTATTTCTGGTGAAAGTTTGGTAAGGCTGAAGGATAGAATTAATAGGAAGAAATGGCAGGAGTTGACTGGAAAGTTGACAGGGCTCAAGTCATGAAGAACCTCATATGTCATGCCAAGTATCTTGCTGTGTCTACGGGCGGGATTATGAGGCACCGTCTTCCTTTATACCTCATGACTCACCCACATACTCCCTCCCTCAGCAAAAGCTAGTTAAGTAAATACCATGTGCCTGACACATTGCCTTGGGACAGTCCCAGTAAATAAGACACATTTCCTGCCCCAAACAGGAGTATAAAATTAGTAGTATGCAAAAGGGGAGAATGTCTTAGTTATCTAGTGCTGCTATAACAGAAATACCACAAATGGATGGCTTTAACAAGAAGTTATTTTCTGACAATTTAAGAGGCTAGAAGCCCGAACTTGGGGTGCCAGTTGTAGGGGAAGGCTTTCTTTCTGTCAGCTCTGGAGGAAGGTCCTTGTCTCTTCTGAGCTTCTGCTCCTGGGTAATATTCATATGGCTTGTTATCTCTCTTCCTTCCCACCTTCAACCCCCCACTTCCTAGCTTGCTTGTTGAATCTCTTTTGTATCTCAAAAGAGATTGACTCAAAATACATCCTACAGGAGTACTGCCTCATTAACATAACAAAGACAACCCATTCCCAAATGTGATTATAACCGCAGGCATCACTGTCATCCATTGCCAGCAAGTCCATCTGGACTCATAGTGACCCTATAGGACAGAGTAGAACTGCCTTATAGGATTTCAAAGGAGTGGCTGGTGGGTTTGAACTGCCAACCTTTTGGTTAGCAACCTGTGCTCTTAACCACTGTGCCACCAGGGTCCGATAGATTGTAGAGTATCTAAATATTTCCATAGGTTTTGTCCTGGTAAAACCACAGGCATAGAGTTTAGGATTTACAACACGTATTTTTGGGGGACACAATTCAATCCATAACAGGGAGTTATTACATCTTTCTAAAGAGAGATTAGAGACAGAGAAGACTTTAAAATGGAGAAGGTAGTGTCTGAACTTGGTTTTGAAAGATGTTCATCTGGTAGTAATGTAAGATGGGCTTCCTAGGCAAAAAGAACAGCAGGTGCAAAGGCACTCAGTCATGAGGCAATGTGGTGTGTTTGGAGAAACACGGACAGCTTGATAAAGCAAGAATCGTTTCCAAAGATGAGAATGGATGTAGGAAAAAAAAAAAAAGATGTAGAACCAGGAGCAATATTACAAAAGTCTTTGTCTGCCATGGTAGGAAGCTCAGACTTTAAACGGGGTGGTGGATACCAATGAAGGAGTATGCACAATTAAGATATATTTTCCAGTTTACATACTAGAAAACTAAGTGAGAGTTCAGTGCAGATGGGCAAGTGAAGAAACTTTAATGAAGGGGATTTACAAAGATATGATCAGACGTAAGGACTCCTAGAAGGTTTGCTAGAACTCTCAGAGACTAGCAACAGTGGAAAGCTATTATCACTACAAGGCCTGTATTACCAGACTTCAGTGAGAGCTAGAGCCATGGAAGAGAGCTACTTCTAACATTGGACAGTGACAAAAGTCAGTGGCAGAACTAGAACACTAAAGCCGCAAGAGAAGAAGGAATACCCTCTTTTCCCACCTTCTCCTCTTCAGCTAGTGTCTCTCATTGGCCAAAACCAACTTGAAGCTAGTCAGCAAGAGATCTCAGGAATCAGCCCCCAGGGCACAGACCAGAAAAGGGAAGGGTGGAAAATGGATCTGGGAAATCAAATGAAACATAAGTAGCATCAATTTCTTAGGTAGAAGACGGATTAGAGCTAACACTAGAACCAAATAGGTGAGTTAGGAGACTATAGCAATAAACCTCCAAGGGATTATGAGACTTTAAACTAAGGCAGTAGCAGAGCAGAGATTAGAAAGAAATGCAGGAGGTGGTCTATACTGATCTTTGCCACTAATCAGATGTTTGGGTTAAGAGAAAGAAGTCAAGAATGATTTCCAGGTTTCTGTATCATGAAAATGGGTAAATGAATTGAACACCAGTCAAGTTAGGGAGAAGGAGACCTGGTGGCACAGTGGTTTAGTGTTTGGCTGCTAACCAAAAGATTGATGGTTCAAACCCCCCAGGAGCTCCACAAGAGAAAAGAGCCAGTGTTCTGTTCCCATAAAGATTACAACCTAGGAAATCATTGCTGCTTTGTCCTATAGGGTTGCTATGAGTCAGAACAAAGATAGAGGAGAATAACATTTGCTGGAAGGACAGTTATTTCTGTGCTAAATTGGAATTGAGGGCACACCACAACAACAATGGTAGGACATCAAGGAGGATTTAAGAAGACACTCGAGTCCTGTCTTGCGTCAACAGAGAGAAGCTGACTCAATTGATAATTTGAGAGTCATTAGTATCTAAGTGATTGTTAAACTCATGGCAGTGAAAAGGATCTCCCAGGGAGAATGTGTAGAGTGAAGAGAAGAGGACTACTATTAATCAGAATTTCGTAGTTGCCAGCAATAGGAACCTACTCTTGCTGATTATGCAGAAAAAATTCATTACTAGGAGGAAGGGTAACTCACAGAATTCTTGAGTTGGAGGGACAGACTCATTGCTAAACTCCAGGAACAATGCCCAAATCAAGCTGTAGGCCTGGCCTGACTAGGAGATGGCTTTTATGTTTGCCACTGTACCACCAGTGCCACACCTGTGCCCAGAACCTAAGACTGCAACTACTGGGAAACTGCTCTGCTGCTACTTCAATGAAAACCCAGCTGCCTCTGTGGCAGCAAATTGGAAGCTTTCCACTGAGTCTGTTTCCTCTTGCTTATTTCCCGTTGAATCTCATATGGGTTCCTCCAATTGATATCACCTAGATTGCATGCCTGCATTTTTGCTGCAAAGAAGGCTGAGAATTTGAGTTCTTACTGCTATACTAGAAAATTTACCGCTTAAATATGGGAATTTTCCTAACGTAAAAAGACTGCTTAAAAGACAACAGCAGCCATGAGTATAATCAGATGCCCACCACAGCCCACTACAAGGACAAAGCAGACTCCCCCTACAAGTCAAGTTGACTCCGACTCATAGTGACCCTGCAGGACAGAGTAAAACTGCCCCATAGGGTTTCCAAGGCCATAAATTTTTACGGAAGCAGACTGTGACATCTTTCTCCCACAGAGCGGCTGGTAGATTCGAACTGCTGACCTTTCAGTTAGCAGCCAAGTGCTTAACCACTGTGCAACCAGGGCTCCTCATAGATTCCCAGGAAACCGAAAATCTAATGGGTGGGCAGAGGAAGAGAATCCAAAGAAGAATGCTGAGAGGGAATGGTGGTATAGATGGAAAGAAAATACAGAAAGAAAAATAATAGAAGAAATGCATTAAAGAATTTCATGTAGGCAGTGGTGATCAAGAATATTAATACTACACGAAGGTCAAGTCGAAGGATGAGAATTATCCATTCGCTTTAGTTTTAGGAGGCTATTCATATCCTTGGTGAAAAAAGTTTAATTAGTACAATGAAACCAATAAACCAATCAAAACCAGTGCCATTGAGTCTATTCTGACTCATAGTGACTCTATAGGTCAGAGTAGAACTGCCCCATAGAGTTTCCAAGGAGCACCAGGTGGATTTGAACAGCCGACCTTTCGGTTGGCAGCCATAGCACTTAACAAGTGTGCCACCACAATGAAGAGCAAGCCTAATTCCAGTGGGCTGAAAAGGAAATGGGAGATGTGTTGTAATGACATACATTCTCTCAAGACTTAGGGATCTAGTCCCAACATGTAGACATTGTAATAAACATCATAATATGTAAAGCCTTATAAAGTAGGGACTATTATTACCCCCATTTTACAGACAAGGAAACAGACTTTGAGACTCAAGGTCACATAAGTGGCAGTCTCCCATCCAGACTTGTCTGACATCAAAATCAGAAAGAACACCTAGCCACTAGGTCACACTGCCTACTTCTTATCATAGCTATGCATTTTAGAGAAATCCCAGAACGACAGATTGTCAGAATGGGAAGGGATTTGAATTCTGTTCCTCTTCTTGGTTCCACTTCAGTGGTTCCTTCTTGGTTCCACTTCAGTGGTTCTTTCTTGGATCCTCAAACCCAGAATAAATATTTCTTTACCCCGTGCTCACATTATACTGTGTTTATTCCTCTATTATGTTTGTTTTTGCATCCATACTCCCCTCCCCGCCTCCTTGTAACAGAATTCTTATTTCTCTGAGGAACCTCCCATTTTTTTCAATCTTAGTCCACCACTTGCATTGGCAAGTGCTGACTCCACCCCTTGGAGCAAGTCACTCAACGTTGACCAGTTAGACCATGGCCTCCCACTGACCACTGTGATAAGTTTAGGGATGAGCTTGCAACCAAATTCAGGCCACTGAGAGTCACCTCCAAGACTTAGATGATACTGTTGTGGAAGAGAAATCTTATTTTCCATTAGACTTGAACCTGGGAGGATATAGACCTGGAGCTGTGGGAAGCCAACTTCCCATCATATGAAAACCTACACTTAAGATAGCAGATCCAGAAGGTAAAGCAAGTTGGGGTTCTAATAATAATAGTTCAGCCCTTGGATCCAAAAAAAAATTTTTTTCTTCTTTTTGGATCAAGCCTCATTTCAAGCCAGCACGTACATGTTTTTCATTACATAAGCTAATAATTCTTTTTTTTTTATTTTTTTTATTTTAGTATAAGCCATTTTGGATTGGATTTTCTCTCATTTGATATCAAGTAAGACATAATGCATAGCTTATTGCTGTCTGCCTGATATTTTCTTCCCTAATAGAATACTAGCCTGCAGAGTGCCCTATTCTGCCATATTTCTCTTTGTGTTCCGTCCCCACCAATGCCTAGGATAGCGCCTTGAACATAAAAAGTGCTCAGTTAATGCTTGATGGATTCATTAGACTTGAACGTGGACTGATTCCATATTTCGTATAAGTTGTTTTAGAAAAACCTCCTGTCTGTACTCTCACTGACTCACTTTTGTCTCTTAATCACAAAAGGAATTTGTAGAAGGAGTTCCAAATATTTGATCTTCCTGTTTGTTTGACTCTAAGATAAACGGGAATTTAGTATAAATATGTACATGGAAAGTTCATTGCATGCTCCAACAAAACAGGTTGGAAAAGGCATAATGGACTGCCTTATCAGTGGCTCAGTAAAATGAAATGTTTGCTTTCTGTCCTTTGTTTAAAAAAAAAAGACTGGTTTTTCTCTGGATCTTAATTCCTTTCACACAAAGTGACTGACATCCTCTCAAATAAAAAAAAAAAAGCAGAGAAATAGGACATTTTTCTGCTTATTACTGTGAAGACTTGGCAGCAATTCTGTACCCAAACGACCACAAGCTATTGCTGTTGTGTACTATCTAGGAATACTGATCTTTTGGGCTGGGCCCATGAAGCCAGAAAGAAAAAGAAGAAATACTTAGGAGCAATGTTAAATGACGTGTCATAGCTATGGACAGCTGGAAAATCCTGATTGCTTGTATTAATAAGTGCTGAGATGACTGCTTCCCACTGAAATAGGTAGGGAGAGTCTTATATATCTTTATGACAAAAAATATGGAAGAAAATCTAGTGAATTGACCATATGAATGTTCCAGTTCATCATCAGTATAATCATAGCTGGTCCTTACTGAGTGCTTATTATGTGCCAGACACTGTTCCAAATGTTTTACACAAGTTAGTAATAGTAGGGACTATTATTATCCCCCATTTTACAGTTCTGAAACTGATGCACAACATGTTTACTTAACTTGACCAAGGTCACACAAGTTATAAAGGAAGAGCCAGGATTCATACCACATATTCCAGAGCTTCTGTTCCTAACCCCCATGCTTTACTGCTTCTCAGAATATTTGCACAGATAAGTTGATAAGCTTATCACTATAGGAATGTGGCCTACTGGGAAAGTCATCTTGCAACATCCATTAAAATAACACATATCTTTGACCTAACAATCTGGGAACATACTGTACAGAAGTACTACTAGATCTGTACTTAAGACTGACGTACCAGAATGTTTATTGTAACATTGTTGGTTGGAACTGGAAGAACCTCAATGTCCATCAGTTAATAAAGATTGAATGAATTGTGAAACAGTCATATTAGGCAACTATATTTTGAATGGATTGGATCTAGATCTGTTGACCTAGAGGTGTATTCATGACATATAATTAAATGAGAAAAGCAAATAGCAGAGAACCCTATAGAGTATGATCCGTTTTTATAAAACAGTGAACAAAGTATATGTATATATCTATGAATATGTCTGTATACATTCATATGTAGATGAGAATTGAGTAGAATTAGGATACATCAGTCTATCGGTATTAGGGGTTGGGGAAGAAGTGGGCACAAGGAGAGATAAGAAAATAAAAACTGAAATAACGTGGAACAATAGGCATGGTATCATGTCAAATGAAAATGTCAAATATAAAATTCCATGGTATTACAGAAAATATGTAAGAATTGAATATGCACTTCAGGAAAGAAACTAGAAGGTAACAAGGACAATTATTAAAAACCAAACATTAATTTGATTAAATGATGATAGTGTGAAATTTTTTTTTTTTTATTTTGGTTGTTTTTAATATACAGTGTTTATACAGTGTCCCTGAGGGATTCAGGTCCATTCTTGAGTGGGCCTGGGAGACTTTTTCACAGTGGGGCTGTGGATTCCCTCTAGAATCATCTGGAAAACCTGAATTCTCAATTTTATTACTCAAATGGACTTCCTGAGGTTCCTTGGTGTCATGGAGCACCATTGTGTGCCCTCTACGTGCCAGATGCTCTAAGGATACAGCTAGATGATAATAATGCGTATGCCTTCATTGGCAGAAAGTCCTTACTTTTCTCCCCTGAGCTATTCAAGAATTCAAAACATTTCCTCAGTCCAAACAGTTGTGACCTACTTCTAAAAGCTAAGTTGAAAGAAAACCAATGAGTTAATTCAAAAGTGTCTAAGTTTTCATTTCTGCCATCTTGGGTCCCTGATGCTTCTTCACAGCCTACTGGGCTTGTCTACTGCTGAGATGATACTATTGCTGGCCCAGACTCTATGCCGGCTGCACAGTGTACCAATATTTGCCTTTAAAGTTCAGTTGTACAGCTCACTCAGTACGTACTCAGTGTGCTCGGCTGTTGCTTATGATGTCATCTAGCCTCAGCCTGAAGCTGTGCTGGGCCCAGCACTCCACAGACAGCCCTCATTTATGGCAAGTGCCTCTCTGGGGCCTTTGGTCTTCTTTGCTACCTGCAGATATCAGTAAGCACCAACCCAATCCATTAGTGGTCCAAAAACATTGAGCGTCAGAGATAGAGTCAAAGCCTCATTTGCTTTTCTCTTCCCAGAGCTGCCTCCCTGTACGACTCCTGGGGTAGGGGTTAGGGGACCATCCACATTGTATTCTGTAGAAATGGCACCCCTCACAGCACATCTCCAAGGAGTAGATACATCCATCACAGCAGATTACAACATGAATTGTGCCCTCTGGAGTTGTGTAACTCAACATTAACTCCTCCTACGCCAGTTCTCTATCCAAGGGGAATAGGAAAGAATAGATATTTGAAAACTTAAAACATTCTATTTTTTCCTTCTCCCAAGGCAATAAGTTCCTTGTAATTAAATATCTAAGAGGGGTCACTCAAGTGGCTTTTGCAAAACAAAGAAGATCTGCTCCAAGGTGATTTTTTTTAAATAAAATATATGTTCCCTCCTCCAAGCACGCCATTACACAAATGATAATAGCTGTCATTTATTCAGCAGACATGGTACTAATACTTTACATGCATTATCTCATTTCTCTTGCAGAAGAATTCTGAGTCTAATGGAGTAAAAATGCACACAAATTATACTACAAGGTAGAATGTGAAAAATTACATGAGTGAGGTAAGTGCAAAGCTCCGAGGGAGTTCAGAGGAGGGACTATTTCCAACTGGAGAGGCTCATTCAATCAACGTTTAATACATAATTTTCGTGTGCTGTTTACATCCTGGTCTCAAGAATTTCAGAGACCTTAGGGGAGAAAAAAGGCAAGGAATAAGATCATCTTGACAGTGTGATGTCAACTGATGATTTCATTCAGGAGATCAGGGCAGGCATCTTGGAAGAGGCAGAACAGGAGCCACAAGCCTTGAAGGTTTGGGGGACTCTGAACAGATGGGGATCCCTGATACCTTAGGGTTGCATCTGGATCTCATTACAGCAGCCCCACCCTCTAGGGGAGAGAAAGAAGCCAAGGGTTGTTAACTCCTCTGTTTGCCTCTCCTTTGAGGCCCTAATTTTCAAGATTTTAATGGTAACCAGTCCTTCCCCTCTGTGCAACTGACTTTCCTTCCACAAAAGATTGCACTGCACTTTTCCCTACTTAACTCCATTCAGCCTGTGACCTCTTCACCAGTTTACCAATTCTAATTCACATCGTCCACCTTTCTCCCACAGAGAAGAGACAGCCAACTTTTGGACTTCCAGACCTCCTGGAAAAAGGCCAAACTTCCATAAACTCCAGAATATTATTGTGTGAATTAAAATGGTCACATGATATCAATCATGCAGTTAATCCAACATTTATTTTGGAAAATATTGCATTTGGAAAATGGGAAGTATTCCAGAGCATTCTCTTACCTTGAAATATCAGGAGACACAAGGGTATTTTGAGATCATTTCTTACTCAAAAGTTAGCAAATAATCTGTACAATTAGACACATAAAATTGCCTTAAATAACATTAGTTAAATGCTCTGGGGCTAAAAAAATGCCTATAGAGTATTTGTGGAGAAATTGGGGCAAGAGGTAGCAATTTTAACTCAGTGAACCAAACTTTCAAAATGCCTTTGAGCTAATTTCCAGTTGGCTCTTATTGCACATTTCTCTTCCAATCACCACTGATGATTAGACTTTGCTGAGTTTCACTTTTTCCAGGATCTTGCATGCTTCACACTCCGTATCCCTGGCTATAAGAGGCAAAGCAGCCTAGAGCCCTAGAGACAGCTATATCTAAACCCTAGAGGCTCAGGCACCCGGGGGGCCCAAGAGGCCTATACATCTCTTCCTTGCTTTTCTCTTTTTCCATTCCTTCTCCTAAGCTTGTTTTGCAATGTATAAAGCCACAAGAAGAGAATGTAAACGGGTCAGATGCCCTAGGGGGTTCTTATGGATGTACCTCTTTCTTTAATGGGGTCAATGCCCAGTGTCTATGATGTGTCTACAGTAGCTACAATACAAGTGAGATTGGTTGGCCTTGAGAACAGGCCTGGAATGATGAATGAAGGAAGTACAGCCCTTATTTTGTGTTCTTTCAGGCTTTAAAATTTGATGAGGTTTGAAACTTAACATTGCCCATCATCCCCTCTATGAGAAAGAGAGTTCAATACATGTACCTGTGTAAACGACTGGAGAAAAAGTAGAAAGACATACACTAACAGACACCAATGGTTACCTATAGGAAAGGAAATATCTGCCTTTACCTCCGTCTAATTATCCTTACCTCCGTCTAATTATCCTTCCTTTCCCAGAGGTAACCATTATTGTCTATTTGATGTTATTGTTGTTAGTTGCTGTTGAGTCAGTTCAACTAATGATGACCTGATGTGTACAAAGTGGGACTACTCCATAGGGTTTTCAAGGCTGTGTCCTTTCGAAAGCAGATCTCCAGGCCTTACTTTTAAGGCACCTCTGGGTGGGTTTGAATCACAAACCTTTCAGTAGTAGTCCAGTTCTTAACTTTTTGTGCCACCCAGGGTTCCTGTCTGTTGGTGTATGACCTACTTTTTCTCTTTTGCATACAAACACACAGACCTTTTTTTACACTGAGAATGTGTTTATGTAGTGTGTGAATAATTAAACATAAAGAAGAAATTTAAAATGAAATGAAAATGTATTTTATAAAAGAAAAATAGAATTCTACATACTAATACGGAAAAATAAGAAATGGTGAGTTAAAAATGTCAAGTTGTAAAATGGTAAGTATAATTGGTTTAATTTTTTGGGGAAAAAAAGTAAATATACTCACACACAATTTGGTATTATATGCATACCCTGAATCATATGCATAAAAAAATTGTCAGGACAATGCAATAATATGTGTGGTTATCTCCAAGAGATGGAATTAAAGGGGATTTTAACTTTGTATATTATATAGCCCTATAATATTTGGATTTTAAATATTTAATATGTAGTGATTTTTTTAACTAGTAAGAAGATTGAAAGATAGAAGGGAAAACAAGCAAAATGATGGACATGGTATTACGCCCTTATTTATTTAAGGTTACCCTCAAAAAACTCACTGGCCGATTTTACTGAGCCCACATGTAATATCACATTGACTGCCCTGAATAGTAGCAGCTAACATACCCCAACCCAGCTGATAATGATCATGGGAGATTCTCACGTTTAAAGATCCCAGCTTGCACACCTGTGCTTTCTGTGAACAAGCAGTTCTCTCTGCCTCAGATTCCTTTTTCCCTCTCCTTCTAATAAATTTCTATTCATCTTTTAGAACACAGCTCAACCATTAGCTTTCCTAACTCCCTAGATAAAATTAATATTTCCCACAGCATTTGCACGTAATTCTTTTCCCACACGCCACTCCATGTATTCTGTTTCCATTTTTTCAACATCTATCTCCTTTTCTGAACGGTCAGTTCCTCAGGGCAGGGGTAGTATATTATTTTTCTATGTATCTGTCTCAGAGCTTAACGTAATGAACTGAGTAAATGTTCAATTAAAGTGGTTTATTTCCTCAGCCTGCCCTAGTTTAAAAGTTTTAAATCCACTGGACCCCAAATTACGCTCTTATCAGAGTCACTTAGGAGAGCAGTTAAAAAATATAGGTGATTAAAGAATGTCTGCCTTGAGCACTGTGCTCTTTTAAAAAAAATATCTATATGGGATAGGGTTGGCAATAGCAACTCGAAAGGTTAGAGGAAACTTAGGGAACAGTGAGATTGTATTAATGGGGGGAACAATTTAGAAGAGGGGGTGAGAATGGTTGCACAACTTGAAGAATGTAATCAATGTCACTGAATTGTACGTATATAAATTGTTGAATTGTTGTATGTCCTGCTGTGTATATTCTCAACAACAAGATAAATTAAAAAAGATACAGATGATGATGCCCCTCTCTAGATTTTCTCAGTCCAGATCTCCTAAATGGTATTTCCTCTTTATCTTCCCTTTTCCCATTGCTTTCCTTCCTGAACAATTCAATACAAAAACTGTTATCTGGGCTCAACTAAAGTAGGTACCAACATGGTGGTGGTAGGGATGGAGCCCCAGTATGGGGTGGCAAAGCCTGAGCTGGATAAGGAGGGTCTTTGGGTGGGAGAGTGATGGGGAAGGGATGTCAGAGCTTGGCCAGAGGGAAGCTGTTCACTCAGGGTATGATGCAATGGCGGCCTGGCACTGAGGGTCAGAAAGGTGTCCCCATGAGGGTAAGTTGTGGTCCAATGGGGCGCTGGAATCCAAGCAAGAAGAAGGGGGTCTATGTGGAGAAAAATGCTGCATAGTGACATTCTTTACCTTGCTTGGATGGGGTGTTAGGTGTGGGGGGAGCAGGACAAGCCAAGATTAATTAAACATGGAGGGGATTGATCAAATAAGTAAATCTATTGAGGATTATAGACTTCTCACTGTCAGAGAGTCACAAATATACAAAGGGAGGAAACTAGATTGAATACTATGGTGTTGGATTGGAATTGGAGGATCTCATAGTTATCAATATAAAGATAGATATAGAAATAAATATAATTGTGTGTATATACGTGTATATAGAAACACATATAGATATACATATATATGTATATAAAACCAAAAAACAAAAAACAAATGTGTTGCCATCAAGTCAATTCCAATTCATAGCGACCCTACAGGACAGAGTAGAACTGCTCTGTAGGGTGTCCAAGGAGCCGCTGGTGGATTCGAACTGCTGACCTTTTTGATAGCAGCTGAGCTCTTAACCACCGTGCCACCAGGGCTTCATATATGCATATGGATATATATATATAGTTATAGTTATATTCCCTAGCTCTGTCCACTCAAAGGGCTTGGGAGCAACAACACCTCAGTAGCAATGTGCATACCTGATGTCCAGATCTTGGTTTCTAAATACCATTCTCTACTAAAAAGAACCAGACCTTGAAGAATTGACTGGATCCAGTGCTGTGACAGTGAAAGAACAAAAGACATTGGAACTCTTTGTTTCAAAAAACAGAGATTGCTCAAAGAATGATGGCAACATGTCTGAAGAACTGGGACAATTTGAGCATCAAAATAACTAATGATAGTCATGACTGTAACTCATTGGTTAAGATAGGAATCCATGGGTCTATATGGATATTAATTAATTAATTAATTAAAACTTTGATGAGGAATGGGATAGTTATATCATCTCAAAGTTTCTTCCCATAAAATACTTTATGAGAGAGAAAAAGAGAGACACCATATTATGGACTGGATTTGTTAACCTCCAAAAAAATACCTTTTTTTTTCTCAACTCTGGTACCTGTGAGCATGACCTTGTTTGGAAACCTGGTCTTTGAAGATGTTATCAGTTTTCAGGAGACCATACCTGAGTAGGGTGGGTCCTAATCTAATCTGAGTAGTGTCCTTATAAAAGAGGAGAAGAGACCCAGAGAGACAGAGAAGACCACCATGCGAAGATGATGTTATGCTGCAGCTGCAAGCCAAGAAAGACCTGAGGCTACCAGAAGCTGGAAAGACAAGAAAGGATCCTCTGCTAGATCCCTGCTGATACCCTGAATTTGGGCTACTAGATTCCAGAACTGTGAGAATAAAATTTTGTTCTTTAAGTCACCCAATTTATGGTACTTTGTTTCAGTAATCCTAGGAAGCTAATACATACAGCTTAATTTAACTGATCAAAGTACCCATAACCACGAATGGGACAAATCAAAATTGTGAGCCACCTGATAGAGAAGAACACAGCATCACTTCTGTGATATATCAGAGATGCATACCCTGAATCTAATCATGAAGAAACTTCAGACAGCCAAATTAAGGGTTATTCTACAAAATAAACGGCCTGTAATTTTCAACTGTCAAGATCATGAAAATCAAGGAAAGACTCAGGAGCTGTTTCAGAATGAAACAGAGTAAAGAAACATGCCATAAATACAACTTATGACCCTATACACTTTTCTTTTACTATAAAGGATGTTGAAGGAAAAATTGGTAAACATCAGTGGGGTCTGAGAAGTAGAGGATAGTGAAGTATTAATGTTAGTTTTCCTGTTTTTTGTTGTTGTTAAAGAATGCCCTTGTTTGTAGGAAATACTAGGGCATCACGTTGGCAGCTGTAAAAATGGTGTGGGGGCAGTGTCTGATCTTTAACTTCACAAGTGGGAAGGAGAATCAAGATCAACAGCCCAAGGATTTATTCCTATGAAGTGGAGATAAGATGTGTCTCCTCTCTCCACCATCTTTACCAATTCTGACACCAACGGTCCATCCCCTGGAACTCTACTTCTCTGCTGGGTTTGATAATTCATTGCAATGGCCACACAGACCTCACAGATAAATACAGTTATGGGGTCTATTAGGGAAGTAGCAGGTTACAAGTCAGGTTCAGGAATGTTCAGAAGGATGCAGTTCTTCTATCAGGACAGCCTCTTCCCAGCCGTGCTTACAGGCATGCCTCTCTCTGGCCCTCAGCCTCTGTCCTGCTCAGGCAAGTGTTACAAAGCTCCTTTAGCTCTGCCAGTAAGTACCCAGAGGCACCTCACTCTGCCAGTAAGCCTTGGCCCAAAGGCACTCAGCTTTCTAGCTCTGTGGGCCACGAAGTCCACTGCGTCCTTCTCTTGCCAGTATCTCCTGCCACCGTTTCTCTGGCTCTCCTCCTTTGGTGGTAGTGGGATCCTCTCCCTGCTCTGGAATTGGCTCTCTTTTAAGGCAAAACTGACCAATCCTCTTGGTGAGCCACAATTACCTTATTTGCACTGTCCCACCCAGTCACTTGGGTGGAAGCCACAAGACCATGGCGAGGAAGGCCACACAAAAAACGATCCATCACACCATAGCAGCTTACACGTAAATGGTTCAGAAAAAAAAAAGGAACATACTCCTTGCAGCTTTTCTGTAAGTTTGAGATTATTTCAAAATAAAAAGTAAAAATTTAAAATTCCAGCTAGGTCTGAGGCATCTGTTAGATTAAAAAACTTCCTAGGTGATTCTAATGTTCAGGGCTGGAAACTACTGAGTTAAACAATGTGAGTGGATCCTGATTAATTAACTTGGGTTTTCCCTCCTCACATAAACTTCTTCATTATGTGAGGCTGCTAGATTTCTAGGCCCAACCATAAACCCACGGAATTAGAATCTCCAAAAATGAAACCTGGATATTTCTGTTTATAACAAGTACCTCTTAGGATCAGAGAAGTCTGGGAAACACTAAAATTCATCATAAAGGTCATCGAACCTTTTGTCTTAAAGGATGCAAAGTGTGACAGTTTAGTATCAAAACAGTGAATTTTTTTTTACTAAGGAAGACTAGGTGGCCAGAGTGGTGTCGGAGTCGTTCTCTTATGACAGCACTTCCTGCAGGTGGTCTGCAGTTTTGTGCTCCTACTGAAAGCCCAGGAAAGTCTCTATCCCAGGCACTCAGGTTGAGACCAGCAGGGCTTAGGCAGAGAAGGCTTGGTAAAGCTAGTTACACTTGAGACACCATCTCAGGTTGTTTCAAGTACTGTGCACTCCACATGAGTTGACTGCATACCCTCCTTGTTAGCATAGGCCTATATTCTTTGCATGGCTCTGAAAGCCCAGATTAGTCTGAAACCTAAGTAATGCTGAATTTTCATTCATGTTCTTGGCAGCTCTATGGGACATAAACTGAGGTGCAGAACTGATCATTTTTTGATGCTATCAGCAAAATTTCAGTTGCTTCTATTTATTGAGGAATAAACAACTGCTGTTTTTCTTGGTTGAGCTTCTTAAACTCTCAAAGTCTCAATATTTTACCCATAAAATGGTTTGTTGTAAGGATTCGAGGTAATGTGGTAATAATATATGTAGGCACCTGTCTTAGTTACCTAGAGCTGACGTAACAAAAAAAAAACATCAGAAGTAGGTGGCTTTACTGGTGTTAACAGCTCTCTGAAAATTTGGTAGAATTCTTCAGTGAAGCCATCTGGGCCAGGGCTTTTTTGGTTGTTGTTGTTGGGAGTTTTTTTTTATTACTTCTTCAATCTCTTCTTTTGTTATGGGTTTATTTAGTTTTTCTACCTCAGTTTGTGTTAGTTTAGGTAGATAGTGTGTTTCTAGAAATTAGTCCATTTCCGCTAGGTTTTCAAATTTGTTGTAGTACAGTTTTTCATAGTATTGTTATCATCCTTTATATTTCAGCTGTGTCTGTTGTGATATCACCCATCCCATTTCTTATTTGAGTTATTTGCTTCCTCTCCTGTTTTTCTTTTGTCAATTTGGCCAAAGGCTTGTTGATTTTGTTGATCTTTTCAGTGAACCAACTTTTTCTTGTTGACTCTTTCAGTTGTTTTTCTATGCTCTATTTCATGTATTTCTGCTCTAATCTTTATTATTTCCTTTCTTCTGGTGCCTGAGGGCTTCTTTTGCTGCTCTCTTTCTGTTTGTTCCAGTTATAGGGTTAATGTTTAGATTTTGGCCCTTCTTTTTGAATGTGTGCATCTATTGCTATAAATTGACCTCTAAGCACTGCTTTTGCTGTGTCCCAGAGGTTTTGGTAATATGTATTTTCATTCTCATCTGATTCTATGAATTTCTTTATTCCATCCTTGATTTCTTCTATAACCCAGTATTTTTTAAGGAAGGTGTTCAGTTTCCATGTATTTGATTTTTTTTCCTTGCTGTTTCTGTTATTGATTCCTAATTTTATGGCACTCTGATCCAAAAAGATACTTTGTATTATTTCAGTGTTTTGGATTCTGTCAAGGCTTGCTTTATGGCCTAAAATGTGGTCTAATCTGGAGAATGTTCCATGTGTGTTGGAAAAGAATATATACTTTGCTGCTGTTGGATGGAGTGTCCTGTACATGTCTATGAGGTCAGGTTGATCAATTGTGGCGTTTAGGTCTTCCACATCTTTTATGAGTTTCATTCTAGAAGTTCTTACTTCACTGAAAGTGGTGTGTTGCAGTCTCCTGCTCTTATTGTGGAACTGTCTGTTTCTCTTTTCAATGCTGTTAGTGTTTGTTTTATGTATTTTGGAGCCCTGTCATTGGGTACATATTTATTTATTATGGTTAGGTCCTCCTGGTGTATTGACCCTTTAATCATTATATAGTGTCCTTCTTTATCCTTTATGGTGGGCTTTTCTTTAAAGTCTGTTTTGTTGGAGATTAATATTGCCACTCTTGCTCTTTTTTGGTTGTTGTTTGCTTTATATATCTTTTTCCATCCTTTCAGTTTTAGTTTGTTTTTGTCTTTGTGTCTAGGGCATGTCTCTTGTAGACAGCATATAGACGGATGGTGTTTTTTTAAATCCATTCTGCCACTCTGTCTCTTTACTCTTACATGTAGGCTATTTACATTCAGTGCAATTACTGATAAGTATGAGTTTATGCTGTCATTTTTTTTTAATGGTATTGACATTTCCTTTTTTCCGCTTAATTTTCTGTGCTGAGTTCATTTTCTTTATGTATTTTCTTTTCATCTTGCTCAATATCGTTGATTTTGTGTTTGCTGAACCTTTATGTTTTTCTTCTTTATTTTGATGGGTAGGTTTGTTAGCTTCCTTTGTGATTACCTTGAAATTTACCTTTATTTTTCTAAGTTTAAACCAATCTTTTATTTCTTGATATCACCTTAACTCCTGTTCCATATGGAAGTTCTATACTACACTGTTTATTCCCTCTTTTTTGTTTTAACATTGTCATAGTTTACATATTGATGTCTCTGGTTCCCTATTTTTAGTCTTTTAGCTTTTATTTGTTTTTGTAAATTCCCTATCTGGGTTGATAACTGGTGATCTGTCTTGTGTCCTAGTCTTGGATTTTTGTGATTGCTGGTTCTCTAACTGGAGGAATCCCTTTAATATTTTTTGTAACTTTGATTTGGTTTTTACAAGTTCCCTTAACTTCCATTTACCTGGAAATGCCCTAATTTCGCCATTGTATTTGAGAGACAGTTTTGCTGGATATATAATTCTTGGCTGGCAATTTTTTTCCGTCAGGGCTTTATATATGCAATCCCATTGCCTTCTTGCCTGCATGGTTTCTACCAAGTAGTCAGAGCTTAGTCTTCTTGGTTCTCCTTTGTAGGTGACTTCTCATTTCTCCCTAGCCACTCTCAAGAGTCTGTCTTTGTCTTCGGTTTTGACAAGTTTGATTAAAATACGTCTTGGTGACTTTCTTTTGGGTTCTATTCATTAAGTTTTTGGATAGACATCTTGTCTTTCATGATATCAGGGAAGTTTTCTGCCTGCAAATCTTCAACAATTATCTCTGTGTTTTCTATTATTCTCCTTGTTCTTGTACTCTGATCACTTGTAGGTTTTTCCTCTGGATAGTGTCCCATATAATCCTTGGGCTTTCTTCATTTTTTAAAATTCTTTTTTCTGATATTTCCTCAGTTAAATTGGTGTCAAGGGATTTATCTTCAGTCTCACTAATTCTGACTTCCATTGTCTTAATTCTGCTTCTATGACCGTCTATTGAGTTGTCTAATTCTGAAATTTTATTGTTAACCTTTTGAATGCTAGTTGCTGTCTCCCTATAGTTTCTAACAGCCTGTTAAATTTGTCATTTTGTTCTTGTATTGTTTTCCTCAATTCCTATATTGCTTTGTCTCTGTGTTCCTTGGCTTGGTCTGAGTTTTACCTGATCTTCTTCCTGATCTTTTGGAGAGCTCTGTGTATCAGTCTTTCGAACTCTTTCTCAGGTAGTTCCATTGCCTTCATCTACTCTGGAAGTTTTCCTGGCTCTTTATTTTGGTCATCTGCTGCAGACATCTTGACCTGCTTTTTTATGTGATTTGATATTGACTGTTGTCTCTGAGCCATCAATAAGTTATTATATGTATTTATTTATTGTTTGTTTGTTTACTATGTCTTGAATTTTTGTATAGTTTTGATATGCTCAAGTAGGCTGGGAATGTGAACTACTTTGGTTGTTGGCTTCTTTGGAGCTCTCATGCCCTGTCTCCAGGTGGTCAGAGCAGCTACTAGGTGTGTAAGCCCAGGATTCTGTTCACTTCTCTAGTGTGGGTGTTGCACAGGTGTCCAGGTTGTTGGTCACTGAATGCATGGTGCAGACTCTCACCTATACTTCTAGGTGTGGCAGGCCTGTGTAGGGGTGTTCGAAGCAAGCACAAGTATCTGGCTGCAGTCGGGAGCTATGTGTGGGGCAAGGCAGGGTGCTGATGGCTGCCCTTGGGTGCCTGGGTGGAGGGTGTATCCCTGTCCCCTTGAGTGCATAGTGGGGGGGTTATTGAAGCTGGTCCTTGGGCACCCGGTGCTGTTGTCTGGAGGGACTAGGAAGCACCACTAATTCTCAGAACCCTGTTGTGGGTGGCTAGATGGAGCGGGTGCTACTGCCAGCCCTCAGGCCCCTGGTGTGGGTGGGTGAGTCCCCTACTAAGAGGCAGGGTGGTGTCAAATGTCATGAATCTGCAGCTCCCCCTTGGCTGCCGCAGTTGAAAATGGGTTTCAGGTGTATGCCCTGCTCTTTTAAGCTAATGAGGGTGTGCTGTGTTGAATCAGCCCACACAAGCCTGGGGAGGGTGAAGGGAGCTGCAAGTCGGTGGACCCCTTATGCCAGTGCTGGGCAAAGGGGCAGGGCCTCCCAACCAGCCCTGAGTTCCTGGTTTAGGGGGAGTGGCATTTTTTAATGGCTTGGGACTGGTGTGGGGGCGGAAGGCTCTGAGTTCCTGGCTTAGGGGGTGTGGCATTGTTGAATACTGTGGGACTGGTGTTGGAGTGGATCAGGGTGAGTGGTGGGACATGCTTCTGCATCATGAAACTCTGAGGGGAGGGGTTATTTTGCCCCCATGGTAAGTCAGAAGCTTGCACTTAACTTCCACAGGTCTGACGTTGCTCCTATTTGGTTCTGGAGGTATGTGCAGATTCGCTGCTGCTTGGCTGCACCCAGTATGGTGGGACTCCTCTTTGGATGTTGTGCTTGCCTCAGCCCATGTGCACTGCATAGACTCAGCAGGGCTCTGGCGATCTGTACCTCTTCATAGCTTTTGAATTGTCTCTCCTTCCACCTGCTGCTCAGTCTGATTCTTCGGCTTTGACTTTGGTGATTAGGATTCCTAGGTTGTCGTATATAACCAGTTTACTTGTTTTTTATGTGTGTTTTTGTTGTAAGAGGAACAACAGGAAGCATCTGACTATTCTGCCATCTTGGCCCCACCTCAGAAGTGAATGGCTTTGAAGAACAGAAATTTATATTCTCACAGTTCAGGAGGCTAGAAGTCTGAATTGAGGGCATGGCTCTAGAGAGAGGTCTTTTGTCTATTTCAGCTTCTAGTAGCCAGCAATCCTTGGTGTTCTTGTGTTTGTAGATGCATCTGCCCTATGTCTGTCTTCATGTGCCATCTTCCCCCTGTGTGTATCTCTGTGTCTATTCTATTCTTTTTGTAACTCAGAAGTGATTAGGTTTAGGACCCATACTATTTGGGTTTGACCTAATTAGTGTAACAAAAATCCCTATTTGCAAGCTGGATTACTTCCACATGTACAGGGGCCAGGACTTCAATACATATTTTTTTGTGTGGAGAGGGGGACACAATTCAATCCATAACAACACCTAAAACAGTGTCTAATTCATAAAATTATTTTGATATTTTTATTACTATCATTATTAATTCATTCTTTCTCTAATTGGCAGATCTTATCTTTTTCTGTTTTTGCTTGTTCTGTTTCCAAAACCCATTTCAAATGTATTATCTTCTTATATTATCAACTTTTCTCAACTTCCAGTCATCAGTAACTATGTGGTAAATTCATAAAGTCTAAAAAATATTTTTTAACTGAGTTGTAATTTTTGTATTTTAAAAAGAAAAGCATGACACCATGCCTGCCTTCTGTGACTGGCACTGTGACAGGACTTGGATTTTGTCTTTATGTGGGATACAAAGATGACTGTGTTGAAATACAGGCTCCAAGGAGCTTATAGTCCAGTGAGGATGATGGGTAGTAGATATTGGTAAGTATGTGCTAGAGATGACTAAAACTGCTTTTCATTTTCATTGGTATGTGTTGGGACTCTCACACACCTGAGGGGTTTTACTATGTGTGGTAACTCCAACTGGAAGGAAAATAGCCTCCTCCTTTCTAAGAGGAGTTGGTGAGGAACTCCTGCCTGCCTCACTGGCTGATCACCCCCCACTAAGATGGTCAGTGGGTGAAAGACAGGGGAAGGAGACATGTAAGTAAAGAAGGGTTTAGGTACTGTGGACAAAGTCTGTCAGGGAATGAAGAAAGGGAAACAGGTAGTAGGGGAATGTTTGTTGGCAGGAGTATGCAAGGTAGTTTAGAGTCCAGGTTCTGGAATCCTAATGCCTGGATTTATATCCTGGCTCCCCCACCTACTAACTCTATGACTGTGGGAAAACCTCTTGATTATGACTGCCCCATTTTTCTCATCTCTAAAGTGGGAATAAGGTTGTTGGTGTTGATTAAATTAGATATGCACATAGAACAGAGCCTGGAACAAGGCAAATGCTTAGTAAATGCTGGCTCTCATTATTTTAGTGGAAAATGCCTAGGAGGATGCTCTTTGCCTTGAGCGTAGATAGCCTTATAAGACAAGAGCACACTGGGAAGACATCTGTGACACAGCCACCCAAGGGACACGGACACCACACTGCTTTTTCACATCTGTTTTCCTCTGCCTCCAAGAGAGCAGAAGTGTTATTTGCCTTGCTTCTTGCTCTATATCCAGCGGCTACAATAGTGTCTGGCACATTGTCAATACTCAATAGATAATCACTGAATTAATGAGGAATGAGTGTGTGCCTGGAGCGTACTATAATCCTTTATTTGCTGGAAAAGTTCTTACCATTCCTCCAAGATTTAGTTTAAATTGTGAATTAAATTTCCTCTCACTTATCCCTCAAGCACCCCAAGAAATGTTAGGCACTTCTGTCTTTGTCTTTATATACCCATATATCTTCCATCGTATTTTTATTTTAATTTCCATGCCTGGTGGTGTAATGGTTAAGAGTTCGGTTGCTAACCAAAAGGATTGCAGTTAGAATCTACCAGGTGCTCCTTGGAAACCCTACCGGGCAGTTCTACTCTGTTCTATACGATCACTATGAGTCAGAATCCACTCAACAGCAACAGGTTTGTTTGTTTTCTTCCCCATTTAAAAAAAAAAAAAAACATTACCATTCAAGTCAATTCTGACTCATAGTGACCCTATAGGACTGAGTAGAACTGCCCTGCAGGGTTTTCAAGGAGCAGCTGGTGGATTTGAACTACCAACCTTTTGCTAGCAGCCAAACACTTAACCACTGTGCCACCAGGTCCCTGTTAGGCAGGAGAATTCACAGAAGCACAGACTGTACTTTAGAAATATGTATTTTAGAAGAATGTCTTGCAAGGGGCTAAACTTGTAATTTTTGCCCCTGCTTTGGGAGGCCTTGAGAGGTTGAATAATTGAGGCATAAAAGCTATATCCTTTCAAGGGGTGATAGACACGATTTCTGCAATTTGAAGTTCTAGGATCTGTGATAAGCTTTCTAAGTCATATTGCCCAGGAAGAACCTTTAGTGTTCAAAGGTCAACAGAGAACAGATGGCAGGAGAGTGTTGGCCCTGGAGACTACCAAGATTGTCACTTTCACTGAAGGCATGAAAGGGTCTATTTGAGAGAAGAATGAAAATAGCACTTTGTATGTTTATGGTTGAAAAGGAAAGTGGACTGGCCTGTGATGGGACCCCTGGGACTGAAATCGCAGTGATTTTTCAGTCTGTGAAGGGTTGACACCTGACCTGGTCTGAACGGAGTGTCACGGGCTTGATGATGAGTCTTAAAGAATAATGTTTGTATGTGATGGGAGGGACTGAGCACTGAACGCTGCAGACTGGGAAATCCAGCAAAGGACACTCTCTGTCAATCACAGAATCAAGAGAATGGAATCCCTCATGAAGTCAACCATTCAAAGTATCATGCTGGCCTGTGCCATGACCTGGACCAGCAGTAGCTTCTGACAGCAGAGCTGCAGCGGGACCAGGCAGAAGATGAGGACAAGCATTTAACAGCAACACCACGAGACATCAAGGAATAGCAGTGGACAGATCCATACCAGGGATTATTTTAGCTTAAAGTGGAAGTTAAATGGACTTCCTAATTGGACAGCGTATGTCCTCCAGGTTGTCAGAAGATCCAGAGGAAGGGGAAGGGGCCCTAGGAAAGTGACACCAGATTCCCACTACTCTGGCATGAGAGGATTCAAGCCATTTTTCATTTGGTTAGGAGAATTGAATATGTGATCATAATTCTACCTTGAGTTCTGAGGAGCAGTTTACACCAGCTACATACACATCAGTGGATCTGCTTTGGATTTTAATGTCCTGCTTGGCACATGATTGCAGTCAGTACATGATTACTAACTAAGCAATAAACAGAGTATGACTATAAAGTAAACAACATGATTTCCATAAGTTTGTTTGGGAACACATTTTTTTTTGTTTGTTTTTAATAATTTTTATTGTGCTTTAAGCTAAAGTTTACAAATCAAGTCAGTCTCTCACATAAAAACTTATATACACCTTGCTACATACTCCCAATTACTCTCCCCCCAATGAGACAGCCTGGTCCCTCCTTCCACTCTCTCTTTTCGTGTCCATTTTCCCAGCTTCTAAGCCCCTCTACCCTCCCATCTCCCCTCCAGGCAGGAGGTGCCAACATAGACTCAAGTGTCCACCTGATCCAAGTAGTTCACTCCTCACCAGCATCCCTCTCCAACCCATTGTCCAGTCCAAACCATGTCCGACGAGTTGCTTTCAGGAATGGTTCCTATCCTGGGCCAGCAGAAGGTCTGGGGGCTATGGCCACTGGGGTCCTTCTAGTCTCAGTCAGACCATTAAGTCTGGCCTTTTTATGAGAATTTCGGGTCTGCATCCCACTGTTCCCCTGCTCCCTCAGGGGTCCTCCGCTGTGTTCCCTGTCAGGACAGTCATCGATTGTGGCCGGGCACCATCTAGTTCTTCTGGTCTCAGGATGATGTAGTCTCTGGTTCATGTAGCCCTTTCTGTCTCTCGGGCTCTTTATTACCTTGTGTCCTTGGTGTTCTTCATTCTCCTTTGATCCAGGTGGGTTGAGACTCATTGATGCGTTTTAGATGGCTGCTTGCTAGCGTCTAAGACCCCAGATGCCACTCTTCAAAGTGGGATGCAGAATGTTTTCTTAATAGTATTATGCCAGTTGACTTAGATGTCCCCTGAAACCATGGTCCCCAAACCTCTGCCCCTGCTTCACTAACCTTTGAAGCATTCAGTTTATTCAGGAAACTTCTTTGCTTTTGGTTTAGTCCAGTTGTGCTGACCTCACCTGTATTGAATGCTGTCCTTCTCTTCACCTAAAGTAGTTCTTATCTACTATCTAATTAGTAAATATCCGTCTTCTACCTTCCCTCCCTCCCCCCTCTTGTAAAAGAGTGTTTTCTTCTCAGTTTAAACTATTTCTCAAGATCTTATAATGGTGGTCTTATACAATATTTGTCCTTTTGCAACTGACTAATTTCACTCAGCATAATGCCTTCCAGGTTCCTCCATGTTATAAAATGTTTCACAGATTCCTCACTGTTCTTTATCGATGCGTAGTATTCCATTGTGTGAATATACCATAATTTATTTATCCATTGATCTGTTGATGGGCACCTTGGTTGCTTCCATCTCTTTGCTATTGTAAACAGTGCTGCAATAAACATGGGTGTGCATGTATCTGTTCGTGTAAAGACTCTTATTTCTCTAGGATATATTCCAAGGAGTGGGATTTCTGGGTTGTATGGTAGTTCTATTTCTACCTTTTTAAGGAAGCACCAAATCGATTTCCAAAGTGGTTGTACCATTTTACATTCCCACCAGCAGTGTATAAGTGTTCCAATCTCTCCACAGCCTCTCCAACATTTATTGTTTTGTGTTTTTTGGATGAATGCCAGCCTTGTTGGAGTGAGATGGAATCTCATTGTAGTTTTGATTTGCATTTCTGTAGTGGCTAATGATCGAGAGCATTTCCTCATGTATCTGTTAGCTGCCCGAATGTCTTCTTTAGTGAAGTGTCTGTTCATATCCTTTTTTTTTTTTAATTGAGTTGTTTCTCTTTTGGTGGTTGAGTTTTAGCAGAATCATGTAGATTTTAGAGATCAGGCGCTGGTCGGAGATGTCGTAGCTGAAAATTTTTTCCCACTCTGTAGGTGGTCTTTTTACTCTTTTGGTGAAGTCTTTAGATTGGCATAGGTGTTTGATTTTTATTAGGTCCCAGTTATCTGGTTTCTCGTCACCATTTTTAGTAACGTTTTGTATTCTGTTTATGCCATGTATTAGGGCTCCTAACGTTGTCCCTATTTTTTCTTCCATGATCTTTATCGTTTTAGACTTTATGTTTAGGTCTTTGATCCATTTGGAGTTAGTTTTTGTGCATGGTGTGAGGTATGGGTCCTGTTTCATTTTTTTGCAGATGGATATCCAGTTATGCCAGCACCATTTCTGAAAAAGACTATCTTTTCCCCAATTAACTGACCCTGGGCCTTTGTCAAATATCAGCTGCTGGATTTATATCTGGATTCTCAATTCTGTTCCATTGGTCTATGTGTCTGTTGTTGTACCAGTACCAGGATGTTTTACCTACTGTGGCAGTGTACCTGTCGCCATCGAGTCAATTCTGACTCATACCCACCCCACTGCCCCACTGCCGTCGAGTTGATTGTGACTCATATCGACCCTAGCAACCCTATATAATAGGTTCTAAAATCAGGAAGAATGAGGCCTCCCACTTTGTTCTGTTAATGCTTTAATTATCCAGGGCTTCTTTCCCTTCCATATGAAGCTGATTTGTTTCACCATCTTATTAAAAAATGTCGTTGGAATTTGGATCAGAATTGCATTGTATATACAGATGGCTTTTGGTAGAAGAGACATTTTCACAACAGTAAGTCTTCCTATCCACGAGCAAGGTATGTTTTTCCACTTATGTAGGTCCCTTTTGGTTTCTTGCAGTAGTTACCTTGTAGTTTTCTTTGTATAGGTCTTTTACGTCTCTGGTTAGATTTATTCCTAAGTATTTTATCTTCTTTGGGGCTACCGTGAATGGTATTGATTTGTGATTTCCTCTTCAATGTTCTTTTTGTTGATGTAGAGGAATCCAACTGATTTTTCTGTTTATCTTGTAACCTGATGCTCTGCTGAACTCTTCTATTAGTTTCAGTAGTTTTTTTGAGGATTCTTTAGGGTTTTCTGTGTATAAGATCATGTCATCTGCAAATAGAGATACTTTTACTTCTTCCTTACCAATCTGTATGTGCTTTATTTCTTTATCAAGCCTAACTGCTCTGGCTACGACCTCCAGCACAGTATTGAATAAGAGTGGTGATAAGGGGCATCCTTGTCTGGTTCCCATTCTCAGGAGGACTGTTTTTAGAATCTTTCCATTAAGGATGATGTTGGCTGTTGGCTTTGTGTAAATGCCCTTTATTACGTTGAGGAATTTTCCTTCTATTCCTATCTTGCTGAGAGTTTTTATCATGAATGGGTGTTGGACTTTGTCAAATGCCTTTTCTGCATCAATTGATAAAATCATGTGGTTCTTGTCTTTTGTTTTATTTATATGGTGGATTATATGGTGGTTCTTGTCTTTTGTTATATTTATATGGTGGTGCTTTTCTAATATTGAACCATCCTTGCATACCTGGTACAAATCCTGCTTGGTGGTGATGGATTATTTTTTTGATATGTTGTTGAATTCTATTGGCTAGAATTTTGTGGAGGATTTTTGCGTCTAATTTCATGAGGGATATAGGTCTGTAATTTTATTTTTTTGTGTTGTCTTTTTTTTTTTTTTTTTTTTTAGCTGGTTTTGGTATCAGGGATATGCTGGCTTCACAGAATGAGTTAGGGAGTATTCTGTCCTTTTCTATGTTTTAAAATACCCTTAGTAGTAGTGGTGTTAACTCTTCTCTGAAAGTTTGGTAGAACTCTGCAGTGAAGCTGTCTGGACCAGGGCTTTTTGGGGCGGGGGAGTTTTTTGATTACCTTTTCAATCTCTTTTTTTGTTATGGGTCTATTTAGTTGTTCTAGTTCTGTTTGTGTTAGTTTAGGTAGGTAGTGTGTGTCTAGGAATTCATCCATTTCTTCTAGGTTTTCAAATTCGTTAGAGTACAGTTTTTCATAGTAACCTGATATGATTCTTTTAATTTCAATTTGGTCTGTTGTGATATGGCCCATCTCATTTCTGATTTGGGTTATTTGTTTCCTTTCCTGTATTTCTTTAGTCAGTCTGGCCAATGGTTTATCAATTTTGTTAATTTTTTCAAAGAACCAGCTTTTGGCCTTGTTAACTCTTTCTATTGTTTTTCTGTTCTCTAATTCATTTAATTCTGCTCTAATTTCTATTATTTGTTTTCTTCTGGTGCCTGAGGGTTTCTTTTCTTGCTCTCTATTTGTTCAAGTTGTAGGGGCAGTTCTTTGATTTTGGCTCTTTCTTCTTTTTGTTTGTGTGCATTTATTGATATAAATTGGCCTCTGAGCACTGTTTTAGCTGTGTCCCAAAGGTTCTGATAGGAAGTGTTTTCAGTCTCATTGGATTCTATGAATTTCTTTATTCCCTCCTTAGTGTCTTCTATAACACAGTCTTTTTTGAGCAGGGTTGTTCGGTTTCTAAATATTTAATTTCTTTTCCCTGCCATTTCTGTTATTGATTTCCACTTTTATGGCCTTATGGTCTGAGAAGATGCTTTGTAATATTTCAATGTTTTGGGTTCTGCTAAGGCTTGCTGTATGACCTAATATGTGGTCTATTCTAGAGAATGTTCCATGTGCACCCGAAAAGAAAGTATACTTTGCAGCTGTTGGGTGGAGTGTTCTGTATAAGTCTATGAGATCAAGTTGGTTGATTGTGGAAATTAGATCTTTCGTGTCTTTATTGAGCTTCTTACTGGATGTCCTGTCCTTCACCGAAAGTGGTGTGTTGAAGTCTCCTACTATAATTGTGGACGTACCTATCTCACTTTTCAATTCTGTTAGAGTTTGCTTTATGTATCTTGCAGCCTGTCATTGAGTGTATAAACACTTAATATGGTTATATCTTCCTGGTAAATTGTCCCTTTAATCATTATGTAGTGTCCTTCTTTATCCTTTGTGGTGGATTTAACTTTAAAGCCTATTTTGTCAGAAATTAACATTTCCACTCCTGCTCTTTTTTGATTGTTGTTTGCTTGATATATTTTTTTCCATCCTTTGAGTTTTAGTTTATTTGTGTCTCTAAGTCTAAGGCATGTCTGTTGTAGGCAGTGTATAGACGGACCGTGTTTTTTCATCCAGTCTGAGACTCTCTGTCTCTTTATTGGTGCATTTAGGCCATTTACATTCAGGATAATTATAGATAAATAGGAGTTTAGTGCTGTCATTTTGATGCCTTTTTTTGTGTGTTCTTGACAATTTCATTTTTCCACTTACTTTTTTGTGCTGAGAAGTTTTTCTTTGTAAATTGATTGCTCCTCATTTTCATATTAGTTGAATTTATGTTTGCTGAGTCGTTATGTTTATCTTGGCTTTTATTTTGAAGTATGGAATTGTTAGACCTCTTTGTGGTTACCTTAATATTTACCCCTAATTTTCTCAGTAAAAACCTAACTCGTATTGTCCTATATCGCCTTGTTTTCCTCCCCATACGGAAGATCTATGCCTCCTGTATTTAGTCCCTCTTTTTGATTATTGTAATCTTTTACATAATGACATCAATGATTCCCTGTTTTGAGCATTTTTTTTAAGTTAATCTTATTTTGTTTTTTGTGATTTCCCTATCTGAGTTGTTATCAGGATGTTCTGTTTTGTGACCTTGTGTTGTGTTGGTATCTGATATTATTGATTTTCTGACCAAAGAATTTCCTTTAGTAATTCTTGTAGCTTTGGTTTGGTTTTTGCAAATTCTCTAAACTTGTGTGTATCTGTAAATGTCTTAATTTCACTTTCATATTTGAGAGAGAGTTTTCCTGGATATATGATTCTTGACTGGCAGTTTTTCTCCTTCAGAGCTCTATATGTGTCATCCCACTGCCTTCTTGCCTGCATGGTTTCTGCCAAGTAGTCTGAACTTATTCTTATTGATTCTCCTTTGTTGGTGACTTTTTGTTTACCCCTGGCTGCTTTTGAAATTTTCTCTTTATCTTTGGTTTTGATAAGTTTGACGATAATATGCCTTGGTGATTTTCTTTTGGGATCTATCTTGTATGGGGTTCAATGAGTATCTTGGATAGATATCCTTCCATCTTTCACGATGCCAGGGAAGTTTTCTGCCAACAGATCTTCAACTATTCTCTCTGTATTTTCTGTTATCCCTCCCTGTTCTGGAACTCTGATCACATGCATGTTATTCTTCTTGATAGAGTCCCATGTGATTCTTAGAGTTTCTTCATTTTTAAAAATTCTTTTATCTGATTTTTCTTCAACTATATTGGTGTCAACTGCCTTATCCTCTAACTCCCCCACTCTGCATTCCAATTCCTCGATTCTTCTCCTCTGACATTCTGTTGAGTTGTCTAATTCTGTAATTTTATTGTTAATCTTTTGGATTTCTGAATGCTGTTGAGAACGCGTCTTAGGGATGCTTTAACATATATTCCATAAACTTTATGGTAAGCAGGTTACTAAGGTACGAAGACTATATTTTACAGTGTGTTCCAGATACATATACGCAGTGTGTCCAGACCTCACCAAACTATGATTAAAAATGAGGTCAAGTTTAATTGTAATGTTCAAATTACTGTGGCTCAAACTTTCATTTTATTTGATGACAGGAAGTTGCATTTTTTATGAGGCTTCTCTCCCCCAAGAAGGTCTTTGCATCTCCCACTTCCTCACATATTCCTCAAATCCATACTGGCCTGGCACCTGTTATGAATTGAATTGACCCCCCAAAAATAATATGTGTTGTAATCCTAACCCCATACCTGTGGATATAATCCTGTTTGAGAATAGGGTTTTATTAATCAGTGTGTGTCACACCCTAAACCTAATGCCTTCTGAATTATAAAGAGCAGCATAGACACAGAAATGTGAGCACAAATGCAGAAAGATGGATGCCATGTGAAGATCACCAAGGAACCAAGGATTGCTGGCTACTAGAAGCTGAAATAGACAAAAAAGGATCTTCCCCTAGAGCCACACTCTGAATTCGGATTTATAGTCTCCCGAACTATGAAATTTTTCTTAGGTCTTTGAATCCACCCACTTGTGATATTTCTGTTATAGCAGCACTAGGAAATTGAGGCATCCTTCCTCTGGTTCCAGATTTCCAATCACAGCTCCACTACTGCCGCCTCTCACTGGGTGACTGGCCACCTACTGCCACTCCAGAATTGGTGCCACCACAGCTATGCTGGCCTCATAGGGAGGGGAAAGGCTTTTCTTCCCTTTCCTAGATGCTCCCAAAGATGGACACAGACCCTTTCTTTAATGTCTTACAGCATGGCAGAGACCAGGGTGTAATATTTAGCCAAATTTTACATAATGCCTAGGGATAAGAGAAAGAAATTCTAAAATTGAGAAACTTAAAAATGGCTAATTCTGAGTGTTCTCAGAGTTCACAAGCCAAATCGCAAGCTGCCTTGGGGCTTTGGAGGGTGCTTTCCTGCTTGGTTCCCAGGCTTGGGCCATCTGGCAGGGCCTGCTTGTCTCCTCCCTTCGGGAATGACTTCAAGTGAGTTCACCCTACTGAAAGTCCTGGCCTCAACCTCCAGAAGCCTTAAGAGAAGAAGAAATTTATTCCTCTAGTCCCTCTAGCGTCAGGCCTGCCTCTTCTACCCTCATTTCCTGTCCATTCCCTCTGGGTATGCCGGCCCTCCTCCACTCATGAGGTGAGGTCTCTCCTTACGGTGCATGCGAGATCATCTTGTAAAAGCAAAATATTCAATGTGAGTTCATTCGCAAAAGTCCGAGTTTGAGTATTACCACGTGTGAGATAATAGGCCAGTCATTTTGTGCTACGCTTAGCCCAGTCCCATTTCCTTTTACATTTCATCCACCAGGGGGTAAAAATCAGAACTGTAACTTCCCTGCAGTCCCTAGAGTCTCCATTCCCAATCTCTTGTGTGAAGTTGTTTAAACAGGAAGCACACACATCTCCACTAAAATAAAACAGCACCATACAGGCTATGGCAGTCTACCAAAACCAAAAAACCAAACCCACTGCCGTTGAGTCTATCCCAACTCATAGCAACCCTATATGACAGAGTAGAACTGCCTCATAGAATTTCCAAGGCTGTAAATCTTTCCGGAAGCAGATTGCCACATCTTTCTCCTGCTGAGTGGTGGGTTGGTTCAAACAGCTGACCTTTCAGTCAGTAACTGAGCACTTTAACCAGGGCACCACTAAGGCCCCCACCCAGGTAGTCTATAGCCATACTTTAAAAGAAATATTTCTCCAAAAGCATTATCATCTGCAGAGATGTAGTGCTGCCCATAATAAAGATAACTTTATTTCATTATGCAGAAAAGTTTAGTTCTTTGGAGCCACAGCTGTCAAATTCCCATTCCTGAAGAGGGTCTAGCTCAATATTTTCTTATTCAACTGTCTTAGGATTTTCTAGGAACCAGTAGATTATACCTATATCTATATAGGTATACACACACACACATATATAGCCAAAAACATAAAAATAAAAAAATAAGCCTATTGCTGTCCAGTCGATTCCAACTCATTGTGACACTACAGGACAGAGTAGAACTGCCCCATACAGATTCCAGGAGTGGCTAGTAGATTCGAGCTGCTGACCTTTTGGTTAGCAGCCATAGCTCTCAACCACTGTGCTGCCAGAGCTCCACATATACATATACCAAAACCAAACCCATTGCCATCAAGTTGATACCAACTCATAGAGATCTACAGGTCAGAGTAGAACTCTCCCATAGGGTTTCCAAAGAGTGGCTGGTGGATTTGAACTGCCAACTTTTTGGTTAGCAACCAAAGTCTTAACCTCTGCACCACCAGACCTCTATAAATAAATATATATATAACGTGTGTATATATGTGTGTGTGTGTATATATATATACACACACACACACATACATACACAGAGAGAAAGAAGGATGGATTCTAGGGAATGTGCTCACAAAATTGTGGGGACTGACAAGTCAATATCTGTAGGTCAGGTAACAGGCTGGAAACTGGCAGTCTTGTTTCCAAAATCGGTTGGCAAGACTGTGGGATGGAAGCTGTGGCAGGATGTCTATTTACAGTCTTCAGGCAGAATCCTTTTTCTTCAGGAAATCTCAGTTTTGTCTCTTAAGGCCTTCAACGGATTAGGTGAGGCCACCCACATTATGGAGAGTAATCTGCTTTATTTAAGGTCAACTGGTTTAAATGCTAATCGTACCATCATAGAGATAGCTAGACCAGTGTTTGACCAGGGTCCCTGGGTGGTGCTTGGCTGCTAACCTAAAGATTCGAGGTTGGAGTCTACCCTGAGGCACTTTGGAAGAAAAGCCTGATGATTAACTCCTGAAAAATCAGTCATTAAAAACCTCATGGAGCACAGTTCCACTCTGACACACACGGGGTCACCATGAGTCAGAATCGACTCTTTCACAACTAGAAAAGTGAATCAAAAGTGTTAGACCGAACAACTGAGCACCATAGCCTAGCTAAGTTGCACATAAAATTAATCATCACACTAACCTACTCCTTTTACATGATTTTCCTCAAACCAAGGATCAATCTACCCCAAGATCTTACAAAAAATGCTTGAAGGTCTGAAATTACGAGGTTCAATCCTCAAAAGTCTCATCCCAAATGGTTGCACAACTTGAAGAATGTAATTAATGTCATTGAATGATACATATAGAAATTGTTAAATTGGCGTATGTTTCGTTGTGTAGATTTTCATCACAATTAAAAAAAAAAAACTCAGTCCATTTTTAGTCAGGACTCTAGTTACATATACTGTGTCTACCCCTGGAATCTCTGCTTTTCTGAGGATATCACTCAGGAAGAAGAGTCCAGCCCTAAGATGAAGACAGAGGGGAAATTGTTTCCTCCTAGGGGACACAGCCTTTCCCCTGCCACATAAATATGGAACTAATTTTGTTTTCTTTTTCTTGAAACTTACATACCTGGCTTGCCAACAGTAATTCAAAAAGAGTTTTGTAAAGGTTAAAGAATTAAAGTTAGCTTAATTGTGTAATTGAGGTTCTATAGGGACTCAATTTCTGTACTCATGGGTCATACAATATTAAGTGAATTTGGAGGTGTGAATTTTAGTAGGTTCAGGTTGTAGAGACTGTCAACTCAGATAAATTGAAGCAAAAGGTGGACTTTCTCAATACATTTCTGAATAAACTTTAAGATTTTATAATTAATAACAGCTGTCAAGTGCTTATATGTCCATTTCTATTTATATTGGTTACTAGCCAAAATGATAGGAATAGATTTTTACTAATCATAAAAATCACCAATGGGAAATGCCATTTTTAATTAAAAAACTCAAGGAGACATACAGTATACAGAAAGCAGTCATAGAGGAGATTCATTAGTTATACTTGTCTTGCCTTTAGTTCCATTCATTCATCAAGTATTTCTTGCCTGAAGACACTATGCTAGGCCCTGAAGTGAATATCAAGATGAAAGAGCAAACGTGCTTTTGAACTCCTTCCCACTTGTTTGGGGAGTAGAGGTGACTGGGGTGTGTAAGACAATGTTAAGTAAAACATTGAAATTAAAAAATATATTAAAATAAAATTTTATATTAAATTAAAATAAAACAAGATATTTAATAAAACATTAAAATAACTAAAATATTACAATTATACATAATAAAACATTAAAATTACAATAAAATGTTAACTAAATATTAAAATGTTATCTATTGTTACCAGCTGATAACAGAATATGAACCATGAGTGGTGGAAGCTCAGAGAAGACCAACTAACTCTACCCAGAAGGCTTCACAGAGAAGGTGCATTTGAGCTGGATCTTAAAAGGTGAATAGAAGATCGCCAAAAGAAGGGGAGAAGAATTAAATATTTGTTTGATGCCTGTCGCTCTTACTAGATTGACTGTTCCATGAGGGTTAGGGACTAGGTCTTGTTCAACATTGTATTCCTGGCACCCATTGTACTCTTCTGCACTTGGCCCACATCAAGTGGTCTAAAATATTTGTTGACCAACTGGCTAAAGAGTATTTCAGGCACAGAGAACCACATGGACAATAACAAAAGAAATAAGATAACATAATGATCTTCCTAGACTATGGTTTACAATATCAGCACCATTAGTTTCTGGAAAGGAAAGCAAGACAGCTGAAAAGAGCAAGCACTGAAGAAGCCAGAAGACCTGGGTTCTAGCTCCAGCCCTGTTATTAACTAAATACCTATAAACCGAAAAAAAAAAAAAAAAAAAACCAAACCTGCTGCTGTCAAGTCTATTCTGGCTCATAGCGACCCTACAGGACAGAATAGAACTGCCCCATAGAGTTTCCAAGGAGTGCCTGGTAGAGTTGAACTGCTGACCTTTTGGATAGCAGCTGTAGCTCTTAACCACTATACCACCAGGGTACACAACTTTGAATAAATGATTAGCCTGTACCATCCTTAGTTTTTTCCCTTGTAAAATAGCCTTGGAAGGGTATATTGTTGAAACTTAATAGAAGGAGAAAAGAAGTAGCCCTATATCTTTTCCTAAATGCAAAATTAATAAGTCCATCCTAGCTTTAAGCTGGCCAACTGAGTATACATTGATCATTTCCACCTCCCTCGCCAAAACTACAAGACTGATAAAAAATAGATTAATTAAAGTTTCAAGAATAGGAAAGATCATAAGCTGTGACCAAATGAGAAACCAAAGCAGTGGTTTCTCCTGCCACCCTAAAGCTGCTGTTCTCAATCATGTGCTGCCCCGATGGGGGAGGTAGTTTGTAGTTCTTTCTAACCTAACCAAGCAGATGAAAAGATAGAAAAATCGAAACTATGACAGAAAAGTTAAGAGGCATAGAGGTTCCAGAAATGTTAGCATCAATCTAATGCAAGCATTTTTAAATGTTGATATGCCATGGATCTCTTTGGCAGTTTGGTGAAGACTATGGTCCCCTTCTCAGAATGCTTTTAAATGCCTAAAATAAAATATATAGGATTACTAAAGAAATCAATTACTGTGTATTTAAATGCAGCTATCAAAAGAGTAAAATGTGATATATTAACATACCAGTGAATTAAATAACAAGATTCAGCAAATAGTCTACTATCATTTTTCAGATATCTGCCATAATTGTAAAATAATATGAAAATGCCTGTGAATTCTACTGGTAATAAAGTCACAGATACTGCCAATACTACTGTGGTTTAACACCTACATTTAACCCAAAAAACACCTACATTTAAATGGTTGAAAATACTATATTTCAGTTAGAGTTTAGTGAAAATAAGAATGTAATTTTTTTCCTATTAAAGTTCATGGACTCCCCTGAATTCTATCCACAGACCCTAGGTTAAAAAACTCTAGTCTAATAGATTTTCCAGGAGATTTTCCAAGAACAGATGAAACACAATATTTTAATTTTATTGAATTGGAAAAAAAAAAAAAGAAGACATGATAATTCAGATTAAAAGAGTTCACTAAATGCTAGCAGAAAAATATAAAACATGATAAAGAAAAGTGACTAGAAACATATAGTAAAACATCAGAACATCAGAGATAAAGAGAAAACCCAAAAAGCTGCCAGGGTAAAACCACAGATAACCTACAAAGGAAGAATAATTAGTAACGTTGACCATCAAATTAGCAAAGTTCTATGCAAGAAAAAATGAAATATTTTAAAAATGCTGATGGGAAGTTTACTTTGAATCTAGAATTTTATACACAGCCAAAACTGTCCTAAATTTGAAATAAAAAAACCAAAAACTGGAGGCTGAGCCAAGATGGCCAAATAGATGCTTCTGGTGAGCCCTTTTTACAACAAAGAACTGAAAAAACAAGTGAAATGAGTATACTTATGACAAGCTAGGAGCCCTAAGCATCAAAGGCAAGCTTAGAAAACAGAGGGGCAGAGCGAGGAACAGATGGTTCAGAAGCAGAGAGGAGTTACTGGACCTGAATTGCAGGGAGCCCTCAGTCACCATTCCCAGGGCCGCAGCGGCGGGCTGGCACTAGCGTTTGGCCGCAGTTTCCTCAGAGAGAAGCAGCCAGCCACATAGCCTACTCACACCTCTGGAACCAGAGAAGAACGGCACTCTTGGCAAAAGCTAAGTACTTATGTATATTTTAACCCCCCCCCCCCTTGCAAACCGGCTTCAGTGGCTGAATTCTCTGGGCCTGAAATAGGCACCGTAGACTGCCTAGAGCCATCCTTCTGGCCTTGGAGAAGGAAAAAAATCTGCATTTGGGGAAAAGATAATTTGCCAGCTCCACTAGCCGGGAGAGCTCAGGACAGAAGTGGCTCCTGTCTAGGCATAAACAGCCTGTGGACTTTGAGCACCTTTCCTCTCTGCATGGACCTGTGTGGGCCTATTTCAGGAGAATAAGCCCTTGTTGGCAGACTGCAACCTTTTCAGCTGTGTGGTGGAGAGGTGGGTGTTTGATGTTTGACATTGCTATTAAGCAGGATCCTCATCTACCCAAATCAGGGGCCTAAGGACTTGTAGCTCCATTCAGGTCACCCAGCCACCCGCGACAGGGGTCCAGGGATAACTGGTACCTCCCAGTCCTTACAACCAAAAAGATTGGGTGCCCATGGTCCGTCTGCAGAGCCCACCCACTTGCACACTGTAGGGAACAGGGACGTGCTTTCCTCAGAGACACTTGGGGGTTGGCTCTCAACCCCCTGCCTTGTTCAGAGCATGACCCCCTGCTGCAACCAGATGCTGGTACCTACACCAAATACCCCTGCCCCTCCAAGACTGTAGGACAGAGTCTGTACCTCATACTTGATGATCAGCTACCTGGACACCTAAGCTGAATTCATACAAGAAAAATGAATGGACTCCTAGACTGATATACCTGATAACAGCTCTAGCCATCTGGGCACAGGAAGTCAGAGCTCCAAAGACAAAAATAATCAAGCTAGCTCACTCAAGCAACCCATTTGGGCATATCAAAACAAAACAAAGCAAGAAGCTACGACACAGTAAGCAAGCATAAACTAATATAATAACTTATAGATGGCTCAGAGACAACAGTCAATATCAAGTCACAAAAAGGAACAGACCATGATCCCCTCAACGAACTCTCAGAACAAACAATCCAGGGATCCTCTAGATGAAAGTGCATTCCTGGAATTACCAGAGGCAGAATACAAAAGCTTAATATACAGAACTCTTCAAGACATCAGGAAGGAAATGAGGTAATATGCAGAACAAGCCAAGGAACACACAGATAAAGCAATTGAAGAAATTAGAAAGATTATTCAGGAACATAATGAAAAATTTAATAAGCTGGAAAAATCCATAGACGGACAGCAATCAGAAATTCAGAAGACTAACAATAAAATTACAGAATTAGACAACTCAATAGAAAGTCAGAGGACCAGAATTGAGCAAGTAGAAGCTAGAATTTCTGAATTTGAAGATAAATCACTTGGCAATAATGTATCTGAAGAAAAATCAGAGAAAAGAATTAAAAAAAATGAAGAAACCTTAAGAATCAAGTGGGCCTCTATCAAGAGAAATAACCTACGAGTGAATGGAGTACCAGAACAGGGAGGGACAACAGAAAATACAGAGAGAATTGTTGAAGATTTGTTGGCAGAAAACTGCCCTGATATCATGAAAAATGAGAAGATATCTATCCAAGATGCTCATCAAACTCCACATAAGGTAGATCTTAAAAGAAAGTCACCAAGACATATTATAATCAAGCTTGCCAAAACGAAAGATAAAGAGAGAAGTTTAAGAGCAGCAAGGGATAAAGGAAAAGTCACCTACAAAGGAGAGCCAATAAGAATAAACTCGGACTACTCAGCAAAAACCATGCAGGCAAGAGGCAATGGGATAACATATTTAAAAAATTGAAGGAAAAAAAAATTGCCAGCCAAGAATCATATATCCACCAAAACTGTCTCTTAAATATGAAGGTGAAAGTAGGACATTTACAGATAAACAGAACTTTAGGGAATTTGTAAAAACCAAACCCAAGCTGCAAGAAATACTAAAGGGAGTTCTTTGGTTAGAAAATCAATAATATCAGGCATCAACCCAAGACTAGAATACCGGGCAGAGCAATCAGAAGTCAACCCAGATAGGGAAATCAAAAAACAAAGCAAGATTAAAAAAAAAAAAATGCTCAAAACAGGGTAACAGCAATGTTATTACATAAAAGAAGACAACATTAAAACAATAAACAGGGACTGAGAAATGTAATCATACACCTTCCATTTGGAGAGGAAGATACAGTGATACAAAGAAATAAAAGTTAGGTTTAAATTTAGAAAAATAGGGGTAAATAATAAGGGAACCACCCAAACCTACCATAAAGGAGACAAACTATCCTACTCATCAAAATGAAATACAAGAAAAAAATAGAGACTCAGCAGAATCAAAATCAACAACGAATATGAGCAAAGGACAGTATATAAAGATAATCTACCCAGCACATAAAATTAAGTGGGAAAAAGAAACTGTCAACAACACACAAAAAAAGACATCAAAATGATAGCACTAAATTCATACCTATCCATAATTACCCTGAGTGTAAATGGACTAAATGCACCAATAAAGAGACAGAAAGTGGCAGAATAGATTAAAAAACACGATCTGTCTATATGCTGCCTACAAGAGACACACCTTAGACTTAGAAATGCTAACAAACTAAAACTCAAAGGATGGAAAAAAATATATCCAGCAAATAACAATCAAAAGAGAGCAGGAGTGGCAATGTTAATTTCTGACAAAATAGACTTTAAAGTTAAATCCATCAGAAAGGATAAGGAATGACACTATATAATGATTAAAGGGACAATTTACCAGGAAGATATAACCATATTAAATACTTATGCACCCAATGACAGGGCTGCAAGATACATAAAGCAAACTCTAACAGAATTGAAAAGTGAGATAGACAGCTCCACAATAATAGTAGGAGACTTCAACACACCACTTTCAGTGAAAGACAGGACATCCAGAAAGAAGCTCAGTAAAGACACAGAAGATCTAAATGCCACGATAAACCAACTTGACCTCATAGGCATAAACAGAACACTCCACCCAAAAGCAACCAAGTATACTTTCTTTTCGAATGAACATGGAACATCCTCTAGAATAGACCACGTATTAGGTCATAAAGCAAGCCTTAGCAGAATCCAAAACATTTAAATATTACAAAGGATCTTCTCTGACCATAAGGCCATAAAAGTGGAAATCAATAACAGAAAAAGAAGGGAAAAGAAATCAAACACTTGGAAACTGAACAATACCCACTCAAAAAAGACTGGATTATAGAAGACATTAAGGAGAGAATAAAGAAATTCATAGAATCCAGTGGGAATGAAAACACTTACCAGAACCTTTGGGACACAGCAAAAGCAGTGCTCAGAGGTCAACATATATCAATAAAAGCGCACATCCAAAAAGAAGAAAGGGCCAAAATCAAAGAATTATCCCTACAACTTGAACAAATAGAAAGAGAGCAAGAAAAGAAACGCTCAGGCACCAGAAGAAAACAAATAATAAAAATTAGAGCAGAACTAAATGAAATAGAAAACAGAAAAACAGTTGAAAGAATTAATAAGACCAAAAGCTGGTTCTTTGAAAAAATGAACAAAATTGGTAAACTATTGGCCAAGCTGACAAAAGAAAAACAGGAGAGGAAGCCAATAACCTGAAGAAGAAATGAGATGGGCATATTACAACAGACCCAACTGAAATTAAAAGAATCATATCAGATTATGATGAAAAATTGTACTCTAACAAATTTTAAAACCTAGAAGAAATGGATGATTTCCTAGACACACGCTACCTACCTAAACTAATACAGAGGTAGAACAACTAAATAGACCCATAAAAAAAGGAGAGATTGAAAAGGTAATCAAAAAACTCCCAACAAAAAGAAGCCCTGGCCCGGACGACTTTCCTGCAGAGTTCTACCAAACTTTCAGAGAAGAGTTAACACCACTACTACTGAGGGTATTTCATAGCATAGAAAAGGATGGGATACTACCAAAATGCATTCTAGGAAGACACCATATCCCTGATACCAAAACCAGGTAAAGAAACCACAAGAAAAGAAAATTAGAGACCTGTATCCCTCATGAACTTGGGTGCAAAAACTCTCAACAAAATTCTAGCCAATAGAATTCAACAATATATCAAAAAAATAATTCACCATGACCAAGTGGGATTCATACCAGATATGCAGGGATGGTTCAAGATTAGAAAAACAGTTAACGTAATCCACCACATAAATAAAACAAAAGACAAGAATCACATGATTTTATCAATTGATGCAGAAAAGGCATTTGACAAAATTCAACACCCATTCATGATGAAAACTCTCAGCAAAATAGGAATAGAGGGAAAATTCCTAAACATAATAAAGGGCATTTATGCAAAGCCAACAGCCAACATTGTCCTAAATGGAGAGATCCTGAAAACATTCACCCTGAGAATGGGAACCAGAAAAGGATGCACTTTATCACTGCTCTTGTTCAACATTTTGCTGGAGGTCCTAGCCAGGGCAATTAAGCTAGATGAAAGAAATAAAGGGCATCCAGGTTGGCAAGGAAGAAATAAAATTATCTCTATTTGCAGACGACATGATCTTATACACAGAAAAGCCTGAGGAATCCTCAAGAAAACTAGTGAAACTAATAGAAGAGTTCAGCAGAGTATCGGGATACAAGATGAACATACAAAAATCAGTTGGATTCCTCTGCGCCAACAAAAAGAAAATCGAAGAAGAAATCACCAAATCAATACCATTTACAGTAGCCCCCAAGAAGATAAAATGCTTAGGAATAAATCCTACCAGAGAGGTAAAAGACTTATACAAAGAAAACTACAATACACTTCTGCAAGAAACCAAAAGAGACCTACATAAGTGGAAAAACATACCTTGCTCATGGATAGGAAGACAACATTATAAAAATGTCTATTCTACCAAAAGACATCTGTACATTTAATGCAATTCTGATCCAAATCCCAACAACATTCTTTAATAAGATGGAGAAACAAATCACTGACTTCATATGGAAGGGAAAGAGGCCCCGGAAAAATAAGGCGTTACTGAAAAAGAAGAACACAGTGGGAGGCCTCATTCTACTTCATTTTAGAACCTATTATACCGCCACAGTAGTCAAAACAGCCTGGTACTGGTGCAACAACATATACATAGACCAATGGAACAAATTGAGAATCCAGACATAAATCCATCCACATATGAGCAGCTGATACTTGACAAAGGCCCCAAAACAGTTAAATGGGGAAAAGACAGTCTTTTTAACAAATGGTGTTGGTATAAGTGGATATCCACCTGCAAAAAAATGAAACAAGACCATCACCTTGCTCCATGCACAAAAATGAGCTCAAAATGTATCAAAGACCTAAATATAAAATCTAAAACGATAAAGATCATGCAAGAAAAAATAGGGAAAAGGTTAGGAGCCCTAATACATGGCATAAACAATATACAAAACATTACTAACAATGCAGAAGAAAAACTAGATAACTGGGAGCTCCTAAAAATCAAACACCTATGCTCATCCAAAGACTTCACCAAAAGAGTAAAAAGATTACCTACAGACTGGGAAAAAGTTTTTAGCTATGAGATTTCTGATCAGTGCCTGATCTCTGAAATCTACATGATACTGCAAAAACTCAACTGCAAAAAGACAAATAACCCAATTTAAAAATGGGCAAAAGATATGAACAGACACTTCACTAAAGAAGACATTCAGGCAGCTAACAGATACATGAGAAAATGCTCATGATCATTAGCTATTAGAGAAATGCAAATCAAAACTACAATGAGATTCCATCTCACTCCAACAAGGCTGGCATTAATCCAAAAAGCACAAAACAACAAATGTTGAAGAGGCTGTGGAGAGACTGGAACCCTTATACACTGCTGGTGGGAATGTCAAATGGTACAACCACTTTGGAAATCGATTTGGAGCATCCTTAAAAAGCTAGAAATAGAACTACCATATGATCCAGCAATCCCACTCCTTGAAATATATCCTAGAGAAATAAGAGCCTTAACACAAACGGATATATGCACACCCATGCTCATTGCAGCACTGTTTACAATAGCAAAAAGATGGAAGCAACCAAGGTGCCCATCAACAGATGAATGGATAAATAAATTATGGTATATTCACACAATGGAATACTACAAACCGATAAAGAACAGTGACGAATCTGTGAAACATTTCATGACATGGGGGAATCTGGAAGACATTAATTATGCTGAGTGAAATTAGTCAGTTGCAAAAGGACAAATATTGTGTAAGACCACTATTATAAGAACTCAAGAAATAGTTGAAACAGAGAAGAAAATATTCTTTGATGGTTACAAGAGGGGGGATGGAGGGAGGGTGGGAGAGGAGTATTCACTAATTAGATAAGAACTACTTTAGGTGATGAGAAAGACTACACACAATACAGAGGAGGTCAACACAACTGGACTAAACGAAAGCAAAGAAGTTTCCAGAATAAACTGAATGCTTTGAAGGCCAGTGTAGCAGGGGTAGGGGTTTGGTGACCATGGTTTCAGGGGACATCTAAGTCAATTGGCATAATAAAATCTATTAAGAAAACATTCTGCATCCCACCTTGGGGAGAGGTGTCTGGAGTCTTAAATGCTAGCAAGCGGCCATCTAAGATGCATCAGTTGGTCTCAACCCACCTGGATCAAAGGAGAATGAAGAACACCAAGGACACAAGGTAATTACGAGCCGAAGAGGCAGAAAGGACCACATAAGCCAGAGACTACATCAGCGTGAGACCAGAAGAGCTGGATGGTGCCTGGCTACAACTGTTGACTGCCCTGACAGGGAATGCAACAGAAAACCCCTGAGGGAGCAGGAGAGCAGTGGGATACAAACCCCAAATTCTCATAAAAAGACCAAACTTAGTGGTCTGACTGAGGCTAGAAGGACCCTGGTGGTCATGGCCCCCAGTCCTTCTGCTGGCCCAGGACAGGAACCATTCCCAAAGCCAACTCTTCAGACATGGGTTGGACTGGACAATGGGTTGGAGAGGGATGCTGGTGAGGAGTGAGCTTCTTGGATCAGGTGGACACTTAAGACTATGTTGGCATCTCCTCCCTGGAGGGGAGATGGGAGGGATACAGGGGGTTAGAAGCTGGTGAAATGGACATGAAAAGAGAGAGTGGAGGGAGGGAGCGGGCTGCCTCATTAGGGGGAGAGCAACTGGGAGTATGTAGCAAGGTGTGTATAAGTTTTTGTGTGAGAGACTGACTTGATTTGTAAACTTTCACTTAAAAAAAAAAAAGTACACTAAAAATAAAACAAAACAAAAACCCATTGCTATCGAGTCAATTCTGACTCATAGTGACCCTATAGGACACAGTAGGACAGCCCTATAGGGTTTCCAAGGAGCAGCTGGTGGATTTGAACTGCTAACATTTGGATAGCAGCTGAGCTCTTAACCACTGTGCCAAGTAGAGTGAGGTTAAAAAATGATACATCTAAAAAAAAAAAAAAGATACATCTAGACATATAAAAATTCAGAACAATTAGCTCTCATGACCTAAAAACAAATTCTGGCGAGTAAAAAATTAATCTAGAAGGAAATATTGGAATGCTAATTTAATGTACACTTGTTGGGAAAACTATATACACCTACTCCTCACTTATCGTCTATCTCATTAGCCAACATTTCACAGTTAGAACAGTAAAACAATCTATTTAAATCATCTTAAAGCCAGGTAAGGACCCTCGTGATTTGAGTGAGCAAGTACCTCCCTTCTGAGCCCCAAGTCCAAGATCACTCTCATACCTCTTCGCCCAAATCCCTTTTTGTGTTGTGTTCTCCTACATGTGTACCAAATACTTTTTATTCTTTAAACAAGGAGCTCACTCTATATAAAATAGTTTGTGCTTTTTTTTTTAATTCAAGGAATATCATCAACATCCTTCCACATCAGCACATCCAGATCTACCTTATTTTTTTTTACTGTTTGTATTCCACAGTATAAGCTGGACTATATGAAGAAGAATGGGGCATCAGGATTGGAGGAAGGCTCATTAATAACCTGCGTTATGCAGATGACACAACCTTGCTTGCTGAAAGTGAAGAGGATTTGAAGCACTTACTGATGAAGATCAAAGACCACAGCCTTCCGTATGGATTACACCTCAGCAGAAAGAAAATAAAAGTCCCACAACAGGTCAAATAAACAACATCATGATAAATGGATAAAAGATTGACGTTGTCAAGGATTTCATTTTACTTAGATCCACAGTCGATGCCCATGGAAGCAGCAATCAAGGCATCAAATGATGTATTGCATTGGGCAAATCTGCTGCAGAAGACTCCTTTAAAGTGTTGAAAAGCAAAGATGCCACTTTGAGGACTAAGGTGTGCCTGACCCAAGCCATGATATTTTCAGTTGCCTCATATGCGTGCAAAAGCTGGACAATAAATAAGGAGGACCAAAGAATTGATGCCTTTGTTAGCAAAGAATATTGAATATACTGTGGACTGCCGGAAGAACAAATAAATATGTAGTGGAAGAAGTACAGCCAGAATGCTCCTTGGAAGTGAGGATGGCGAGACTTTGTCTCATGTAGTTTGGACATGTTATCAGAAGAGACCAGTCCCTGGAGAATGACATCATGTTTGGTAAAGTAGAGGATCTGCAAAAGAGAGGTGGACCCTCAATGAGATGTATCGACACAGTGGCTGCAATGATGGGCTCAAGCATAGCAATAATTGTGAGGATGGCGCAGGACAGGGCCGTGCTTTGTTCTGTTGTACATAGGGTCGCTATGAGTTGGAACCAACTAACAACAACAACAAATTCCATAATATGAATGTATCATAATGTGTTTATTTAACCATTCTCCTAACATGGGTATTTAGATTATTTCTAATAATTTTGGTCTTATAACTAATGTTTGGGAAAAAAATTTTTTCACCAATGTCTCTATAGGATACAGATCTAGAATTAGAATTGTTGGGTCCAAAGATATGAACATTTAAAATGTTGGTTAAAAAAAAAATGTTGGTAGATCCTGACAAAATGACTTCTAAAAAGATTGTGCTAATTTAAGGTCAGACTTGAAGCATATATTATACAGTATTTTAAGAAAGAAAATCTGCAAACATGAGAATAGATACAAAACGAAGAGAATTTTGTTGAGTTTAAAAAAAGAGAAAATATGCATTATCTTGAGGACATGTGACAGATGGCTTTGCCCTTCAGAGCATGTGGAAAATAATTTTCCAATAGAGATCACAAACTAATCTGAAAAGAAAATGTGTTAAGGATGTTGTTATTGTTGTTAGGTGCTGTTGTGTCAGTTCCACTCATAGCGACCCTACGTACCGCAGAAAGAAACACTGCCAGGTCCTGCGCCATCCTCACAATTGTTATTACTATTGGTCCCATTGTTGTAGCCACCGTGTCAGTCCATGTCGTTAAGAGGTTTCCTTTTTTGCTCTGACCCTCTGCTTTACCAAGCATGATGTCCTTCTCCAAAGACTGATCCCTCCTGATAACATGTCCAAAGTATGTGAGATGAAGTCTTACCATCCTTGCTTCAAAGGAGCACTCTGGCTCTACTTCTTCCAAGATAGATTTTTTCATTCTTTGGGAGTCCGTGATATATTCAATATTCTTGGCCAACACCATAATTCAAAGGCATCAGTTTTTATTTAGTCTTCCTTATTCATTGTCCAGCTTTCACATGTATATGAGGCGATCGAAAACATCATGGCTTGGATCAGGTGCACCTTAGTCCTTAAAGTGACATCCTTGCTTTTTAACACTTTAAAGAGATCTTTTGCAGCAGATTTGCTCACCGCAATGCATCGTTTGATTTCTTAACTGCTGCTTCCGTGGGTGTTGATTGTGAATCCAAGTAAAAGGAAATCCTTGACTTCAATCTTTTCTCTGTTTATTATATTGCTTATTGGTCCAATTGGTAAGGATAAAAAAAAATAGAACACTGCAATTATCCAGTTAGGTTTTATTCTGTTAAAAGCAGATCATCAAATAAATTATTGCAGATAATTTCATCTTTCATAATGTAATCCTAATGAGGAAAACTGCTCTGGATTTGATTCTAACTATCATGAATACTGATTTGCACTGTGAGAGTTACAAGATCCTTGATTAAAAGTATCTGTATTATCTTAGGATTTGTAATATGCAAAAATGTGACCGCTCGGTATGTTTAGTCATATACTTAAGACTTTGCGGAAAGAGATATTGAAAATTTTAGAGAGAGAACAAATATAAATGGCCCATTACTTGAGTCTCCAAATGAGAATATAACAGTAGAGTGTGACCATAGAGTTTTAACTGTAAAGGTATTTTTTTTGTTTGTTTCGCTAATTCGGCAACTGAGTATATTTATGTACTAGATACTGGGTTAGGCACCAACGACACTGTATCTATTTTGAAGGAAGTTGTAGTTCTGTGGAACTTAATGCATTTGACATATACTAATTCTCTAAATTACTTTAAAGCAAAAATGTATCTCCATTTTGCAAGTAGGTAATAACGGTTGTAGAGAGGGAAACAATAGTATTTATTTTAAAAGATTATATCTACAACCTACTGTGAGCACCATCTGATACACAAAAAAAATACAAGAGATGATCCGGGTTATACTTTCGAAGCACATGTAGTTAAGTTCCAGAATTTCAAAAAAAAAAAAATTGTTTAAAAAAAGCAGCACGACCATCACAGACAAAATCAAATGCTGGCACTGTAAGTCATGCATAGACTTGCAAAGGACTTGTGCAATGTTAGAAAAAGGGGCACACAGTCAAGGAAGGAGGCGTATGAGTAGCATCCAGGGGTGGATGACCCAATAAGCAAGGTAAACACGGGTTTACTTACTAATCCGAAGTGAACAATTTCATGATAAATTCTGTGAAATAGGATGTTATGTAATTTGGACATTGTATGAACGCCATATTATAAACAGGCAGTCCCATACAATCCATAGGTAAATCCCGAAAAAGCCTGAGCGCTGTATCCACTGGATATAGGAGGCCGGCCTTGCTGGGTGTGCAGTTGGGCTGGGCAGGGCAGGGCTGCGCCTGCAGCCAGATGGGAGTTTGTGCAGGTCGGGTGTGGGGTGGGGGTGGGGGTGGCTTTGGGATTGGGCTGCTGCCGGTTGCTGGGGCTGGGAGCGTGGCTGCTGGGTGTCTCTTACTGTGGCTGCGTCCTGATTATGTGCAGCCGCCACTGGGAGCCAGGAGCCCGCCAGCGTGAGCGCCTTGGCCCAGCTGGTGCTGCCAGGACCAGCGGCAGCAGCAGAGGAGCCAGGGGCAGATGCTGCATTGCACTCCGTAAAAGAATGCTGGGCAGGTGAATGAGCCCGGAGAAGGGAAGAAGAAGGCAGAGAAGGAGGTGCTGTGGGGATTGGGATGTGCTGTGGAGCCCCTCTGCTCCTTCACTCTGGGGATTTGGGGTCTTTAAAACCATTGTCATTATTAGGTGCCATCCAGTGGGTTCCAACTCATAGTGACCCTATGTACGACAGAATGCTACACTGCCTGGTCTTGCACTATCTCCACAATCATTGCTGTGCTTGCAGCCACTGTGTCAATCCATCTCATTAAGGGTTTTCCTCTCTTTTGCTGATCCTCTACTTTTCTAAGCACGATATCATTCTCCAGGGACTGATCCTTCCTGGTAATATATCCAAAGTACGTGAGACAAAGTCTCACCATCCTTGCTTCCAAGGAGCACTCTGGCTGTACTTCTTCCAAGACAGATTTGTTTGTTCTTCTGGCAGTCCTTGGTATATTCAGTGATCTTCGCCAACACCACAGCTCAAAGGCATCAATTATTTGGGCCTTCCTTATTCATTGTCCAGCTTTCACATTAATGTGAGGTGATTGAAAATACTATGGCTTGGGTCAGGCACACCTTAGTCCTCAAAGTGACATTTTTGCTTTTTAAAGAGATCTTTTGCAGCAGATTTGCCTGGTACAATACATTGTTTGATTTCTTGACTGCAGCTTCCATGGGCATTGATTGTGGATCCAAGTAAAATGAAATCCTCGGCAACTTCAATCTTTTTTCAGTTTATCATGATGTTGCTTGTTGGTCCAGTTGTGAGGGTTTTTGTTTTCTTTATGTTGAGCTGTAATCCATACTGGATGCTGTGGTCTTTGATTTTCATCAGTAAGTGCTTCAATTCCTCTTCACTTTCAGCAAGCAAGGTTGTGTCTTCTGCACCATGCAGGTTGTTAATGAGTCTTCCTCCAATCTTGATGGCCCATTCTTCTTCATGTAGTTGGCGTTCTTGGATTATTTGCTCAGTATACAGCTTGAATAAGTATGGTAAAAGGATACAACCTTGACATACATCTTTTCTGATTTTAAACCACACAGTATCCCCTTGTTCTCTTAGAACAACTACCTCTAGGTCTATGTACAGGTTCCACATGAGAAAAATTAAGTGTTCTGGAACTCCCATTCTTTGAAATGTTATCCATAATTTGTTATGATCCACACAGTCAAATGCTTTTGTATAATCAATAAAACACAGGTAAAACCATTAGGGGGAAATAATAAGCAAAAAGAAAGCTGCTTTCCCTTAAAACAAAACAAAACAAAAAACACTTACGGGACCACGGACATATATGCGGTTGGACGTTGCCCAAACTGACATTAAGTGACGCATACCTGTATGTACCTGTCCCACAATCTAGCAGTTCCACTCCTAGGTGTATGCCCAGAAAAATGAAAGCAAATATCTACAAAAATATAAGTAAAAGAATGTTCGTAGCAGCTTTATTCGTAATTGCCCCAAACTTGTAAAAATCCATTATCTATTAACAGTAGAATGGAAAAATCATGCTGTATTCATGTGATAGGACATTACACAGCAAGAAAAATAAATGAACTGCTGCCATACACAACGACATGCACAAAATCTTGAGTGAAAGAAGCTAGACATAAAAGTGTATTTATTGTAAACTTCTGTTTATGTAGATTTCAGAAACAGGCAAAAGGAAACTATGATGATAATAGTCAAAATAGTGGTTAATATCTATTTGTGCATATATTAAGTGGGAAGGGGTGCAAGAGACCATTCTGGGGTGCTGGAAACATTGTTTTTCTTCATCTGGATAGGAGTTTCAGGAGTGTGTACAAATGTGAAAATTTATCAAGTTGTACACTTACATTGTATGCATATCACTGTATACAAAAACAAAAACTGAGCATAAAAAAGGCACCACCCCACCCAAAAAAACTAGAAAAGCAAGTTCCTGAAAATGGAGGAACCTGTATCCCGAGAAACTACGTAGAGGAAATCACCCGGAAGGGTTGGCTAACCTACTTTGGACTTTGCGTGAACACTAAACAAACCTTTATTATTTTAAGCCTCTGAGATTTAGAGGTTTCTTTGATATCTCAACATAGCCTAACCTTTCTTGTCTAATACAGTATTCATTACCCTGGAATTTAGTATAATTCAAACTCTGGCCTACAAACTGGAAGGGTCAGAAACCTGGTTGTGTTAGTACCACAAAGGAGGATCTGTCTCTCACAGGTCAAGTGACCCAAAACAAATTTATATATGTAAATCAGAATGCCTATATATAATCATATTGGCATATAATATAATACTGATATATAAATCAGAATGCCAATTTATGAAATGACAGGGAGAAGAAAACTCTCACACAAATTAGAAAATCTGTGTTACCAGGATTAAGCCCATTCTCTAACTCAAAAAAAATTTTTTTTTTTTTTTTCTAACTCAAGACAGACTTTTATGGAAAGCCAAACCATAATAAACACTGGCTTGGTGCATCTGTCCTCAGAAAAAGGACACTAGATGAATTAAATCTTTAATGACATACTTTCAAGACATGTGTGAATCGATTTTAATAGTAGAGACAGTTTTGTCAATGAGTTCACAATACCTGAGGTATCTGGGCTGCAGTTTCTACCCACTTAGGTATATGCCTGAATTTCTTCAGTGGCTCTTCCCTTTTTTTATTATTGTAGTATAGATGAAGGTTTATAGAACAAAGTAGCTTCTCATTAAACAATTAGTACACATATTGTTTTGTAACACTAGTTACCAACCCCACGACACGTCAATCTCCCCCTTCTCAACCTTGGGTTCCCTATTACCAGCTTTCTTGTCCCCTCCTGCCTTGTAGTCTTTGTCCCTGGACTGGTGTACCCCTTTAGTTTCATTTTGTTTTATGGGTCTGTCCAATCTCTGGCTGAAGGGTGAACTTCATTACTAAAGGAGTGACTTCATTACTAAGCTAAAAGGGTGGCCGGGGGCCAAAGTCTCGGGGTTTCTTCAGTCTCTGTCAGGCCAGTAAGTCTGGTCTTTTTTTGTGAGTTAGAATTTTGTTCTACATTTTTCTCCAGCTCTGCCTGGGACCCTCTATTGTGATGCGTGTCACAGCAGTCAGTGGTGGTAGCTGGGAACCATCATGTTGTCCTGGATTCAGTCTGGTGGAAGCCATGGTAGTTGTAGTCCATTAGTCCTTTGGACTAATCTTTTCCTTGTGTGTTTAGTTTTCTTTATTCTCCCTTGCTCCTGAAGGGGTGAGACCAGTGGAGTATTTTAGATGACTCAGAGGCTTTTAAGACCCCAGGTTCTACTCACCGAAGTGGAACGTAGAACATTTTCTTTATAAACTATGCTATGCCAGCTGAGCTAGATGTTCACCGAGATTGTGGTCGCCATAGCCCTTAGCCCAGTAACTTGGTCCCTCAGGGAGTTTGGATGTGTCTATGGAGTTTCCATGACCTCTCCTTGGACAAGTTGTGCTGGCTTCACCAGTATTGTGAACTGTCTTACCCTTCACCAAAGTTACCACTTACCTATTGTCTATTTAGTGTTTTTACTTCCTCACCCCTCCCCTCCCTCATAACTATCAAAGATTGTTTCTTTTTCTGTGTAAATCTTTTCATGAGTTTTTATTATTTATCTCATACAATATTTTTCCTTTTGTGATGACTTATTTTACCCAGGATAATGCCCTCCAGATTCATCCATGTTGTGAGATGCTTTGCAGATTCATCATTGTTCTTGATCATTGCACAGTACTCCATTGTGTGTTTGTACCATAGTTTGTTTATCCATTCATCTGTTGATGGGCATCTAGGTTGTTTCCATTTTTTTGTTATTGTGAACAACGCTGCAATGAACATGGGTATGCAGGTTCTTTTTTGTTTCCAATCCTATCAACACACTTTTCTTCTTTAGATATGTCATTGCATGCAGCCTAATTTTTTAGTCAGATATTGCTGCTCTCTGATGTGGTCCTTTCATACACTTACTCCTATCTGTTTTATGTGGATTATGTACTTTTGTCTCAAAGGATAATCATAAATATTTTACTTTCAAATTTTGTGGTGGGAGTGGTAGGGGTTCAAAGTGAGTAGCAACGGTGTGCTTAACCATAGCTCCCAAGTATTGCTAACATCATCAAATTAGTATAGACATGGGGACTACTTAGGAACATTTGAAAGTGGTTTGTGTAATCCTTGAAGGCTTGAAGGACAGTGAGGAAATTGTTATTTGAGACTGGAGAAAAAGTCTTTCATATTATGTGGCTGAGGAAATTTTACCACGCTGTTGCCCGTTCAAATGGGGAAAACAGACAATATATCTAATGAATTGATGCATTTGGCTAATGGAATTTCCCGGCAGAATGTTCACAGTGCCAATTGATTTTTTTTAAAACTGTGTGCGATAAGGTACAGGTATCAAAATAAATAAATAAACCAAACCCATTGCTGTTGATTCTGACTCCTGGTAACCCCATGTGTCTCAGAGTAGAACTGTGCTTCAGAGGGTTTTCAATGACTGCAATCTTAGGAAGTAGATTGTCAGGCCTTTCTTTTGAGATGCTGCTGGGTGGGTTTGGGCCACTAACCTTTTGGTTAATAGTTGAGAGCAACCTGTTTGTGACATTCAGAAACTGATGAGGAACAATTCAATTTTTAATTAAAATTTGGAGGAAAAATTAAAAACCTAGGACTTTTGGACTACAGAATAAACCTGTTTTTCATTCCCAGTCTCTCCAGATGGTAAAAGGTTCTCAATGTAAGAAATTCTTCTAAAGCAAAGGTAAAATCCAGTGTATAGCTGTAAGACTCTTTGTTAAGAATGTGGAAAGATATAAGGCTGTTCTCCCTAGACTGCCTCAGCTACACAAAAGGGCACTGCTTAGTGGCTCAGGGTTTGGATCGGGTGACCTACTGTCCTTTCCCCACACAAAGTATATGAACATGGCTGAGATTTTGTTAGCCTTCCCAGGCACCATACATCTCAGAAAGTCCTACAACTGGGAGCAGTTCAATTTCAACCAGCAGGCAGCCTTAATTATTAACCTGGCCCTCTAAAAAGTATAGTAAGGGCATTTTCCAACAGCTCCCTGACTCTCAGTCCAAAATGGAAAGTGTCTGTCTCAAAGAGATTTGTAGTTGTGTCTTCTTCCTTGTGGAGTGGATTATAATTTCAAACATTAACCAAAAAACCCAAACCCATTGCTGTCGAGTCAATTCCAACTAATAGCGACCCTATAGAACAGAGTAGAACTGCCCCATAGAGTTTCTGAGGAGTACCTGGTGGATTCAAACTGCCAACCTTTTGGTTAGCAGCCATAGCGCTTAACCAGTATGCCACCAGTGTTTCCAATTCGATACATAAGCTCCCAAAATTTTTAAGAAAAATATATTGGTGGAAGCACTACTTGCTTAGATAGAAAGATCTTATGTATCTCTCAATACAACACTTTTCAATGTTTCTATGGTAAAAATTTATATTTACATTCTAAAAACTATAGTATTTTAAACAAATTGAGGTGTGGAAAAATTTAAAGTTATGTTGCAATGAAAACTGGAATCATATATTGCTATTTTGAAAATCTTGCTTAGTATCAACAAAGGGAATGTGCATCTTGAATGTTGCTGGGATTCAGAAGTATCACAGTGTCATACTTAGTGTGAGCCATACTCTGCCACTGTGCACTTTCCAGATACACATTTCTACCATGATTGTATGTAAAGCTGGACAAGTTAGTTTTGTTAATGCCTCAGCATGAGATCTTAAGAACTCCTCCATTCTTTATCATCAGCATTGAGGTGGGAAACCGCTGGTTGGTGGTTGGGCAGAGCTAAGTTGCCATTTTCCCTCCATCAAGGCTCCAGAGCGACTGCGCCCACCCAACTACTAAGGCATCATGACAGGAGCTGTACACCAACCCTGATGGACCATGCCCCAAACACGCCCTGAAGAAGAGCCCACCCCTGTTCTGTTTCCTCTCCATATATAAATCCCTGTGCCTGTGAATCAGAGAGCCATCTTGGCAGCGGAGCTCCTGGTGAGCTCCTTTGCTTGGTCAACCAAATAAAGTTTTTTTTTTTCTTTCACGTTAGCCCAATTCCTGCCTCGGTATTGCACAGATCAAGATCTGGGGGTCCTGTCACAACATCTTCAAAGCCAGACTCTTACAACAGCAACAATCTTCAGCTTGGTAGCAATCAAAGCCTTTGAACCAGGCCGCAAATTGCTGGATTAGTTTCCTTCATTCACTGTTCATCTCTGTGGAGAGACACTTTGCTTCACTTTGTTGATGAACTCCTCAGTTTTTTTTTTTTAATGAAGAAGTAACATTAAAGGCCCAAGGAACTATCCAGTCATGCCACTGGTTATAGCCAGCCTAAAAGAATAAACGGCCCATGCAGATGTAATGTTGAACATAACCTTTAAACTCAATTGTAGCGTGATGAGAAGTTTTTCTTTAAAAAAAAAATTCTGATTTATCTTATAATATCATATAAACAAATTTACACATGTAACTACTGAATTGTGAGCAAAGCTCCACTTTGCAATTTTTCTTTTTTTTTAAATCTAAAAGCATGTATCACCTCCCCTGAGGATTTATCAAATGCCTTTCAGTTCATGCCAGTTGGTGGGGGGATTCCAGGTAACATCTGCACCAAGCTCACTAGACAAGTTTGAGTTTGAACACACCACTGTTGTCTCTACTATTTGGTTGATGTGACAGGACTGCTCAGTGGCCCAGGGTTTGGACAGGATAACCTACTTCCTTTTTTATATGAACATGGCTGAGATTTTGCAAGCCTTCCCAAGCACCGCTCATCTCAGAAAGTCCTGCAACTGGGAGCAGTTCCATTTCAACCAGCAGGCAGCCTTAGTTATTGCCTGGCACTCTAGGGAAGGGAAGCTGGCAGTTATGGGGAGTGCGTTTGCCCCAGACTGTCCTCTGGCAACCCCCTTCCTCCAGTAGCTCCCAACAAAGACATTTAATCCCTTTCTTCCACTACCCTGAGACCTACTTGGCCGGGCTTTGAGAGGACAGAGACTGGAGTATAATCTGACCTAAGACACCTACCATTGAACAACCACGAGAGCGCTTGCGCTCCACTGTGGGGCACCGCGTGGGGTGGGTAAGCAGACACCGCCAGGGCAGCGCTCCTAGTCCGTGAGGCGCGCTCTCGGGGCTAAGGTTCTTAAATCCCCCACTTCCTTAGCCCTGTCACGTCCTGAGGCGTGGGCGCGCGCTGAGCCCGCGGGAGCCCGCCCCCGGCAGAGGCCGCTTGAGGGAGCGCGCACGCTCCGCCTCTTCCCGCCTCCCGGGTGCGCGTCCCGCCCCCTTGAGCTGGGATACGTCGAGCGCTCAACATCCGAGGACTTTGGCCCCGAGTAACCCTTCTCGCGTGACCTTTACCCTTTATTCCGCACCTCCCTTGGCCGGCCGGGAGGGTGCGCGGCGGTTGGGTGCCAGCTCCCCTGCGCCCCACATCCCTCCCTACACCCCGTTCTCCTCCCTCCTAGCCGCTCCGCGACTCCTAGTCATGGCGGTTTTCAGCAAGTCCATCCCTCATAACTGCTACGAGATCGGCCACACTTGGCAGCCTTCCTGCGGGGTCTCCTTCCTGCAGATCACCGGGGGCGCCCTGGAGGAGTCCCTGAAGATCTATGCCCCTCTGTACTTGGTGAGACCCCTTCAGCCTCTCCCCCAGGTTGAGTTTTGTTTGGAGGGTGGGCTGGGCGGTGCTGTTGGGGTTCCCGAGGGGCCCTGGGGGACGGTTTTATGTCGGTTTCTCACTTTGAAGGGTCGGAGTGTTTTGGGGGGAAGGGATCCCAAATCCTACATGGAGAAAGGGGGAGGGGAATTAGAGGTTTGACCTGTCCTCCAATTTCCTGTTGCTGGAAAGAGGATGGGCTCCCAACTTTAGAATTAAGTTCAGGACACTTAAAAATGTGAATTCAGGGACCTGCTTTATTTTTCCTCTCCCGTCTTGTGATGGAGAGGCGTTTGTAGGTCAGCGAGGCGATGAGAATGGCTTGCAACCTTTCCTCATCTAATTCTTCCTCTTTTTTTTTTAAGGGCCAATTTGACAGTAAGACCCTGTGGTCTCAGATCTGGTCGCAGTTTTGGATGACAGTGTTGTGGCTTGAGGGCTTTGCAAATGTTTTGCACGTTCACGAAATCGACTCCAGTTAGAGATTTTGCTGGTGATTTAAAGGGTAGTTCCAGTCTTTGAATCAATGAAAGTGTTTAGGAGGTCAGACTGCAGGTTCTTTTATGTGTAGGATAATTTAAGTTTGGTGTTTTTAACAGAATATTTGAAACTATATGCAACACTGAAACTATTAAAGAAGCTTTTTCTTAAATGTTCTCAGGTTTTCTTACAGTTACCTTGTCCTTTGTATTAAACACTTATTGTTTGGCTACTGAAATTCATTTATCTTTTTTTTGCCTTATGTAATCTGTGTCCAAAGAACACGGAGATCATATTCTTGTATATTTCTTAAAAGTTTCATTCAGTGTTCAATGGATGGTAATTGATTCTTTTCATTGAAGTGATAAGTTGGATTTACACCCTAATATGCCTGAAAGTGTGTCATGGCCGTATCTAGTACTACATGAAAAGTCTGATAATTTATTACATAGGGAATAGTCTGAGTATTTATTATATAGATAACACAGTAGAACATGGTGACCTGAGATTACAGGCGAGAGTTTCATTTTTATCATGTAGACCAGTGCTGTGATGTGTGTTAGGAATCACCTGGGAATCGAGGGTTCTGATTCAGTAGGGCTGGGTAGAGCCTGAGATTTTGCATTTCTAACAAGCTCCCAGGTAATGTTAATGCTTCTAGTAAAGGCTGATCATAAATTTGATATTGGAGGTGGAAATGGCTGGCCTAATTTTCTATGGCAAAGACCTATGTTTATCTGCTTTTCGACATGAATTTGGCCAGTCTATGGCCCAGTTTTATTACTTTTTTTTAATAGAACATACAAACATTATGTTGTTGTTGATGTAGTCAGCTATACAAAAGGAATGTTCCCACCCTCAGGGGGTTATGATCTGGATGGGGAGAGAGTTTATGCTATGTAATTTCTCCCTTTGAAAATCCATAGCATTTACGCTGTGCTTCTTTTCATTCATTCATTGAACAAGTGCCTGATATTTGCCATATATACAGTTTAGTGGGGGACCTGTACAGGTAATTAGACATTTTAATGGGTATGTTAAGTGGTAGGGGATGTTCAGGAGAGCACAGGAACAAAGGTTCTCCTATTCCAGCAAGGCTTGGTGGGGGTGGGGGTGGGCTCAGGAAAAGCTTAGAGTTTGTATTTTACTATTGTATCTCCAACTAGATTAATGCTTCTTTTTTAATTTTATTTTGACAATTTTTAAGTTTACAATTCAGTGACAATAATTATATTCGCAACATTGTGCAACCATCACCACTATGTAGTTCCACAGCTTTTTCCTGTTCCCAAACAGAAGCTCTGTACTCATTGAGGAATCACACCCCTTTCTCCCTTCCTGCCATCTTCCCATAACCTCTATCCTACTTCTGTCTCTGTGAATTTGCCTAGTCTAGATATTTCATATAAGTCGATTCATATAATATTTGTCCTCTTGTGTTTGGCTTATTTCACATAATAGAATGTTTTCAGGGTTCATCCATATCATAGCATGTAGCAGAACTTCATTTCTTTGTGTGGCTAAGTGATATTCCATTGCATGTATATACCACATTTTGTTTATCAGCTTACCCATTAATGGACATTTGGGTTGTTTTCAACTTTTGGCTACTGTAGATAATGCTGCTATGACCATTTGTGTACAAGTATCTATTTGAGCCCCTGCTTTCAGTTCTTTTGGGTATATACCTAGGAGTGGAATTGCTGGGCCACATGGAGCAGTTCTACTCTGCACACGTGGGGTTGCCACTAGTTAAAATCCGCTCAGTGGCAACTAACAACAGCAACAACATGGTAATTCTGTATTTAACTTTTTGAGAAATCACTAAACAGTTTTCTACAGTGGATATAACAGTTTACATTCCCACCAGCAATGCGTGAGGGGTCTAGGTTCTCCACATCCTGATCAACACTTGTTATTTTCTGTTGTTTTGATAATAGCCATTTCTGTGCCAGTGAAGTGGTATCTCATTGTGGTTTTGATTTACATCTCCGTAACAGTTTTGGGTTTTTAACAGTTCTAGGGGAAACCCTGGTGGCATAGTGGTTAAGTGCTACAGCTGCAAACCAACGGGTCGGCAGTTCAAATTCCACCAGGTGCTCCTTGCAAACTCTATGCGGCGGTTCTGCTCTGTCCTTTTGGGCCGCTATGAGTCGGAATCGACTCGATAGCACTGGGTTTGGTTTGGTTTTTAACAGTCCTACGAGGAAACCCTTGTGGGATAGTGGTTAAGAGTTTGGCTGCTAACCAAAAGGTCGGCAGTTCAAATCCACCAGATGCTCCTTGGAAACCCTATGGGGCAATTCTCTTCTGTCCTATAGGGTTGCTATGGGTCAGAATTGACTCGATGGCAGTGGGTTTGGGTTTTTTTTTTTAACGATTGTGGGGAAGGCACAGAACTGGGTGGCATTTATTTTTGCTGTGCATCAGGTTGCCATGAGTTGGTGGCCAGCTTGATGACAGCTAGCAATGACTAATGATGTTGAATATATTTTTTTACATGCTTATTGACCATCTGTATATCCTTTTTGGAGAAACGTCTGTTTAAGTCCTTCGTCTGTTTTTTAGTTGAATATTTTGCCTTTTTATATTGACTTGTACGAGTTCTTTATAACCAAATCCGTTGCCATCAAGTCAATTCCGACTCATAGCAACCGTATAGTTCTTTATATATTCTGGATATTAAACCGTTATCAGATATATTTTTTCAAATATTTTTACCCATTCTGTAGGTTGTCTTTTCACTTTTTTAAATAATCCTTTGATGCACAAAACTTAATTTTGATGAAGTCCAACTTATCTAGGGCAGGTTCCTTGGAAGAAGTACCATTTGATTTGGACCTTAAATATAGGAATGGATAGACATTGATTCCTGTAGTAGATATTTATGGGACACCTATTCTTAATAGAAGGAGCCCTGGTGGTTCAGTGGTTAAAGCGCTCACCTGCTAGCCAAAAGGTTGGGATTTGAACCCACCAGTCACTCCATGGGAGAAAGATGTGGCAGTCTGCCTCTGTAAAGATTTACAGCCTTGGAAACCCTATGGGACGGTTCTACTCTGTCCTGTATAAAGTTGCTGTGAGTCAGGATCAACTGGATGGCAATGGGTTTGGTTTTGGATTCTTAATAAAGAGGAGGGAGAGTAGTGTGAACCAAGGTAGAAATCTAAATTTTGTAAGAGAAGCAATATGTGTATCAGTTGGCTAAAACAGGGAATTATGAATGATAGCTCCTATTCATTGAGCACTTATGTGCTTAGTCCTTAACATATTCTGTTTTATTTAATCCTTACACAACTTTGTCTATCGTTCTCATTTCATACGTAAGAAAATTGAAGGTTGGAGAGATTAAGAGATTTACAAGACTCAGATCGAGTAAGGGAAAGAGACAGGATTCAGTTCTAGGTCTTTTTGACTCAGAGTCAGACTGAACACCAGGTTAAAGGAGCCATTGTTTTTTTTTTTTGAGCAAAAGGGTTACAAGTACAAAATAGTGCTTTCAGATGATGACTCTAATAGGACTGGGTTGACTGGATTGGAGAGACTGTTTAGGAGTTGATGTGGTAGATTCACCCAGTGGTAGAAAAGAGTCAGAGCTCCTAGGGAATCCCTGCTCTCCAACTTAATACCAGTGTGATCTTGGGAGATTTACGTCACCTCTTTGAACCATAGTCTTTTTAGATTATATGGTAATATTAGATTATACAGGGTTAGTTCCATCACCTCTAGGCTCTGAATAAACATTTAAGCAAGAGTTGGAATTCCTAGGAATAAAAAACAATTTATGGACAGTCTTCAGTTGCCAAAGGCTTGAAAACCTCTGACTGAAGAAATCAATTCAGTGATATGGATTGAGTTTTTTTAAGGCAGTGGTTTAGCAGGTTTCCTAGAGAAAATGAGAGAAACCAAACACGAGACTTTTCAGAGTTTGTGGTAATGGGCAGTTGTTTTTGTTTTTTTATTAAAAACAAACAAACCAAAAGCCAAAAACAAAACAAAAAAACAAACCACTGCGATCATTAAAGATGCAAAAGTGCTGGAAATATCTGCCTGGATTGTGTGACCTTTAGAGATCATGGAATTGTTTATTTGTGCACTAATCCCCCTTTGCTTTTTGCCTGAGGCCTAGTTTAGGGGGTGGAATTGAGGGGCTCACTTTATTTAATGGTTGTGCATGATATGTTTTTATCCCTTTGGAGATAAAACAAGTCATTTGATCATTTTTTTTTCCTTTTAAATGAGTAATTAAATGATGGATTTTCCTGTTATTAACATAAAACATTTTGAGTTTACTGAGTTTGTTTTTTATGGCTTTTTGTTGTTATTTGCTCTCTGCTGAGTACAAAGTTCAACTTTCAGCACATTGTTTGGAGTTGAAGGTTGAGGGTTTACTGTTTCACTAAATACTTCCTCAACTCATTTTTTTTCTGTAGCAACTCACTCTCTGCATGTAGCTGGCCAAATCTGGTTTACTGTTTTTTGCTTCTTTAGTTATCATAGGTCAGGAATAAAAATAATAAATATTGGAATTTTGCATCTAAATGATTATGATCCATTATTGTTCACATTCCTGGGTCAACGTATCCTCACGAAAATAGATATATGGCTGAGTAAGAAAAATTTAAAAAGCTTTCAGATCATCAGTAAGTATCTTTCAATGGCAGCATTTTTTTCCTTTCCATGTATACTGGAAAATTCTCTTAAAATCAGAAGGAATGGTCCTCTATCTGGGGAAATTCATCCTCTTCAATAAAACGTGTTTTGATGGAGAGAGACCCACCTGTGGGAGTGAGGGACCAAATCCATACTGGTAATCCATGTGGTGACACGTTTCCTATCAGATTGCCTTCAGAGTCAACTCTAGTTGATTTCAGTATAATACAGATTAGTTATAATCAGACTTTTTTTTTTTATTAACTTTTATTGAGCTTCAAGTGAACGTTTACAAATCAAGTCAAACTGTCCCATATAAGTTTATATACACCTTACTCCATACTCCCATTGCTCTCCCCCTAATGAGTCAGCCCTTCCAGTCTCTCCTTTCGTGACATTTTTGCCAGCTTCCAACTCTCTCTATCCTCCCATCCCCCCTCCAGACAGGAGATGCCAACACAGTCTCAAGTGTCCACCTGATACAAGTAGCTCACTCTTCATCAGCATCTCTCTCCTACTCACTGTCCAGTCCCTTTCATGTCTGATGAGTTGTCTTCGGGAATGGTTCCTGTCCTGGGCCAACAGAAGGTTTGGGGACTGTGACCGCCGGGATTCCTCTAGTCTCAGACCATTAAGTATGGTGTTTTTGTGAGAATTTGGGGTCTGCATCCCACTGATCTCCTGCTCCCTCAGGGGTTCTCAGTTGTGCTCCCTGTCAGGGCAGTCATCGGTTGTGGCCGGGCACCGACTAGTTCTTCTGGTCTCAGGATGATGTAGGTCTCTGGTTCATGTGGCCCTTTCTGTCTTATAATCAGACTTTTTATTTATTATTTAGGAAATTATATTTGTCATAAACCTTTTTTGGCCATTCGATGATAAATATTGATGGAACTGTGTACACTAATAAACTGTGAGATAGGATAATTAGATTTAGTGATATCTGAATGGTTAAATGCTCAGCTGCTAACCGAAAGGTTGGCAGTTCAAACCGACCATATTCTGGAGGGAGAAAGATGTGGCAGTCTGCTTCCGTAAAGATCAAAAACAAAACACCAAACCTGTTGCTGTTGAGTTGAGTTGATTCCAACTCATAATGACCCTATAGGACAGAATAGAACTGCCCCATAGGGTTTCCAAGGAGTGGCTGGTGGATTCAAACTGCTGGCCTTTTGGGTAGCAGCCAAGCTCTTAACCACTGCACCACCAGGGCTATGTGCTATGGTGGGGAATAACAAAATGAATAAGACATACTTCTCACATTGAGAATTTATAGTCCAGGAGTGGAGATTAGCTATGTATGGATCCTGTTATACAAATTCATTGAGATAAATACCTTAAGGGAGGTATAAATATAGTGCTTTCATGACATGCATCAGGATTTCATTTCTCTTTATGGCTGAGTAATAGTCTGTTGTATTTTTACAGTACATTGTGTTCATCCATGGTAGACATTTAGGTTGTTCCCAACTTTTGGCTGTTGTGAGAAGTAGTACAGTGAACCTTGGTGTACAGGTTTCTGTTTGTGTCCCCATTTTCACTTCTTTTCAGTATATACCTAAGATTGGCATTGCTGGGTAATGTGATAGTTCCATGTTCAACCTTTTGAGGAACTGCCAAACTGTTTTCCACAGCGGCTGTACCATTTTGCATTCCCACCAGCAGTGGATAAGGATCCAGTTTCCCCATATCCTCTCTAACACCTCTTTTTCTGTTTTTTGATTATTGCCATTCTCATGAGGGTGATGTGATATTTCATGTGGTTTTGATTTGTATGTCCCTAATTATTTCCCTGAAGGAGCCCTGGTGATGCAGTGGTTAAAGAGCTTGGCTGCTAACCAGAAGGTCAGTGGTTTGAACTCACCAGACGCTCCTTGGGAGAAAGATGTGGCAGCCTGCTTCCATAATGATTACAGCCTCGGAAACCCTGTGGGGCAGTTCTAGTCTGCCCTGTAGGGTCACCGTGAGTTGGAATTGACACAACAGCGGTGGGGTTTTTAAATTATTTCCCTGTAGGCCGGAGCAAATGATTTGTGCTTAACTGCTAACCTAAAGGTCGGCAGTTCAAACCCACTCAGCAGCATTGTGGAAGAAAGGTCTGGCAGTCTTCCTCTGTAAAGATTACGGCCAAGAAAACCCTGTGGAGCAGTTCTACTATGTGAAACGTGGGGTTCCCATGAGTTGTAATTGACTCTACAGCACTGGGTTAATTTTTTTTTTTAAATGCCTAATGAATGTTGATCATCTTTTCATGTGACCTTGAACAAGCTTTTTTTTTTTTGTTGTTGTGGTAAAAATATACACAACTAAACATATGCCATTTCACCTGTTCCTGCATGTACAGTTAACACTCATCATGTTGTACAACCCCTATCTTTTTCCTATTTCACCAGTATTAATTTAAATTAAGTGCACCCATTTGAATATCCTGTTCGACGAAATGTCTTTTGAAGTCCTTGGCCCGTTTTTTGATTGGGTTGTTTGTCTTTTAGTTGTTGAGTTGTAGAAGTTTTTAATATATTTTGGATAGTAGACCCTTATCAGATATATGTTTCCTGAAAATTTTCTCCCAATCTGTAAATGGTCTCTTGAGCAAAGTTCTTAACATTTGTGAACTTCAGTGTCCTCATTTCTAAGAGGGTGATAACGTGTTTATCTCATGTTCTTCAAAATGTAAGTCAGCTCCTGTTATTCCTCTGCTTGGAGCTCTGGTAGCTTTCCATCTCAATAAAATATGAACCTCTGCCATCACTTGCAGAACCCTGTGTGATCTAGCTTCTTTGATTACATCTCACACCATTTTTTCTCTCACTCATTTATGTCCAGCTTAGATTTAATTTAAACAAAAAACAAACAAAAAAACCTTGATGGTGTAGTAGTTAAGTGCTGTGGCTGCTAACCTAAAGGCCAGCAGTTCAAATCCACCAGGAGCTCCTTGGAAGCTCAGTGGGGCAGTTCTGTTCTGTCCTGTAGGGTCCCCAAGAGTTGGAATAGACTCAACAGCAACAGGGTTGGTTTTTTTTTTTTTTTTTTTTTTTTAATTACCCAATTTATTTTATATCTTTGAATCTAAGTTTTATGTTATTTGGGACAGAGGGCTCTTGATTTCTGGGAAATAATGTAAATTGGACAACAATCATTGTTTTGCTTGCTTTTAATTAATTGTAATGTTTCTTCTCTTACAGTTCCTTTTAATTTACATTGGAATGTAAATGACTGCTGTAAATAATGTAGTTGGATTGTTTTATGTTTTGCTTTATCTCACCACATATTTTTTTCTGTTGTTGTTGGGTTATTGCTAATGATATAATTGTGGAAATTAGTATTAGGTTAGGTAATTGTCTTAGATCTCTATGTCTAACCTAATGTTTCTTAATGTTATTAAAATGTCTATGACATTTTCACAATTTTACATGTTGCTTCTCAAATGCTTTATAGGTGTTTTGTATATCTCCGTTTTCTTTTTGAGAAGATAGCCCCCATCCCCCATTCAAATAGTTTTTAGCCATCTTGAATATATGAAGTTTTAGAGATGTGGTTGAAGTAGTTGGATTTTTATAATATTTACTTTAGTAATTTAGCTTTATATATTTATTTAGAAATCATATTACATATATTACTGTTTTCTACTCTTAACATTTTATAAAATTTTGTTTTCTTCATTCTAAGTTAAAAGATAGCATTTTTTGTCTCTATGTTGATGCTGATGATGTACTGACGGTATAACCACAGGGGCAAGTCCTAGCCATTTGCATAACTTTAGGAGCTTTGGTTTTTATTTGTCTAGTAGGTGCAAGTTAGTGATCTCCTGCAAAGGAATTATTTTAAAGTGATTCTTATTGGAACTTATTTCTTAGGACTTCCAATGTGTTGCAATTTTGAGGTTAGACTCCCAGGAATCTATATTATATTTCTTGATATTGCTTTTTTTTTTAGAACTGTTATCTTCAGATACCTCATCTAACTATCCAAAACTGATTGAAATTATTATTTTGTGATTCAAATAAAGTATTAAGAGAATTTCTGAGGAATGAATTTAAGTTAATTCCTTCTTTTTATGAGTAATGACTTTGAATAAAAAATTTCTGCTTCATATTTGGTCATAAACAATAAATATGTAAGTAATTGTTTTATTGATGATGACCAGACACCCTGAAATGAAAGCTTGGAGCATGAACTTATGTTCCTTAAATCTATTTGTGTAATCTTTGGAAGTGATCAACAGTGTGACAAAATCTTTGTAATAAACTACTACTGTGCTAGTTGATAATTAGGGAATGGAAGTTAATTGAAGTGACTGCTTAACAAATAGCTAAATTAAATTTGTAAACTCTTTCCAAAATATATTGGTAAAATTTCTCGTGTTACTTTGTATAGTATAAAAAAACCAAACCAAACCCTTTGCCGTCGAATTGTTTCTGATTTACAACGACTCTGTAGGACAGAGTAGAACTGCCCCATGGGGTTTTCAAGGAGCAGTTGTTGAATTTGAATTGCTGACCTTTTGGTTAACAGTCAGGCTCTTAACCACTGTGCCACCAGCGCTCCTTGTATAGTGTAGTGAATGTGAAATATTTTTACATCCCCCAGGACTGTACTGAGGATATAGTAATACGTAATACTGGTTGATGCTTTAATGATTAAGGACCTTACAATAGTCTAGCTACATTATTCTTTAATGATCATAATGTAGTGCTGTAGAAGAGATTTGTCTGAATATCTATTGACCCCATGTCAAACTTTTAAGTTGCTTTTTTGATTGATCAGTAATCTTAGTGTCCTTTCTCCTAATTGATCTTCTCTAAAAGGGAGTGTGATTTGTGTACGTTTTTCTTTCATTTTTAATATGAGATTGATCTGTTTGATTTTGGGATACTAGGAGCATAGTTAAGTGTTTGTTGAGTGAGCCTCCCTCAACAAAGTATAAACAGTAGCAAGAGTGCTAGGTTAAGTATCACCAGATTTGGGCAGGATGCTGAATTTAAAATGGTTTTCAACTTGTTACTATCTATTTTGTATACGTGGTCTTTTGACAAATCACAGTTGTCAGATTGTTTTGGTTTCTTGAATTCAACTACTAAACAATTGGGGTTTGGATTGCAGTTGGTCCAGTTTGGGAGTTTCCTTGAAAAATTCTGTATTAACAGAGATGGATAAAGTCTTGTTCTGATCATTCTTGATTTTTAAACCTTGAAGAAATAGACATGGGACCATTTTTTCCAGACCTTCATATCAGAAACTCCCAAGTACAGGAGACATTGACTTAATTAGGACCAGCATGAATTTTGGAGTGTGTTTGTGCATAGTTCCATTTAGAGCACATGGAGTGTTATTGTAACTGTATTTACCCAGAATCTTCATTTCCACTTTCACCCTCTCAGCCCTCATTTCACTCATCAAATATTACAGATTGCTTATAGTGTGTCAGAAATACGGGGGTAGGGGGAGCGGGGGCTAAAGGGGGAGGAACAATATGGCCATGGAAGTTACAGTTAAAGGGGAAGATAAGCTTAAAAGAAATATTTATACAAAAAATTATCTCAATGGTGGTAATTGCTTTTAAGGAGAACTACAGGGTATTACCAGAGTGTATTATAAGAGAAATCAATCTAGTGTGGAGGGTTTGGAAAGACTTTCCCAAGGAAATGACATTGTGATTATATAAATATATATCAAGTGAATATGTATTAGGCTTAACATTTATGGCACAGAAATTTTCTTTTAGTGTGAGGAAATTGAGAGAACTAAGCAATTCATAGAGAGATTATTTGACACTTTCTTAAATCTAAGACCCTGGCTAAGAATTTGATTTCTTTCCCTTTGAATTTGTCATTTACCTAAACTTGAAGCCAAATCAGTAAAAAACATTGTTTCAGTCCATACAAATACCTTGATTAACAAATTTTTCTGAAATCAAAACTCCCTTCTAATAAAATCTATATTTTAAATTATAGTAGTCAGGAATTTTCAGGTACAAATGTTATAAAAACTTTTTTGAACAACTTCAATTTGTCTTTATGTATTTAAAGGTAAATCAGTATTGCTTTTACACCAAACTGTGAAGTCTTACAAGTTAAGCATCTAAATTCTTAACTTTCCTTTTTTGTGTTCTTTTATCTTTTTTCCCATGGTAGTACTGTGAAACTCTTTTCTGGTTCAGGACAATGTTACCTCTGTCAAAAAATAGTAAGGGATTTTGTATCTACCAACTAGTTAATGGTCTAATTATTAAATTTCACAATGAGTGAGTTTTAGCAAATGTGTGAGTTGAAGTATTTTTTTTTTTTTTTTTTTTGAAGTATGTTTTAAGCCTTTGGGAACAGTTTTGTTTTCTGTTGATGGAATTTTATGTATCAGCAAATAGTGAGGCAGTTTTTTTTGCTAGTCTGGGTAGTCCTCTGCCTTAGTTATCAAGTGTTGCTTAACAGAAATACCACAGGTGGTGGATGGCTTTAACAAACAGAAATTTTATTCCCTCACAGTCTAGGAGGCTAGAAGTCCAAATTCAGGTTATCAGTTCCAGGGGAAGCCTTTCTCTGTCTGTCAGCTCTGGGGGAAGGTCCTTATCATTAATCTTCCTTTGGTCTAGGAGTTTCTCAGCGCAGAGACTCCGGGTCCAAAACGCACGCTGTGCTCCCAGCTCTTCCTTCTTGGTGGTATGAGGCCCCTCTCTTCCCTGCTTGCTTTGCTCTAATTGAGATTGACTCAAGATGCAATGTAATCCTATAGATTGAGACCTGCCTCGTTAACATAACTGCCTCTAATCCTGTCTTATTAACATTATAGAGGTTTAGGATTTACAACACATGGGATAATCATATCAGATGGCAAAATGATGGACAGCCACACAGTACTGGGAATCATGGCCTAACCAAGTTGACACACATTTTGGGGGGGCACAATGCAGTCCATAACATTCTCTCATATCTCTGATTTCGTCTCTTATTTAAGTTGCCCTTTCTTCTCTGGTTTGAAGAACTCTTAATTTGCTTTAGTCCTGTTTTAAAAATGTTAATTCATTGCACCCAGTATTCTTATTGGAGAGGCTGGAATATATGTGCATACCTTGTATTTTTTGTCTGAACAAAGTTCTATAAGAAGTGTATTGTTAGAATTTTTTTTCACTAACGTATTTCATATTAGAGCATAAGTATGCGTAAGTATAGAGAAGATGGCAGAATATGAAAGAGTTTTGATTTAAGGTTGTAGAATTGTATGGTGAGTTACATCAGTAGAAGTTGAAGTGATAGGTATGTATTTTCAAGACTGCTCCTACAATACCAAAAATATTGATAGTACTCACTTTGGAACATGGATATAATAGTACTTAGGGCTCAATCTGAGTCTTGTTCTTGATCATATTTTATCTCAGTTTTATATCTCAAGTACATTTTTAGGTTTATCTTTATAAAACCCATCTCCACTTCCGTACAAATTTGAAAAGCGGCCGCTTTATTGAGAGTAAGGATGTTATAGGTCAGGTATGTAAGATTTAATGGTCATCACTAAAGCTTGATTTTCATTATAGGGGAGCTTTTTTACAGTAAGTACGTAGCTAAGGAAAATGGTTGAAGATGTTTGTATCTTTCCATGTATATTATTAACAGTTGCCCTACTTTTTTTTTTTTAGTTTGTTTTTGATAAGCTGGTTGTCTGTACCTGATGAGACAGCATGGTGTAGTGCATTGGGTTCAAGTTACAAGATCTGGGTTTGTGTTTTGCTCTGTAATTTAAAGTTTAACTGTTAGTTTCCTCATTTATAAATAGATAATAGTCCTGCTGTAACTACTTCATGGCTTCTTGTGGGAATCATATGAGATAGTGCTTATGAAAAAACTGTATAAGAATATATGTAAGTATTGGTCTATGGTACTTGGTTTCTTGTCATTGTTTTAGATACTTAAATTTGGCTTTTATAGTTTATAATTTTAACCTTAAATAAAAATATTGGAAACAATTCAAATGCAATATAAGTTTATTCATGGCACCAAAGTAATTCTATTGTCTTGATTATGCTAAATATTTTTTAAGAATGTCTTTTTTTTTTAACAAGAGTTTTGAAATTCATTAGAGAAATAATCCAAAATTTCTTCTGACATAGATGAATGTCTTGTTTTAGTTCTGCTCATTGAAGTTCTGTTTTTGTTTTACACCTGTGGTGCTACAAGAATATGGTTTAGTTTTGATTCTCATGAAGACCACTTAACCTCTCTGAATAATGCTGTACAGCTCTTACCTGACCATTTTACAATCAGGTTGTAGTGAACACATCTAATATGTACTGATCCCTTTATAAGAGAAGAGTAGGGGAGGACTTGAGGCTGAGTTCTTTGTAGTTATTTTAATTGCCATTTCTTTTTCAAACATCTTGATTACCAGAGGTAAATCTCTTTTAAACATTCAAGAAAACAAAGCTGCACACCACACACACAAAAGAAGGAGGAGTGGAACAGGGAGTTAATGTGGAGAATGAAGGAAACATTTTAAAAGTTCCTACTATGTGCTCATTATTTGGCTAAATACTTTATATTTGTCATCTCATTTATTTAAAAAAGTACTGAGATATTGGAGGACGAAGGAAAAGTGAGTAAAGTTAACTACACAGCTGGTTGGTTGCACTTTCTTTTATTGGAATTTGTTGTTGTTACCATAAATAATAAACCAAACCCATTGCCATCGAATAGCAACCCTATAGGACAGAGTAGAACTACCCCTTGGGGTTTCCAAGGGCCAGCTGGTGGATTTGAACTGCTGACCTTTTGGTTAGCGGCCGAACTCTTAACCACTGTGCCGCCGTGGCTCCCACCCCTCCCCTCTCTCGTAACCATCAAAGATTTTTTTTTTTTCTGTGTGTAAACCTTTTCTTGGGTTTTTATAATAGTGGTCTCATACAATATTTGACCTTTTGTGATTGACTTATTTCACTCAGCATAATGCCCTCCAGAGGCATCCATGTTGTGAGGTTTTTCGTGGGTTCATCATTGTTCTTTATCATTGCATAGTATTACATTGTGTGTATGTACCATATTTGTTTATTCATTAATCTGTTGATGGGCACCTAGGCTGTTCCCATTTTTTGCTATCGTGAGCAATGCTGCAGTGAACATGGTTGTGCATATGTCTATTTGTGTGATGGCTCTTATATCTCTAGGATATATTCCTGTGAGTGGGATTGCTGGATCATATGGCATTTCTGTTTTCTTGCTTTTCAAAGAGGTGCCATATTGTTTATCATATTGGTTGTACCATTTTACGTTCCCACCAGCAGTGCATAAGAGTTCTGGTCTCCCTGCAACCTCTCCAAAATTTGTTATTTTCTTTTTGATTAGTGCGAGTAATGTTGGGGTAAGATGATATCTCATCGTAGTTTTGATTTACATTCCTCTAATGGCTAATGAGCGGCAATGGGTTTTAATGGCTAATGAGGAGCCCTGGTAGCACAGTGGTTAAGAGGTGCGGTTGCTAGCCAGAAGATCTGCAGTTCAGATTCACCAGCCGCTCCTTGGAAACTGTATAGGACAGTCCTACTCTGTTCTGTAGGATCGCTATGAGTTGAAACTGACTCGACGACACCTAACAGCAACAGTGTTGTACCTGTTTTTTCCTTCATGATCTTTATCGTTTTAGGTTTTATATTTAGGTCTTTGATCCGTTTTGAGTTAGTTTTTGTGTATGGTGTGAAGTATAGGTCCTGTTTCATTTTTTTACATATGGACGTACAGTTTGGCCAGCACCGTTTGTTCAGAAGACCATCTTTTCTCTCCATTTAATGGACTTTGGTCCTCTGTCCAAGATCACCTGACTGTACGTAGATGAATTTACGTCTGGGCTCTTGACGCTGTTCCATTGGCTTATGTGTCTGTTGTTGTACCGGTACCAGGCTGTTTTAATTACTGTGGCTGTATAGCAGGTTCTGAGACTAGGTAGTGTGAGGCCTCCTACTTTGTTCTTTTTCTTCACTAATGCTTTGCTTATCTGGGGCCTCTTTCCTTTCCACATAAAGTTGGTGATTAGCTTTTCCAACTTGTTAAAGAATGCAGTTGGTATTTGGATCGGGATTGCATTATACCTATAGATCGCTTTGGGTAGAATTGACACTTTCACAATGTCGAGTCTTCCTATCCATGAGCATGGTGTGTTTTTCCACTTACGTTGATGTCTTGCAGTAGTGTTTTTCAGCTTTGTTTGCATAGGTCTTTTACGTCCCTGGTTAGTTTTATTCCTAAGTATCTTATCTTTTTAGGGGCTGTTATAAATGGTATTGTTGCCCTGATTTCCTTTTCAAAGTTCTTTTTGTTCGTGTTTAGGAATCCAACTGATTTTTATGTGTTGATCTTTTATCCTGCTACTCTGATGAATCTTTCTATTAGTTCCAGTAGTTTTCTAATGGACTCTTTGGGGTTCTCTATGTATAGAATCATGTCTGCGAATAGGGGTAGTTATACTGCTTTCTTTTCAATTTTGATGCCCTTTGTTTCTTTTTCTTGCGTTATTGTTCTAGCTAGGACTTCCAGCACAATGTTAAATGAGTGGTGATAAAGGGCATCCTTGTCTTGTTCCCATTCTCAGAGGGAACGCTTTCAGCCTCTTTCCATTGAGAATGATATTGGCTGGTTTTGTATAGAAGCCCTTTATCATGTTGTAGAATTACCCTTCTATTCCTATTTTATTGAGAGCTTTTTTTTTTATTTTCTTTTTTTATCAGGAATGGGTATTGGACTTTATTGAATGCCTTTTCTGCGTCGATTGAGATGATCATGTGATTCTTTTATTTATGTTGTGGATTGCGTTGATTGATTTTCTAATGCTGAATCATCCTTGCATACCTGGTATAAACCCTACTTGGTTGTGGTGTATTATTGTTTTTTTTTAAGATGATGCTGAATTCTATCGGGTGGAATTTTTGCATCTATATTCATGGGAGATATTGGTCTGTAATTTTCTTTTCTCGTGATGTCATTGCCTGGCTTTGGCATTAGGGTTAGTTCCTAGCATTTTTATCTTCAATTAATATTTAGTCATAGGAACAAGGTCTTCCATTTACTAAATGCTATTTCCGTAGAGATGAAAACAGCAGAGATGAAACAGGAAGAAATAAAACCTTTATTCAAGCTTATATGTTATTTCTTTTTCTTTATAGAATGGTAACCTTTTCCTGCACTACTTTTCTGTTTCTTTTCCCAAACATACTCAGGTATCATTTCCCAAATAAATGAACATAAATATAATAAAGAAAACTGTAGAAAAAAAATAGACTGTTAAAAGTCTAGTTTGTCATAAATCGAATATGTCGTTAGTTGGGCACTACTTACTTATATAGATTCCTGACTATTCAATTGGGTTATTTTTTTTTTTCTTATCTTAGTTGTAGTTTTCCTATATTTGTGTGTTTTTTTCTTTTAGGGTGGATAACCCTAACTCCTTTAGGGGCTAATAAGCTGGAAGTAGTAATTTATTTCATTTCTTCTCATTTAGAATATATTAAAAAAAAAAAAAAAGATGGTTAAGAGCGTGGACTCTGGAGCTACTTGACTGAGTTCAGATGCGGCCCTGCTACTTATTAGCTGTGTGACCTTGGGCAACTTAATCTCTCTGGGCCCGTGTTTGTTCATCTCTGAAATGGGGATAATAATCGTGCCCTTCTCATAGATTGTCATGAAGATAAGTGAATTAACATATGTATGGTGTTTACAACAGGGCTTGGTATATAGTAAGTGCTATGTAAAAAAAAAAAAATGTTAAATAGAATTTCTGGTAATAAAATATTAAAAAAAATTATAAATTTGCTATTGTTTTCTTTTAAGCAGTTGTCCTCAATTAGGTGTGATTTTGCATTCTGGGAGGCATTTGACGATGTCTGAACATAATTTTTGGTTGTCTCATCTTGGGGAATGCTCCTGGCATTTAGTTAGTAGTAGCCAGGGATGCCGTGTAAGCACTGTGCAGTGCACAGCTCCCCATAACAATGAATTTTGTGGTCCAAAATGTCAGTAGTGCTCAGGTTGAGGGACCCACCAAACTGTTGATCTCTCCTAATCAATTTATAATCGATTCTGTTTCCCTCTATTCTGATACCAGCTGCCCATGCAGAACTTCATCTTCTGACTCTAACCACGTGGAGCTAGGTAAGACCTCACAAGTTAAAGGGCACAGTCTTCCAGACTACCAGGTCTGCCCAAGACCTCAGACATCAGCTGTAAGCTTGGGAATCTCCACAGCACCCTTATTTCTGACCAGCTGGCTATAAATTTGGGGTTTTCTTCTACTCCCTCAGAATAGCAGCTGTAAGCTTGTGAGTCCCCAGGCCCCTTCACCTCTAACCTGCTGGCTCTCACTACTCCCTTGGGTTTGATAATTTGCTAGAACCCCTCACAGAACTCAGGAAAACACTATACTTATAATTAAAGTTTTATTATAGCAAAGGGGATACAAATGGTGAGACACATAGGGCAAGGTGTAGAGAGTTCCCAACTTGGTGCTTTTATGTCCCCCAAAAAGATGCGGTACCCTCCCACATGTATCAATGTCTTTCATCAACCAGGAAGCCCATGGAGCTTCTGTGATTGAATCATTTCTGCCCCCAACTGTACCCCATTCCCCCAGGTTGGGCAGATATCACTTGGTGGTCCCTCTGACCTGGACAGTCCCTACTCAAGAGGTACTTCCTTAGCATAAATCCCTCAGTCTGGAAGACTTGTTACTCAAAACCCATTGCCATCAAGTTGATCCCGCGTGTCTGTAGACACCTTAATCACTGGGGAAGTCCGAAGGTTTTAGAGTTTATCACTCAGGAACCAAGGACAAAAACCCCATTCTTTACCTAAAGTTAATTTGAACCCCATAGTACTACATTTTGTTTATCCATTTGTCTTAGGCTGGATTCTGTAGAGAAGCAAAACCAATACAGCGTATAAATATATATATAGAGAGATTTATATCAAGGAAATGGCTCACTCGGTTGTCGAAGCTGGGAAGTCCTAAGTCCATGGGTCAGGCTGGAGGTTTCATGTAGCTGCAGGGGCTGGTGAATCCAAGATTGGAAGTTCAGACAGCAGGCCTTTGGCTCACAGGCTATGGAGGACAAGAAATCCCAAGATTGGCAGGTAGACATCAGGTAAGCTGGTAGCTCAAGCCCCAAGGACCGGAGGTCAGATGAACAGGAGCAAGCTGCAGGATACAGAGCAAGCAAAAGCCAGGGAGCCTTGTCAGAAAGTTCACCTGTATTGGATGCAGGCCAAACCCCCAAGGAATATATAATATCAGATTTTCAACTGATCGGTGGCTCACAACAGATCTCATCAGGGAGGCGGTCACGTTAACTCAGATCTCATTATGGAGGTGATTACATCATTTCCAAGCTGCAGACATCATAACTGCCAAACCACTGAGGATCATGGCTCAGCCAACTTGACACACAACCTTAACCATCATACCATTCATCTGCTGACAGATATTTAGGTTGTTTCCACCTTTTACTATTGTCAGTAGTCCTGCAGTGAACATTGGTATATATTTTATCTCTTCGAGTCCCTGCTTTCATATCTCTTGAGTATATACTTAGAAATTGAATTGCTGGGTCATATGGCAATTCTATGTTTAACTTTTTGAAGAAACACCAAACTGTTATCCATAGTAGGTGCACCATTTTACATTCCCACAAGGGTTCCAATTTCTCTACATCCTTGCCAACACTTATTTTTCATTTTTTTTCTGATAATAGTCATCTTAGTGGGTATGAGGTGGTATCTCAGTGTAGTGTTAATTTGCATTACCCAAATGACTGTGAGGTTGGTGCATCTTTTCATCTGTTTTTTGACCAGTTGTGTATCTTCAGAGAAATGTCCAAGTTCTTTGTCCCTTTTTTAATTGGGCTATTTGTTTCTTGTTGTTCAGCTGTGGAAATTATATATTCAGGATATTAAACCCTAATTCAGCTATATGTTTCCCCAGTATTTTCTCTCCCATGCTGTAGGTTGTCTTTTCATTTTCTTTCCTTTTTTGGTCAGCAGGATTTTATGCAGCATTGTCATTTTTTAAAAAATTTTATTTATTTTGTTATTGTTTAGAATATACACCCTTTTCACTTTCTTGGTTAACTCCTTTGATGTGCAAAGTTTTTTCACTTTGATGAAGTCCAGTTTATTTTTTCTTTTGATTGTGCTTCGGGTGCCATATCTAAGAATCCATTATCAAAAACAAGGTCTTGAAGATTTACCCCTGTGGTTTTTTTTCTAAAAGTTTTATGGTTTTAACTCTTATTTTGGGCCATTGATCCATTTTGAGTTAATTTTTAAATATGGTGTGAAGTGCTGATTCTTTTGCATGTGGAGATTCAGTTGTTTCAAATAGGGACAGTTTTATTTCTTTCTTTCCAGTCTTCTAGCACTATGTTGGTAAAAGTGATGAGACTTTATTTACTTTTTTTTAATCTTTGAGGGAAAGTATTCAGTCTTTCACCATTAAGTATGATGTTAACTATAGGTTTTTTGTAGATGCTCTTCATCAAGTTGAGGAAGTTCCCTTCTATTCCTATTTTTCTGAGAGATTTTGTCATGAATGGGTGTTAAGTTTTGTCAGATGCTTTTCCTGCATTGATTGGTGTGATTATGTGGTTTTATTTCTTTAGCCTGTTAATATGAGACATTGGTAGTTCAGTTTTAAAGTTCTTGCCTTCCATGTGGGAAACCCAAGTTCGACTCCCAGCCAGTGCATCTCCTGCATAGCCGTCACTCATCTGTCAGTGGAGGCTTGTGTATTGCTGTGATGCTGAACAGATGTAGTAGAATTTCCATACTAAGATGTACCAGGAAGAAAAGCCTGGCAAGCTACTTCTCAAAATCAGCCAATGAAAACCCTATAGATCACAATAGTCCGATCTGCAGCCGATCATGGGGATGGTGCAGGACTAGGCAGCGCTCTATCTGTTGTGCATGGGTTCACCATGAGTTGAGGCTGACTCAGTGGCAGCTAACAGTAAGCCCGTTATATGGTGGATTACATTACTTGATTTTGTAATGTTGAATAAGTCTTGCATTTCTGGAATGTTACCCCACTTGATCATGTTGTACATATAGCCATTTTTAAATATTGCTGAATTTTATTTGGTATTTTTTTCTTTTTTAATTACACTTTAAGTGAAAGTTTACAGTTCAAGTTAGTTTCTCATACACAAATTTATACATACGTTGTGTGACCCTAGTTACTTTCCCTATAATGTGACAGAACATTCCTCCTTTCCATCCTGGATTTCCTGTGTCCATTCAACTAGCTCCTGTCTCTTTCTGCCTTCTTGTCTTGCCTCCGGACAGGAGCTGCCCATTTAGTCTCATGTATCTACTTGAGGTAAGAAAGCATACTCCTCACAGGTATCAATTTATATTTTATAGTCTGATGTTTGTCTGAAGAGTTGGCTTTGGGAATGGTTTTAGTTTTGGGCTAACAGAGAGTCTGGGGGCCATGTCTTCTGGGGTTCCTCCAGTCTCAGTCAGACCGTTAAGTCTGGTCTTTTTACTAGAATTTAAATTCCGTACCCCACTTTTCTCCTGCGCTGTCAGGGGCTCTCTGTTGTGATTTTTGCTAATACTTTGTTAAGGATTTTTTATGTCTGTATTTATTCATGAGGGAAACCTTGGTGTTGTAGTGGTTAAGAGCTATGGCCGCTAACCAAAAGGTCAGCAGTTCAGATCCACCAGGCACTCCTTGGAAACTCTATGGGGGCAGTCCTACTCTGTCCTATAGGGTCGCTATGAGTCAGAATCGACTCAACAGCAGTGGGTTTGGTTTTTGGGTTTATATTCATGAGGGATGTTGGTCTGTAGTTTTCTTTTTTTGTACGGTCTTTCTCTGGTTTTGGTAGCAGAGTAATACTAGCTTAAAAAAATGAATTGGGATGTTCCCTGCTCTTTGTTTTTCTGTAGGAGATTTTATTTAGTTAGTATTAATTCTCTCTTTAATGTTTAGTAGAAGTCTCTTCTACTATAGTAGAACCATCTTGGCCTGGAGGTTTCTTTTGTTGAGATTTTCAGAATTATGAATTCAGTGTAAATATGTATGTGATTTGATTATAGTAGAAGCATCTCGTGAGCAGAGATTTTTTTTCTTTGTGCTCTTTAATGCATATGAAAATGGTAGACATATATGTTGCAAGTGTGTTTTGGATGAAACACTGCCTAGGTTAGTGCAAATTTGTCTTTATGGGAAAAATAACTCAGAGTGGTGATGTAGGAAGTTCAGAGGGTGAACTACTGTGAACAACTCTTTGTAAATTTGATTAAAGCAGGGCGTTTAAGTGAAATGTGGTCAGAATGGAGATCTGTATAGTGAAAGTAGAGGGAAACAGGCTAAAAAAGTGAATGTCTGAGGATGCCAAGTCACAGAGAATGGAATGGAATTGAGAGCCCAAGTTGAGTGGCTGGCCTTATAAACCAGGGACTACTTTTTCTTCTGAGCGGGAGAAAAGGATATGTGTAGACCTTCACCTTAAGATGAAAAGGAGAGAAGATGAGAGGGGTCTTTTCGTCATTTTAGAGAGAACCCTTTTGGTAGAAAGATAGGCATATAAAACAACTTTCAAGGGAAATGGACAAGATATGACATAGACCATGCATTCAAGATACTTGACTGTAAATTGAAAGAGTAACCTGTTTTTTTGTTCACGCTTAGGAAGGAGTGTCTGGTTTTATTGTTTTTCAGTTATGGGTTATTCTTGCTATTTTTTCAAGTGTGTTTCCCCTCACCCGCCAAATATAAGGAACAGCGAGGGATGTTTTTCTATAACTACTTGAATATATAACAGTGTACCAGGTTAGGTCTAAAATAGACATTTCATTTCAAAACCTGAAGATACTATGGGACCATAAGAACCAATGAGGTGGCTAGGATCAGGGAGAAATTGAAGGTGACACCAATGTTCTGTTCCTAAATAAATGGGTGAATGTGATGGCATTAGGAGTTACTAGGTGACACAGAAGGTTAAGTGCTTGGGTACTAACTGAAAGGTTGGTCGCTTGAATCCAGCCAAAGGAGCCTCGGAAGAAAGATCTGGTGATCTTCTGAAAGATCACTGCCCCTGAAAATCTTATGGAGTGCTGTTCTAATCTGAAACACATGGAGTCACCATGACTAGGAACTGACTTGTGGGTTACTGGCTTGGGTTTTTTTTTTTTAGTAATGTTTTTACTTGAGGGAGGGAACTCAGAGGTAAAGCAGATTTGGGAAATACAGGTTCTACTTTGGACATGGTGATTCCTTTGGTGCCTGTAGGACATAAATGTGGTCATGTCCGATAGACATTTGGAGTGTGGTTGTAGAATTTGAGGAAGAGATTAGGAATATAATAGGAATTCCTACATTGAGATGATAGTTCATGCTATGGGAGAGAATGCGTGTGGAATGAGTAGATATCTGAGGAAGAAATACTAAAAAAAGGAGTAAGATTTAGAGATATAACGGGAAAATAAAAACAGTGCAGTGACACTGAAGCCGTAGAAACTTCTCCATCCATCCAAATTCTACCTATATGCCAAGATTCATCTTAGGAGGTTCAGGGATATCTTCCTGACATCATCACCTACCCATCTTCCTTTAATCATTCCCTTGTATATATTTATATATTTTCATACCAGTTGAAGCCTAAGAAAATTAGAATAAGCCCACAGGAGCCAAAGTACAACCTTGAGTATATCCCACCTGAATTCACAGACCGTCTCAAGAATAGATTTGACGCACTGAACACTAATGACTGAAGACCAGACGATTTGTGGGATGACATCAAGAATATCATACATGAAGAAAGCAAAAAGTCATTTTGATATGCCCAAATAGGCTGCTTGAGTGAGCTAACTAGATTATTTGCTCCTTTGGATCTCTGATGTCCTTTCACCAGATGGCTAGAACTGTTACCAGGTATGTGAGCCTAGGAGCCCATTCGCTTTTCTTATATGGATTCAGCTCAGGTGCCCAGGTAATTGGTCATCAAGTGTGTGTATGGGTCCCACAGTCTTAGAGGGGCAGGGGTGATTGGTGTAGGGACAGGTATCTGGTTGCAGCAGGGGGGGTCACACTTTGAACAAGACAGGGGGCTGACAACCATCCCGAGTGTCTGTGAGGAAAGCGTGTCCCTCTTCCCTAGAGTGCACAAGTGGGTAGGTTCTGCAGCTGGACCATGGGCACCCAATGCTCTTGGTTGTAAGGACTGGGAGGCATCACTTATCCTTGGACCTCTGTCGCAGGTGGCTAGGTGACATGGGTGGAGCCACCAGTCCTCAGGCCCCTGATATGGATAGGTGAGGACGCTGTTTAACAGGCAAAGTGGTTTGAAACATCAAAAACCCACCCCCCACCACATAGCTGAAACACTTGAAGTCAGATCCCAAGCATACACACCGTTGCAGTGTGCCAACAAGGGCCTGTTCTCCTGAAATGCGCCCACACAGGTCCATGCAGGGGTGAAAGATATTCAAAGTCCAGACCGTTTGTGCAGCAGGACATATCTCAGGCCCAGGAAAATCGACAGCCACTGAAGCTGGCTTGGGGGCTGGGGGCATGGTAAAATAAAAGCAAGCCCTTAGCTTTTGCCGAGATCGCTGTTCTTCTCTGGCTCCAGAGGTTGAGTAGACAGTGCAGCCCGCTGTCTCTCCTTGAGGAAACTGCTTCCTGAACACTACCGCTAGCCCCACCGCATTTGCTCCGGGGGATACTGCCCGAGGGGCTGGTTCCCAGTGAGTCAGGTCCAGCAACTTCTCATTGCTTCTGAACTGTCTCTCCCTCCCCCTGCTGCTCAGTCCGATTGCCTAACTTAGCATTTGATGTTCAGGGCTCCTAGCTTGTCATATAATCATTTCACTTGTTTTTTCGGGTCTTTGTTGTAAGAAGGATCACCGAAAGCATTGCTGATGTCTTGGCTCCGCCTCCTCAGGCAGGCTTTTAAGAAATAGAATACACTCTTTTGAAATGCCTTTTTCTATAACTTGAAATTAAGCTTCTGTTAAAAATTGTTCTGTACTTCCTCTTACTTCCGTTTTTTCCTTTTTTGTAAAAAGTCATTAAAAAGACAGGAAGGAAAGAAAAGACCAAAATGCATGTCAGGAAAGACTCTGAAACTTGCCCTTGAATGTAGAATAGCTAAAGTGAAAGGAAGAAATGATGAAGTGAAAGAACTGAACAGAAGATTTCAAAGGCCTTCTTGGGAAGACAGAGTAAAGTATTATAATGAAATGTCCAAAGATCTGGAGTTAGAAAACTGAGAGGAAAGAACACACTTGGCATTTCTCAAGCTGAAAGAACTGAAGAAAAAATTCAAGCCTCAAGTTGCAATATTGAAGGATTCTATGGGCAAAAAATTGAACGATACAGGAAGCATCAAAAGAACATGGAAGGGATACACAGAGGCAGTGTACCAAAAAGAATTGGTCTACATTCAACCATTTCAGGAGGTGGCGTATGATCAAGAACCAATGGCATTGAAGGAAGAAGTCCATGCTGCATTGAAGGTATTGGCAAAAAAACAAGGTTCCAGGAATTGACGAAATGCCAGTTGAGATGTTTCATCAAATGGATGCAAAAGTGGAAGCGCTAACTCATCTATGCTAAGTAATTTGGAAGACAGCTACCTGGTCAAATGACTAGAAGTGATCCATTTTTGTGCCCATTCCAAAGAGAGATGATCCGATGAAATGTGGAAATTATCAAACAATATCATTTATATCACATGCAAGTAAAATTTTGCTGAAGATAATTCAAAAATGGTTGGAGCAATACATCAACAAGGAACTGCTAGAAATTCAAGCTAGATTCAGAAGATGACATGGAATGAGGGAGGGATAGCATTGCTGATGTCAGATGGATCTTGGCTGAAAGCAGAGAATACCAGAAAGATGTATACCTGTGTTTCATTGACTGTGCAAAAGTATTTGACTGTATGGATCATTACGAATTATGGATAACATGGAGAAGAATGGGTATTCCAGAACACTGTCCTCATGAGGAACCCGTACATAGATCAAGAGGCAGTCATTCAAACAGAACAAGAGGATACTGCATGGTTTAAAATCAGGAAAGGTGTGTGTCAGGGTTGTATCCTTTCACCATACTAATTCAATCTGTATACTAAGCAAATAATCCCAGAAATGGACTACATGGAGAAGAACGTGGGATCAGGATGGGAGGAAGACCCATTAACAATGTGTGATATGCAGATGACACAGCCTTCCTTGCTGAAAGTGAAGAGGACTTGAAAAGCACTTGGTGATGAAGATCAAAGACTACAACCTTCAGTATGGATTACACCTCATCACAACCTTCAGTATGGATTACACCTCATCATAAAGAAAACAAAAATTGTCACAACTGGACCAGTAAGCAACATCATGATAAGTGGAGAAAAGATTGAAGTTGTCAAGGATTTCATTTTACTTGGATCTACAATCAACTCCCATGGAAACAGCAGCCAAGAAATCAAATGACTTATTGCGATGGGCAAATCTGCTGCAAAAGATCTTTTTAAAGTGTTGAAAAGCAAAGATGTCACCTTCAGGACCAAGGTACACCTGACCCAAATCATGATAATTTTCAATCATTTCATACGCATGTGAGAGCTGGACAACGAACAAGGAAGACTAAATAATTGATGCTTTTGAATTACGGTGTTGATGAAGAATATTGAATATACCATGTAGTGCCAGAAGAACAAACAAATCTCTCTTGGAAAAAGTACAGCTAGAATGCTTCTTAGAAGTGATGAAGGTGAAACTTTGTCTCATGTACTCTGGACGTGTTATTAGGAGGGACCAATCTCTGGAGAAGAACATTATGCTTGGTAAGGTAGTGGATCAGCTAAAAAGCGGAAGACCCTCAACGAGGTGGATTGACACAGTGGCTGCAACAATGGGCTCCAACATGGCAAGGATTGTAAGGATGGGCAGGATTCGACAGCACCTAAAAACAGCAACAAATAGCAGTTTCTTCTTCCTGTCATCTAGCATTTACCACCCATTGGAGTCAAGTTGATTCTGACTCATAGCAACCATATAGGACAGAGTAGAACTGCTCCATAGGGTTACCAAGGTTGTAAATCTTTATGGAAGCAGACTGCCACATCTTTCTCCCATGGAGCAGCTAATGGATTCCAACTACAGACCTTTTGGTTACCAGGTGAGTGCTTAACCACTGTCCAACCAGAGCTTTTTTGCATTTACCACACTGCCATATTTTAGTTTGTTGTGTATGTGTTTATTTCTCTATAAAGATTTTATGTTCCTTGAAGGCAAGAATCAGGTCTTCTTCATCATTGCATTTTTCTTGTGTTTGGCATAGTGCTTAATAACAATTCGTTTAATTGAATTGAAGTAGGTGATGGTCATTTTCAGAGACTTCAAGGGGGTAGAGTAACATTAAGAACTAAGAGGAGGTGGTTATTAGATTTGTTGATCACCAACTTTAGGAAGAGTGTTATCTCTAGGATGGTGGGGCATGAATGGAGAGTGTTCTACAGCTTTCCTTCTGTTGTCAGTCTTGCCATTCTCATCTCTTCCCCCAAACCAAAAATGAAACCCATTGCCATTGAGTCAACTCTGTTTAATAGCGACTGTATAGACAGAGTAGAACTGCCCCATAGGATTTCCATGGAACGGATGGTGGATTCCAACGCTTGATCTTTTGGTTTGCAGCCATAGTTCTTAACCACTGCACCACCAGGCCTCCATCCATTCCCAATTCTCTAATGATGTTGCTCTAACTTTTGGTGTGCTATGTCATTATGGTGGAAAAGTATTGTTTCTCTGTAATTTGTAAGAGTCTTACTATTCTTCAAAATCCGTTTCATATCCCCTTCTCTGTGAAACTTCCGCCCAACCCTGTATTAAACTTGCCCTTTCCTAAACTTCTCTGGCACTTAGTATTACCTTTCTAACACTTAATCACTCTTCATATTTCTATCTATATCTTGAACTATTATGGTTTATATTCTTTTATATTTCCTATTACATTAATAGTGTGCTCAATAAATACTTAGATTTCATGTCTTGATTTTTATATATAATTACTAAATTATAGCAGGGATGTTTTTTGTTTTAATCTAGAAACCTTTCTTTTAAATTCAAAGTTCACAAAAAACTCCAAATAGTTTCAGAAATTTGTTTTTCAGATCTTTTTTTATGGGCTGTAGGAGATCAAAAATCATTAATTTTAATTTTTACTGTTTGTATTCCTGGCATGGTTTTTGTTACACTGTAGGCATGTTTGAATAACTGAATAAATTTCTCTGGTTTCTGTCACTGAGGTTCTGTAAAATCTAGGCGGATAGTAAAATTTGTAATATAGTTTTTTTTACAGCATCCAATTTTTATTTAAATTGCAATTTATTTTTTCCATTTAAAATATATTTCTTTTTTTTTTTTTGGTTTAAAACTGCTTTTAAAGGATTATGAATATTTTATCTCAATATTTGGAGGTAACTCATCATATGATCCATGTAGTGATTTCTTGGTGTATGTTTTACCCATTAAACCTTCAGTGAATTCAAATATCTTCATTTCTGTTCTGGAAAATGCATTTTTACAGAGGAGCCAGTAAAATATCAGAGTTTTTATTTTAGTATTTAAATATATGCTTTTATTCAATAGCTTCCATGTAGGAGCTAATTTAAGTGGGAAAAGTTGGTTGGATTAAACAAAATAGCCTTTCTCTTTCCAGATTGCAGCAATTCTCCGGAAACGAAAATTAGACTATTATTTACACAAACTACTTCCTGAGATCCTACAATCTGCTTCATTTTTGACTACTAATGGGGCCTTGTATATGGCTTTCTTTTGCATTTTCAGGTTGGTACTAATAGTTACCATTAGGGGTTGATACAGATTCCTTTGTTGAAACTGAAACAGAGATGTTTACGTAAATATAGTTCAGGTCACTGCTCTGTGTTTTTTTTTTTTTTAATCTCTGTGAAATGACGTTTATATCAAAGAAAGTATTTAAAACCAGGAGCTGTGAGTCTCTTGACCCAAAAATGCAGTGCAGCATAAACTTCAGGTTATTGGTATGATCAGATAGCAGGACTATTTTAATATATCATACATTTTCTTAGACCTGCTACAATTAGCAAATTGTTCATCAGTATTTCTTAACTTTTCAATTCCATAGATTAGAAAAACAACTGACCATGATATAGGTTAGCTTCATATACAGTTAACATACTTCAAAAGTACTGTAAAATGTAAGACACAGTAGAACTGCCCCATAGGATCTCCAAGGAGCAGCTGGTAGATTCAAACTGCCAACTTTTTGGTTAGCAGCTGAGCTCTTAACCACTACGCCACCAGGACTTCATATAAAGCTGTAAACTCCTGGTATACCCTACTGTTGAAACTTTTGGCCCTGATTCAGTCGTATATACATTACCTCTGCCACATGCTTCATGCTGTTAATAATACAGATGCAGTTAGAATCTACTCTTTTGAGTGCTGTGACATGACTAACATGTTTATTAGATATTTCCTTTTTTTTTATCTTTTTCCACACTGATTGTTGAAAACCCAAAGTAATGTCATTTTATTTGCCAAGTTAAAATGTTAACTTTACATTATTAAAATTTTTTTTAGCAGCTGTTCAGTTATTTACAGTAGTAATCTAAGGGAAACAAGTTAAATAAATATTCAGACTCAGAGCAAAGTGGTAATAGTAATTGTTAATAAGTTTGTGATCTTCACTTTTATCCTCATATTAGTGCTAATCAATTAGCGTTGCCCAAAGTAGTTTTGCAGGTATATTTTCACTGCAGTTAAACACATAATTTCCACATCTCTTATATTTTTTTTTCTTCAAATCATTAATATTTATAAAATTTTAGATATGCAGAAAATAATAAGATTTTTTAGGCTATTGAGAAAATCATACCTCTAAATTGAGTTGAAAATTTGTGCAGCAAACTTTATCATGTGGTCTCTGGAAAGTTTTTAAAACTTTTTGAAACTCTAAAAGTTATGACTGTGAAGTTTTAAAAAATTGGAATAATGATTCCTTGCTGTTACAGCATGTCATTATGTTCTGTAGGCCTATTTGATTAAGTTGTGAAAACATGAAATACTTAAAATTTAGGTAATGTCCTGTTCCTCGTGTAACTGATTGATCAAGTCCATTTTCCCCTTAGTTTTTACATTTAATAACTTAAGTTCTTTGTAGATTTTATGTTGGTCTTCTCAGGCAGAAGGTTTCTGATGTTTATTTCAGAAATATCTAAGTTATGTTTCCTCAATAGCTTTTCTAATCCTTTTTAAGCTGAGTGCAATTGACCAACTTTGTTCAGATAATTTCTTAACAATATTTACATGCTGCTTCTCCCTTTCTTAGGAACATACTGTCTTTGAAAGGAAAAAAAAAAATCTTCCTAATATATCCATTTTTTTCTTCTCTTTAAAAAAATCAGGCAGCTAATGGCCATTTATAATGTGTAAGGCACAATGGAAACTCCTACCTTTAGGAACATATTCTAGTAAATGAAAACAGGTATATCCATATAACTAAAAAATATAAAACACTTCAAGTGCTGTAAGAAAAAGTTACCAAGTGTTGTAGAAACAAAGGAGAAAGAAACATATGTTGAATGTCTATCATGTGTTAAAAATTAGTAATAATAGTAATAACAATTGTAATAACAGCCTGCATGTTCTGAGTGCTTACTATGTGCCATGCATGGTGCTGGGAAATAACTCATATAGTCCTCATATGAGACACTGTATTGTTCCGCTATTGATAGATAAGGAAATCAAGAACACAGGACTTGCACAGTGAGAAGTGGTGGATCTAGGGAATGTCTGAATGAATGTGACTGACTATATTACTAGAAGTAAGATAACAGTTTGCTGTTGTAGTAGCCTGAATGAGAGATGGTAAGGGACTTAACTAAGGCAGGGACTGAATTTGAGAGATAAATTACACATGGAATAATTTAAGGGAACGATTTGACATATGGGTTAAGGGAGAAGGAGAAATTGAGAATGATTCTAAGTGTCGAACATAGGTGGATAGGTAGTTGTTAATGCCATTAACTTAGGAAAATAGAGGAGCAAGAACAAATTTGTGGGGAAGCGGGGGGAATAATGAGTTCAGTTTTGGGCATGTTGAATATGAGGTGTTGTGGGACTTTTAGGTAGAAAGTGAACTGAGAAGGGGAACTTCTGTTTGTAATAACTGAAATGACCAACTATAATTTTCATATGAGCACTCCAAATTTGAATTTCAGGAGGATACTTGGAAAATTCTACTCATGGAGCCCTGGCTTTGGTGCCGCTTTGCCAGCATCTTATGTGGCCATTCTAATTGAAAGAAAAAGCAGGTAAAATTTTGCATGTCTACGTATTTAATAGAACTAGTTTACTGTCCACTGCGCCAACTAGAAATTATTTTTGCTTATTGTTTATTATAGGCCAGAGGTGAGAAATATTTGCAGATATATTTTTTAGTCTTGCAAATATTTGAATGAAAATTTAATTTTATACTAATATTATTTTTATTTACTAAGCCTGTAGAGGAGCCCTGGTGGCACAGTGATTAAAGAACTTGGCTACTAACTCTAAAGGTCAGCAGTTTGAATCCACCAACCGCTTATTGGAAACCATATGGGACAATTCTGTCCTGTAGGGTTGCTATCCAAACTCAAAACCCGCTGCCATCGAGTCAATTCCAACTCATAGGAAATATAAATATTGACATTATAGAGCAATAATACCCATTAGTGTCTGTTTACTAAAAATTTAGAGAGTTTTCTGATATGCCTAACTAAAACATAAAAAAACAAAAAAATCAAACCCATTGCCATTGAGTTGATTCTGACTAATCTTCTCCATAATCATAATACCGTTGTTAACACCGAAGAAAATTAGCAGTAATTTTCTATTATCATCTAAGTCTGTACTTTGCTTCAGGCTAATTGAGTCAATTCTGTTAAATTCATTTTTACTTTTAAAGCATTTTCTCATTTAAAAAATTATTTTGATTGTACTCTAACTGAAAATATTCCATTTGAATTATTAAAATGTCTATAAAATACTGTAAGCTGTTCAGATAAACAGTTGAAGTTCAGGCTTTTGCATAAGAGAAAATTTGCCATCCCATGAATATTTATTTTTATTGCTTAGAACTGCTTTGATTCCATCTTTAACCCAGAGAATCAAGATGGACTAATATATTAAAATCTTTCAGTTTCTGAAGATGTTTTTTGTAGTCATTTAACCCCTACTAAGAGTATGGAGGAAACCCTGGTGGCATAGTGGTTAAGAGCTACGGCTGCTAACCAAAAGGTCGGCAGTTTAGATCCACCAGGTGCTTCTTGGAAACCCTGTGGGGCAGTTCCACTCTGTCCTGTAGGGTTGCTGTGAGTCGGAATTGACTTGACAGCAATGGGTTATTTTTTAAGAGTATGGGTGGATCTTATCAGCTAACCAAATATATACTTAATTCACCTGAAGCCAGTCTTAGTGTACTATTATAAATGTAGTATTATCTAAATTTTCGTGATTCCTTAATTATATCATGATACTTTTGGATTATTAGAATGACTAAACTTAAAGAACTGGTGGATATTATAACCTCAGCATAATCAAACCAGTAGGTTATCCTACCTGAGGAGAACTGTATAGTAATAGTAGAAGGAGCTGTGCTGTCTGGCTTAGGATCCTGGTCTGCCGCTTACTGTGTTACCTTTATGGCTTATTCTTTACCTGAAAAATGGAGAATAGTGGTAATACCTACTCCTAGGCTTGTTCAGAGAATTAAATAAGCTAATATATATAAAAATGCATAGAACAGTTCCTAGTAAAAAAAATACATGGTGTTAAATAAGTGTTAAGTATTGCTATTGTTGTGTTTTGTCTGTAAGTAATGAAAGAGTTATTCTGGTTATTGTAACATTTTCTGATCAATTTCAAAACGTGAATATTGGTTTTGAAAATATACTAATATTTTCAAAATATATATTATAATGGAATCGACTCGAGGGCAGCGGGCATATGAAACATTAAAGATGCTTTAAATCAGGTGTGCTACTATTTACTTGTTTTTAATACTTGGACAATAAGATACTGTTTTCGAAGCTATCTTCCTCATTTTCAGTAGAAAATGTTGAAATGAATACCTGATAACTACCATCTGCAGTCAACAGTTAACAGTTTTGCCATTTTTACTTTACCTGTATATGTATGTATATATGGTTGTATGTGTGAGTACACCATATGGAAATAAGTTGTAGACATCATGACACTTTACCACAAATACTTCCGCATGCGTCTCCTAAAATAAGGATAAAAATAATTAATTAAGGATAAATAAATCTACAACACCATTATCACAATAATTCCCTAATGCCATCCCGTCCGTGTTGTCCTAACATAGCTTTTATAGCTGCTTTCTTGAAGCAGAATCTAGTCAAAGTTTATGTATATTTCCTTAATATTTTTCAGGGCTTCAAACCGGTTCTAAACGGTTCAGTCATGGCTGAGGGAAACAAGGAAGGGCTTAGAACTGATTAGAAGTGGCTCAGTCACCGCCAAAGGAAAGCAGGGCAGTGTATGCCTTGTGTAGCAAGCAAATCTCTTGCCTCTGCTTTTGACCCAAGTAGGAAGCTCCACGTCTGACCCGAGAAGGAAATGGGCGGCAGTGTCTCACTCAAAGATGGCAGCCGACTGTGGGTGCTTTGCATGTGCATTGCTCCACACAGTCCTGCCAACAATCCAATCTCTTGTATCAGGAAACTTTCAGGAGCCTGATGCGGGAGATTGAATTATTGGCAGGCCTGTGGAGAAAGATACACGGCGCGGTTGGCCGCCATCTTTGAGAGGGTCACCGCTGCCTGTATCCTGCTCAGTTCAAAAGCCAACCGGTTAGAGATTTGGTTGCTATGCAATGAACACTGCCTTGGTTTCCTTCAGCCAGCCATGACTAAACCGCTTCTAACCAGTTCAGAGTCCTGCCTTGTTTCTGTTGGCCGTGACTGAACCATTTAGAACTAGTTCGAAGCCCTGCTTTTAAAATAGGATAGTCTTCCAACTTTTTTTCTCCATAACATTGATTTATTGAAGAGACTAGGCCAGTTGTCTTATATGCAACAACACATTTCTTGTTTTGTCTGAATTGCTTTCTCATGGAGTTGTTTAATTCATTCATCTTTTTTATTTCTTGTAAACTTGAAGTTAGGTCTAAAGGCTTGATCAGATTCATATTAAACATTTTTAATAAGAATATACTTCATAGATGATGCCGAGGCCATCAGGAGGTCTATAGTTTAGTAGTTCCAAGTTTGAATACTTGACTAAGGAGGTGATCACTAGTTCTAATAAATCTATTATTTATGATGAATTAGATTAATGGAGTTCCAGTAGCCCATAATCCTTGCATTAGTATCTTATTGGATTTGGTTGCTGATATTTTATTTAGGGTTTTTGCATAAGTATTTATAAGATTGATGAGTTTTTTTTTTGTGTGTGTGTATGTATGTGTTTTTTATAAAATAGGTTCGCAGTTTTCCTTGTTTTTACTTGCTCTGGTAGTTTAAGTAGCAGTGAATAAATTTGCTGGCCTTTGAATATTTGGTCCATTCCTCTGTGAAACTTCCTGGGCCTGGTGACGTTTCTGGGTGGAACACTTTTTTTTTTTTCTTGTGCTTTAGATGAAAGCTTACAGAACAAATTAGTTTCTCATTAAACAATACACGTATTGTTTTAGGACATTGGTTGCCACTCCCACAACATGTCAACACTCTCCTCTTCTCGACTGTTGGTTCCCCATTACCAACTTTCTTGTCCCTTCCTGCCTTCTTGTCCTTGCCCCTGGGCTGGTGTGCCCATTTAGCCTCGTTTTGTTTTATGGACCTGTCTAATCTGTGCCTGAAGGGTGAAACTCAGGAGTCCCTTTAGTACTGAGTTAAAAGGGTGTCTGGGGTGTATATTCTCAGGGTTTGTCCAGTCTCTGTCAGACCAGTAAGTCTGGTCTTTTTTTTTTTTTGTGAGTTAGAATCGTATTCTACATTTTTCTCCAGCTCTGTCTGGGACCCTCTGTGGTGATCCTTGTCAGAGCAGTTGGTGGTGATAGCTGGGCACCATCAAGTTGTACTGGACTCAGTCTGGTGGAGGCCATGGTAGATGTGGTCCATTAGTCCTTTGCACTAATCTTACCTTTGTGTCTTTAGTTTTCTTCATTCTCCCTTCCTCCAGATGGGGTGAGACCAGTGGAGTATTTTAGGTGGCTGCTCACAAACTTTTAAGACCTCAGACACTACTCACCAAAGTAGGATGTAGAACATTTTCTTTATAAACTATGCTATGACAGTTGAGCTAGATGTTCCTCGAGACCATGGTCCCTCAGGAAGTTTGGATGTGACTGTGGAGCTTCCATGACCTTGCTTTGGTCAAGTTGTTTGCGCTGACTTCCCCAGTATTGTGTACTCTCCTACCCTTCACCAAAGTTACCACTTATCTATTGTCTATTTTTTTTTTATTTAGTGTTTTCCGCTCCCCACACTTCCCCTCCCTCGTAACCATCCGAGATTGTTTCTTTTTGTGTATAGACCTTTTCATGTGTTTTTATAATAGTGGTCTCATATAATATTTGACCTTTTGTGATTGACTTATTTCTTGGGTGGTAATTCTTAGAAGAAGTTATCCATTACCTTTATGGAACCTTGTCTGTTTCAACTTTCTCTGTAGGTCCCTTTTAGAGGCTACTTACATAGAATCTGCTTTTCTTTTTTCTTTTCTGGTGGACATTCAGTTGCTCCAGCACCACGAAGTGGATAATCCGTTCTTTCTCCACTGCTTTATATGCTGATTTTTCGTATATGTGTGTATCTGTTACTTAGCTTTTAATTATTTTTTCTTGATGTATTAGCCTAGGTCTCAATTTTACATTCTTAGTTTTAAAAAAAAGTCAGAGTTTTTTTGAAGACCAACATTAGTTCAACTACAATAACACCAAAGTAAAATTGTGTTATTGGTACGAAAAGCAATAGCTACTTCTGGATCCTGGATGTGAGGTCATAACATGGATTATGGTTGCTGGCTTATTTCCTATTTTATGTTCACTTTTGATAGGTAAACTTAGTATTTTTTTAAAGCATTCTGCTTTTATTTCCTATAAGTAAGCCTTTACACTAGTATTTTATTCTTAGATGCTAGTTGTTTACAGAAAATATGTGTTATAAATTATGAACTGTTAGAAATAATTACTGAAGTATTTTTATTTTAAAGACATCAAAATGTTAAGCTTTGTTCAGCTTCGTTACAAGTGATATCACATGGTTTTTGAGGAAAAATTGATCCTTCCCTTGATTTTTATATAGTTGAGCTCTGTAATAATATGTGTTGATTTAGTTCTGTTGTTTATTAGGTAATACAGTTCACAGTACTGTGAAATAGCTCTTTTTCTTTGTCTTGAGGGTTGTGTGTTGTGTATGCATACGAACTACAAATCTTAGTTGGAGTCTAATTAAAAACGGTTGTTTTGTTTTTTTTTAGTATTGTTCAGAAGCTAGTGACTTTTTTTTAAAGGTAGGCTTTTTTTTAAGCTAACCTTTGAAACAGAAAAGCAGATCTTTTTGTGTTATCTCTTTACGCTTTATGTGTCTTATTTTAAGCAAGTCTGATCTATGTTTACCTGGAATTGTGCAAAAGTTGGCGGTCTGATTTGCACTGAAAGAGTTCTTTATTTACTACAAATTTATATTTCATTAAAAATCAAGGTCCCCTAATAGATTATAAGTAATTTGCCAAGATTGAAATTTTGTATATTTTAAAATTATTACATCTAGAGCCAAAAATGAAAAATTGGTATTGTAGTTTTATTTTAAGGAAAGGGAATTTATAATTAAGCCTTTAATTCACACACACAAAAATCAGTGATATGCTGGTGGAGATAGCCAGTAAGTAGGCAGCTGAAAATAGGAGTTTAGATTTAGGGGAAGGCTGGTAACTAGAAATATAAAATTGGAAGTTTTCTTCATGGAAGTGATCATTGTAGCTATGTGATTGGATTAGAGTGAGAAAGCCCAGAGTAAGAGGTCTCAGGTTTGGTGCTGGAAAACAGCAACATTTAAGGAGTCAGTTATCAACTTTAAAGGAGCCAGTTGTACAGTTCAGTCTTTCTTCTTTAAATATCTATAATAAATTAGAAAAAGTAGAGGAAACATTGTGAAAGATTAGCAGTTTTCTTCAAATTAGCAAAGAGTCCTAGTTTTTAAATGAAGCTTTATTTAATAGTAAAATATTTACTCTGGCCTTATAAATTTTGTACTCAGTTGCATATCAATTTTTCAAAAAGCACTTAAGGTAGAAAATATAACATGGATGTATATATATATATATATAAAATAGATGTGTAGGTAGATATAGATAACATAGGTGCAGGTCTTTCTATATCCGTAAATCTTAATCTATATTGGTTTAACTTTCTTTGCTCCCTTCTTTTTCAATCCCTCTCTCCAATCCATCCATCCTTCCATTCATCCATCCCTTTTGAGAATTAAGCATGCTCTGCCAGCTAGCTCCTGACACTTACTAAGTGGGCATTTTACTTAAGTCTTAATCGCATCATTGAGGGGGCTCTGAGAAAGCTTTGAAGTTGTTTCCAGGGTTGCTTAAAAAATTTGTGCCACAAAGAACTGTGATCATAGTAACTCAGCAGGAAGCATTGGTTACATCTAGTTTATCCCCAGGAGGGCTGTTAAGAACTAGTCTTCTCTTTCTTTTACTAGGAAGTGCTTTGTTTGTGATTCAGAAAAAAGTTGTTCTGATGGATTTTTGTTTCATATAATTGCTATGGAATTTGCTTTGATATTTTGTATTAGTTTAGATAAGTTAAGAAATGTATATTAAACATAAATGTGGATTAAAATGTCAAAAATCACGTATTTATTCTAAGCATATTCATGAGTTGTTAAATTGCACTGTAATATTTATGAAATTCTTAAGCAGATATGACCAAAATGAATGAACAATACACTATGTGAACATAAATGTGGTCTATAAACTTGGTTTCTTCAAGTTTTAATGCTATGGTCACAGGAAGAAGATTAAATTACTTTGCAGTCTTCTGAAAAGTGTACTATGTATTATGTACTATATATAATAGAATGTGATCATAGAGTCTGTGTTTTAAGGAAGTATTTTTGTACTTGTCTAAAACATTCTAATAGGTGAAAATTTCCTATACCTTGAAACACTTTTTCAGATGAATAAATAGCATCTCTCAGTAAACCATTAAAATGCTTAGGAATTCTCAGTTTGTTTTTTATATAAAACTTCTGCTTATTTGTAGAATGTGTAATTATTTTTTATATGTATTTTTATATTTATATGTAGAATAGATATTTAGAATTTTTCATAATCACACCTTTCCTACTGTGTAGTGACCTCAGCTGTGGAATGTGTCACATTCAGCATCATCCAAAAGCCAGGCTAAGATGTAAAGTTTGAGAAGGTTAGTTAAAGAATATATTCACTAAAATTTCCAGGAAAAAACAAAAAACAAAACCATTATCATTCAACTAATTAGATACAAAATGTTGGAAGATAATAGTACTTGGAATTTCAGCAGAATGTGAGGATACTTTTTTTTTTTAAATTTTTATTGTGCTTTAAGTGAAAGTTTACAAATCAAGTTAGTCCCTTACACAAAAACCCATATACACCTTGCTACACATTCTCAATTACTCTCCCCCCCATGAGAGAGCCCGCTCCCTCCTTCCACTCTTTCTTTTCATGACCATTTTGCCAGCTTCTAAGCCCCTCTACCCTCCCATCTCCCCTCCAGGCAGGAGATGCCAACATAGTCTCAAGTGTCCACCTGAACCAAGTAGCTCACACCTCACCAGCATCCCTCTCCAACCCATTGTCCAATCCAATCCATGTCTGATGAGTTGGCTTCTTTCGGGAATGGTTCCTGTCGTGGGCCAAGAGAAGGTCAGGGGGCCATGATCACTGGGGTCCTTCTAGTTTCAGTCAGACCATTAAGTCTGGTCTTTTTATGAGAATTTGGGGTCTGCATTCCACTGTTCTCCTGCTCCCTCAGAGGTTCTCTGTTGTGTTCCCTGTCAGGGCAGTCATCAGTTGTGGCCGGGCACCATCTAGTTCTGGTCTCAGGATGACGTAGTCTCTAGTTCATGTGGCCCTTTCCGTCTCTTGGGCTCATTATTATCTTGTGTCCTTTGTGTTCTTCATTCCCCTTTGATCCAGGTGGGTTGAGACCAATTGATGCATCTTAGATGGCTGCTTGCTAGCATTTAAGACCCCAGATGCCACTCTTCAAAGTGTGATGCAGGATGTTTTCTTAACAGATTTTATTATGCCAATTGACTTAAATGTCCCCTGAAACCATGGTCCCCAAACCCCTGCCCCTGCTTCACTGAGCTTCAAAGCATTCAGTTTATTCAGAAAACTGCTTTGCTTTGGTTTAGTCCAGTTGTGCTGACCTTTACTGTGTTGAGTGTTATCCTTCCCTTCACCTAAAGTAGTCCTTGTCTACTATCTATTTAGTAAATACCCGTCTCCCACCCTCCCTCCCTCCTCCCTCTCATAACCACAAAAGAGTGTGTTCTCAGTTTAAACTACTTCTCAAAATCTTATAATAGTGGTCTTATACAATATTTGTCCTTTTGCAGCTGACTAATTTCACTCAGCATAATGTCTTCCAGGTTTCTCCATGTTATGAAATGTTTCACAGACTTGTCACTGTTCTTTATCGATGTGTAGTATTCCGTTGTGTGAATATACCGTAATTTATTTATCTATTCATCTGTCGATAGGCACCTTGGTTACTTCCATCTTTTTGCTATTGTAAGCAGTGCTGCAGTAAACATGAGTGTGCATATATCTGTTCGTGTAAAGGCTCTTATTTCTCTAGGATATATTCTGAGGATTGCTGGGTCGTATGGTAGTTCTATTTCTAGCTTTTTAAGGAAGCGCCAAATCGATTTCCAAAGTGGTTGTACCATTTGACATTCCCACCAGCAGTGTATAAGGGTTCCAATCTCTCCACAGCCTCTCCAACATTTATTATTTAGTGTTTTCTAGATTAATGCCAGCCTTGTTGGAGTGAGATGGAATCTCATTGGAGTTGTGATTTGCATTTCTCTAATGGCTAATGATCAAGAGCATTTCCTCGTGTATGTGTTAGCCGCCTGAATGTCTTCTTTGGTGAAGTGCCTGTTCATATTCTTTGCCCATTTTTTAATTGGGTTGTATGTCTTTGTGGTTGAGTTTTAGCAGAGTCATGTAGATTTTAGAAATCAGGCTCTGGTCGGAGATGTCGTAGCTGAAAATTTTTTCCCAGTCTGTAGGTGGTCTTTTTACTCTTTTGGTGAAGTCTTTAGATTAGCATAGGTGTTTGATTTTTATTAACTCCCAGTTATCTGGTTTCTCTTTGGCATTTTTAGTAATGTTTTGTATTCTGTTTATGCCATGTATTAGGGCTTCTAATGTCCCTATTTTTGTGAAGATACTTTTTAATTTACTAGAATGTTACAGAAAACTTAATTTTGTAATGTTTTACCACGGGAAGAATGATACTCTGATTAAGCAGTTCATAGAACAGTGGTTCTTAATGTTTTTTGAAGTAGTGCTCCTTCCTGTATTCACTTCCTTGCATTTTGCATTCAAGCTTAAGAAATTCACCTCCTTAACCCCCTCCTCATGCCCATCCTCTCCCCCAGAAAAATATATCCCTAGCTTAAAGAAATACCTGACTCACTCTGAATTGCTTATTTGCTGAGCTTCACCAACCTTCTAATCTAGTGATTCTCAGCAGAATGGAGTATTTGTGTATCAGAATCTCCTGTGATGTCTAAACAGTCATATATTGTCCTTCTTGCCCCAGTACTTCCCCTTTAGGCCTGTGCAACCCACTGTTGTTGTTGGCACCTCCCATTTCCTCTTCACTGTGGTAGCAGTGTTTTCATATGTAACTTGGTTTCTAGAGAGGATTTACTCACTGGAAAGGGAATGTTGACCTGTTTGTCTTCAGTCTTAGGCTAGATATCTAAAAAGTAAAAAACCCACTGCCTTTCAGTCGATTTCCACTCATAGTGACCTCATAGGGTTTCCAAGACCGTAAATCTCTACGGAAGCAGACTGTCACATCTTTCTCCTGAGGAGCTGCTGGTGGTTTCACACCACTGACCTTTTGGTTAGCAGTCCAGCACTTTAACCACTGCACCACCAGGTCTGCTCAGGGTACATATTTCAGTCAGCATAATATCCTGCAGGTTCATCTACATTGTGAGATGTTTTGCAGATTTGTTGTTATTCTTTAACATTTTGTAGTATTCTTTAACATTTCGTAGTCCATTCTGTGTATGCGCCAAAGTTTATTTATCCATTCATCTGTTGATGGGCACTTAGGTTGTTATCATCTTTTTGCTCTTGTAAATAATGCCTCAGTGAACATGGGTGTGCATATGTCTATTCATGTCATGAGTATTATTTCTATAGGATATATATCTAGGAATGGGATTGCTGGATCATATGGTATTTCTATTTCTAGCTTTTTGAAGAAACACCACATAATTTTCCATAGTGTTTGTACCATTTTACATTGCCACCAGCAGTGTATGAGAGTTCCAGTCTCTCCACAACCTCTCCAGCATTTGTTGTTTTCTGTTTTTTTTTGATCAGTACCATTATTATTGGTGTGAGATGTTGTAGTTTTGATTTGCATCTCTCTAATGGCTAACGACTGCCAGCATCTCTTCATGTATTTGTTGGCTGCCTGGATCTATTCTTTGGTGAAGTGTCTGTTCATGCCCTTTGCCCATTTTTTAATTGGGTTGTTGTCTTTTTGTTGTTGAGTTGTTGGAGTTTTCTATAAATTTTAGAGATTACTCTTGTGAAATATGTTGTAGCCAGAAATCATTTCCCAGTCTGTGGTTTCTCTTTTTACCTTTTTTGAAAAGTCTTTTGATGAGCATAAGTATTTGATATTCAGGAGGTCCTTATCATCTAGTTCATCTTCTACTGCTTGTACTTTTTTAGTTATGTTTGATAGTCTATTTATACCATAAATTAGGGCTCCTAATTTTGCCCCTATTTTTCCTTCTATTTATGGCTTTAGGTTTTACATTTAGATCTTTGATCTATCTTGAGTTAGTTTTTGTGTATGGTGTGAGGTATGGATCCTGTTTCATTTTTTGCTAATGGATATCCAGTTTTGCCAGCACCATTTGTTAAAGAGACTTACCTTTCCCCATTTAATGGATTTTGACCCTTTGTTGAAGATAACTAGATGGTTTTATTTCTAGGTTCTCAATTCTGTTTCATTGGTCCATGAGTCTATTGTACCAGTACCAGGCTGTTTTGACTACTTTGGCTGTATAGTAGGTTTGAATTGCAGAATTTAAAGATATCATAGTAGCGTAAAGATGTTTGGTTAAAGAAGCAGTACAGTGCTTTGGAAAGAACAGGAAACTGAAGTCAGATGAACCATCATGTCTTTTTGTTACTTTTATATTTCTAAGAAAAACCCTTAACTTTTTAATTTTTATTTATTTATTTTTTTAATAGAGTGAGGATAAAGTATCTGCCTTATACTTCCTAGGACTATTAACAGGATAAAATTTGATTTACTACTGTTGCTTACACCTTGTACATTGTTAAATTTTATGCAAATGTAAGGTAATGTGGTCACTGCTTGCTAATAAATTGGAATCATTACTTGGTGTTGGCCCTCTCTCCTAGTGGCTATTTGTAGTGATTATATGTCTATAAGGTGCTCCATTTTATAAAACTGGGGTCCTTTTAATACCTTGGTGGTTAGGGCTTTTATATGTCTAGAAATTCAACAGCCATTTATTTAGCACCTTATGGATGCCAGGTACTGTTCAGGGTTATGGGGATGTAAAGCTAAACAAACAAGATAATCTCTGCCTTGTAGTTAAACATAAACAGTTATATTATCAGACAGATGGAGACCAGTGCTAGGTCTGTTTTACTGCTGAAGATTAGACATAGAATTAGGGTAGTGAAACCAACTCTTTTAAAAAATATCATACATTATATTTCATACTGAAATGTATCGTCAGGTACTACCACCGAAGGTACAGAAATATTTTTATTTTGGAATTTGTAATTAGGACTATTCTTCCTATAATCTAGAGCCCTGGTGACGAAGTGGTTAAAAGCTTGGCTGCTAACCAGAAGACTGGCAGTTCAAATCTACCAGGTGCTCCTTGGAAACCCTATGGGGCAGTTCTACTCTGTCCTATAGGGTCACTGTGAGTTGGAATTGACTTGATGGCAATGGATTTTGTCTGGTTGCAGTTATTCATACATAACCAGCTTTTGGTAAAATGATTTTTGTTTGAAAAGCATTTAACTTTTCTTTCTTCTGTGTATGTGTGTTTCTTGAATGTTAATGTTATCCTAACTTTTCTTTATATAACGTATCTAAAATAGGAGTATTTGAACATCTTTGACATAGAATTTGATGAGATTGGTAATGATTAGTGAGAACAATTTCAATCCATAGTAGAAATTACAGAAAAGAGGAGATAAAAGGGACCTTATGGATCATCTTACCATCGATTTTTAAGTTATTTTTTGAAAGAGCCTAGGATTCTGTTGTTCTGTTGAGGTGCTTCAGGACTTGCTGAGGGAGATCGCCTGAGAGGGGAGGGGAATATTGCCTCCTGGGTAGGCCTGGACCCTCTTTCTCCTTTCATTAAGAGTAGGACCAATATTATGGTTTATATGTTGTTGATAAATGTAAGATTAAAAAAAAATCTTTTTGTTTAAAAAAAAACGTAAGTTACATAAGTAGTCCTGTCCTCTTGTTTTAATGACACAATGATGGAGTACCAGAGAATTAAAGTTAATTGGAATATCAATTTCCTAACTTCACTTCAGTGCTGCTCAGTTAACTCATAATGCCTCCATGTAGCTTTGGGAATATTAAGAATATTATTAAGCCATTTTAAATTATGAACACTCAAGACTATAAACGATTCACTCCGACATCAGGATCTCATTGATGATATTAGTATTAAGACCTGGAATGATTTTTAAGTGAAAGTGACTAGATATTGGTACTGGTTTTATGTATAAATTATTTTTTCTTTGAGAACTAAATTTTCGTAATTGAAACCAAAATAAGTTTTTATAACTTTCAAAGTTTATTTGAATTCTTAAAACACATCAAAGGCTTCTTTCCTAGAGAATAGGATATGTTTCATTCTTGTCTCATATTTAGTATAAGCAAAATAAAGTAATTAAGGGCAGAAAATAGTCCTTATCTTTGAGTTTTTACCTGGATTCCCATTAAATAACTTTGGCAAATGTGCAGTTTTTCTGTACAATAGGTATTTATAGCCCTTTGTCTTTTGGAGTTGGAAAATTCACTTAGTACCTGACTTTTCACACAATGAAATTAAAACCAAGGTGATTTAGTGTGATTTATAATAAAATTTAATGAAATGAGCAATTCCATTTTGTGTGAAAAAAATAGAAAACCTAAAATTTCTTTCTTCTTGTTTTTAAATGAATTTGTATTTAGTTAGACTTGTTCTGGCCTTGGCTTTTTGACAAGATGAATTAGTTAGGATTCCTTATTACTAAATTTAGAACTCTTTAGCGTAAACATAGCCTAGTAACAAATTATACTTTTCTTCAAACTGTACATCATACATCATACAACTAGTGATGATGCAATAACAATTTAAAAATGCTTTAAATCCCTCTTTTCAGAATTTTAATTAATGACCACTGAACAAATGACTCATAGCATCTACTTAGAACTGTTATGGCACTGAACACTTGGTTCACATCATCTACCCTTTTTTCTTAGATGCCAGTAAGTTCTCAAATCCTGGTAAATTTTTTGATGGATTTCTAAAATATGATAAATTGAGTATTAAGTCAAATTGATGCTTAATCTTATACTCTCTCTCTTTTTAAAAATTATTTGCAGGAGAGGGCTCCTCACAATTTATATGGCCAACTTGGTAAGTAGCTTTTTTTTTTTTTTTTTGAGGTCCTTCATTGTGCATTTTGCCTTTTTATCTTTTTAAAACTCAAGCTCTCTTTAAAAACAATAAAAAAATAAGAAAGGAAAGCCATTTAAATTTGAGAATATTTTCTGTCTCTGTTGTAATTAAAGGATAAATTTTAATGTTTAAATGAGCCTTGATACCATCTGCTTTGTAGAGCTATTTCACTTATTTCAGGAGGAAAGTCATTTACTGTTCTGTGTCCTTCATGATACTTTTGTTTTTTTTAAGCTTAGACCTTCATGTTTGCCAAGATACTACACACACACATATATATCTTGAGTTTCATTTCATATTCTGCCGTTATTGCTGTTTATTATGGAAAAAGTTATAAGCTTTTATCGTGTATGTCCTTCTTAGACATTAAAGCAGCATTGGTTTTAGCTGTAAACACTGAGAGGATTTACGTAATTAGCTAGGCTTCCAAATTTCAAAGATTACAGAAATGAAGTTAATATTTTCTAATATTTCTGTACTATTTCTGATATTCTTTATGGTGAATCTATAATCAGGGTTATATAATTTACATTGCCAAGTTCATATTCTAAAAACATTGATTTTAAAGTATAAGTTGTTTAATAGGCAACATTAAAAAATTCCACTATGAAAAGATAAATATTATTTATTAACAAAGGGTAGGTTCTTGAATTCTGTGACAAGGGAGTGTAGTTCAGAGATAGATTTAACAACTCAGTTAAGCTATAAAATATTTAATTTTTGCTCGGTACTTCCCATATGCCAATTATTGCTGGTAAGCAGGAAAGAGATAGTTCTTGCACTCATGGAGCTTACTCTCTAGTGGAGAAGGCATGGAGAGGTGACACCAGTAATAATAATGTGTAAAAAGACTAAAAAAATCAATTTATGGGATACTGTGGGAGCCCTGGAAACCCTGGTGGCGTAATGATTAAGAGCTATGGCTGCTAACTAAAAGGTCGGCAGTTCTTATTCACCAGGTGCTCCTTGGAAACCCTATGGTGCAGTTCTACTCTGTCCTGTCAGGTCACTATCAGTTGGAATTAACCTGACGGCAATGGATTTTTTGGTTAGCGGGAACTATAATATAGCACTAAACTATTCTGGAGGGGAGTTTGGGTCAGAGAAAAGTGGTTTTAACCTTTTTTGAGTCATGGACAGAAAACTGCTTATGCGTAAAAAGACACTCAAATTTCCGTATAATTTCAAGGGTTTCATGTACCACTGATTAAGAAAGCCTAGGGTATACCATCAGGTAAGTTATTTTAAAATACTGCAGAAAAGTAGCTGTTCCAAGCTCTTTTGATTGCAATTTAGATGGAAATTTCAGGACACCAAAAGAGCAGAGACTAGTTAAAGGATTTCTTTTTGTCTTTATTCTGTCTTTAGAGAATTCTTACTAGAATGTAAACTCTACAAAGTCATGGACTTTTTGTAATTTATTTGCAGTTGTACCATGAACATCTAAATAGAGCCTGGCATATAGTAGGGATTGAATAAGTATTAATTAATAATAATTTTGTTGAGTATAGAATTGTAGGTAGACAGTGATTTTACCCTAGCATTTGGAAGGCATTCTATTGTACATGGGGTCACTATGAGTTGGAACCAACTCTGTGGGTCCTAACAGCAACAACAATCCTTTATCTTTGTTCTCTATAAATACTTTTTGGATCTTTTGTCAGAGTGGTTTTACTTTTATTCTTTAAGTAATCTCTTTTTTCCTCATTATTAAAAAATTTTTTTTTGAAGAATTTGTCTTTAGTATGTTGATGTGATGATCAAGGTTGTGTGTCAGCTTGGCTGGGCCATCATTCCCAGTGGTTTGGCAGATAGGTAATGATGTAGTCATCCTTTGTGATGTGATCATCTAATCAATTGTAAGGGGAGTATCCTTAGGGGGTGCAGCCTGCATCCAGTATATATGGACATTCTGGCAAAGCTCGCTTCCTTGCTCTGGATTCTGCATCCAGCTCATCATCATCTGACTTCAGATTCTTGGAACTTGAGCCAGTGGCCTGCTGTATTACCTGCTGATTTTGGGATTTGTCAGCCTCCGTAGCCTATGAAACAGTGGTCTGCCATCTTACCTGCTGATCTTGGGTTTTGTCAATCTCCACAGCCTGTGAACCAGCAGCCAGTTGTCTTACTACTGATCTTAGATTTGTCAGCCTCTGCAGCCCTTTGCCAGTGGTCTGCCATCTGACCTGCTGATTTTGGGTTCGTCAGCCCCTGTAGCTACATGAGTCAGGAAAATCCTCCAGCCTGAAGCCTGACCCATGGATTTGGGACTTGCCAGCCTCTATGGCCATGTGAGCCATTTCCTTAAGATAAATCTTTGTCTCTATGCATATGTACATGTCACTGGTTTTGCTTCTGTAGAGAACTCACCCTAAGATAGTTAATTCACTAGGATATACACTTATTTTTATTTAGTTTGCTCAGGGCTTAGTTTGCTTCTTTAGTGGTTAGTTCTGGAATTAAACTTTTATATATTCTCTCCTTAAATCTCACCTCTCCCCAGTCTCTATATTGTCTTATTCTGGAATTACTTCTAGATTTTTTTTTTTTTTTAAATATTGTGCTTTAAGTGAAAGTTTACAAATGAAGTCAGTCTCTCATACAAAAATTTATATACACCTTCCTATATACTCCTAATTGCTATCCCTCTAAGAATACAGCACACTCCTTCCCTCCACTCTCTATTTTCATGTCCATTTGGCCAGCTTCTGACCCCCTCTGCCCTGTCATCTCCTTTCCATACAGGAGCTGCCCACATGGTCTCATGTGTCTACTTGATTCAAGAAGCCCATTCTTCACCAGTATCATTTTCTATCCCATAAAAAAAAAAAAATCCAGTCCAATCCCTATATGAAGAGTTGCCTTTGGGAATGGTTCCTTTCTTGGGCTAGCAGAAGGTCTGGGGACTATGACCTCTGGGTCCTTCTAGTCTCAGTCAGACCATTAAGTCTTATCTTTTTGTGAGAATTTGGGGTCTGCATCCCACTGCTCTCCTGCTCCCTCAGGGGGTCTCTGTTGTGTTTCCTGTCAGGGCAGTCATTGGTTGTAGCTGGGCACCATTTAGTTCTTCTGGTCTCAGGCTGATGTAGTCTCTGGTTTATGTGGCCCTTACTGTCTCTTGGGCTTATAATTACCTTGTGTCTTTGATGTTGTTCATTCTCCTTTGCTCCAGGAGAGTTGAGACCAATTGATGCATCTTAGGTGGCCACTTGCTAGCGTTTAAGACCCCAGATGCCCCTCTCCAAGGTGGGATGCAGAATGTTTTCTTAATAGATTTTATCATGCCAGTTGACCTAGATGTCCACTGAAACCATAGTCCCCAAACCCCTGCCCCTGCTACGCTGGCCTTCGAAGTGTTCAGTTTATTCAGGAAACTTCTTTGCTTTTGGTTTAGTCTAGTTGTGCTGACCTCTTCTGTATTGTGTGTTGTCTTTCCCTTTCAGTTCTTATCTACTGTCTAATTAGTGAAAACTATAGTAGATGAACCCTGGTGGCATAATGGCTGACTGCTATGGTTGCTAACCAAACGGTCAGCAGTTCAAATCCGCCAGGTGCTCCTTGGAAACTTTATGGGGCAGTTCTACTCTGTCCTATAGGGCTGCTATGGGCACTGGGTATAGTAGATAAGAACAATAGATGGGTGTTTTAAACCTTCTTATTTTCTTCTCCAAGTCTCTTCATTGCTCTTTAACATTTTTCTTCTTTATTTTTCACACTGTGCTAAATTCTGGTTAATTTCTTCAGACCTGTCTCCATGTTAACTCATCTCTATATCTGTTTAATGTGCTGTTTAACCTATCCAATGTTAATGATGACTTTTTTTTTTTTAATTTTTAAAAAGGTGATAAAATAACAGGCATATCACAAAACCCAGAAAAATGGTATAATATTTTTATTAAATAATCACCTGAAATACATCTATAATACCTTCCCCCTAATTTTTTGGTTACAAACTCGTTGATCATCTTTTCATGCAAGAATTTTCTAATATAATTTTGTGTCGAGAGAATAGAAGGTAATTCAGTCTTTTCTCTTACATGATTAATTGAAATATTTAAAAAAGAATTAATAATATTTGGAATAGCTAAAACATGTGACTTTATACCCAGACCTACCTCCTTTGAATATTGTTACAGATAGTGCTTCACAAACAGGAATTCTGACTAATTCTGTTTAGTGTAATTCCCACTGGAAAAGAAAAAGTTACGTTGCGTATATAATTGTATACACTTTATTGTCTTGATAGGAGAGAACTTCCATTTTAACTACTAGACCTTGATAAGAATTAGATCCTGTGTTTACTACTTTATGTGTTTGATGATTGGAGAAACTTTTTACAGTTTATCTTCCGGCTCCGTGTATTTCAAATCTTGTTTCTTTTTCAGTACCCACATACTTTTAGGGCTGGGCATCATAGGACATGTCCCTATTTCAGTATGACTTCATCTTCGTGTTATGACATGGTGAGTTGGCACAATAGAGAGTAGAGAGTATTGCTGGAAAACATTCCTTTACTGGACCACTGGCAATCACTTATCTATACCTGGAAGCAACTGGAAATTGACTTGATAAATATGTGTTGCTAAACTCAAGCTAAACATACTCCAGTTCCGCCTCTGCTAATCCGAACTCCCAAATGCCTCTGCTTACCCTGACACTATCCCTGCAAGGGCAAGTGTGAGAGAGAGGAAGTCAGAGTGTAAATTGACCCTGATCATAGCCATCTGTGGCTAAAATACCTTACTTTGGCAAATTGTGTGCAGACATGTGACTATGTGAACAGGTTACTTAGAGCTCTTCTGAAGTCTTGGAAGGAATCTGTAGAAATGAGGGGTCCTTATACTGCTCTGCCTTCTCTTTTACCACTCTGCCCTTCTTCATTCTCCATTTCAGCCACACTGCTCCTCCCAGGCATTTTGCAGGCATGATATGCATGCTTCCTCTTCAGGCCCTTGAGCACTTACCCCACATATATGCATGCATTGCTCTTTCATTTCATTGAGGTTGTGCTGAAATGTTAGTGTTGTGAGGATTTCCGTACATACCCCACATGAGAAACAATCACACCACACCATTCACAACCCTATTCCCCCTCAAGCCATGTTTTTTTTTTTTTTAATAATATTGTGTTTTTGGTGAAAGTTTACGTAGCAAATTAGGTTCTCATTTAACAATTACTGCACAGGTTGTTCAGTGACATTTGTTACGTTTTTTTCACAATCTGTTAATATTCTTCTTCATTTTGTTCTGAATGTTTTGTTCCCAGTAATATGATTTTCTTGTCCCCTTACCCATTCATCTTTGTTGTAGAGTAACTATTGACCATTTGGTTTTATGAAGATAATTTTTTAAAGGCATGCAATACTCACTGGTGATATTCTTTATTATACGAGCCAATCTTTTATTTAGCTAAAAGGTGACCTCAGTGGGTAGTTTTGGTTCAAGGTTTATGGAGTACCTCAGGGTGATAGTCTCAGGGATATTATAAGGATTTTTATAAATATTGCTAAATTATCCTCTAGCAAACCCGTTGGTTTTGTTCTAGTTTATACTCCCATCAAGAGTGCATCAGAATTCACACTCTCAAAATTATTGATGTTAGTAAGTTTTTATAAAAGACTTCCTAACATACCTTAAGTGCTTTATTCAGTCCTTTATTGCTTTCCTAAATAGAATACCAGTACCTGTTTTAATTATGATCCTTATATATGAAGGTCGGAAGGTCCCTAGGTGGCGCAGTATTTTTTTTTTTTAATAGCACTTAGCGCACAGTGGAACCCCTCCCTGGTGTGGTGGTTAAGAGCTGTGGCTGCTAACCAAAAGGTCGGTCGTTTGAATCCACTAGGTGCTCCTTGGAAACCCTATGGGGCAGTTCTACTCTGTCCTACAGGGTCGCTGTAGGGTCACTGTGAGTTGCAATCCCCTCATTGGCAGCGGGGTTTTTTTTTTTTTTTTGGTAGTGCAGAATAGATAAGAATTTAAGTATTTTCAGAGAGATTGAATTTAATCCAAGGAAATAACTGTTCTGTGACTTGATTATCTTGCTTACTAGACTAAGTTGAAATTGTTGGCATAATAACATCAACAACAAAATTAAAAAAAATTTTATTAAAAAAAATTATTATTTATTGTGTTTCTGATTTGGACAGGATAGAAAATCATACAGAAGAAAATAAAAAGAGTATAATTTTACCATTTAGGAATTGCTAACATTTTAGTATTTGCTTAATTTTTTAAAATTTTCCTTCTTCTCCGGGGTATGTATATAAATACACAAACATAATGCACACGTACTTTATAAAGACATGTTTTGAAAAATTTGAGGCATATTGTTTTGTGACATACTTTTTTGGCTACTATGGCAGATAGTTTTCATTGCTTATGATATTAAGTAATCATTTTTTTGAGAGATTTACTCCTACCATTTCACTTACTGGTTATGTCTTCATTACAATGAGTTGGCTTTATATACACACACATGTACATAACCCTACTTAAAATTTTGGAAGACAGTGAAATAACTGATTAGCAATATCATTTCATTAATTTTGGCTGCGGTAGTTACCCATTTCTTCATTATTTTAACCAGAAAGTTTCAAAGGCATTGCCATGCCTTAGAATGAATACATGTTAGAAGAATATGTAGAACTGGATCCATGATATGTTTATTGTTTTTGTCTTTATTTTCATCAGTGAACATTTATTGAGTGCACAGCACTTTGCTGGGTATGGGGGTACCAGTGTAAGCCATTATTCTGTCTTTGAACTTATTTAGTTAGTTCCCCTATTTAGTTAAGGGGAAAGGGTCTATTTAGACCTGGATTGAAAACGAATAGATAATTAACAGTTCAAGATATTGTATTCATATCAAATATGTGGAGTTAGTACCGTCTTTAGAACTTTAGAAGAGGAATTAGTTTGGGCTGGGGCAATTAGAGAAGGTGTTATGAATTACATAGGACTTGGACCATGAAGAAAGGAGAGGACTCGGAGTCAGATACATCTTAGAGATACGCCATTGATAGCCACAAGACAAAATTCTTGCCTTTCCAAGAATTGCTAATTTTGGACCAAGGTTTAAGGGATAGGGGTAGGGAAGAATGAGAAACATGTATTGAGCATCTACTATGTGTTAGACACTGTAAGTGAAATTGAGGTGACCAAAATAAAGAGTATAGTTTTTGCTTTCAGGGACCTCATAATTTACAGGGGGAGAGAAATTTGTGAGCCAGTAGTGGTAAACTCCATCTCTCTTTTTTAGTTATTCTCTCAAAACACAAGTGTTTATACTATGTAATTGTGGATATAAATTTTGCTGGTTGTGTTTGCGTTGAGTGTTGTAGGGAATAGGTGAAGAACTGTATACTCTGAATAAGAGACATCTGTACTAATGCCTTTATTATCATAAAAAAATCTTTCCTTGGACTCCTGTATAGTTCTTATTACACATGATATCTGCCAATAAGTCCTGGTAGGTCTCAGTTATTAGACTAGTAGTTTATGTCATTAATGATTAACTAGCGTTTAAAAATATACAAACTTAAAGCAATGTAATTGATACTTGTTTGAGAATGTTGGTGTTTTCTTGTTACATGTTAGCTTGCTTCAGAAGGAAAAGTGTACAGATTTAAAAATAGTATATAGTTTTTTAGATTCTTAGAATTGGTAGAGAATTAGTTGTTAAAGATTAAAATGTACATAGAAAAGATATGAAATAAAGAATTAAATATTTTCTTTTGCTTCTCCCAAAGATATGGCTATAAAATGTTGGACGAGGTTTCCCACAAGAATGTTAGCTGCCAGAATTCAACTTTGCACAATATGATTTAAAAGAGAAACATATAAGCAAAGTTTGCATACATGTGATTTCTCTTTGTTATGTTGGTTGTGACAGTGACCTCAGGTTTCTAGTCTTTCAAAGTTCATCACATGTTGCTAACCATTTTTTAAAATGTGATGTTAAGTGTAGCTCATTTACGTTTAGTTTAATTATAAGAAAAATAATTTGAGACATTTAAATCTGTATAAGTCCCTTTGAAAACTTGTCTCTGCAATATCATTTACCCCACCAAACATTTAACAGTGTATGCATTTTAAAATTGTAAACATACATCTAGCAGGCTTGTCTGTAGCATTTATTTTTTAAATGTTAAAATACAGTGTCTTTGATTAAAACATCTGTATTTGATTTTTAAATGTAAGGTTTGAAAATGTTGGTTCATATGTTTTCTTGTAAGGGCACTTCAACTTAATTAGATTCAGCAGGTATTTATTATATATCTGGGCACATGAAAATACAAAAGGAATACAATATGGATTGTAAACTAGTTTGAGAAATTTGACAGATGAACCCGAAAGAAACAAAATAAAAGCATTAAATTCAATAAACAATTATAAACACCCTCTTAAATTTCTTCCCTAAGCCTTCCCTATGCAAAACATGGCGTCAACCATCCATCCGTTTGCTCAGGTCAGAAATTTAGGAGTTTTAATTCTTTTCTTCTTCTTATGCTTTTCATTCATATCCATCAGAAAATCTTTTTATTCTTCTTAAAAAATGTGTTCTGGATTTTACAGTGCCTCACCACCTCCATGGTTATAATCATAGTCTAATTCCTGTCATCTCTGACATGAGCTGTCTTAATAACCTGTCTACATCTTACCACTTTTTTCCTCCTGTAGTCAGCCTTGCACATAGCAGTCAGAACTGTTGGAAATGCAAATTAGAACATAATACTCCTCTACTTGAAACTCAGGAAAACTCTCACTTCCCACTGCAACACAAATAAAATTCAAATGCCTTACCCTGGTTTACAAGACTCTTTATGGAGCCCTTCCCTCTTTTGCATTTCCTTCTACTTTTTCTTCTTCATCACACTGGCTTTGTGTCTGTTAAATATTCCAAGTTTATTATTCCCTTGCAGCCTTAGCGCTTGCTTTTCTTTTTGCTTTGAAATATTTTTCCTTAAATTTTTTTTTGGCTAGCACCTTCTCTTCATTTAGTTCTCAGTCCAGTGCCACCTCCTGCGAGAGGCCTTTCTTACTATCCCAGGTAAAGCAGCTTCCCCCTACCCCTTTATTCACTACCTCTTAATCTTACTTTATCTTTTTCATAGCACTTATTTAGCACTGATATTTTCTCATTTGTTACCTTTCTACCCTCATTGTATATAAGCTGCTTAAGGCCAAGGACTCTGGCTTGTTCATCGACATATCACCATTTTCTACAAATGGTGCTTAGCATATATTATATGCTCAATAAATAATTATTGAATGACTATAGGCTGGGGGCAGATACTCCTGAAAATGGCAATGATGAAAGAGAATGATCCTTCTCTTCTAATTTGGTGACTATAATGTCTATTCTCTTCTTTTTTTTCCCCTCCGTTAGTGTCAAGACCCAAGTCCTATAAGTCAGCCCACTGACTTCCACACCTCTCCCATCTAGGAAGGTAAATAAAGGAGCAAGTGAAGCTGACCTCAGCTGAGTTCCTGAACTAGTAGATTTTTTCACTGAAATTTTTCTTTGAACTACCACAATTAGGGATGAGATTCCTTTCTCTCTTTTTACTTTGATTCTTTTAATCATGTTCAGAAATGTAAGTTTCTGGTACCTATGAATCGGAAGCAACTCGAAGGCACCTAACAATAACAACAATATAACATTAGGCAATGTTGAGCTCTTATCTCTGCTTTGCAGAAGATGTGATTCTTTGTCATCTAAGAAGAATTTGTTGTTGTTCTTAGGTGCTATTGATTTGGTTCCAACTCACAGCAACGCTGTGTACAACAGAAGGAAATAGTGCCTGATCCTGCATCATACTCACAATCATTGCTATGTTTGAGCCCATTGTTACAGCCACTTTGTCGATCCATCTCACTGGAGGTCTTCCTCTTTTTTACTGACCCTCTACTTTACCAAGCTTGATGCCCTTCTCCAGAGACTGGTCCCTTCTGATAGCATGTCCAACGTACATGAGACGAAGACTTGCCATCCTCGTTTCTAAGGAGCATTCTGGCTACACTTCTTCCAGGAGAGATTAGTTCTTCTTCTGGCACTCCATGGCATATTCAGTATTCTTCACCAACACCATAATTCAAAGGCATCAACTCTTCTTAGGTTTTCTTTATTCATTGTCCAGCTTTCTCATGAATATAAGGTGATTGAAAATATCATGGCTTGGGTCAGGCGCACCTTAGGCCTTAAAGTGACATCTTTGCTTTTTACCACTTAAAGGAAGTCTTTTGCAGCAGATTTGCCCAATGCAATATGTTGTTTGATTTCCTGACTGCCGTTTCTGTAGGTGTTGATTGTGGATTCAAGTAAAATGAAATCCTCGACAGCTTCAATCTTTTCTCTGTCATTGATGTTGCTTATTGGTCCATTTGAGAGGAGTTTTGTTCTTTACGTTGAGGTGTAATCCACACTGAAGGCTGTAGTCTTGGATATTTATCAGTAAGTGTCTTAAGTCCTGTTGGCTTTCAGTAAGCAAGGTTGTGGCACTTGTAGATCGCAGGTTGTTAATGGATCTTCCTCCAATCCTCATGCTGCATTTTTCTTCATATAGTCTTCTCAGATTATTTGCTCGGCGTACGGGTTGAATAGGTATGGTGAAATGATACAACCCTGATGCACACCTTTCCTGACTTTAAACCACCTCCATTAATAGTTGTGTGTATGTGTGTGGTGGGGGGGGGGTCCTCATTTCTGCTGGGTGGGAGCAGGAGTTCTGGTTCCCTAGGTGGTCTCTACTGACACCCCTGTGTGGGGGCCTATAAGTAGCAGGTGGGGATGAAGGCCTTAGCTCTCTACTTGGACTCCTCTGACACCACACCATTGGAGGTATTGGGGTACCTTATTGCAGCCTTAGGAGGGTGGAAGTCTAGGTTCCCTACTTGGCTTTTGCTGGTAAGGCTAGGGGTGGGGCCACAGTTTTTTTCTTGTGATGTTTGGCTGGAGTAGAGTGGTTATTGTCTAAAAGCTTTCTGTCTTGATTGGCTACCTCTCTCTTGGTCCTTTCACAAGACAGAACAGGCTTTTGTCTGTGTTTCTTGGTGTTTCTGGGTTGCTGGCTTCTTTAGCTCTAAGACTGGGCTATATGAGGCAAAAAGAAAACCTAGGGAACATGCCATCCTGTCATTCCTTGGATCCTGAGGTTCCTGGATAGTTTTGCACCTTCTTTCCACATTTTGAGTCTTTTTATGTTAGTTTTATATGTAATGTGCACACTTTTTAGTTGTAATTAGTGAAAGGAATAGGGAAAAGTATATCTGCTCTCCCTGGAAGTCATTATCTACATATAATTTTTGTAAGTACATGAGGAGCTCACTGTCAGAAGTAATCAAGCACACAAGGAAACAAGCCATTAAGAGCAAGAATTGGTAGAAACAATAGAGAACAGAAACAGACCTGTAGAGACTTAATGTATTGGAATTATCTGATTCCTGCCCCCAACCTCAACAGCAAAAGCCAGGTAGGGAGCCTAGACTTCCACCTTCATGAGGCTATAATAAGGCACCCCAATACCTCCAATGGGACGATGTCAGAGGAGGCCAAGCAGAGAGTTGAGACTTTCATCCCCATCTGAAAATTTTATAGAATGAGTATATTTACTAAATGATTTCTGATTCAGGCCGAATTGGAATAACAGGGAACAGATTTACCCTCCTTCTTGAAACAACCAAAAAACAGACAAAATAAATGAAATAACAGTTTTCATGACATTGCACATTAAGGAATGAAGAGCAGTGATCCTTGAGAGATGGGAGAACAAATGAGGTGAACCCTGTAATTATCTGGGCTTACTGCCTGGAGGTGAGTGCCTTCCAGCTGAAGTATACTGGCAGAGTGGGGTGCTTCCAGGCACTTATCAGTAGATCTGAAGAGCTCTGAAACACTTTTCTGAGCAGGGCAGATGCCGGGCATGCCCGAGGGGCCAAGAGACCAAGGAACCAGGAAGCAAAAGCTGAAGAGACAAGGAACACAGGGAGCAGAGCTGCCTCAGTCCCAAAGGATGAGGCACAACCTCTGGGGTCTCAAAGGTTGGAGCCATGGCCTCTGGGGTTTCAAAGAGCGGGGCTACAGCCTTGTAAGTTTCAAGAGTCAGATCTTCACCAACTCAGTTCTGGAGTGTGGGGCTCCTTTTCTCAAGTGCCAGTGGGATGGGGCCAGATCCGCTGTCCAAGCTGAGGAGGCAGGGCTGGTATGCCCAAGGGGCAGAAGAACGGGCCTGCCAGGGGCCGAGGGGTTGGAGTTGCCACTCTGACGTACTAGGAGAATGGGACTGCCCAAATGTGAGGGAGGAAGGTTGCTGTCCCAGTGGGCCTGGAAGGTGGAGCTGAAGCCCAGGGCTGAGGGTGGCCAAAAGGTAGAATGTTATAGATTGAATTGTGTCCCCCCAAAATATGTGTCAGCTTGGCTATGCCATGATTCCTGGTATTGTGTGGTTGTCATCCACCATTTTGTGATCTGATGTGATTATCTTGTGTGTTGTAAATCTTAACCTCTATGATGTTAATCAGGAGGAATTAGAGGCAGTTAATGGTAATGAGACAGGACTCAATCTACAGGATTCGGTTGTATCTTGAGTCAGTCTCTTTTGAGATATAAAAGAGAGAAGTGAGCAGAGAAGAGAAGGATCTCAGTACCACCAAGCAAGAGGAGCCAGGAGTGGGGCACATCCTTTGGACCCTGGATCTCTGCACTGAGAAGCTCCTAGACCCGGAGAAGATTGATGACAAGGATCTTCCCCTACATCCAACAGAGAGACAAAGTCTTCCTCTGGAGCTGGCACCCTGAATTCAGACTTCAGGCCTCCTAAACTGTGAGAGAATAAATTTCTTTTTGTCAAAACCGTCCGCTTGTGATATTTCTGTTCTAGCAGCACTAGATAACTAAGACACTAGATTAGTGATTTCCAGTGAGGGGCACTTTGGTACCTCAAAGGACATTTGTCAATGTGTGGAGATATTTTTGATTCTTATGACTAGGTGAGTGTTACTGGCATCTATCGGATAAAGGCCAAAGATGCTGCTAAACATCCTACAATACAATGAACAGTCTCCCATATCATTTAGTCTAAAATGTTAATGGTGCTGAGGTTAAGAACCCTGAACTATGTATAGAGGAAACCTTATTCAAAGTGATAATGGCTATTTACATAAAATCTATGTTGTTGTTGTTAGGTGCCATTGAGTCGGTTCTGACTCATAGTGACCCCGTGTACAACAGAATGAAACACTGACTGGTCCTGAACCATCCTTACAATCGTTGTTAATGCTTGAGCTCGTTGTCGCAGCCACTGTGTCAATCCACCTCGTTGAGAGTCTTCCTCTTTTCCGCTGACCCTGTACTCTGCCAAGCATGATGTCCTTTTCCAGGGACTGATCCCTCCTGACAACACATCCAAAGTATTTAAGACACAGTCTCACCATCTTTGCCTCTAAGGAGCATTCTAGTTGTACTTCTTCTAAGACAGATTTGTTTGTTCTTTTGGCAGCCCACGGTATATTCAATATTCTTCCCCAGTACCACAGTTCAAAGGTGTCAATTCTTCTTCAGTCTTCCTTATTCATTGTCCAGCTTTCACATGCATATGATGCGATTGAAAATACCATGGCTTGGGTCAGGCGCACCTTTGTCTTCAAGGTAACATCTTTGCTCTTCAACACTTTGAAGAGGTCCTTTGCAGCAGATTACCCAATGCGATGCATTTTTTGATTTCTTGACTGCTGCTTCCATGGCTGTCAATTGTGGATCCAAGTAAAATGAAATCCTTGACAACTTCAATCTTTTCTCTGTTTATCATGATGTTGCTGATTGGTCCAGTTGTGAGGATTTTTGTTTTCTTTATGTTGAGGTGCAAATCATACTGAATGCTGTGGTCTTTGATCTTCATTAGTAAGTGCTTCAAGTCTTCTTCACTTTCAGCAAGCAAGGTTGTGTCATCTGCATAATGCAGGTTGTTAATGAGTCTTCCTCCAGTCCTGATGCCCCATTCTTCTTAGTATAGTCCAGCTGCTTGTATTATTTGCTCAGCATACAGACTGAATAGGTATGGTGAAAGAATACAATCCTGATGCACACCTTTCCTGACTTTAAACCTATCACCAAGGCCATATTTTCCAACTACTGATCCTTCTTCATTTCCAACTTTTACATTCCAATCACCAGTAATTATCAATGCATCTTGGATTGCATGTTTGATCAATTTCAGGCTGCAGCAACTTAATAAAAATCTTCTGTTTCTTCATCTTTGGCCCTAGTGGTTGGTGTGTAAATTTGAATAATAGTCGTATTAACTGGTCTTCCTTGTAGGCATATGGATGTTATCCTATCACTGACAGCGTTGTACTTCAGGATAGATCTTGAAATGTTCTTTTTGATGATGAATGCAACACCATTCCTCTTCAAGTTGTCATTCCCAGCAGAGTAGACTATATGATTGTCCGATTCAAAGTGGCCAATACCAGTCCATTTCAGCTCACTAATGCCTAGGATATCGATGTTTATGTGTTCCATTTCATTTTTGATGATTTCCAGTTTTCCTGGATTCATAGTTTGTACATTCCAGGTTCTGATTATTAATGGATGTTTGCAGCTGTTTCTTCTCATTTTGAGTTGCGCCACATCAGCAAATGAAGGTCCTGAAAGCTTTACTCCATCCACATCGTTAAGGTTGACTCTACTTTGAGGAGGCAGCTGTTCCCCAGTCATCTTTTGAGTGCCTTCCAACCTGGGGTCTCATCTTCCAGCACTTTATCAGACAATGATCTGCTGCTATTCATAAGGTTTTCACTGGCTAATGCTTTTCAGAAGTAGACTGCTGGGTCCTTCTCCCTAGTGTGTCTTAGTCTGGAAGCTCAGCTGAAACCTGTCCTCCATAGGTGACCCTGCTGGTATCTGAATACCGGTGGCATAGCTTCCAGCATCACAGCAACACGCAAGCCCCCGACAGTACGACAAACTGACAGACACGTGGGGGTAAAATCTATAGGTAGCATCATATTTAATGATGAAAGGCAGAATGCTTCCCCACTAAGATGGCACCTTTTATTTAACATTATAGTGGATATTTTGGCCAGAGGAATGAGGCAAGAAAAATAAATAAAAGGCGTCTTTATTCACAGATAATGTGATTGTCCATTTAGAAAATCCTGTGGTATTTACAAATAATCTACAAAACTAATAAGTGAGTTTAGCAAGGTTGCAGTGTAGAAGAGTAAATTAGAAAAAAAAATTGTACCTGTATACACTAACAACCAATATTTGGAAATTGAAATTATATATATAATAGCATCAACATTAGAAGATATTAAATACTTAGTGTCTTAGGCTGGGTTCTCTAGAGAAGCAAAACCAGTAAAACGTATAAATATATATATACATTTATATATATATATATAAAGAGATTTACATATATATATAGAAAGAGATTTATAGCGAGGAAGTGGTTCACGTGCTTTTAGTGGCTGGAACGTCCCAAGTCTGTGGGTCAGTCTGAGGCTTCTCCTGATTCATGTAGCCACAGAGGCTGGCAAACCCGAGATCGGCAGGTCAGACAGCAGGAGTTTTGCTGACAGGATGTGAAGACTGACGAATTCCAAGATTAGCAGGCAAGATGGCAAGTAAGCTGCTAGCTCAAGTTCCAAGAACTGGTGGTCAGACTAACAGGTGCAAACTACAGAATTCAGAGCAAGCAAAACCTAGTGAGCCTTGTCAGAAAGTCTGCCTATATTGCATGCTGGCCACACCCCCAAGGAAAATCCCTTTCAACTGATTGGCTACTCACAACAGATCCCATTGTGGAGGTGATCACATTATATCAGATCTCATCATGGAAGTAATCACATCATCATTTGGCTGCCAAACTGCATCATAACTGCTGAATCACTGAGAATCATGGCCCAGCCAAGTTGATACACAACCTTAATGATGACACTTAGCGATAAATCTAACAGAAAATGTGCAAAATCTGTATGCAGAGAAGTATAAAACATTGTTGAGAGAAATTAAAGATGATATAAATAAATGAGTTTATGACTCACAGGATTTATTATTTTAAGATGACAGTTAGTCTCAAATTTATCTGTAGATTCAGCCATTCCAATTGCTAAATCAGGAGTCTTTTTTTTTTTTAAAATAATTTACAAGTAATTGTAAAACTTATATGAAAAATTCAGAGGATCTAGAACACCCAAAATAATTAAAAAAAAAACTGGAGGGCTTACATTACCTGATTTTATGGGAAAAAAAAAACAACAACAAAAAAAACCATTGCCATCAAGTCGATTTCGTCTCATAGTCACCCTATAGGACAGAGTAGAACTGCCCCCTATGGTTTCCAAGGAGCACCTGGTGAATTTGAACTGACGACCTTTTGGTTAGCAGCTATAGCTCTTAACCACAGCGCCACTAGGGTTTCCTGATTTTATAAAGCTACAATAATTAAGATGGTATAATGACATAAAGGTTTACAAAAAGGTCAGTGGAACAGAATAGAGAATCCAGAAATAAACCCACACGTACACGCTCAATTGATTTTCAACAGCAGTGGAAATGCATTGCTTTGGTAAATACTGTTTTTAAGATATACTGCTGGAACAATTGAGGTGTCATCTGCAAAAAAAGTTGATTTTGATCTTGTACCTTATAAAAATTAGATCAGAATGGATTATAGACCTACATTGTAAAAGTACAATTAGGAATCTTTCTAGAAGAAAACATAGAAAAAAAAGTTTGTGAATTTGGGTTAAATAATGATTTTTTAAAAATATGACACCAAAAGCATGCTTGGTAAAAGAAAAAAAAAGTGGATAAATTGGAATTCATCGCACTTCAGAAAACCACAAATTGGGAAGAAATATATGCAAATCATGTGTTTGATAAAGACATATATATATGATATTCTGGATATATATATATATATCCAGAATATATAAAAGCTGTAAATATATAGTTCAATATTGAGAAAACAAACATCATGGTAAAGAAAATTGCAAAATATTTGAGCAGAGCCTTCATGTTTCCATGTGGTTGGTATATAAGCACACGAAAAGATGCTCAACATCATTAGTCATTATGTAAGTGTGAATTAAAACTACTAGGAGATACTCTTATATATTAGGAGTGGCTAATATTAAAAGTCTGATGGTACTACGTGTTAATGAAGATATAAAGGGTCTGGAACTCATATCACTGCTGGTAGGAATAAAAACTTGTTCAACCACTTTGGAAAACAATTTGACAATTTATTGAAAAGTTAAGCATATTTCCTATGTGCCAACCACTCTTAAGCATTTACAGAAATAAATTCTTATTTCTATACAGAGACTTGTATATGAATGTTTATAACACTTTTATTTGCCCCAAACTGGAAACAGCCAAAAGTCTTTTAACAGGTGAATAGATAAACACATTGTGCTATATCCAAACAATGGAATAAAAACAAAACAGACAAACAAACAAAAAAAAACCCCAAACCACTGCCATCGAGTTGATTCTGACTCATAGCGACCCTATAGGTTTTCAAGGCTGTAACTCTCTACAGAAGCAAACTGTCACATCTTTCTCCTGTGGAGCCCTTTGGTGGTTTCCAACTGCCGACCTTTTGGTTAGCAGTTGAACACTTTAACCACTACCGCACCAGGACTCCTGGACAATAAAAAGGAAAGAACTTTTGACATTCAGCAAACATAGGTGAACCTCAAAATGATTTTGATGTGTGGAAGAAGTGAGATAAAAAAGATCATGTAGTGTATGATTTCATTTACATGAAATTCTAGAAAATGCAGACTATCTTAGAGTAACAGAAAGTGATCTGTGGTTGCCTGGTACTTTGGTGGGGTTTGGAGGGGATGGAGTTTGGGCATGAGAGAGGGATGACAAGGGGGTACAAGGAAACTTTGGAGGTAAAGGATGTGTTTATTATCTTGATTGTGGTGATGGTTTTATGGTGTGCACGTATATCGGAACTTACAAAATGTACTTTTAAAATTTGTGCTGTTTATTATATGCCAGTTTTACTGCAGTAAAGCTTTTATAAAATTCATATTTGCAGCATCATGGAGTTTTTCATGCTCCAGCAATAAGTTAAAATACAATCAGCTTTTGCTAACACAATTTTGGAATGATTTAAAAATGCCAACTCATTTCTTTTGCCATTGTTACTGTACTGTATGTCAGTATATTGATGAATTTTAAATTCTCTTAGTGTTACTGAGATAGGGAAGCAAACTATGAATAAATTTTATTGGCATGCAAACAAATTATCTTTCCCTTTCTGGGATAAATAATAGAAGGGCATCTTTTAGGTCCTTCTTCCTCTGTTGGATGGTCTTTTTTGGATATTCAGTCTGCTTTTTGAGTAGAAAATGACCATCCAGGCTCCCTGTTTCATATATTAAATATGTAACCTCATAGAAAGACTGACTGACTAACTCCGAATTTGCGGCTGAGAGATTCAGATGTTCATCCCTGGAACAGCCATTTATGTATGACTTGGGGAGCAGTCACATAGCTAGCTGTGGGAGTGCAGAAGTTCCCTGTCCTCGTCAGCTAGTGCTGCCATAACAGAAATACCACAAGTGGATGGCTTTAGCAAAGGGAAATTTATTTTCTCACAGTCTAGTAGGTTACAAGTCCAAATTCAGGGTGTCATCTCCGGGAGATTGCTTTCTCTCTCTGTTGGCTCTGGAGGAAGGTCTTTGCCCTCAGTCTTCCCCTGGTTGAGGGGCTTCTCAGGCACAGGGACCCCGGGTCCAAAGGATGTGCTCTGCTCCTGGTGCTGCTTTCTTGGTGGTATGAGGTTGCCAACTCTCTGCTTGCTTCCCTTTCATTTCTTGAGAGATAAGAAGTGGTGCAGGTCATACCCCAGAGAAATTCCCTTTACCTTGGATCGGGGAGGTGACCTGAGTAAGGGTGGTGTTAAAATCCCACCCTAATCCTCTTAACATAAAATTACAATCACAAAATGGAGGACAGCCACACAATACTGGGAATCATGGCCTAACCAAGTTTATATACACATTTTTCGGGGGACATAATTCAATCCATGACATTCCTTGTATAGAGAGAAGTCCTCTATGGTATGATTTTGGACTATATATGGTGTGCAGAAGGATACAGTAGTTTTCTAACTCAGATTACAAAATTGACAGTGCAGTGGTTTTAAGAGCATGGGCTTCAGATTCAGATGGATTTAAATTTAGATCCTGGCTTACCATTTACTAGCTTTGTACAAACCTCAGTTTCTTTATTTGTAAAATGGGTAATACTTCATTTTCTTGGCAGTTATTATGAAGATTAAATTAATATGGTCCAAGAGAAATAAGAGGCTATTAACCTCAGTATTTCTGTACTGTCGTAATGAATCATTCCAATCAGTAAGAAAAGAGTAAAGGAACATTCGACTGCATACAGAGCTCTACTACTGACAGCTTTTTAAGGGACATGTATGTAAGATGATATAATGGGTGACTAGTTAAAGATGAGCAAAAAAAGTAACATACATTTTAAAATTACAGACATTGTACCAAAGTAAATATTTAGGTTATTAACATTGCACAATGATATTCATGATGTATGGTTAATTTCCTAAAATGCTGCCTGAAAGCTAATATGAAAGTAGGTTCTAGGACTTGGACCTGCCTTAGATGCCTTATTTCCTTGAACCTACATGTTCACTTTTCTGGTTCTGCATTCTTTCACTAAATGTGGACTAAATAAGTCATTGGTTATGAAGTTTTGAAATATAGTTGTCCTTAACATGGTTATAGAGTATGTGTTGACCAGCACTGGGAAGTGGAGTTACTAGCAAGAAAACAGAAAAAAGGTTTATTTTATTTTTCCTCCTTTCTCTACTTTCCTTAATTAATCCAAAAAGTATTTGCTGAGGACTTTTTTCCTTTTTGTCATGAATTTAAAGGGAAATAATATGTGCAGTAAAGTTTTTTTCATCTTTGAGGTAGCTAATATTTGATTTTCCTATATTTCTACTTTCCTGTTTTTTTTCTCTGAATTAAGCTCTTCAGAGTCTGGGACTTTGTCTTTTACATCTATCTTTGTAATTTTCTGCAGTAATAACCAGAATGCTTTATATTCAGTTAATAATACCTGCATAGTCTGATAACAGTTCATGTTTACAGATTGCTTTATTAAATGCTTTTCTCATATGTTTTCACATTTAATGTATCTAAACCACCCTGTTAAATAGAAAAGATATCTTTCATTATTCCATTTATAGATGAGGAAAACTAAGTATGGGAAGATACGGGACTTGTCTGAGCTCATGTTGATGGTATATAGTAAGGTAACACTGAAAACTCAGGCTTTAATGCTGGGTTTAGTGTTTTTTCTACTCTACTGTAGTCTGAATATTATTGATTGATGACCTTTTAGGGTACATTTTATATGGATGATATCAAGAAACAATCCCTAAATGTGGAAGAGTTGCAGCACAGAACATGACTGTTTCATTTATGGCCTTTTAATTAACGTTAAACCTGCAGGTCTGGCACAGAATGGCAGTGTTTAAAAAAATTAGCACCAGGACGACAGCTGCAGGCAGTAGGCATGGGACTTTAACTCAGTGCACCTCTGTGGTAAATCGTTTTATGTCACTTTGGTCTGGACGATAAGCATTACTTGCACTGACAGGAATTGTACCGTTTCGTGGTAATTTGGCAGACTTTCATAAACATCCTGTGAGTTTAACAATTAATTGTACTGCATATTGGAAACAGTTATTTACTGTTTGAAAAATTATATCTTGATGTATCCTATAATGTATAGGTTCCAGAATTTTTTGCACTTTGGCATAAGTTTATGCTATAATTGGTTCAGTCAAGTGAGCAGTGCGATAAAGAAATTTAAGCAATATAAATGGGTTTGATGTTTAGGGAAAAAATAGCTCAGATCGAATTACATCTCTAAGACGTGCTCCTTACACCTCTAATAATGATTAGCAAAGTAGAGGAGAGAAAAGCCCTGGCCCAGCTTATAAATGTCATTTGAAGAAAGACAGTTGACTTTGTTATTTCTGTTTTTGCTGAAAAAACTACAGGAGGCAGGCAGGGATTATTTTGCCTGAAACTTAATCTTTTATTTGTGAGGAACTATTTACTTAAGGAAAAATAGAAAAAAACGAAAAGGAAAAAAAAGGCGTTTACTCTAAAATGAATTGCTTAGTATAAATAATACTAATTTGGAAACATGGGCCAGAATTATTCTTTTACCTCTGCAGTTATTTTGTTAGATGACTAATGAGAATAATAGTTTAATGAAGTATTTTAAAAATTTAACTCTGTTCCATAAAACCAAACACTTGTAACAAAAAAAGTATTAGTTAATATGAAGTTGACTTTCTGTTGCTGAAAGTGCAGCAGCAGCAACCTGGCACAAACAGGTGGGGTGGTAGAGTGGAAAGCAAACTGGTGTGCAGCCTGGAGACTACAGTTCTGATAATCAGTTGTCACACCAATCAGCGTCCTCGCCGTTTGACTCTTCGGCCCCAGGTGTAGTCGTCTGGGAATTTTGAGATCTTTTCAGTGCTTACCGTTTTGTGTTTTTTCACTGAGAAAGATTTTCTGGGCACTACTGTTCACTTACTGGTTGCATGGTCTTGGTCAAATTATTTGGGAATGTACTCCAGCAAAATGAAAAGGAACCCGAGAAAGAGAAAAATAACAGATCCTAGAAATAGTGCAACCAACCCAAGAATGCAATGAAAAGAAATTTCAAGAAAATAGCTGTGCAACAGATCTTGAAAGGAGTTGGTCCAAGTTTGAATAGGAAGCCAGAATTTCTAAGAATGTTGGTTCTATTTGAAAATGTGCAATTAAAGAAGCAGAAAAGTTCAGTAATATGATAAAAGCATGTTTCTTCTAACAACAAGGGAAAAAACAGAAACTCCGTGAAAAACAAAAAGCTATACAAAAAAATCACAGCCCAAATGTGAAACAAAATGTGACATAATTTTGAACGATTGTTAGGGTATTGACCTTGGATTTGGAACATTTTCTACTGAGCAGCACAGCTTTACTTCTTAGGATCACATGGACTTCTAATTACATGAGTCTCATTGCCACAGTTACTGATTCTGAACTTTATACATTTGATACTTTAACATTTATTGCCTTTCAGTTTTAGCACCAATCAATAGACAAGTACAAGAGACTTAATTATAGTTAGAGAACACACTGTAAATAGAAACCGTGATAATATAAAAATAACTATACATCTGATAAAAGTTGGGAAGTGGAAGAGGGGAAGAGGAGAGATGAAACAAAGTTTAGGTATATTAATATCCCTTTACATACAGAGGAGCCAGTAAATAATGTCTGAAGTTGATAGATATAGAAATAGGTGATGAAGTATGTTATTTAAAGGTACAAAAAACAACTAGAAGAATGGAAAATAATATAAATAAACCAAATTGGAAGGGATAGGGGTCAGTGTAGTTGGAAAATAGCATAAGGGCACTAAATTTCTTTTTCAAGTTTATAAATCAAGAAATGAATGCTTAAGCATATTATATAAACTCATGATGATAACTCGGATGAATAGTTAAAATAAGCTTTGGGTTGCCAGTTGAACCAGGGGCTAGAAATATTTACAAGCAGTCCCCAGGATACCAGTGTCCCACTTACAGACAACTCCTGCCTGCACTTTAATGATGTGTAAATTTGCCCTCACTTTGAAACGATTGAACCAACTGCTACTCCAACAAATTCTTCGTCACAGTCACCGTTACTTGCTGCAGGTACAGGTTTTAAATCATTGGAAGGGCTTTGAGCCTTTTGCTGTCAAGTTGATTACAATTCATAGGAGAGAGTAGAACTGCCCCAGAGAGTTTCCAGGAAGTGGCTGGTGGATTCAAACTGCTGACCTTTTGGTTGGTAGCTGTAGCTCTTAACCACTGCGCCACCAGGGCTCCCTCTTGCACTAAAGTAAGGCTAAATAAGAACCATATGTTCCTAACGCACCCCCCCGCCCCAAATGTTCCTACTTACCTACAAATTTGACTTAAAATTTAAAGACACAGTAACAGATCCTGGCCGTAACCCAGGGGACTATCTGCAGTTTTATACCTTTTCTCTATCTCTGTCACTCTGTTTTATTATTTTTTAACCAATTTATGATGTGGGAGTTCACTTATTCAGGTCACTGCCACAAGTTGATTCCAGCTTATGGCGACCCCATGTGTAGAGTAGCCAAAATTTTGCAACACAAGATATTCGCTGATTCATACTCGAACATCTCTCTCAGCTTAACACTGTCAGTGTCTTTGTCAGTCTGTAGATGATGTCTCGTGTTGCAGATATATGACAATTCAATACAAACCATTACAAAATGAAATTGTAGGTCTTGTAAAAGTTACAGCATTTCATGAAGTCCCTGAATGTTGATATCATTGAACAAATTGCATCTTTAACAAATGTGGACCTGGCAGTCAACGACGGAAGAAACTTTTTAGAAATTTATTTTCCAGTTAAATCCTTTCTTCACTATTTACTCTGAAATTTTAGTTCTTGTTTTAAGTTGACTGAAATCCACTTTGTGGATGTTTTGATTTTAATTATTCTTAGATAATGTGGACCTTCTATATACCTTTTTTTTTTTAAATAATTCTAATTAAATTAAGTACTTAAGAGTATGGCTTGGGAGCCTGAAGGAAAGAAAGTAAAATCATCATTCTATCAGTCAGTGTCTTAATTATCTAATGCTGCTATAGCAGAAATATCACATGTGGGTGACTTTAACAAATAGAAATTTATTTTCTCATAGTTAAGGAGGCTAAACGTTCCAATTCAGGGCACTGGCTCTAGGGGAAAGCTTTCTCTCTCTTTAGGCTTTGAAGGCAGGTCCTTGTCTCTTTTCAGCTTCTGCTTGTGGCATGGAATCTATCTTTCCTCATCTCTGCTTGTTTGTGCTTCCTTGCTGGTTTAATCTGCTCTTTTGTATCTCAAAAGAGACTGATTTAAGACACAGCGTAGACTAACACTGCCTCATTAACATAACAAAGAAAACCCATTCCGAAATGGGATTATAACCACAGGAATATAAAAAAAACCCCACACCCTTGTCATCTAGTCCATTCCTACTCATAGACACTAGAGGACAGAGTAGAACTGCTCCACAGGGTTTCCAAGGAGCGCCTGATGGATTAGAACTGCTGACCTTTTAGTTAGCAGCTCTAGCTCTTAACCACTATGCCACCAGGGTTTCCAGCCCCAGGAATAGGGGGACACGGTTCAACAGGAGTCAGTAAACTAGATTTAGTCCACAGGACTGAGATTGCTTTTTGAATAGTTTCCTCCAAGTGTCATTGAGTTGTAGTTTATACTGAAAAGACAAAATGAAGTCCATTTTATTGGTGGTAATGCAGGGCTTTATTTACACAACTCACTGAGTTGTATATGTTCAAAGAATGGACTACAGTATAACACTTAAGCTACTTTTGTATGTGTTACAAACCCATTGTAAAAAGACAGGCAAAAGAAATAAAATATTGAGAACAGTGGGACATAGCTGTATAGGGCTTGAAAGTAGTTGCACAGATTAGTCAATCAACTATGGCATGCTATTTTTACAGCAAAAGCTTTGACAAACTACCTAGTCCTGCATATAGCTAGGAAAATGGAAGTCCAGAACAGATGACTGATCATATTCTAGTATATTCATGTATGATCACCATTAGTTGTCATCTTTGAACCCAAATGACAGCCACATATATGAAGAATTTTTGAAGAAAGTTAAGTGTCAAACTATGTAAAAGAAGCTGTGGTGATTAGTTTATCAAAGACAGGGACCGATGAAGCACTTTGTAAGTTTAAAAAATGTTAGACGTGTATTTAATGTCAAAGAATATTTCTATACTGTCTATTATTTTGTTTGAGTTTGTAATAATAATCAAGGCCTGTAACATATTGTTAATGTCTTCTTAATAATTAAACCTAAATTCTAGATCACTTTAGTTTATAAAATAAACTAAGTATTTTAGTCTGTACATTGGAAATGGTTTTATTTTTTAAAGATCTCTATGTATTTCAAGTAGAATTTTTTGTATAAATAATTGTATTTGGCTTGAGAGCTATTTTTTGTCCCTACACTACCTCACTCTAGTCCCTTTTTATTTAACCAAGCACTTTTGTAGTTAACTTTTATACTTATGCACCTGAATGATATTTGCATCGAATTTACTACCTTTGAGGTCTATAAATTGTACAGCTTAATGGTTTAATTGGCATTTTGACTTTTCTATTAATTTGTTACATCTAAAAAAAAAAAATTTGTTACATCTACCTGATATTAAATAGATAATTAAATTTAGAAATATTCACTCTTATTCGTGATCCAGCTTTATTGGGAGTATTGTTTATGAGAGAAGTTTACTTCAAAAATTTTTTTTTTTCAAATCAAAAGCAACTTGGTTTTAATGTCACAAATTAAAGAAGAGCCTGTAATAGTTAAATTCATTATTGTGGTGGTCATGTTTGAATCTCAGTCTAAGAAGATCTTAGGAAAATTTGTAGCATAGTCATAGAAATTCAATAAGCAATAATTTATTTAGTAGAATTTGGTTTATTTAACATATCAGCAAAATGTATAATTGAAAAATATTTATTGTTTACCTTTAAAATATCTAAGAATAAGGATTAACGATAATTATATTTACTTTAGCAAATCTAAAGAAAGAAACAGATTTATAAAATTACTTTAAGTCTTAACCTTGAAGAAAGTCAGTTAAGACTGAATTTTCACCTCCTTTTTTTTTTTTTTTCTCTGGAGGTATATGTATACAAGAGTAGCTGCTTATCAATGTGCTACAAGTACAACTGTTGCCGTCACTGGGAAGTTAAAATTCAGCATTTCTAGATCTGGAATTGACAAAAATTCATCGGGATAATTGTTAGACTTTATAAACATAGTTTTACTATTGTGCTTAAAATAAGAAAACTTGTGATATCGAAAGCCTGTGCTTTTCAAACATATGGCATCAATTTGCATTTTAATCAGAATATGGAAGTCATTACTCTGACATCTGAAACTGAGGTAGCAATAAAAAATATCACTAACAGGACAGCAGACACAATTTATTTTGTGTTTATTACTGGGTGGCCCTCTTGAAACTTTCCTGAACTTAATTGATTCCAGGTATTAGAAAATTACAATTAAAGTATGACATTTATTTTGAATGCATTTAAATGGAACTGTCTTAATAAGATAAAAAAAATTTTTTTTGTCTTAATAAGAATGATACAAATTATTAATATATATTAGGATTTACAGCATATGTGTATATACACACATACATATGCATATTCATTCATATGTATACATATAATATGTATTAAAGCGCTCACCTGCTAACAGAGAGGTTGGTGGTTCGAACCTACCAGCCGCTCTGTGGGAGGAAAATGTGGCAGTCTGCTGCCTTAAAGATTTACAGCCTTGGAAACCCTGCGGGGCAGTTCTCTTCTGTCCCACGGGGTTGCTATAAAAGTTGAAATTGACTCAACAGGAGTGGGTTTTATACTTTTATATGTATATGCAAAGAAAGTGCTCAATGGCTTAATTGTAGTTAATATCTCTGGGGTAGGGAATGTTAGTGGAAAAAGAAAATTTTCCTGTTTTATTCTAAATGAATTTTTTGAGTCTTTATTACCTGTGTAATAAAATAATTTATAGTATGAGATGAAATTTTATTAATTTCAAATTTTATTTGAACTAATTAAGATATTCAATCATAGTCTTTAATTGTTGACACAGTTTAAAGTATTGGTCAATAAATTATTAAAGCAATTTAACTTCTAAGAGAGAAAATACCTAAATGTACAGTGTATCCCACAATCTAGAACTTTATTTGCTGCCTTGAATTACATTTCTAAGATAATTTTAATTATCTCACTCAGCAAATGTATTTTGACCCTTGCATGTTCCATGCAATGGGTTGTTATGTTGTTAGGTGCCATCAAGTCGATTACGACTCATAGCGACCCTATGCGCAACAGAACAAAACGCAGGCTGGTCCTGTGCCATCTTCACGATTGTTGCAGCCACTGTGTCAATCCATCTTGTTGAGGGTCTTCCTTTTTTGCTGACCCTCTGCTTTACCAAGCATGATATCCTTCTTCAGAGACTGATCCTTCCTGACAACATGTCCAAAGCATGTAAGATGCAGTCTTGCCATCCTTGCTTCTAAGGAGCATTCTGGTTATACTTCTTCCAAGACAGATTTGTTCGTTCTTTTGGCATTCCATGGTATATTCAGTATTCGTTGCCAACACCACAATTCAAAGATGTCAATTCTTCTTTGGTCTTCCTTATTCATTGTCCAGCTTTCACATGCATATGAGGTGATTGAAAACACCATGGGTTGGATCAGGTGCACCTTAATCCTCAAGGTAACATCTATGCTTTTCAACACTTTAAAGAGGTCTTTTGCAGATTTGCCCAATGCAATGAGTCATTTGATTTCTTGACTGTTGCTTCTGTGGGCATTGATTGTAGATCCAAGTAAAATGAAATTTTTGACATGAATCTTTTCTCAGTTTATCATGATGTTGCTCATTGGTCCAGTTGTGAGGATTTTTGTTTTCTTTATTTTGTGATGTAATCCATACTGAAGGCTTTGGTCTTTGATCCGGTAAGTGGTTCAAGTCGTGTTCGCTATCAGCAAGCACGGTTGTGTCGTCTGGGAGTTAGGCTGCTATAGGGCAAGGAATGCATGGGGCTGCCAGTGTCTTTAAGAGGCAGGGAAAGATCCTGCCTTAGAGCTTTCATAGAGAACATGTCTCAGCTGACACCCTGAACTTCTAGCCACCAGAGCAATAAATTTCTGTTTTAAGCCATCAAGTTGCTGCTATTTTGTTTTGGCAGCTCAAGGAAACTAAGTGAATATTAATTTTACTTCCTTGCTTTCGTATCACTATGTCTTTCACTTAAGTATTTTTTGAGTGTTTGCTCAGTAAATAGAACAGTCGGTATCCCTGTCTTTGTAACCCTTACATTATTTGAGGGGGGTGGGGTAAACAAAACACAACAAAACAAACTCCTTGCTGTGGAGTCAGTTCCCACTCATAACGACACTATAGGACAGAGTAGAACTGCCTCTTAGGGTTTTCAAGCCTGTGATCTTTATGGAAGCAGACTGCCGCATCTTTCTCCTGCAGAGCAGCATGACATTAGTCAGCCATACTCTTGGGTGCATCCTTGGGAGTGTAAGTCAGCCATTTTAGGGATCATGATGGAAAAAAGTTTGACAACAACTGCTCCAGATGAAGTGTAACCATTTTACTTACTTTTTTCAGATCATTTTGTTATATTTACCATCAACAGATTTTTAAATTAGAAGATTTATATGAAGGTGATTTGATTTTAAAGTGCTGTGCAAATATTGAGTATATAAAACTTTATTGATCATTTTGAAAAATATATTTCACATTTTTTGTCAGGAGGCTATTACAATTTAATTTTTGTGGCTGTTTCTTTAGGAGTCTAGACTATGTGTGCCTGTGTACATAAATGCATATTTTTACATGTATAGTAACATTAAAAACATCTAAATTTTTTAATGTTTTAGTGGAATGTTTTAAAATATTTTATTTAGCAGTTGCTAAAAAAAAAAAAAAAGTTTTTTTTATGATTAAAAAAAATCGCAGCTAAACAATTATATTAACTTCCTAGCCATAAATTTGGCATACTGTATTCTGCTTTTTTTTTTAACAGAAGAAAATTTAATCCTTGCTAAAAACGTATAGATTTAGAAGTGTTAATTTTTTTTTTTTTATAGTGTAGCACACACGCACACACACATTTACAGGTGAAAGGGACTCATTGATTATACCATTATAAATCTGATGCTAAACAGTTTGAAACAAAGGATGTGCTTTCTGTTATTAGTCTTAAAAATTGCTAATAAAGTCCCCACAAAGTATTAAAAAAAAAAACCCAAACCCATTGCCGCTGTGTCAGTTCCGACTCATAGTGACCCTATAGGTGATGCATATTTTAAAGTACTAAAAAGGAAGCATTACATTTAAAGAAGGCTGGTTTTAGTTACTAAGTAGGCATATATGTACTGTATGTATTTACAAAATTTATATTTTGATTTCCTATTATGATGGAACTAAAAGTTAACAGTGGAAGCAAACTAGTAGAGGAAATGGCGAGAAATTGTGGGATTAGGCGAAATGATTAAGAATTGGAATTGATTAGCATCCTTTTCAAGAACACACGTACAAGTGCAGATAAAAAAGGCCAAGTTTATTTACAATAATTTATTACAGCCCCAGCCTAGTAGAAAGCAACACTGATGGAGCAGTTTTGGAGGTTTTCCAACTCCTGTTTACTTTGTAAAAACCAGAACAAGGTAATCTGGTTCTATTCGACTTAAATAAGACAAAGAATTCAATATTAAGGCATAGTTTGTAGGTCGTTAAGTATTTTAGTTTGGTGTCTGAGGATAATGTTTAGCACTGTGTTCAATTAGTGTGAACTAACCAGTAGAAGTGCCAAATTCGGAAATGTCTTGCTTCAATTAATACAAAATACTAAAGGCTCCCTTCATTCCAGCTTCCTTGCTCCGTGGGTGCCAGTCACACCGTCTCCATAAGTAGGCTTTTCTGGAGACTAATCAAGATTCGTGGCCTCCAGGTTTTGTAGCACTGGCATTTCAATATCTGGAACGTCACTTTTTCTTTTCGTGAGCTTCTTTTTCATCCCTAATTGGTTCTCCCATTTTTTTAGGTTATGTATGGAACTGAACTTGTATGATACCCTAATGTAGTTAGAAATGAGTGTAATTCGATAGAGTATTACTGGAAAGTTAATAAGTAAACAAACCCAAATAAAACTTTATGCCATTTTAGTGTATTGGCTTTCAGTAGACTAAATGAAATTTTCATAAGGGGTCAATTAAAGACAGCAGCAACTTTGTTTCTTCCTACTAGTTAGGGCCAGATGTTGGTAAAATGGCAAAGCAGGCACATTTTTTGTTTGGTACTCTCCAAACTTCTTTTTCAGCATCTCTGTACCTATTTCTATTTTTCTTCAGGTGCCTCTCCTTGTCAGCTAATCCCCCCGTAAGTTTCTCGTGTCCAGAGATATTTGCAATTTAATTCAAATATTTGTTAATGAATGAAAAATTCCTGAAAGCCTAACAGAATACAGTAGTGTAAATGTGATTTCAGGCAATGTAAGAGGAAATGAAGACAGTCTATTTTGGAGATGGGGAGGGATTTTCTCTTACATCCTAATAGGCAATTGAGTGCTCTGACTGTATGATTATAAAAATTGCATGGGGTGGTGTCTGACCTCCTCCAACTTCACAAGGGGAAGGAGAATCATGATCTACAGCCTGAAGCTGATTCCTATGAGGTGGAGGGCAGACATACCTCCTTTCTCTAACCTTTTTAACAATTCTTACACCACTCGTCCCTCCCACTGCACTCTCTGCTGCTCTATTGGGTTTGATAATTTGTTGCAATGGCCACACAGAACTGACAGACCATACTGACAGTTATGGGGTTAATTAGGGAAGTAACAGGTTACAGTTTGGGTTCAGGAACACTCAGGATACAGTTCTTTGATCAGGACAGCCTCTTCTCAGCTGTGTCACAGGCGGGCCTCTCTGGCCCTTGGCCCCTTGGCCCCTCAGGCCTGTTGGGCTGGCCTGGCCTCTGCCCTGCTTGGGCAAGCTCTTTTAGCTCTGCCAGTAAGTTCCTGGAGGAACCTCACTCTGCCAGTGAGCGTTGGCCCCAAAGGCTCGGAGCCCAAAGGCCAATTCAACATGTTTACATGTACAAATGCAGCGACATTGGTTATATTCATCATGTTGTGCAACCATCACCACTATCCGTTTGCAAATTATTTCACCACCATTAACAGAAACTCAGTGCCCCCTGTGATAAGACTCACCTGTTCCCAGGTTACCCCGGTAACCACTAATAAACTTTGGACTCTATACGTTAGCCTATTCCATATAAGTGGGATTAGACACTGTTTGTCCTTCTGTGACTGACTTGTTTCACTCAGCATGTTTTCAGCATTCACCCATGTTGTAGCATATATCAGAACTTCATTTCTCTTTAAGGCAGAGTAATATTCCATTGTATATAAGTACCACCTTTTGCTTGTTCATTTATTTGTTGATGGACATTCAGTTTATTTCTATGCTTTGGCTACTGAGAACAGTGCCGCAGTGAACATGGGTATACTGCAGTTCCTTTAGATACTTTTAGGATACTTGGTGAACTTTCTTTTGTTAACTCTGAGCAGAGTATTCCTAAGAAATGATAAGACCTGTTAGCTGTTGCTGGTAGGAGTGTTGTTAGCTGCTGTCCAGTTAGCACCTGACTCATGGCGACACCACGCAGGATGGAACGGGAAATGTTGTAATCCATAGGGTTTTCATCATCTTATTTTTCGAAGTACATCTCCAGGCCTTTCTTTCTAGTCTGTCCTAGTCTGGAAGCTCTGCTGAATCTGTTCAGCATTATAGCAATATGCAAGTCTCCCCTGACAGACAGGTGGTGACGCTACATGAGGTGCATCGGTAAGGAATTGAACCTGGGTCTTCCACTAGGAAGGGGAGAATTCTACTGCTGAACCATCAATGCCTCAATCTATTTATTTAGGTTTTCTTTAATTTCTTTCATTAATGTTTTATAGTTTTCAGGGTACAAGTCTTTCTCTTCCTTAGTTAAATTTAATCCTAGGTGTTTTATTCTTTTAGATGTTATTATAAATGGAATTGGTCTTTTAATTTCTTTTTTAGAGTGTTCATTGCTGATGTGTAGAAACGACTGAATTTTGTATCTTGACCTTATGTCTTGCCACTTCGCTGAGTTTATTTATTAACTCTAGTAGCTTTATTGTAGATTATTTGGGGGTTTCCTATATATAGAGTCATGCTGTCTCTGAAAAGGCATGATCTTACATATAACTTTACTTTTTGCTTCCTGATTTGGATACCTTTTAATTCTTTTTCTTGCCTAATTGGTCTGGCTAGGGCTTCTCATACAATGTTCAAAAACATCGTTGAGAGTAGGTATCCTTGTCTTGCTCCTGATATTAAGCTGAAAATTTTAAGTCTTTCTCCATTGAGTATGATGTAAGCTGTGGATTTTTCATAAATGTTCTTTGTCATATTGAGGAATTTCCCTTCTATTCCTAGCTTGTTAAGTGTTTTTATCACAAAATGGTGTTGGCTTTTTTCAAGTGCCTTTTCTGCATCATTGAGATGATCACGTAGGTCTTTTTTTTTGTTGTTGTTCTCAATGCGGTGTATTATATTGACTGCTTTTCTTTTTGTGAGTTTTTTTTTTTTGTTTGTTTCAGAGATTCATTTCTTATTGTAATTTAGATGCAGGTTTACAGAGCACATTAGTTTCTCATTAAATAATTAAAACACATATTGTTTTGCCACAGTTGGTTGACATTGGTTGCCACCCACACAACATGACAGCACTCTCTCCTTCTTGACCTTGGGTTCCCTATTGCCAGCTTTCCTGTTCCCTTCTGGGCTGGTGTGTGCATTTAGTCTTGTTTTGTTTTATGGGCCCATCTATCTTTGGCTGAAAGGTGAACCTCAGGAGTAACTTCAGTACTGATTTAAAATGGAGCCCAGGGGCCATGCTCTTGGGGTTCCTCCAGTCTCTGTCAGACCAGTAAGCCTGGTCCCTTTTTGTGAGTTAGAAATGTGTTCTACATTTTTCTCCAGCTCTGTGCGGGACCCCCTATTGTGATCCCTGTCAGAGCAGTTGATGGTGGTAGCCAGGCATCATCTACTTGTGCTGAACTCAGTCTGGTGGAGGCTGTGGTAATTGTGGTCCATTAGTCCTTTGGACTAATTTTTCCCTTGTGTCTTTGGTTTTCTTCATTTCTCCAGATGGGGTGAGACCAGTGGAGTATATTAGATGGCTGCCCACCAGCTTTTAAGACCCCAGATGCTACTCACCCAAGTAGGATGCAGAACATTTTCTTTAGAAACTATGTTAAGCCAGTTGAGCTAGATGTCCCCCAGACCATGGTCCCCAGCCCTCAGCCCAGTAATTTGGTCCCTCAAGGAGTTTGGATGTGTCTGTGAAGCTTCCATGATCTTGTCTTGGTCAGGGTGCCCTGGCTTCCCCAATGTTGTGTACTACCTTAACCTTCACCAAAGTTATCGCTTATCTGTTGTCTAGTTAGTATTTTTCCCTCCCCACTCCTCCCCTTCCTAGTAACCATCAAAGGTTGTTTCCTTCTGTGTGTAAACGTTTTCAGGTCTCATACACACAGCATAATGCCCTCCAGATTCATACTTTGGTTTGTTTTCTAATGTTGAACCACGCTTGCATTCGTAGGATGAATCCCACTTGATCATGGTGTATCATCCTTTTAATATGCTTTTGGATTCAGCGTGTTTAGTTGTTTGTTTGTTGTTCTCTTTTGTCTGTTTCTTTTTTTTTTTTTTCACTTTCAGTCCAAGAAAGTAGAATTGTATGGGGGAAAAAAAAAAAACTCCCATGCTTTTGTTACGTTTTATTATGTTCAAAGAGGAAAAGCAGAATATAACATAATACAGTATTCTATCATGTCACATTTGATGGAACATAGCAAAGAATATAGTTACAAAAATATACTTTAGAGCTAGATGACTGCTATAAATTTGGAAACGAACCATCTGCTTATTGTTTAAATTCCTGGATAACTTACCAACCCACATCTCTAAACAGAAGTAACATTCTTCATAACCTTAAAACCACTGCTTAAGGTCTATTGTCTCCATATGTAATACATATTTCCTGTGTACTGAATGAAAACAGATTATGGTATTTAAGAAGTCTAAAAAGACCAAGATGATTTCATTAACATGAAAGACATTTGAGTTATGCTTTTAGTGTTTGTAATTGTTAATACAGTTTGGGATATAATAACAGTTTTGGATGTATTTTTCACACTGTGGTAAAGCACATACCCCCAAACTGTCAACTAATAAGCACTTACTTGGCATAGTCCAAACAATTACTTATTCACCAGCTCTTAATTTTTCCATTCTTTCACTGTTGGTTGAGTGTTTCTCATGTGCTAGGTGCTAGAAGCATAATGATGAGTGAGCTACAACCTACAGTCTGGTGATAATTTTAGACAAGTAATTACTATATAGTATAATGAGGGCAGCGGTGGTTCAGTGGTAAAAGTCTTACCTTCCACATAGGAGACCTGGGTTTGATTCCCTGTCAGTGTACCTTAGTGCAGCCACCACTTGTCTACTGTTGGAGGCGTGCATGTTGCTATGATATTGAACAGGTTTCAGCAGTGCTTCCAGACTAAGACAGACTAGGAAAAAAAGGCTGGTGATCTACTTCTGCAAAATCAGGCACTAAACCCTGTGGATCACAATGATTTGATCTCATTGTACATGAGGTCTCAATGAGTAGAGGGTGACTTCAGCGTACCTAGCAACAATACAGTATGATAAGTTATTAAGAGAAAAGAAGGATTGAGTGACAGCTTTTAAAATTTCAGGTTTGGGCAAATGGTGGATGGAAACATAGGAGCAGAGGCTCTCACCTGCAAGTGAAGGTGAGGTTGGTGATGCATGTTTGCTAGCTGTTCAATTTTTATACATAATAATTATTTTTCCTAATTAAGTGTATACTAGAGCAATAGTTCTTAATTGGTGGTATTTGTAGAATTTTTTTGGAATGCAGAGTTTTCCTAACAATTTCCCTTCTTGGATCCTCAAGTCTACCTTTGAGTGTGACATGCTGACTCTGTCTTATCTGGACTGGATTATCCATTTCTTGCATTTAGGTATCAATTGGATTTAGTATTTCTACTAATTTCCTGCAGCTTTGGTCACCCTGCAGAAGAAAGTTGTGGCAGTCTTCCACAGAGATTTACAGCCTTAGAAACCCTATGGGGTCGCTATGAGCTGGAATTGACTTGGCGACAGTGGGTTTGGGTTTGGTTTGGTCACCCTTTGCCCCAGGTTCTAGCTCCCATGACTGTGCTAGTAATATGGCTGAAGTTTACATAAACTTAAGGTGAAATCTATATCTGAAATGTATAAATTTGTGTCTAAATCATATGAATGCCATTCCTAAGGAAATTTTGCCATTCTGTTTCCGTTACGGTGGTTCCCAGGTTTTTCCTGGCAATTGCTAGAAAGTAAGTTACTAATTAGTTGAGAACTGCTTTCTCGGTGAGGGTTATTGTTGTTGTTGTTAGGTGCTGTCAAGTCGGTTCTGACTCGTAACGACCCTACGTACAACAGAACGAAACACTACCTGGTCTTTCGCTATCCTCACAATTATTATGCTTGAGCCCATTGTTGCAACTACTGTGTCAGTACATCTCGTTGAGAGTCTTCCTTTTTTTCGCTGACCTCTGCTTTACCAAGCATGATGCCCTTCTCAAGGGACTGGTCCCTCCTGATAAAGTATGTGAAATGAAGTCTTGCCATCCTCGCTTGAAGGAGCACTCTGGCTGTATTTCTTCCAAGACAGACGTGTTTGTTATTCTGGTGGTCCACAATATATTCAATATTCTTCACCAACACCGTAATTCAAAGGCATCAGTTCTTCTTTGGTGTTCCTTATTCATTATTCAGCTTTCACATGCGTACAAGGTGACTGAAAATATCATGGCTTAGGTTAGGCACACCTTAGTCCTCAAAGTGACATCTTTGCTTTTCAACGCTTTAAAGAGGTCTTTTGCAGCGGATTTACCCAGTGCGATAGGTTGTTTGATTTCCTGACTCCTGCTTCCATGGGTGTTGATTGTGGGTCTAAGTAAAAGGAAATCCTTGACTATTTCAGCCTTTTCTCCATTTATCACAATGTTGCTTATTGGTCCAGTTGTGAGGAGCTTCGTTGTCTTTATGTAAAGGCGTAATCCATACTGAAGGCTGTGGTCTTTGATCGTCTTTAGTGAATGCTTCAAGTTCTCTTGGCTTTCAGGAAACAGGTTTGTGTCATCTGCATATCACAGGTTGTTAATGAGTCTTCCATCAATCTTGATGCAGTGTTCTTCTTCATATAGCCCAGCTTCTTGGATTATTTGCTCAGCATGCAGATTGAATTAGTATGGTGAAAGGATACAACCCTGATGCACTTTCTTGATTTTAAACCATGCATTATCCCTCTGTTCTGTATGAATGACTGCCTCTTATTGTATGTACAGGTTCTGCACAAGCGCAATGAAGTGTTCTGGAATTCCCTTGGTGAGGCCACGGTATATATTCTTATGTAAAAAACAAACAAATCAGTTTTATTTACATATATAAAACATCACCTGTTTTAAGTGTACAGTTTGGTGAATTTTGGCAAATGCTTATAGTCATTTGACTACAACCATAGTAAATATTTAGAGTATTTTTATCCTTGAAAAGGTCCCTCTTCCTGCTTGGTTGTCAGTTCCCTCCCCGCATGTACTGGGTCTCAAGCAATCACTAAACAGCTTTCTGTCACTTACAGTTTCACCTTTTTGGAAATCATAAGTGGAATCATCTAGCTTTTAGTCCTTTGAGTTTGGCTCTTTTTTGCTCAGCAGTGTGTTTTTGAGATCCATTCACATAGTTACATGCATCAGTACTTTGTTCCTTTTTATTGCCGAGTAGGATTCCATATTCTGGATATAACACAGTTTGCTTATTCACCAGTAGTTGGATATTTGGACTACTTTCTGTTTGGCCGTTATGAATGATGCTGCTATGAACATTTGCATACAACAGTTTTTATGTATGTTTTCATTTCTCTTGGATAGATACCTGGGAAAAGAATTCCCGGGTCTTATGGTAAGTGTGTGTTTAACTGTAAGAAACTGCCAAACTGTTTTCCAAAGTGGCCGTACCATTTTGTCTTTTCGCCAGCAATGCATGAAAGTTCTAGTAGCTGAACATTCCCACTTCACTTGGTATTATCATTCTTTTTACTTTTAGCCATTCTAGTGCATTCATAGTGGCTTCTCATTGTGGTTTGAATTTGTGTTTCCCTTAAGACTAATGATTTTGAGTATCTTTTTTGGACATTTTGGCCATTCATACACACACACACAAACACACACACACACGCATGCGCATGAATATATATGTGTATGTATAGGTTATTTTTGTGACGTGACTGTTGAAATCTTTTTTTAAAAGTTGTTTGTCTTATTTTGCGTTTGAAGAGTTCTTTATGTATTCTGAATGGAAGTGCTTTGTCAGATGTATATTTGCAAATATTTTTTTGAATCTGTGGCTTGCTTTTTCAGTTTTTGAGTCCTTTGAAGAGCAGAAAGTTCTTTAAGGAGATACATTTTGTCAATGTATAGTTATCTGATGCTGTGTAACAAATTACTCAGAAACTCAGTGGCTGCAAGCAACAACACCGTTTATTTTGTTGATGAATTTGCAGTCTGGGAAGGGCTCGCTCAGAGTAGCCCATTACTGTTGTTCCACTTGACATCAGCCAGGGCAGCTTGAAAGCTGAGGGCTGGAATCATCTGAAGGCTCACACACACATGACCGGCACCTGGGCTTGTAATACTTGTATAGCTGCGTGTTGAAATAGCTGGGGCATCTCCCTCTATTTATGTGTAGTCTCTCTAGTATGGGGGCTTCAAGGTCAATGGACTTCTTACAGGGTTCCAAAGGCACGTGTCCAAGGAGAGAGAGAAAACACTGGGCAGCAGCCATTTTGCTTTTTATGGCTTAGTCTCAGGCAACATCACTTGTGCCTTATTCTGATGATTGAAGCAGTAACAAAGGTACACTCAGGTTCACATTACAGTTACAGTCATGAAGAGGAATTGTTAGTTGCCGTAAAGTCAGCTCTGAGTCATGGCAACCCCATGTACAACAGAATGAAATGTTGCCCAGTCCTCCCATTTTCACGATCACTGGTATGCTTAAGTTCATTGTTGTGGTCACTGTATATTTTGAGTGCCTTCCAATCTAGGGTGCACATCTTTTAGGACTAAATTGGACAGTATTCTTTTGTGATCTATAGGGTTTTCATTGGCTAATTTTGGGAAATAGATCACCAGGCCTTTCTTCCTAGTTTGTCTGGAAGCTCTGCTGAAACCTGTCCAGCATGGGTGACCTTGCTGGTGTTTGAAATACTAGTGCCATAGCTTCCAGCATCATAGCAACATGCAAGCCACCACAGTACAACAAACTGACAGATGGGTGGTGGAAATAGCAATTAGTCAACTGGAAAAGAGTTGGGCTACAGGCAGCTACCTGGATAGAAAACTGAGAGTGACAATGGTTTGGGACATAGCACATGTGTAGAATTCAGTATGGAGGTCTTAGTTGCTATGGCAATGAATTTGTGTATTTTGAAGTCATGCTAGAAATGTGTCATGTAAAGCTTAGTTTTCCTAGCATTCCTTTTTCATATAGGCATACCTGGAGAAGGACATCATGGTCGGTAAGGTCAGCAAAAAAGAGGAGGACCCTTGACAAGATGGATTGGCACAGTGGCTACAACAATGAGCTCAAGCATAACAATGATTGTGAGGACGGCGCAGGACAGGGCAGTGTTTCGTTCTGTTGTACATAGGGTCACTAGGAGTCAGAACTGTCTTGATGGGACCTAACAACAACAGTACAACCTCAGAGATATTGAGGGTTTGGTTCCAGACCACCATAATAAAGCGAATATCACAATAAAGCAAGTCACAGGAATTTCTTGGTTTCCTAGTACATTTAAAAGTCATGTTTACACTGTACTGTAGTCTGTTAAGTTTGCAATAGCATTATGTCTAAAAAAACATATGTACCTTAATTAAAAATACTTTATGGCTAACAAATGCTAACCATCATCTGAGCCTTCAGTTAGTTGTAATTTTTTTGTTGGTGGAAGGTCTTTTCTTGATGGTGATGGCTGCTGACTGATTAAGGTTGGGATGACTGTGGCAGTTTTTTAAAATAACACCACAATGAAGTTTGACGCATAAATTGACGCCTCCTTTCATGGAAGATTTTTCTGTAGCATGCTGTGATGGCTGTTTGATAGTATTTTACTCACAATAGAACTTCTTTCACAATTGGAGTCAGTACTCTCCAACTCTGCCACTGCTTTATCAACTAAGTTTATGTAATATTTGAAATTCTTTGTTGTCATTTCAACAATGTTCACAGTATCTTCACCAGGAGTAGATTCCATCTCAAGAAGCCACTTTCCTTGCTCCTGCATAAGAAGCAACTCATCTGTTAAAGTTTTATCATGAGATTGCAACAATTCAGTCACATCTTCAGGCTCCACTTCTAGTTCTCTTGCTGTTTCCACCACATCTGTAGTCTATTAGTCCTTCGGCCTAATATTTCTCTTGTGTCTTTGGTTTTCTTCATTCTTCTTGCTCCAGGCGGGATGAGACCAGTGGGGTATCTTATATGGCCACTCACAAGCTTTTAAGACCTCAGATGCTACTTACTAAAGTAGGATGTAGAATATTTTCTTTATAAACTATATTATGCCAATTTAGCTAGATGTTCCCCGAGGCCACGATCCCTAGGCCTCAGCCTATACTTCTGTCTCTCGATGAGTTTGGATGTGTCTATGGAGCTTCCATGACCTTGCCTTGGTCAGGTTGTGCTTGGTCAGGTTAACATCACACGTCTCGCTAATGTTACAGCTAGAATTTGAACTAGATAGTCTGTTTCTAAAACCTGTGTTCTTCAGCTTACTGCTCTATTGTTAAATATTGTGAACGGTGCTGGGAATACATAAATAAAAGATGTAATTTATACCCTCTAGAATCTCACTGTTTGGTTGGAGAACCAGAACAAATGAAGAAATGATCACAAAGTGGGAATAAGTGCTGTTATTCTTTGATATAGATTTATGTTTTTCATATTTACATCTGTGATGAAGGCTCATTTGCTTTTGGCCTTTCGTTAATGTATTTCATATGTTATTTTTTTTCTGAAGTCAATTTTTATTTCTTTTTTTTTGTTGTGCTTTAGGTGAAAGTTCATAGCTCAAGTTAATTTCTCATACAAAAATTTATACACATATTGTTATGTGACCCTTCTTGCAATCCCTGTAATGTGACAGCACACTCCCCCTTTCCACTCCATGTTTCCCATGTCCATTCAACCAGCTTCTATACCTTTCTGCCTTCTCATCCTGCCTCCTGACAGGAGCTGCCCATTTAATCTCGTGTATCTACTGGAACTAAGAAGCACACTTTTCATGAGTCTTATTTTATGTTTTATAGTCCAGTCTAATCTTTGTCTAAAGAGTTGCTTTAGGAATGGTTTTAGTTCTGGGTTAACAGAGAGTCTGGTGGCCATGTCTTCTGGGGTTCCTCTAGTCTCAGTCAGACCATTAAGTCTGGTCTTCTTATGTGAATTTTCTACACCACACTTTTCTCCTACTCCATCAGGGACTCTCTGTTATGTTTCCTGTTAGGAAGGTCATTGGTGGTAGCTGGGCACCATCAAGTTCTTCTGGTCTCAGGCTGATGGAGTCTCTGGTTTATGTGGCCCTTTTGTCTCTTGGGCTGACATTTTCCTTGTGTCTTTGGTGTTCTTCATTGTCCTTTGCTCCAGATAGGTTGGGACCAATAGATGCATCTTACATGGGCGCTCGCATGCTTTTAAGACCCCAGATGCCACTCACCAAAGTGGGATGTCGAACATTTTCTTAATAAACTTTGTTATGACAGTCAACTTAGATGTCCGCTGAAACCATGGTCCCCAGACCTCCGCCCCTGCTACTCTGTCCCTCGAAGTGTTTGGGAAACTTAGCTTTTGGTTTAGTCCAGTTGTGCTTGCTTACCCTGTATTGTGTGTTGTCCTTCCCCTCACCTGAGATAATTCTTGTCTACTGTCTAGTTAGTGAATTCCCCTTTCCCACCCTCCCCACTCTCATAACCATCAAAGAATGTTTTCTTCTGTGTTTAAACCTCTTCTTGAGTTTCTATAATAGCGGTCTCATATAGTATTTATCCTTTTGCAACTGACTAATTTCACTTAGCATAACGTTGTGAGATGTTTTGCAGATTCATCACCTTTCTTTATTGTTCCGTAGTATTCCATTGTGTGAATATACAATAATTTGTTTATCCATTTGTCTGTTGATGGGTACCTAAGTTGTTTCCATCTTTTTGCTATTGTGAACAGTGCTGCAGTGAACATGGGTATGCATATATCTATGTGACAGCTCTTAGATCTCTAAGATACATTCCAAGGAGTAGGATTGCTGGATTGTATGGTACTTCTCTTTCTAGCTTTATAAAGAAGCACCAAATCGATTTCCAAAGTGGGAATGCTAGCCTTGTTGGGGTGAGATGGTTATCTCATTAATTTGCATTTCTCTAATGGCTAATGATCGTGAGCATTTCCTCATGTATCTGTTAGCCACCTGAATGTCTTCTTTGGTGAAGTGCCTGTTCAGATCCTTTGCCCATTTTTGAATTGGGTTGTCTTTTTGGTGTTGCAGTTTTGTAGTATCTTGTTGATCTTAGAGATTAGGACCTGATCGGATATGTCGTAGCTCAAAATTTTTTCCCAGTCTGTAGGTAATCTTTTTCCTCTTTTGGTGAAGTCTTTGGATGAGCAAAGGTGTTTGAATTTTAGGAGCTCTCAGTTGCTAGTTTCTCTTGTGGTGTTTGTGCATCATTAGTTATGTTTTGTATTCTTTTTATGCCATGCATTAAGGCCCCTAGCATTGTCCCTATTTTTTCCTCCATGACCTTTATCATTTTAGATTTTATATTTAAGGCTTTGATCCATTTTGAGTTCATTTTTGTGCATGGTGTGAGGTATGGGCCTTGTTTCATTTTTTGCAGATGGGTATCCAGTTATGTCAGCACCATTTGGTAAAAAAAAAAAAGAGACTGTCTTTTCCCCATTTAACTGACTTTGGGCCTTTGTCAAATGTCAACTGGTCATAGGTGAATGAATTTATGTCTGGATTCTCAATTCTGTTCCATTGGTCTATGTATCTGTTGTTGTACCAGCACCAGGCTTGTTGACTACCATGGCGATATAATAGGTTCTAAAATCAGGTAGTGTGAGGCCTTCTGCTTTGCTCTTCTTCAGTAATGCTTTACTTATCTGGGGCCTGTTCCCTTGCCATATGAAGTTGGCGATTTGTTTCTCCATCCCATTGAAAAATGTCATAGGAATTTGGATCAGGATTGCATTGTATCTATAGATTGCTTTGGATAGAATTGACATTTTCACAACATTGAGTCTTCCTATCCATGAACAAGGTATGTTTCTCCGCTTATGTAGGTCTCTTTTGGTTTCTTGCAGTAGCGTTTTGTAGTTTTCTTTTTATAGGTCTTTTACATTTCTGGTTAGATTTTTATTCCTAAATATTTTATCTTTTGGGGGGCTGTTGTAAATAGTATTGATTTAGTGATTTCCTCTTCGATGTTTTCTTTGTTGGTGTAGAGGAATCCAACTGATATTTGTTACGTTTATTCTGATACTCTGCTGAAATCTATTAGTTCCAGTAGTTTTCTTGAGGATTCTTTAGGGTTTTCTGTGTACAAGGTCATATCGTTTCGAAATAGGGATACTTGTACTTCTTCCTTACCAATTTGCGTGCCTTTATTTCTTTTTCTTGCCTGATTCCTCTGGCTAGGACCTTCCGCACAATGTTGAATAAGAGTGGTGATAAAGGGCATCCTTGTCTGGTTCCCATTCTCAAGGGCAGTGCTTTCAGACTCTCTCCACTTAGGATGATGTTGGCTGTTGGCTTTGTATAAATGCCCTTTATTCCCTTCATTATGTTGAGAAATTTTCTTCCCTTCCTATTTTGCTGAGAGTTTTTTTTATGATGAATGGGTGTTGGACTTTGTCAAACGCTTTTTCTGCATTAATTGGTAAGATTGTATGGTTCTTGTCTTTATTTATGTGATGGATTACATTGATTGTTTTTCTAATGTTGAACTGTCCCTGCATATCTGGTATGAATCCCACTTGCTCATGGTAAATTATTTTTTTGATGTGTTGTTGAATTCTATTGGCTAGAGTTTTGTTGAGCATTCTTGTGTCTGTGTTCATGAGGGATATTAATCTATGATTTCCTCTTTTTTTGTGATGTCTTTACCTGGCTTTGGTATCAGGGTTTTGCTGGCTTCAGAGAATGAGTTTGAGAATATTCCATCCTTTTCTATGCTCTGAAATACCTTTAATAGTAGTGGTGTTAACTCTTCTGTGAAAGTTTGGTAGAATTCTCCAGTGAAGTCATCAGGGCTAGGGCTTTTTTTTTGTTGAGAGTTTTTAAATTACCTCTTCAATCTCTTTTGTTATAGGTTTATTTAGTTCTTGTACCTCTGTTTTAGTTTAGGTAGGTAGTATATTTCTAGAAGTTTGTCCATTTTCTATAGTTTTTCAAATTTGTTGGAGCACAGTTTTTCATTGTATTCTGTTATGATTCTTTTAATTTCAGTTGGGTCTGTTGTGATATTGCCTATCTTATTTCTCTTATTCGGATTATTTGCTTCCTCTCTCATTTTTCTTTTGTCATTTTGGCCAGTGGTTTATGAATTTTGTTGATTTTTTTCAAAGAAACAGCTTTTGGTCTTGTTAATTCTGTCAATTGTTTTTCTCTTCTCTATTTCATTGATTTCTGCTCTCATTTTTATTATTTCCTTTTTTTCTGATGCCTGAGGGCTTCTTTTGCTGATCTCTATTTATTCAGGTTGTAGGGATAATTCTTTGGTTTTGGCCCCTTCTTCTTTTTGGATATGTGCCTTTATTGATATAAACTGACGTCTGAGCACTGCTTTTGCCGTGTCCTCAAGGTTCTGGTAGGATGTGTTTTCATTCTTATTTGATTCTGTGAATTCCTTTATTCTGTCCTTGATTTCTCCTATAACCCAGTAGTTTCTGAGCAAGGTGTTGTTCAGTTTCCATGTATTTAATTTTTTTCCTTGCTTTTTCTGTTATTGATTTCTACTTTTATGTCTTTATGGTCAGAAAAGATGCTTTGTAATATTTTGATGTTTTGGATTCTGTTAAGGCTTGCTTTATGGCCTAATATGTGGTACATTCTGGAGAATGTTTCATGTGCTTTGGAAAAGAAAATATACTTGGGTGGAGTGTTCAGTATATGTCTCTGAGATCCAGTTGGTTGATTGTGGCATGTAGATCTTCCCTGTCTTTATTGAGCTTCTTTTTGGATGGTCTGTCCTTCACCGAAAGTGGTGTTTTGAAGTCTCCTACGGTTATTGTGGAGCTATGTCTCTTTTCAATGCTGTTAGAGTTTGTTTTATGTATTTTGGAGCTCTGTTGTTGGGTGCATAAGTATTTATTATGGCTATGCCCTCCTGGTGTATTGACCCTTTAATCATTATATGGTGTCTCTCTCTTGTGGTGGAATTTGCTTTAAATTCTATTTTGTGAGAGATTAATATTGCTATTCCTGCTCTATTTTGATCATTGAACTAGATATATATTTTTTCCATCCTTTGAGTTATAGTTTGTGTCTTTGAGTCTAAGGTGTGTTTCTTGTAGGTAGCATGTAGATGGATCTTTTTTTTTTTATAATTTTTATTCTGCTTTAAGTGAAAGTTTACAAATCAAGTCAGTCTCTCACACAAAAACCCATATACACCTTGCTACACACTCCCAATTACTCTGCCCCTAATGAGACAGCCCGCTCTCTCCCTCCACTCTCTCTTTTCATGTCCTTTTCGCCAGCTTCTAACCCCCTCTACCCTCTCATCTCCCCTCCAGGCAGGAGATGCCAACATAGTCTCAAGTGTCCACCTGATCCAAGAAGCTCACTCCTCACCAGCATCCCTCTCCAACCCATTGTGCAGTCCAATCCATGTCTGAAGAGTTGGCTTCAGGAATGGTTCCTGTCCTGGGGCAAAAGAAGGTCTGGGGGCCATGACCACTGGGGTCCTTCTAGTCTCAGTCAGACCATTAAGTCTGGTCTTATGAGAATTTGGGGTCTGCATCCCACTGCTCTCCTGCTCCCTCAGGGGTTCTCTGTTGTGTTCCCTGTCAGGGCAGTCATTGGTTGTAGGCGGTTCTAGTTCTTCTGGTCTCAGGGTAATGTAATCTCTGGTTTAGGTGGCCCTTTCTGTCTCTTGGGCTCATAATCACCTTGTGTCTTTGGTGTTCTTCATTCTCCTTTGCTCTAGGTGGGTTGAGCCCAGTTGATGCATCTTAGGTGGCCGCTTGCTAGTGTTTAAGGCCCCAGAAGCCACCTCCAACGTGGGATGCTGAATGTTTTCTTTTTCTTTTTCCTTTTTATTGTGCTTTAAGTGAAAGTTTACAAATCAAGTCAGTCTCTCACCCAAAAACTTATATACACCTTGTTACATACTCCCTATTGCTCTTCCCCTAATGAGACAACCCGCTCCCTCCCTCCACTCTCCCTTTTTGTGTCCATTTCACCACCTTCTAACCCTCTGTACCCTCTCATCTTCGCTCCAGGGAGAATATGCCAACATAATCTCAAGTTTCCACCTGATCCAAGAAGCTCACTCCTCACCAGCATCCCTCTCCAACCCATTGTACAGTCCAATCTATGTCTGAAGAGTTGGCTTTGGGAACGGTTCCTGTCTTGGGCCAACAGAAGGTCTGGGGGCCGTGACCACTGGGGTCCTTCTAGTCTCAGTCAGACTATTAAGTCTGGTCTTTTTATGAGAATTTGGGGTCTACATCCCACTGCTCTCCTGCTCCCTCAGAGGTCCTCTGTTGTGTTCCCTGTCAGGGCAGTCATCGGTTGTAGCCAGGCACCATCTAGCTCTTCTGGTCTCAGGCTGATATAGTCTCTGGTTTACGTGGCCCTTCCTGTCTCTTGGGCTCATAGTTACCTTGCGTCCCTGGTGTTCTGCATTCTCCGTTGATCAAGGTGGGTTGAGACTAATTGATGCATCTGAGATGGCTGCTTGCTAGCGTTTGACCCCAGACGCCTCTCTCCAAGGTGGGATGTAGAATGTTTTCTTAATAGATTTTATTATGCCAATTGACTTAGATGTCCCCTGACACCATGGTCCCCAAACCTCCGCCCCTGCTACGCTGGCCTTCGAAGCGTTCAGCTAATTCAGGAAACATCTTTGCTTTTGGGTAAGTCTAGTTGTGCCGACTTCTCTTGTTTTGTGTGTTGTCTTTCCTTTCGGCTAAAATAGTTCTTATCTACTATCTAATTATTGAAAACCTCTCACCCTCTCTCCCTCCCTGCCCTCGTAACCATCAAAAAATGTTTTCTTTGTTGTTTAAATTATTTTTCTAGTTCTTATAGTGGTAGTCTCATACAATATTTGTCCTTTTGCAACAGACTAATTTCACTCAGCCTAATGCCTTCCGGATTCCTCCATGTTATGAAATGTTTCACAGACTCATCTTGTTCTTTATTGATGTGTAATATTCCATTATATGAGTATAACATTATTTATCCATTCATCTGTTGTTGGGCACCTTGGTTGCTTCCGCCTTTCTGCTATTGTAAACGGTGCGGCAATGAACATGGGTGTGCATATATCTGTTGGTGTAAAGGCTCTTATTTCTCTAGGATATATTCCATGGAGTGGGATTGCTGGATCATATGGTAGTTCTATTTCTTGTTTTTAAAGGAAGCACCAAATCAATTTCCAAAGTGTTTGTACCATTTTACATATCCACCAGCAGTGTATAAGTGTTCCATTCTCTCCACAGCCTCTCCAACAGTTATTATTTTGTGTTTTTTGGATTGCCTTTTTGGAGTGAGATGGAATCTTATTGTAGTTTTGATTTGCATTTTTCTAATGGCTAATGATCCTGAGCATTTTCTCATGTGTCTGCTAGCTACCTGAATGTCTTCTTTAGTGAAGTACCAGTTCATATCCTTTGATCATTTTTAAATTGGGTTATTTGTCTTTTTGTAGTTGAGTTTTCGCAGTATCATGTATGTTTTAGAGATCAAATGGTGATTGGAAATGTCATAGCTAAAGACTTTTTCCCAGTCTGTAGGTAATCTTTTTACTCTTTTGGTGAAGTCTTTGGTTGAGCATATGTGTTTGATCTTTGGGAGCTTCCAATTCTCTAGGTTTTCTTCTGCATTGTTCGTAATGTTTTTGTATACTGTTTATGGCATGTATTAGGGCTCCTAGCATTGTCCCTATTTTTTCTTCCATGATCTTTATCGTTTTAGATTTTATATTTGGGTCTTTGATCTATTTTGAGTTCGTTTTTGTTCGTGGTGTGAGGTATTGGCCTTGTTTCATTCTGTTGCAGATGGATATCCTGTTATGCAAGCACCATTTGTTGAAGAGACTGTCTTTTCCCCATTTAACTGACTTTGGGCTTTTGTCAAATATCAGTTGCTCATTTGTGGATGGATTTATGTCTGGATTGTCAATTCTGTACCATTGGTCTATGTATCTGTTGTTGTACCAGTACTAGGCTGTTTTGACTTCTGTGGTGATACAACAGGTTCTAAAATCAGGTAAGGTGAGGCCTCCCAATTTGTTCTTTTTCAGTAATGCTTTCCTTATCCGGAACCTTTTTCCATTCCATACGAAGTTGGTGATTTGTTGCTCCATCTCATTAGAAAATATCATAGGAATTTGGATTGGTATTGCATTGTGTATATAGATTGCTTTTGGTAGAATGGACATTAAGTTAAGTTTTCCTATCCATGAGCAAAGTATGTTTTTCCACTTATGTAGGTCCCTTTTGGTTTCTTGCAGTAGCGTCTTGTAGTTTTCTTTGTATAGATCTTTCATATCTCTTAAGATTAGTCCTAAGTATTTTATCTTCTTGAGGGCTATCGTAAATGCCTCTTTGGTGTTCTTTTTGTTGGCGTAGAGGAATCCAACTGATTTTTGTATGTTTATCCTGTATCCTGATGTTTTGCTGAACTCTTGTATTAGTTTCAGTAGATTTCTTGTGAATTTTTAAGGGTTTTTTGTGTAGAAGATCATTTCATCTGGAAATAGAGATACTTTTACTTCTTTCTTACCAATCTGGATGTGCTTTTTTTGTTTATCTAGCCTAATTGCCCTTGGCGGGACCTCCAGTGCAATGTTGAACATGAGTGGTGATAAAGCGCATCCTTGTCTGGCTCCAGATCTCAAGAATGCTTTCAGACTCTCTCCATTTAGGATAATGATGGCTGTTGGATTTGTATAAATTCCTGTTATTACGTTGAAGAATTTTCCTTCTATTCCTATTTTGCTGAGACTTTTTATCATGAATGGGTGTTGAACTTTGTCAAATGACTTTTCTGCATCAATTGAGAAGATTATGTGGTTCTTGCCTTTTGTTTTATTTATATGATGGACTACATTAATTGTTTTTCTAATGTTGAACCATCACTGCATACCTGGTATGAATCCCACTTGGTCATGGTGAATTATTGACTCTCCTTTGTAGGTGACTTTTCATTTATCCGTAGAGACTCTTAAAATTCTCTCTTTATGCTTGGTTTTGGCAAGTTTGATTATAATATGTCTTGGTGACATTCTTTTAAGACCTACCTTATGTGGAGTTCGATGAGCGTCTTGGGTAGGTATCTTCTCATATTTCACGATATCAGGGAAGTTTTCTGCCAACAAATCTTCAACAATTCTCTCTGTATTTTCTGTTATCTCTCTGTGTTCTGGTACTCCAATCACTCATAGGTTTTTTCTCTTGATAGAGTCCCATAATGATTCGTAGGGTTTCTTCAATTTTTAAAATTCTTTTATCTGATTTTTCTTCAACTATATTCGTGACAAGTGCTTTTTATTGAGTCTCACCAATTCTGCCTTCAACTCGCTCAATTCTGCTCCTCTGACTTTCTGTTTAGTTGTCCAGTTCTGTAATTTTGTTGTCAATCTTCTGAATTTCTGATTGCCGTCTCCCTATGGATTCTTGCAGCTTATTAAATTTTTCATTATGTTCTTGAATGTCCTTTTTAATTTCTTCAACTGCTTTTTCTGTGTGTTCCTTTGCTCATTCTGTGTATTGCCTGATCACCTTCCTGATTTCATTCCTGATGTCTTGAAGAGTTCTGTATATTAATATTTTGTATTCCACATCCAGCAATTCCAGGAATTGTTTTGAGAGCTTCTTGAAGTGTTCACGGTTTTCTCTATGTGATTTGATATTGACTGTTGTCTCTAAGCCATCTATAAGTTATTGTATTAGTTTATTTTATGTTTGCTTACTGTATCATAGCTTCTTGCTTTGTTTTCTTTTGATATGCCCAAATGGGCTGCTTGAGTGAGCTAGGTTGATTATTTTCGTCTTTGAAGCTCTAACGTCTTGTTACCAGGTGTATGAGCCTAGGAGTCTGTTCCCTTTTCTTGTATGGATTCAGCTTAGGTGTCCAGGTAGTTGGTCATGAAGTGTGTGGTACCAGCTCTGTCCTACAGTGTTAGAGGGGCAGGGGTGTTTGGCGTAGGTAGAGGTATCAGGTTGCAGCAGGGGGTCATGCTCTGAAAAAGGCAGGGGGCTGACAGCTGTCCCCCAAGTGTCTGTGAGGAAAGCGCATCCATGTTCCCTAGAGCGCACAGGTGGGTGGGTTCTGCAGATGGACCATGGGCATCTAATGCTTTTGACTGTATGGACTGGGAGGTGCCAGTTATCCTAGGACCCCTGTCATGACTGGTTGGGTGATCAGAGTGGAGCCACCAGTCCTTAGACTCCTGATGTGGGTAGGTGAGGACCCTGATTAATAGACAAAGCAGTGTCAAACATCAAAAACCCATCTTTCCACCGCACAGCTGAAACAGTTGCAGTCTGCCAACAAGAGCCTATTCTCCTTAAATATTCCCACACAGGTCTATGCAGGGGGGAATGGTATTTGAAGTCTATAGACTGTTTATGCCTGGACAGGACCTACTTCTGTCCTGAGCTCCCCAGGTTCGTGGAGCTGGCAAATTATTTTTCCCCCAATTGTGTAGTTATTCTTTCTCCAAGGCTGGGAGCCTGGCTCAGGTCACTCAGTAGGATCTGTCTCAGTCCCGGGGAAATCAACAAATCAACAGCCACTGATGCCGGCCTGGTTGTCGGGGGGGGGGGGGGGGCGGGTGCAGTAAAACTTATGCAAGTTCTTTGCTGTTACCAAGAGTGCCGTTCTCTGTTTCTGAAGGTGTAAATAGGTTTTTGCTGCTGGCTGTCTCTCCCTGAGGAAAGTGCGGCTGAATGCTGCTAACTGCCCATGGCAGTTGTTCCTGGGAATGGTGCCTGGGGCATCCTGGCGATTCAGGTCTGGCAACTCCTCTCTGCCTGTGAACCACCTCGCCCTCCCCCTGCTGCTCAGTCCGTTTTCTAACCTTGGCCTTGATGTTCAGGGTTCTTGTTGTTGTTGTTAGGTGCTGTCGAGTTGGTTCCGACTCATAGCGACCCTATGCACAACAGAATGAAACACTGCCCAGTCCTGCGCCATCCTTACAATCCTTGTTATGCTCGAGCTCATTGTTTCAGCCGCTGTGTCAGTCCACCTCGTTGAGGGTCTTCCTCTTTTCCGCTGACCCTGTACTCTGCCAAGCATGATGTCCTTCTCCAGGGACTGATCCCTCCTGACAACACGTCCAAAGTATGCAAGACGCAGTCTCGCCATCCTTACTTCTAAGGAGCATTCTGTTTGTACTTCTTCTAAGACAGATTTGTTCGTTCTTTTGGCAGTCCATGGTATATTCAATACTCTTCACCAACACCACAATTCAAAAGCGTCAACTCTTCTTCGGTCTTCCTTATTCATTGTCCAGCTTTCACATGCATATGATGCGATTGAAAATACCATGGCTTGGGTCAGGTGCACCTTAGTCTTCAGGGTGACATCTTTGCTCTTCAACACTTGGAAGAGGTCCTTTGCAGCAGATTTTCCCAATGCAATGCATCTGTTGATTTCTTGACTGCTGCTTCCATGGCTGTTGACTGTGGATCCAAGTAAAATGAAATCCTTGACAGCTTCAGTCTTTTCTTCGTTTATCATGATGTTGCTCATTGGTCCAGTTGTGAGGATTTTTGTTTTCTTTATGTTGAGGTGTAATCCATACTGAAGGCTGTGGTCTTTGATCTTCATTAGTAAGTGCTTCAAGTCCTCTTCACTTTCAGCAAGCAAGGTTGTGTCATCTGCATAGCGCAGGTTGTTAATGAGTCTTCCTCCAACCTTGATGCCCGTTCTTCTTCATATAGTCCAGCTTCTCGTATTATTTGTTCAGGATACAGATTAAATAGGTGTGGTGAAAGAATACAACCCTGACGCACACCTTTCCTGACTTTAAACCAGTCAGTACCCCTTGTTCTGTCTGAACAACTGCCTCTTGATCTATGTAAAGGTTCCTCACGAGCACAGTTAAGTGTTCTGGAATACCCATTCTTTGCAGTGTTATCCATAGTTTGTTATGATCCACACAGTCAAATGCCTTTGCATAATCAATAAAACGCAGGTAAACATCCTTCTGGTATTTTCTGCTTTCAGCCAGGATCCATCTGACATCAGCAATGATATCCCTGGTTCCACATCCTCTTTTGAATTTCTGGCAGTTCCCTGTCGATATACTGCTGCAGCCATTTTTGAATGACCTTCAGCAGAATTTTGCTTGCATGTGATGTTAATGATATCGCTCTATAATTTCCACATTCGGTTGGATCACCTTTCTTGGGAATAGGAATAAATATGGATCTCTTCCAGTCAGTTGGCCAGGAAGCTGTCTTCCATATTTCTTGGCAGAGATGAGTGAGCACCTCCAGCGCTGCATCTGTTTGTTGAAACATCTCCATTGATATTCCATCAATTCCTGGAGCCTTGTTTTTCACCAATGTCTTCAGATCAGCTTGGACTTCTTCCTTCAGTACCATCAGTTTCTGATCATATGCCACCTCTTGAAATGGTTAAATATCTACTAATTGTTTTTGGTATAATGACTCTGTGTATCCCTTCCATCTGCTTTTGATGCTTCCTGTGTAATTTAATATTTTCCCCATGGAATCCTTCACTATTGCAACTCGAGGCTTGAATTTTTCTTCAGTTTTTTCAGCTTGAGAAACACCGAGCATGTTCTTCCCTTTTGGTTTTCCATCTCCAGCTCTTTGCACGTCATTATAATACTTTATTTTGTCTTCTCGAGAGGCCCTTTGAAATCTTCTGTTTAGTTCTTTTACTTCATGTATTCTTCCTTTTCCTTTAGCTACTCGACGCTCAAGAGCAAGTTTCAGGGACTCCTCTGACATCCACCTTGGTCTTTTCTTTCTTTCCTGTCTTTTCAATGACCTCTTGCTTTCTTCATGGATGATGGCCTTGATGTCATTCCACAACTCGTCTGGTCTTCGGTTACTAGTGTTCAGTGCATCAAATCTATTCTTGAGATGGTCTCTAAATTCAGGTGGGATTTACTCAAGGTCATATTTTGGCTCTCTCAGACTTGCTCTGATTTTGTTCAGTTTCAGGTTGAACTTGCATATGAGCAATTGATGGTCTGCTCCACAGTCGGCCCCTGGCCTTGTTCTGACTGATGATATTGAGCTTTTCCATCATCTCTTTCCACAGATGTAGTCAATTTGATTTCTGTGTGTTCCATATGGCAAGGTGCATGTGTATAGTCGCCGTTTATGTTGGTGAAAGAAGGTATTTGCAATGAAGAAGCCGTTAGTCTTGCAAAATTCTGTCATCCGATCTCCAGCATTGTTTCTATCACCAAGGCCATATTTTCCAACTACTGATCCTTCTTCTTTGTTTCCACCTTTCGCATTCCAATCGCCAGTAATTATAATGTATCTTGATTGCATGTTTGATCAATTTCAGACTGCAGCAGCTGATAAAAATCTATTTCTTCATCTTTGAACCTTGTGGTTGGTGCGTCAATTTGAATAATAGTCACATTAACTGCTCTTCCTTGTAGGCGTAGGGATATTATCCTATCACTGACAGCGTTGTACTTCAGGATAGATCTTGAAACTTTCTTTTTGACGATGAGTGCAACACCATTCTTCTTCGAGTTGTCATTCCCAGCATAGTAGACTATATGATTGTCCGATTCAAAATGGCCAATAGCAGTCCGTTTCAGCTCGCTAATAGATGTTTATGTGTTATATTTCATTTTTGATGATTTCCAATTTTCCTAGATGCATACTTCCTACATTCCAGGTTCCAATTATTAGTGGATGTTTGCAGCTGTTTCTTCTCATTTTGAGTCGTGCCACATCAGCAAATGAAGGTCCCGAAAGCTTTGCTCCATCCACGTCATTAAGGCCGACTCTACTCTGAGGAGGCAGCTCTTCCCCAGTCACCTTTTGAGTGCCTTCCAACCTGGAGGCTCATCTTTTGGCACTATATCAGACAGTGTTCCAGTGCTATTCAAAAGGTTTTCACTGGCTAATGCTTTTCAGAAGTAGACTACCGGGCCCTTCTTCCTAGTCTGTCTTAGTCTGGAAGCTCAGCTGAAACCTGTCCTCCATGGGTGACCCTGCTGGTATCTGGAAACCGGTGGCATAGCTTCCAGCATCACAGCATCATACAAGCCCCCACAGTACGACAAACTGACAGACACATGGGGATCAGGGTTCTTAGCTTGTCATAAATATAGGTGTTTCACTTGTTTTTTCGGGTTTTTGTTGCAGGAGGTATCACTGCAAGCATGTGGCTACTCCGCCACCCTTTCCCTGCCCCCAGGAAGTTTTTTTTTTTTTTTATTATCCTGTATTGTAGGTTAGACGCTTGCGCTTAGCTTTCGCAGATTCAGCGCTGCTTTGCCCTGGTTCTGCAAGCCTGTTCAGACTCTCTGCCCCTTCGTTTCTCTGCGTGTGGAAAACTAGTCCTGCATGCTACTGCTCGCCCCACTCTGCATGTGCCAGCTGGTTCAGCCTCCAGGGTGCTGGCCAGGTCAGGTCTGGGAAATCCTCACTGCTTCTGAGCTGTCTTTCCCTCCCCCTGCTGCCCAGTTTGACTTTTCAACTTTGTCTCTGATGTTCAGGGTTCCTAGATTGTCATATATAATCGATTCACTTGGTTTTTTTAGTTTTTGTTGTAAGAGGGAACCATACGAAGCATCTGAGTACTCTTCCATCTTGGCCCTCCCCTCTATTTCATATTTTTATATTTAAAAAGGCAAAATTAGCATTTGTCAAATGTCTTTTCCCCTCAGGAAGTACTGTTCTAGAACTAGACCTTGGATTTATTTTTAACGTTTATCTAGCTGTTTGTAGAGCATTTTCACATATGTGAACTTCTTCATTGACCAGCGCCACAGCACAGGTTGGTATTAGGCATTATTCTTTTTCAGAGGAGGTCAGAGTTTAGAGAGTTTAAATATCGTGCCTAAGGTTGCTGAGGTACGAAATAGTGGAAATAAGAGTAGAAATCTAATTGCATTTTTCACAGGAAATAAATATCTGCTAAATATAACAACTTTTGTGTTTGTGTTCATAAATAGCAGATTAAATTAACCCACTCAAGTCTTTCCATAATATGATGCCTTAAAGGTATTATAACCATAATGTCTTTAAAGATAAAAATATGTAAATGGATATGTATCTATCTATGCTAATATTACTTACTATGTGTTGGCTTAATGAATTAAAAATATTGGACTGTGAGTGCAGGAGTCTTGTTTTTGAATTTTGATTATTTTCTCTTTGGTAGCTACTCAGAATTTTACTGCTTGTATATTAACATTTTATTGTGTTCTAAAATTCTGTTTTAAATCGATTTTATGTAGTAAGGTAATAGAAATTCCCAATTTTATTTTCTTAGTTATTATTATTATTATTTTTTGTAAACACTTCTAGCATAGTGGTTAAGAGCTATGGCTGCTAATCACAATGTCTGCAGTTCAAATCTACCAGGCGCTCCTTTGAAACCCTATGGGGAAGTTCTCCTCTGTCCTATAGGGTCCCTATATGTTGGAATCAACTTGATGGCAGTGGGTTTTAGTTATTATTATTATTCCCAAACAGTATATGTGTATGGTACCCACTAACCCACTGCCGTCGAGTTGATTCCGACTCATAGCAACCCTATAGGACAGAGTAGAACTGCTCCCATAGAGTTTCCAAGGAGCGCCTGGCAGGTTTGAACTGCCGACCTCTTGGTTAACAGTCGTAGCATTTAACCACTATGCCACCAGGGTTTCCATGTGTATGGTAGAACATTAAAAAGTAAAGATAAATAATATCTACCTAAAGACTACTGCTGTTTTCACTTCAATGTATGTCCTTCCAGATGTTTTTTGATTTGCACATATACACACAAAGATGCATTCAAAGATCCAATTCACAACTTCACATTTTCTACATATGGATTTTGTGCGTCTTTAGTCTCTTTTATCTAACACAGTTTTTCTGTAGTCTCCTCGATAATCTATTTCTAAACAAGGTTTAAACAAGGTCCTATTAATATTTTTTTTTCCTGCCACTGTCTTAAGTTATCTAGTGCTGCTTTAACAGAAATTCCAAGAGTGGATGCCTTCAAGAAAGAGGAATTTATTCTCACAGTCTCGTAGGCTTGAAGTCCAAATTCAGGGCATCAGCTTCAGGGGAACACTTTGTCTGTCAGCTCTGGAGGAAGGTCCTTATCATCAATTTTCCCTTGTACTAGGAGCCTCTCTATGCAGGAACCCCGCGTCTAAAGGATGCTCCCTGCTCCTGGCACTTCTTTATTAGTGGTGTGAGATTCCCAACTCTCTGCTTGTTTCCCTTTCCTTTGATCTCTTGTAAGATAAAAGGTGGTGCAGGCCACACCCCAGGGAAACTCCATTTACACTGGATCAGGGATGTGACCTGAGCAAGAGTGTTACATCTCATCCTAATCCTTTTTAACCACAGGCAGAGATTATGATTTATAACACATAGGAAAATCGCAAAATGAAGGACAACCGCACAATACTGGGAATTATGGTCTAACCAAGTTGACACATATTTTGGGGGGACACAATTCAATCCATGACAGCCACTGACACAGATGATGAATAAATGTTTTTAGTATTAATCATCCTCGTTGTAATCAGAACTGAGAGTTAAAATGGCAAATGTTTTGTAATATATTTTTTACCAAAATAAAATTCAAAGCAAAACAAGCAAACAGAAAGGTGAAGGAGAGAGAAATTCCAATCAAGAATTTGCTGTTGATAAATTTACAAATGCTGAGAATTAGCCTTGCACCACATTGTCTTTAACACTTGTTAGTGGTTGTTTGGGTGCAGATAATTTAAAGCCAGTCCCTTTTGTAGAGGTCAAAATAAAGCTGCACACTCCAGTGCTTTCCCATAGAAATAAAGCTTAGGCTTGATTGACAGAGTGCCCTATTCAAAGGGGACATCCTTAAAAATGTTTGTGGGAAGAGCTGATAAAATAAATCGATTTATATGGAAAAAAAGGACTGAGTTTGGTATTCATCTTCTCTTGGAAAAGGTACAGGATTAGATCTTCAAACTCTCTGGAGTTTTGGGGACATAAAAAAGAAAGGAATTGATTCTGCTTTTGAGAAATGGTTGCATATTTCATCCCAAGTATTTGCTGACTCTGCCTTTCCTCTTTTGCCTTTTAAATATATACAGTAACTAATCTGACTTATATAAATTCTGTTAAAAATCACATTACTCTATTAAGTAAGGTTTAAAAAGAAAAAGGAATATGGACTATGTAATCTAACATATGTATTATTAAGAGTAGAAAAAATCCAAGTACATCATTGATAAGAAATTCTTTTAATAAAATTTCCTGTAAATAGATAGTTTAGTAGCTTTTTAGGATTAGTTTTAAATGCTTTAATAAAAATCTGTCAGAGTATGTTCATTCATTTATAATTTGTTTTTTTTGTGTGACTATGTTGACAACCCCTTCTCCCTCTCCATTAACAGCTGCTTTTTACTCTCTCAGTGAATTATGGATTGTAATTATATTCACATTTTGCTGCATTTCAAAATTTAGCAATATTTTCCCTAAACGCTTTTTATTTTCTAGGTTAGCATTTAGATACCAACTACTCCCTGTACACCACTCCTTTTGGGGGCGGGAGAAGTGTGAATGTAAGGCTTGCTACCCCTCATTAAAAAAACATTGAAAAAACATTTTTGTTTCCATTCACAAATTACATGTTGTATTTTATCAATAAGATTGGATTAAAAGGAGTTACCCTTTCATCCATATATTTTATTGTTTTCTGTGCCTTGACGGTCCCTAAACCATGAATCCCTCTAGCTTTCTAATCTTAGAGTCATGTGGATTTGCAACAAAAAAGATTAATGATTTCAAAGTTTAGCTGGGCTTTTAATACTCCTTGGCAATCCTCAACTACATCACCTCATGTTTTCCTCCTGAATGCATTGCATACTCTCACCCCTCTCAAAGTTAGTATCGTTTTCATTCTCAGAAGACTATCTATCACCTAATTCAGAGAGGGAGAGAGATTTCTCCTTCTCTGCCACCAGCTAACCTGTGTTTGTACCTCGTCTCATTTAACGGGCACTAACAGATTGCTAAAGGAACCTGGGTGGCACAAGCAGTTTGTGATTGGCTGCTAACCAAAGGGTTGGCAGTGCAAGCCTACTCAGTGGGTCTGTGGAAGAAAGTCCTGGCGATTCCCTTCTGTAAAGATTACAGTCAGGAAAACCCTATGGATATCCATCTGCAAAAACATGGAACAAGACCCACACCTCACTCCATGCACTAAAACTAACGCCAAATGGATCAAAGACCTAAATATAAAATCTAAAATGATAAAGATCATGGAAGAAAAAATAGGGACAACGTTAGGAGCCCTAATACGTGGCATAAACAGTATAGAAAACATTGTAAAGAACGTAAAAGAAAAACCAGATAACTGGGAGCTCCTAAAAATCAAACACCTATGCTCATCCAAAGACTTCACCAAAAGAGTAAAAAGACTGCCTACAGACTGGGAAAAAGTTTTTATCTATGACATTTCTGATCAGAGCCTGACCTATAAAATCTACATGATACTGCAAAAACTCAACTGCAAAAGGACAAATAACCCAATTAAAAAATGGGCCAAAGTTATGAATAGACACTTCACTGAAGAAGACATTCAGGTAGCTAACAGATACATGAGGAAGTGTTCACGATCATTAGCCATTAGAGAAATGCAGACCAAAACTGTAATGAGATTTCATCTCACTCCAACAAGGCTGGCATTCATCCAAAAAACAAAAAACAATAAATGTTGGAGAGGCTGTGGAGAGATTGGAACACTCCTACACTGCTGGTGGGAATGTCAAATGGTACAACCACTTTGGAAATTGATTTGGTGCTTCCTTAAAAAGTTAGAAATAGAACTACCATATGATCCAGCAGTCCCACTCCTTGAAATATATCCTAGAGAAATAAGAGCCTTTACACGGACAGGTATATGCACATCCATGTTTATTGCAGTACTGTTTACAATAGCAAAAAGATGGAAGCAACCAAGGTGCCCATCAACGGATGAATGGATAAATAAAGTATGGTATATTCACATAATGGAATACTACACATTGATAAAGAACAGTGATGAGTCTGTGAAACATTTCATAACATGGAGGAACCTGGAAGGCATTATGCTGAGTGAAATTAGTCAGTTGCAAAAGGATAAATATTTTATAAGACCACTATTATAGGAACTTGAGAAATAGTTTAAACTGAGAAGAAAATATTCTTTTGTGGTTACAAGAGGGGGAGAGAGGGAGGGTGGGAAAGGGGCATTCACTAATTAGATAGTAGATAAGAACTACTTTAGGTGAAGGGAAAGACAGCACACAATACAGGGGAGGTCAGCACAACTGGACTAAACCAAAAGCAAAGAAGTTTCCTGAACAAACTGAACGTTTCGAAGGTCAGCATAGCGGGGGCAGGGGTCTGGGGACCATGGTTTCAGGGGACATCTAAGTCAATTGGCATAGTAAAATCTGTTAAGAAAACATTCTGCATCCCACTTTGAAGAGTGGCGTCTGGGGTCTTAAACGGTAGCAAGCAGCCATCTAAGATGCATCAATTGGTCTTAACCCACCTGGATCAAAGGAGAATGAAGAACACCAAGGACACAAGGTGATTATGAGCCCAAGAGACAGAAAGGGCCACATGAACCAGCGACTACATCATCCTGAGACCAGAAGAACTAGATGGTGCCTGGCTACAACCAATGACTGCCCTGACAGGGATCACAACAGAGAACCCCTGAGGGAGCAGGAGAGCAGTGGGATGCAGACTCCAAATTCTCATAAGACCGGACTTAATGGTCTGACTGAGACTGGAAGGACCCCGGTGGTCATGGCCCCAGACCTTCTGTTGCCCCAGGACAGGAACCATTCCTGAAGCCAACTCTTCAGACACGGATTGGACTGTACAGTGGGTTGGAGAGGGATGCTGGTGAGGAGTGAGCTTCTTGGATCAGGTGGACACTTGAGACTATGTTGGCATCTCCTGCCTGGAGGAGAGATGAGAGGGTGTAGGGGGTTAGAAGCTGGTGAAAAGAACACGAAAAGAGAGAGTGGAAGGAGACAGCGGGCTTTCTCATTAGGGGGAGAGTAATTGGGAGAGTGTGTAGCAAGGTGTATATGGGTTTTTGTGTGAGAGACTGACTTGATTTGTAAACTCACTTAAAGCACAATAAAAATTATTAAAAAAAAGAAAACCCTATGGAGCATTTCTGCTCTAACACATGGTATCACCATGAGTCTGGGGTTACCTTGACCGCAGAAAAGTGGGCTCTTGTTCTATAGGAATCTTCCTTAGTCAGTGCCCATTTTCTTTCCTGTATCTTTAGCTTGTCTTTCTAGCAGCTACTTAGCCTCATTCCTTACCAATATTGCCAAATTTTTTGAAATGGAAGTTTACTTTCACAGTTTGACCTTATATTCTCTCATTCTTAACTATCTTGTAATATGCATCACTCTATTAAGATGGTAAACTTTGAACCTCTCTGCAAAAGCGGATACTGTTGATTACTTCTTGAAAAGTTTCAATCAAGATTTACATGTGTTTACTTTAAACAATCACATAGTAGGCTGATAGAAATACAGTGGTTCTCTGCTCCATCTCTTCCACCACTTGATTTCCACAACCCAGAGGTAACCCCTTGCAAATTTTTTCCTTTTTTCTTCTGTTAGTTACTTCCTTGTTTCTATGTTAAGGTACTTACACTGCTATTCTTTGTTTAATTTTTCACATTACTGATTTTCTACTGCGGAAGACAAAGAATAAGGAAGACCAAAGAAGAATTCACTCCTTTGAATTATGGTGTTGACGAAGAATATTGAATATACTGTGGACTGACAAAAGAACAAACAAATCTGTCTTGGAAGAAGTACAGCCAGAATGCTACTTAGAAGCAAGGATGGTGAGACTGTGTCTCACGTATTTTGAACATGTTAGACATCATGCTTGGTAAAGGAGAAGGACATCATGCTTGGTAAAGTAGAGGGTCAGTGAAAAAGAGGAAGACCCTCAAGGAGATGGATTGACACACTGGCTGCAACATTGGGCTCAGACATAACAGTGATTGTGAGGATGGCGCATGACAAGGCAGCGTTACGTTCTGTTGTACCTGGGATCGCTATGAGTTGGAACTGACTTGACAGCACCTAACAGCAATAACAATAGCAACAACTAAGGAAGATGAGAATTTGGTTTTCTGATACTCTGAGGAGGAGGTGTGGATCTTTCCAATATTGAAATGCATAGATGTGGTTAAAATAGTATTTAATACTTACCATATTTAAACTATGTAATTATTGTTCATAGTAGAGCCATTGTCGAAACTTCTTTAGCTACCTTCCATTTTTTTCATAGTTAATAATTGGCTTACTTTTTATTGGTTTTCTTTGTATCTATCAGTGATTCAGTTCCTAATTTCGTGACAGATTATAAAACTCCTCCCAGTATTGTCAAAAACATCCAGTAATCTGTCAGTTACACTTTTCCCCCCTTTGGAGCCACCTCATTTGGATAACTTTGTCATCCTGGTCCAGTCTGGTTTGATTGCTTGCTTTGCCTCTCTGTTGGTTTCCCTGTCATCATCTTTTCCAATTTATTTCATATTTTACTGGTTGTGGCTTCTTTAGAAAGAGTGCCTCAGAGGTAGTTATTTGTAGATCTTGCATATCTGAAGATGGTTTTATTCTATCTTCACACTTCATCGAGAGTTTTCGTAATATAGGATTCTATGTGGAAATTACTTTTCTCTCAAATTTTGAAGGCATTACTGTATTTTTACACAAATAATGCATGCCTTCTGTGCTTGTTTGCCAACCATCCCCTCCCCCTGTGAGGTATTTTCATAATTGATACAATGACTTTTTTTTTTTTTTTTTACACACACTGTTGTTATGAAAATACCTCACCAAAAAAAAACAAGGGGAGGGCAAATTTGGCAAACATACCTAAAAATACAGTATTCTCTTGTCTTCTAGTTACGGGTATTACTGTTGATCAGTTTGGGGCTGTTCTGATTCCTGATTCCTTGCATAATGAAATTTCATGATGTAACTTAATGTGGATCTTTTTTTGCTGAGTATTCATTTATTTATTCATTTATTGCTGGGTATTCAGCAAGTGCTTTCATTTTGTAAATTCATGTCCTTGTATTGAGAGCAATTTTCTTGTGTAATTTTCTGTCTTCTACTGTATTTCCTTGTCTTTCTGTTCCACTTCCTGGAAGAATTCCTCAAATTTATCTGAAATTTGTTTTTTTTTAACTAAAACTGGCAGTTTTGCTGTTATAATTTCCAAGAGCTCCATCAATTTTCTGGATTGTTTCTTATATCATGGTTGTAACATGTTTGTGTCTATTTTTTGAATTTTTTTAAAACTTTTTTCATTTTGTTTATTTACTCCAAGTTTCTTTTTTTGTGTTTGTCTCTGTCTTTCATGTTAGATGTGCTTTTTAAATATTTGATGATTCTTGCTTTTCTTTTTATTTAAAAGTAAGTCATTAAAAGCTTATTGGAAGCTTTGTGTGTTTTGATTCATGGGTCTTACCTAGATTTTTCAATGGTGATTTCCAAAGGTTAGTATCTTGTGGGTGTTTTCCTTTGAGTTGCTTTGGTTTCCTATAGAGGGATCCTCTAATTACCTGCCTTGAGAATAGGAGAACAGTTGGGCTGTAAGCATGATTCCAGTGATCTTGGATCCTAACCGTGGAGAGAGACAGTAGGTAGAGGGAGTTAAGAGTGAGTGGTGTCCTAGGATTCAGTATGTACCCTTTGACTGTCTTCTAAAATCATTATG